>NC_137544.1:61474124-62156371 GCF_963082525.1 Nesoenas mayeri | reverse complement strand
TGTGTTGTTTGTTATTGTTGTTGTTTTTTCCATGAGAATGGGGATTTCTCTCTCTTGTCACAGCATGCAAACTCTCCTGTCATATAGCTGCTCAAACTTCATCCTGGCCATGGATTGCTGCTTCTACTCTGCAGCAATAGGTCTCTCAGCAGCCCACTCTCAGCAGTTTGCAGAGGGATTAGGGTGGTGCTTTTCCTCCTCTCTCTCACTAGGATGAAATGTGGAATTATTTTGGTATACACAAATGTGACAGCCACTTAAAAATGCATACAAACAAAATCACCTCAAGAGTAAATTATCAACCTGCTCCCACAGTAAAGGGTAGGTGGCAGAGCTAGTGTTAAACGAATTAAAGTTCTGTTCTGTAAAATGAATCTTTGAAGTACAAGTGGATAAACATTAAATACAAACCCTAAATTATTCTTTTGAATTTTCCTGGTGGTTTGATGAAAAATAAATTTAAATAAAAAGAAAAGCAAAACATTAAAAAAAAAATTCCTTCTGGTATTTTTTTGACTGGATTGTCTTAATTTCCTAGGCAATCTCTTGTAAAAACATGAACAGTCTAAGACCTGTATTTTGATTATAGAGCTGCTCTTCATAAACTCGTTATTAGATTATCAATTATATCCCACAATTTAATATCTACATATATTAACGCCTTCTTACTCACATGCAAAATAATGCCACCAACATTAATTCATCAGATTTTAATGGGGTAAAAAAATCTACCTAATGACAAACATTATTGCTCCTGAGATGTAACTGCACAAACACAAAAGGTGAAAGTTTAATAATATTTAAAAATAAAATCCAGGATTTGTGAAAGGTCAGTCCGCACGTGACCAGTGTGATTCATTCCACAAGTGCTAGAAGGTATTCACAAACTACAATGATGAATACAAGCTACGAATTTGTGGGAATAAAATATCAGGAGCCAAATCTTCCAAATGATTTAAAAACCCCCACTGAGGTTATGAGCCCTTATGGTACAAACAGCTATTGTCAGATGCACCTCATTTCATATAGACATCTAAAAGTGGGTAACCTGCATCAGAGCTGGTTGTCTGACGATATCTTCAGCAAGATTCCTTTCTTGAGGAAGAACTTACTTTTCCAAAAGGTAATTGGTCTGATGAAAGGCAGATGTTTAAGACTGGTGCCTTGCCATCTATAAATGTCTCTCCATAGCCTGTAAAGGGTGGAGATCTTCAACTTCAAGTATTGATTTTTCAAAAACTGAGATGAATTCCCTTTTCACTGAACATGCACTACTACTTTAAAAGTTCTTAGGCATGAGCTTAGGCAAAATCACTGCAAATGTATAATTACAGCAGAATGGAATACACTGACCTTAAGGGGTTTCTTGCCAAATTATTTTTTTCAACCATAAATGTTTTGCAGAACTGCATCATGTTTCTGCTTCTGACTAATTATGCAGTTGTTATATGCCATATAAGTATATAGTTAGTTGCTCACCAATTGCTCATTTTCAAAGGACCACCTCTCCTTTAGCTTTATCGACAAGGTCTGATCCTTCCATACTCAGTTAAGGTAATAAAATAATACCTCTGGAGACTTGAATCACTGTCTAGAAATGTCATGTCTTATCATTGGCTGCTGAAGAAGGTGGATGATGCAGAAATCTGGGGAGTACCTAGGGTCCTAACTGATTTAGTGAAAAGTTGGAACATGGATGAAGTGGGTCCAAGCTCCGGAGTCAGACAAGGAAAACAATCCCGGCTACCAAAGTATATAAGATAGTAAGGTCATTAAAAGAGAATTCCTTAAGCCAGGCCTTTAAAAAAATGATGCTACCAATAAACTACAGTGCAAGTCATGAAAATTGAACTATGTTTCTGCCCCTGTCTTGGATTTTTGTTTAAAAAGACCACTGCTTTTTCCACTCACATGAGTTTGTGTACATGTTATGGAACTCTGTGTCTGCTTCACAGATGTGAATCTATGACAGCTCTCAGTTTGCGACTGACCTCTAACAAAATTTCTTACTGGGAGATCAGCAGTGTTAACTCAGGATAACTTCCTAATGCATGGGATGTGTGACCCTGCAGATACAATCTGTTGATATCAGTGCTGATGAGATCAATTTTAAGCCTATCTGCTTGAGAATAAGACTGATGGAGTTAGAGCCTGTACCTGTATTTGGCAGCTTGAAAGTCAGATTGCCACTCTTAAAGAGAAATAAAAGGTAGTATGAAATTAAAAGCATTTCAGACACACTGAGGTTGTAGGAAATGTGGTTGTAAAACAATAAAGCAATGAAAAGAACAATCAGCTGCAGATGAAATTCTTTGATTAATTTTAACCCATCTACTAAAACTAAATACTATGTGTTCAACCAAATTTAGCCTATTAGTTAAACTAAAATGAGTAAAAAAAAAATTGCAGAAGCATAACATAATTCAGAAGTTTCTGTGACTTCTGAAAGAAAAAATAGTATAGTTATGCAGTTTTGCAACTCAAGTGTCGTACCGCTGTGATACAAAGCTCACAGACACAGACTGCACAGTGAATATTAATCCAGTCTTTACTGGACAAAACACAGATCTCAGTATAAGAGATAATGATTAACCTATTTTAAAAACAATTATTTCAGTTTTAGTAGGCAAGTTCCTACCATTGTCAAGCCTATTCTGCTTTTTATTTTTGCTGATTACCAGGTAACATTTGAGATTTTTGAAAGATTATAGTCCTAAAATGTATAGCTGATCATTTTAACAAGCTAAATTAAATGGAAGAAGCTTGTTGCTTCATTCCTATATACCTGCAGAATTTCTCCCTGCAGAAACCTAATGGCATTGATAAAGATGTTTCTTCATCAAACTAAAAACACACATTTCTTTAAACAAGCACTAATTACATTCCAAAAGACCTGAATATGTTCAGTTCCTAATTCTTACCACCACTATTTACTGGTCACAGTAACAGCAACAGAGATATGAGTTGATTTTTTAAGGATAACTAGAAGAACAGAGCTATACTTTAAGTATTGGCATATTTACCAGGGTTAGTCATTTAGGTGATTAGACAAGACAAAAGAAGCTCACCATGTAATTTACACTCCTGGTATATATTTGGACAGCAAACTCAGACTGGATTATCTTGATTTCTCATTCAGAATTAATCCATACTACATCTGAGAGAAGAGGGGGCAAACATGTCTTTCTTGAAACTAATAATTGGAAAGGCTAGCATTTTCTAGTCTGGCTTTTTTTAAAAAAAAAAAAAAAAGAATACAAAGATTTTTTAGAGTAACTAATTGTTTTGTATGTCCAGTAAAATATTTACTTAGTAGCACTGACACTCTGGAAGATTAGCTTCAGTCTTTGACCTGTCAGGATTTTAATTCATATTGAAATTATACTGGAATTAAGTTAGAAAATTGCATCATTTTCAATGCTATAATGAGAGCAAATTCAAATCCACCATTCCAGACTGCTGTATATGTAACTCTTAATGTCCTACCATTTGTTTTCCAACAAGGAGAAAGTCCATATTCCGTGTGTATTTCCACATGTGAAATAAGCTTCATGCATTAAAATGTAGTATTTGTATGTTCAGTTTAATTTTTTTCTAGACAGCACTCGACTCAAATTTACATCTTTTACAGCATTATAAAAACAAGAACACAAGTAAATAAAAAAAACTGGAAGCATGCCTCTTTAAAAATCTTTGGGTTTATTTTTTTATTTGTCATTGGTAGGACACTGTCCTACTTTGCCAAGTTTCTGAAATGAACCTTGTCCTGCTGGTTCACTGCATGTTCCCAAATGAATAGAGTTACAAGATAAAAATGGAATTCCTGAATATACCATAATGTAAAAGAATGCATCTCCTTTTAAAGCCCTTGTAATGGATTTTCTAAAAATAAAAGACAATGAACACAATTTTCTGAACATTTAGACACTTGTATCAGATCTACAGTTTGAGTTTTTGTAGATTTTTGTCACATTTTCCTCAGGTTTGTTACATTTTTAGCTGATTTGCATGTAGCATGAACGTTACCCAGCTGTTCTGTTGAATACATTACCTTTGGCTTTCAAATAAAAAAAAAAAAAAAAGGAAGCAAGACTATACTCTGTGTGTGTTTGTGTGCTTACTAAAATCTGGGAAACAGAGATGGACACTCTAGGAAATTAAGAAAGACTCTCAGCTTCAACAGTTTTGAAAGCTGATTTTGGTGGCCAAAAGAAGACAGGAGATGAAGTTCTCCTAACCTGTGTGGAATAGTTCTTAGGCAGTGTCTGACACCAAATTGGGAATCAGAATCATCATAGAGCACTGTTTCTCTGAAATTCCTGCATAATTTTGCTAATCTGTTCCCACTTGTACTGCATTCTAAAAACCTCCTGGGAAAAGCTTTTTTGTCAAAATTCAGACAGAATAAGGTTTAGATTGTAATAGGTTTTCTAGCTGGGATCAAAGCCTCATATATGTGCCCATACAACTTGTACCAAGAATTAAGGCCCTGTTTAAAACTGACATGTTTATGGTGTTACAAAATCACAGAATAGTTGAGATAGGAAGAAGCCTCTGGAGATTATCTAGTCCAACTACCTCCTCAAAGGCTCTTCAGGGTCATATCTATTCAGATTTCTAATATCTCTAAGGATGGAAACCTGCATTTGACCACCTTCTCAGTAAACATTTTCTAATTTGAATCTCAGTAAACAGTTTTTTCTAATGTTTAAAGGGTAGTCCCTTTATTTCCATTTGTGCCCATTGCCTCTGTTCTTGTCACTGTGCACCACTGAGAAGAGTCTGGCTCTGCCTTATTTCCTTCCTCCAGTCAGGTATTTATACACATTGACATGATGCTCCTGAACCTTTTCTTCTTCAGGCTGAACACTGCCAGCTCTCTGTTTTGCTTTGTGGGACAGATGCTCCAGTACCTTAAGTTCTGTGACTCTTTGCTAGACTTGCTCCAGTATGTCCATGTCTTTCTTCCACTGGGAATCTCTGAACTGGACCCCACACTCCATATATGTCTCACAGGTCTAAACAGAACGGAATGAGTATTTCCTTCAACCTGCTGGCAAGACTCCTCATCATGAAACCCAGGGGGATGTTGACCTTCTTCGCTGCTGCAAGGATATATTGCTGACTTTTGGTCACCTTAGTGTCCATTCAGACCCCAATCTTCTGCAAAGCTGATTTCTAGCCAGATGTCTCTGAGCCTGTAGTGCTGCATGGGATTGTCCCTTCTGAGGTACAGGACTTTGCACGTCCCTTTGCAGACTTCATGAAGTTCCTTTCTGCCTGTTTTTCAAGACAGTTAGGTCTGTCTGAATGGCAGTACATCTATCTGATATATCAGTCACTCCTCCTGGATTTATGCCATCTTCAAACTGATCCAGGACACTCATGAAGATGTTAAACAACATTTCCTCATGATGGACCCCTGGATTAAACCTCTAGTGACTGGTCTCCATCTGGAATTTGTGCTGCCTTTGAGCCTGACAGTTTAGTGGTAGGTTCTTTGTTTAAAAGCCTGGTTTATGGAGGTCTCATTTAACCACCTTGCCATCTTATATACTTAGGTAGCTGGCTTTGTTTTTCTTGTCTGATTCAGGCAACTTTCAGTTCTTCTCTGTCCTTTTATCTAGTCTGCACTTCATTAGTTTGTTTTTGAGAATGTTATAGGAAACAATGTTGAAAGCCATATTGAAATCAAGATAAACAACATCAGCTACTCCACCCTTGATCACAGAGCTAGTCATTTCATCATAGAAGGCTACTGGGTTAGTCAAGCACCTAAATTAATAAATTCATGCTGACTACTCCTAATTTCCTCTTTATCCTTCATGTGTTTGGAAATAGCTTCCAGAAAGATTTTCTCTACTACCATCCCAGGGAATGAGCTAATGCTGACCAGCCTGTAGTTCCTTGGACCTTTCAAAGATAATTGAGTGTACCCTGTAATAACACTGGCCAGCTTCCTCAGTTCAGACCTTGCATCCCATTAGGTCACATGGACTCATGTATATCCAATTTCTTTTAGTGTTCACTGACGCGATCCTCTTCTTCCTTGCAACAGGCTTCCTCAGAGGTCTCATGGGCCTGGAACTGTGGAAGGCAAGTTTTACCAGTAAAGACTGCCTTGAGTGAAGGTACACACTCTTCTCCATGTACTTTTCCTACAAATATGAAATACTTCTGTGGAACCTAGACAAGTTCCAGATTTCCATCTGACCCTCCCTTCCTCACGCCCAAGAAAAAGAGCTGGTTTTCTTCTCTGAAATTACAAGAAAGTTAATTCTGCAGTGAATTCCTACCTCAGCAGTCCAGGTACACCTTTTGTATGACTGACTATCATATTTGCTTTTCTTAGACAGCAGTAATGCTCTTACAGTATGCCAAGGTATAGTATTTAGTATAAGACAATATAAGGTAACCATTAGAGACAGAAAAAGTAATGAACATGAGCAGCAGCATAGTGAATGGGTCACTATTATAAGCAGCTTTGATGGTACATTAGCTTTAGTTAGGGTAAGGAAAAATTAGAAGAGTCAGGTCCTTGCAAGAGCAAAAGATCAGAAGAAATTGTCCAAGTAACAAATATAATTTCTCCCTTATTCAGAGACTAACAAAATCTTAAAATCATAGTCATACTTGGATGAAGAAAAAGCACAGGTTCCTACTTAAAGATTTCTGAATTGTTCTTAAACTTCATTACTGAACTACAGTAAAACAGGTGAAGTTCCCATTCTAATAGAAATGTCCTTGTTAGTACTTTTTTTTTCTTTTAATTTTATTTTTGATATTATATATATACATTTCACATGGAATAAAGGTTAATTATTTAATTCTCTACCTACATAATCTATGTAAAATCAGAATGTTTGTTTTACATATATTGCCATAGAAAATGATTTGCCATACGCATCTGCTACGTACTGCTTGTCATTCACTTCTTGGTTTTGCTGTCGAAGTACACTTTTTTCATGAAAAACACTGGGATTTTCCCCTCATTATGGTGGACTCTCTAAATTATTGTGATTAATCAACTCACCTCTGAAGAAGAGGAATTCAAAGTGAACAGTTCATAATCCAGATTTGTCAACATGACTTCTTTTTTTCTAATATTAATTTAGGGTCTAAAGTTTCATTTGGATCTTCAGTCATGTTGTTTCCCCTTCACATCTGGTAGGTCTAGCAAAAGAGGCAGTTGGCAATATCTGTGTTAGTGGATTATTGAGCCTTTGACCTCAGAAAAATTGCCCCCAAAGCATTAAGAGAGGAAGAAATTTTATGTAAAAATAGAAATGGGCAAGAAAACGTTTTTCCAGACTGTGATTTCAAAAATTGCCCTGTTTCTCACCGGGACAAAACTGACCTTTTGAAGTTTTCACTGAAGAAACAACCACAAATCCAAGATAAACAATACAGCAATAGCAACATACTCAACAGCAGTGTCATGCCTGGTTTGCAGATGAAACTGAAAACTCACATCCTACAAATAATGTAGTGATTTTATTGTCAAAAAGCAGGTTATTTTAGAGAGCTTAAAAGAGAAGGAGAAAGGATAAAAGGAATAGGAAATAACAACTGAACTAGAATGACTGTTTTGCATAGATCTCCAAAAGTACAAATAATATTAGAAATTCTAGAAAAAGCACTCAAAGAAGTAACAGTGTCATCTTTGTTATGAATAAATTGGGTGTTGTTCCTCTGGTTATACCTAAATGTTCTTAGCAATCCCCAGTCCTCCAGCCAGGGGATCAAGCAGAAAATGCTGTAGTTCTCTGCATACAAAGAATATCTGGGTTGTAGAGGAAAGTTGGGGAGTAGAAAAGGAAGATTTCCTTCCTTCCTTCCTTCCTTCCTTCCTTCCTTCCTTCCTTCCTTCCTTCCTTCCTTCCTTCCTTCTTTCCTTCCTTCCTTCCTTCCTTCTTTCCTTCCTTCCTTCCTTCCTTCCTTCCTTCCTTCCTTCCTTCCTTCCTTCCTTCCTTCCTTCCTTCCTTCCTTCCTTCCTTCCTTCTCTCCCTCCCTCCCTCCCTCCCTCCCTTCTTCCTTCCCTTTTCAGGGGATGAAACAAACAAACAAACCAAAACAAACAAAACAACAAGTGAACAAATCCCACAAAACCACAGAAAGAAAGGAGGAATTGGAATTGGCAATCCAGCTACTCCAAGGGAAAGGAGAAAGTCACACTTGGTCTAAAAACTAAAATGAAGTTCCTAGTATAAGAGAGAGAGATGAGGATAGTAATTTTGATGAGAAAAAGAGGGAAAACAGCAGATACTACAATTGCACCAGGGTCTAGAAGAAAGAGAGGACCCCAAGAGGCTGTTGCTGTAATAAAAGCAGATGGAGTGTTTGGAGATACCCCCATTCAAATTATGTTTCAATTGTACATGTGTGGGTAATAGATGAGAAAAGAGGTAAGAAAGAAAATATTAATTATAGACGAAGAAATAGAATTTAAATTAACTCACCAAGGCTAACCTACCCTTGGAAAAGATGAGAGGACTTTGTAGGAGATACGTATTATCTTGCATGGAATAATTATCCAAGATTGTGGGGGTTTTTAATATTAACTTTGGGGTTTTTTTTCAAACTAACTGTGCCATTTTGCAATCAAGAGCACCATCTTTTCTTTTTCTAGAATAACCATACATCATTTTCATCATTGCCTTTCCCTGGTAATGAGCACTTCAAGGAAGATCTGCCAGGAACTGAGTATTTTGTTCCTGAGAGGCAAATGCAAAGAGCTATGCTCATGCATAGTCTTCCCAGTAGCCTCTCCACCCAAAATGTCATTTGATAGTCTCAGGATTCAGGCCATGTTTTCTCACCATGTTTCACCGAAAGGGAGTCTGAGGACCAATAACACCTCAGGTAATGCCTAGTCCTTGTAATGCTAGGCTTGTACAGAGAAATTCTTCTGATAAACTTAATTGGTACCTCTATTGCAAAATGCAGCTAGCAAGAAAATATCTTTTGTGTTCAGGAATGCCTACAAGCATCTCTGTGGTGGAAAAGGTAAAAGGAAGGAAAAAAGTAAAAAGCATAACAAGAAGAAAACCAGCAGGACAGAAAGAATAAAAAGTATAACACAGAGCACCAGAAAAATAACCGTTCTCAAACATTTGAAACCAAATAAGATATGATGAAGAAAATAACGTTGGGAAGACAAAGGAACTGAGAGGGTCTTGACTTTCTCCATCTATCCTTGGTTGCCTTTTTAGGATAAAGGAAAGATCTGAGACAGTCTGGACTTTGTTAAAATCCTCATTCAATTTTCCTTTGTTAATTAAGAAAAAATCAAGAGATATACAGATTCTATTTGATTAGAAGTATTTATGCAACTTTGTGTCCTAACAGATTGCATTTCAAAGCCATCCACAAAGTCATGAGTGCTTTAGAATGGCTCGATTCTGATCTTTTAGATTCAATTATTCAGACCTTTTTATTTTATTTTTTTTTCTGGAGATACTAACATCACATCACATGCAGAGTCTGTCTCATATTTGCCCAACAGTTTATAAGACAAGGCTTTAACCCATGACATTTAAGCAGTTGTGTTCTGCTTTTATGCAGCAGCCAGACACTCAAGCTGTCATCTTCATTAGCAGCAATTCTCCTGTGTTCCTGATTCCCAACCTCCTTTTCAGCAGTATGTGCACCTATCAATGTTCTCCAGAGAAGAGAGCATCTTTTCATTAGATAAACAGGTAGATTAGAGCTTTTAGGACTAGATCCTAGTCAAGATCCTCTGTTCCCTTTAGTCTCTTCTTCATATAAAAATCTATGTAGGTAACTCTTCCTCTGTATGTAGTAGGTGACCAAAGTATCATGTGGAGAGACACACATGTTCTATCAGTAAAGTATATGATCCTGCATAAAAGGTAAAAGATCTACTTTTTATAGCCTAAATTTTAAAACCGTGCCCAGCACTTACGCCTGCTCCCTCATCTTCTTGCAGCACCTCCTGTGTCAGTATTATTAATTTTCCCATTACATGAATTTCTCCACATTTCACTGCTAATTTGTATCATCATCTTCTGTGCCATTCATGTCACTGTTGTGATTATAGGAAGTCCAGTAGATTAGGCTTGGGTAGATACTTTTCTCCCTCTAATCAGACATACTAATTGGCAATAAACTGCATTGACAGACTCACTGTAATTTATTTCTATTTCTGTACAAGTATAGGTTCAAAGCAGTAGGTTCAAACTTTGGCTTATGTAGAACTGAAGGCAGAATTTATCCTTCAGGTGTATTAGTTTTAATATTCAAATTCTCTGTGATAGCTACAGCACTTTTTTTCTGTACAAGGCACCTGTCTCAGGTACCTGAGCGATTATTAATACTATGTAATTACTTCAGAATTGCAGAAGCCACAGTACTTTTTTTTCTCTTTTATTTGTACTATATGAGTACTAGACATGGGCTAACTTACTAACCTTGTTTCTTTACTATATAAAATAGAAATAGAAGGTAACAATACCTTACAAAACCTACCTGAGCCTGGCAACAAACACTATACTGAAGCTCTTTCTAGTGTAAATTTGCATAACTCTCCCTTTGTTTACTTAAACTTGCTGACATTTGCACCTCCAGCTTTTTAATGTTCCGGAGGCAATTCTCAGAGTTGCAGTGTATCTCAGCTTTCACCCATACACCTGGTTTAAAGTCAATTAAAGACAAGATATTCAGCATCTCTTCAAAACAGACCTATGTATTAAAGCCATTCAAGAGATGTATCCATTTATCTGAAGGCTGGATTGAAATATCAATATTTCATTTTTGGTCTTTTTTTTTTTTTTTTTTTCATTCTGGCAGATGTAGTTCTTCTTCCTTTTTGTTGAAAAGAAAACCCAGTCACTTGGGGTTCATGCAAAACATTTTGTTCAGTTTGAAAAAGAATATTTTATTTTGGCATACTTGAAATAAAAGACAAGAGAAACCAAATTTTAGATAAGCAAAATGTACCCTGATTTTACATTTTTGTCTAATAACCTAGTGCTCAATGTATTAATGTAAAGGTATGAAATGCACAGGGTCAAGACCTTCTTGATGTAGGGATCTGACCACTTATAGCACATAGAGGTTACTAAAGCAGTCTCAAATATTTTTGTAGAGGTAGCTCTCCCTCAGTCTTTTCTGTCAGACCCATGATATTCAGCACAGCCTGTTTAAATATTCATCGGGCAAGAGGAAAGAATGAAAATGACTCTGTGGCCTGCTTTTTCAGGTGTTCTGGGCAGGATACATTAATTCAAATCCCTACTCTGAGTCATCCAAAAATAGAACTGTGATTTCGCAGTGTTCCAGCACCTCACCTGGGGGGAAAAGCAACTTTGACTAACTGGATTTTATGGCAAATGCTTATAAACTGTCTTCATATTTCAGAATACTCTGTCAGTCTTATTTGGGACAGTAACTATTCAGATTCAGTGGATTTGTCTCTGAGCTGTGTTTCCCAGTGAATGACTGATTCGTTGACAATGTAATACCCAGCTATACTGGATGTCTATTATAAAACACACATACCGAAAAGAAAAGGTGACCACCTAATGAAAAAACTAGCTCTGCTTACCAGACAACCTCAGAACTTGAGAACACTAAAATGTTCCTCACTCTAGTCAATTAGGACTCCAGTTCTCTTTTTCTTTTTTCCCCTTACATGATATATTAAAGAGGTGCCAGGAAGAAAAATTTCTCATGATCACATCCAACACTGATTCCCTCTCAAAGGTAGAGATTATTCAAAAACTATCTACAATGAAGTTCTGAAGCAGTGTTTGAAGAACATAGATTTAAGTAAACTCCCAAGGCATGTAATTTTTGGCAGTTTGACTAATGTTTCTACACAATTCAAGGAAATTGTCTGCATTACTGTTTGTGCTGCACCTAGCACAACAGAGATATGTTGCTACAGTGGATCTCATTCTGTAATGTCTAGGAGAATGAAAATATGCAAAGCGAGCTGATGGAAAAAAAGCAACTTCAAAACATCCATAATAAAAGCACCAGAAAGTAGGGAACACAACAATACCTGGAAGATATTCTGCTTTACCCAACCTTAGTGGTCTTCATCAGCAGGACTGTTATAAAGCCTTGCAGCCTCTTGAAGTCAAGCCTTGCTGGTAACCACAAGGAAAAATAAGTATTTCTTTTGAAGCAGTTAACTCCTTGGCTGAGCTGTGGTGAGGAAGACCAAAGACTCAAAGAAGAAATGGTTTAAAAATTTTATAAGAATGTCAAAGGACTGTTGCACAGGTCCTTAGGTATGCTACTTCCTTAGCCATCATCACCTGCTGTGTGGGAGAGAACACTGAGATGAAGATGTTAATCTTCACTCTGCCAGAGGACCCCATTGCTGCTCTTCCTGACTGGCTACTAGGGAGAGGTGGTTGGTTTTATTGTTGTTGCTGTGTTTGTTTGTTTGGTTGTTGGTTTGGTTGGTTGTTCTTTTTAACTTTTCTCTTTTTCCCTCTTTTCCTCTCCTACTTTCTCCTTTCCTCACTCCCTCCCTCTCCCCATCTCCATCTCTTTTTTTGTCCTCTCTGCCATTTATAATGTTCACCATTAACAATCCATGCATGTCATGAACTATGTGCCCTGTTAATATATCTGTGTGCAAGTCAATCTGTCCCAACATATATTGTGCAATAGGACCTATGATTAGGATGGTAAAACTGGCAAAGAAAGAGATAGAAATTGGTAGATGAGAGACATTAAAAAGAATTTTGAACAGTAATGGAGGAAAAAATGGGAGACACAATATTATGTAATGAAAGAATAATAATGAATTTTCAGAACAGAATATTCAGAAACCAGAAACAAGGAAACTGATGTCTGAAAACATATTCCAGAGGTAAAGGCAGTATTAAAAATCCTGTTATTATGAAAAGCAAAAGGTAAGAAGTACTAATGCCCAAACCTTTTCATTAACAATGTATTGGATTATTTTCTTTACCATCCCAGGGCACTGATCTTTTTTTTTTGGTCAAATCTGTCAAATGAAGCCTGAAGAAAGGGTCTGGTACTTATCTATTTGATCATCTGTATAAAAATGCCTATAAGTGATCTCCCTTTTTCCATCTTAAATTTTATTCCTTTTGCCATCCATCTGAATAACTATAAATAAAGAAGAAATAAAGCAATCTTGATATTTTATGTTTCATTTTCTATTTGCAGCTTCAGATTTGAGACTAAGGCTCAAAGTCTGAAAGAAGGATAGCATAGAATTTCTATTTTCCTATTCATAAGCAGAAGAATTGGATATTTCTGAAGCACATGAAGCAAATAAAAGTCTCTTTTATTGTAATTCATAACTAAAATTCTGGTCTATTTTTATTCTCACTGTAGCTTTTGTGGAAACCTATGCATCTGAGTCAGCACCTCAAAGCAAAACTCATTTCCAATTCATGACATCTCTTTTTCCTCCAATTGCTTAGCTTCATTTCCTTCTCATTGCATTTTTTTTCCCTTTTGACTCTCCCTCACTCAGATGAGATTGCTACACAGTGCAATTCTCTATTTGAGAAAGATATATCATGTACTTGAGTAAGCTTTAGTTTAACTAGGCTTTCTTCTTTTTCTTTTTTTTTTTGTTTTGTTTTGTTTTGTTTTGTTTTGTTTTGTTTTTTTTGTTTTAAACTACCATAATTACATGGCCTTGACATATAGAGCTAGAGTGTAGGAAGGAGAAAGACTGTATGGGAAGAATGTCCATTTGTACATTTTATTATGGCTGTTGTGGTCATATATTTGACATGTCATTTTTCACTCTTCCTTTCCAAACTGTTGTGTTGATGACCTGTCAGGTTTCTAAATTTAACTCTTTCACACGTTTTGCACTCTTCAGCTTTCCTCAAAGCCCAATTCTATTTATTCTAGCTCTTCTACTTCTCTTTCTTTTGCATACTATATATATATATATATTTTTTTTTTTTCTGCTCTACTGTATCATCAGCTGTGATTGCCAAAACTTGAGTAATTTTCAGTAATGTTAAAGTGCAAGGAGGTGTCAGACATATGATTTTGTGTGTGTTTCCTCTTTAAAACTCAAGGTACTCAGTGTTCTTGAATAGGAAGAATTTCCAGAGAGGATCCTATAAAGCATCTGACAGAAATGCTAAGATATTCATTAAAATATCATCCCGATCTTTAAGTATATTTCTGATCACTGCCTTTGCAGTGGATTTTCTTGGCATACATCTTGAACTTGCCTAGAAACAAGTTGGCACTTTTAAGGCTTCCAGTGCAGCAAGGTTTTCAGTATATGCCTTGAGAGGTAGTTCCATGAATCATCCACCCACAGCAGTACAGAGGAAAAAGATCCTCATCCAGGTCTTTAGGGAGGGAGATATTTTTCATTGTTTTCCTAAACAAGTGTCTTTGCCATAATTATGGCAGAACAAAGGGAGTCTCACTTACATATACAGGAAATTTCTAACTGAGTTTACTCACAGTACTCCACAGTATTTGATGCTTGGGCACTGTGACAGGTTCCATGACCTATGATAACTCACAGCTCCAGCAGGTTAGGAAAAAATGTAATATATTTCATTTACTCACAAAGCAAGGACAGAAGAGTGTCCTGACTGTTATATATACCATTTTCCACAATAACTGTGGTTATTTTTTTAAAGACTACTTTGCAGAAAGAAAAATGCCAGATATAGCAGTAAGTCTGCTATTAAAAATCATGTGCTCAATGCGCTAGAGTGCTTGTTCAAAAATACCTCATACACAGAGGAAATATACCCCCTGTAGCATTGCTAAAGTCAGTGAGATGATCTGAACAAATGTGAATTTTGTAACTGAAATCTTAACATTAAACATCAAGTACTTCTGAAGTTTCCCTGAATTAGAGCAAGTCAGATTGTTGCAACTTCTCTTAGCAAGTTGCTTCTCCCCAGTGACATCCAAACTTTATTTAATATTATCTGCCTGGATGACATGACGACAACTATATAAAAGTGTAGTGTCACTGGGTCAGATTCTTTAGTGAAATCAAGTCAGGGTTCTCAATTTACGTTCATGATGACATGACCAAGAATCCTTAAGTACAATTCTTACTGCAAAGCAGATATGCGAAATGCAGAGTGTTCAGCTGCTCAGAGGGGAACACTTTCAAAACAGAGGTTGCCCAAAAGACTGACAAAGGCTCTCTTTTGTAATTCAGGCAGGATTAACTGGCAGATCTGAAAGGCTGTTTTTGTTGGTATTTCAATTTGCAGATAGCAAAAGCAAGAATCTAATTCCAAAGAATAATATACCCAATTATAAAACTAAAGGTAATAAAAAATTATCTGAACCATCAAGCTATAGGTAGTCATGCAGTAGGGAGCAAGGAGAAGCTAAGTGCAATTTTAGCATGGGTATGGCATATTAATGTATGCTCATTGAGAGTAGTTCCATAGTTCATTCTGGATCAAAAAAGACTCTTTTCAGTTGTGACGGAAATGCCTTAAGTGAAAAACATCTGACACTTTTTCAGTGGATCTATGGAATAAATACATTCTCTCAGACCACAGTCATGCCTATTTTGATTCTGCAGGGCTAAATGGAGTAAAACTAAAAATACCTTTTTGTTGGTCAGCAGCTCCAAATACCTAGCAGAGCTGAGTTAGGTAGTGCTATTAAAAATAGCCGCTTTTCACAGAAGTAGAGCAGTTCAAATATAAAGATGATGCAGTCAAATGTATAGAAAGAGTGAGAAATTAAAATCACCAGAACTCTTCGAGTGGGGATTTGCTTGGGTAAGAAGTGAGCATATATCCAGAAACAAGTGAGAATCTGTATGCAAAGGAATGGTGCTTCCAGCAGGAGCAGAGGCTGCCTGAAGACAGGTGAACTGATGCTCTCCCAGCACTCTAGGTGAGGGACTCCCATTAACAGTTAACAGCAACAATACACACGGAACAAGGTGAGAACAAATCCTTATACAAGAGTTCAAGAAAGCAATTAAATCTGAATTCCCAAAGAACATTTTTGGCAAGCTTACAATTAGTTCAGATGTGAATATCCTCCTTCCCCAGTGTGTTTACACATACAACTAGACACACAACGGAGGCAATAACTGCAGCCCTGATTCTGTAAGAGATCACCTATCAAGGCTGAGATATTTATATCTTCCTTGCACACCTGTAAACAATGTTCTGTAAACGGTTCTGCAAATATCATATTCCATATGTTTTATTATACATATGTTACTGTGTTTAACACACAGATCCATTACCCTGAGGAGAAAGTGGCTTCCGTCATCTGGATATGTTTATTTTTGAAAGCTTTTAGCACTTTTATGGCTGCATGACAAGTTTAGACTATTACGGTATATCCTAAGTGTAAACTGAAATTTGGAACTTCAGTTATTTGCTGCTCATAAATCCTTTTTTTCTTTCTTGAAAATGTCCACCAACTATTTAACAACCTACAGTACATTGTAATGTCATATATAAAATTGTCCAGTGGTAATAATAAATAATGTTTCTCAAGATCGCATGGAGTCTCTCGGTATTCTTCAACAGCGTGTTCAAAATGAAGCTGTAAAAGTTTCAGTAGTGCATGTCTAAAAAGTGCTGGTACTATTTATGCCATTTTGTGGGTCAGCTTGCTACTTATTACAGATGTATGTGTGTGTGTATATATGTTTATGTATGAATATACATAAATAAAGGCAGGCAAAGACCACAGATGCTGGTATGTGTCAAAAAAATCCTCTACGCATGAAGGACCACCCATAAAACATTAAGTATAATTTAAGTGCATTAGAAATTAAAGTGATATGATTCATAGTTATCAAAAAGAAGATAACTGTGACTCTCTGACTTGATGTAGAGTACAAAAGCAAATACTGGAAGATTATTTTAATGCATATTGTGAGCAGTCCTGAGGAGAAAGACTTGAGACTGTTGGTTGATGATAATCTCATCGTGATCGAGCAATGTGCCCTTGCATCCCAGAAAGTGAACCATATTCTGAGGTCCATCAAAAAATGTGTGTTGAGTAGGTCGAGGGAGGTGATTCTCCCCCTCCACTCTGCTCTCACGAGACCCCACCTGGAGTACTACACCCACCTCTGCTGCCCCCAACATAAGAAGGACATGGACCTGTTGGAGAGGATCTAAAGAGGGACACAAAAATGATCACAGGGCTGGAGCAACTCTCCTGTAAAGACAGACTGAGAGAGTTGGGTTTGTTCAGCTTAGAGAAGAGAAGGCTGTGGGGAGACTTCAGAGCTAAGCTGGCCTAAAAGAAAGCTGGAGAGGCACTTTTTACAAGGGCATGTAGTGACAGAACAAAGGGTAGTGGCTTTAAACTGAAAGAGGGTAGATTTAGATTAGATGTAAGGAAGATATTCACCATGAGGGTGATGAGGCACAGGAACAGGCTGCCCAGAGAAGTTGTGGATGCCCCATCCCTGGGAGTGTTCAAGGCCAGGTCAGATGACACTTTGAGCAACCTGGTTTAGTGGAAGGTGATCCTGCCAAGGCATGGGGGTTGGAACTAGATGATCCATTCCAATCCAACGGTCCATTCTAATCCAAACCATTCTATGGTTCTTTGAGTCTATGATACAATAAAAGCAATGCTTTCAATAATTCATTCTCTGCATGTTTGAACTAGGTTATACAAAACAGTTAGGTTTAACTAGGTTATACAAAACAGGGATTTAACTAGGTTATACAAAACAGGGATTGAGACCATCATCAGCAAATTTGCTGATAACACCAAGTTGGGAGGGAGTGTCAACCTGCTGGAAGGCAGGAGGGCTCTGCAGAGGGATCTGGATAGACTGGAAAAATGGGCTGATTCCAATGGGATGAAGTTCAATAAGGTGAAGTGCCGGGTGCACTTTGGTCACAACAACCCCCTGCAGCGCTACAGGCTGGGCGCAGAGTGGCTGGAGAGCAGTCAGACAGAAAGGGACCTGGGGGTACTAATCGACAGGAAGCTCAACATGAGCCATCAGTGTGCCTAGGTGGCCAAGAAGGCCAATGGTATCCTATCCTGTATCAAAAATAGCGTGGTCAGCAGGACAAGGGAAGTGATCCTTCCCCTGTACTCTGCATTGGTGAGGCCACATCTGGAGTATTGTGTTCAGTTCTGGGCCCCTCAGTTCAGGAAAGACATTGAAGTGCTGGAGCAGGTCCAGAGAAGAGCAACACGACTGATGAAGGGACTTGAGCATAAGACCTATGGGGAGAGGCTGAGGGAGCTGGGGTTGTTTAGTCTGGAGAAGAGGAGGCTTAGAGGTGACCTCATCACTCTCTATAACTACCTGAAGGGAAGTTATAGCCAGGTGGGGATTGGTCTCTTCTCCCAGGCAGTCAGCAATAGAACAAGGGGGCATGGGCTTAAACTCTGCCAGGGGAAGTTTAGGCTGGATATTAGAAAGAAATTCTTTACAGAGAGAGTGGTCAGGCATTGGAACGGCCTGCTCAGGGAGGTGGTGGACTCGCCGTCCCTGGAGGTTTTTAAACTGAGATTGGACATGGCACTTAGTGCCATGATCTAGTAAACAGACTAGAGTAGGACCAAGGGTTGGACTCAATGATCTCTGAGGTTTTTTCCAACCCAGTCGATTCTGTGATTCTGTGATTCTGTGAAGTTAAAAATTGTTTATTCCTAAGAAGTACACTGGAGAAGAAAAAGACAGATTATACTTTATTTAGGTACACTACAACTAGAAAAGAATGAATATAATTTTTACTGTTGGTAAAAACACTGCAAATATAGTAAAAATATACAAGTTGTGCATTTTGCTGGTTTTCTGTCACACAAGAAACAATTTACCATAAAATAAGATAATATGCTTCAACTTCAAAAGCACTGCACTTTTGGTTTTGATTGAATAATAAGAAAGCTGGGGAAAAAACAAACAACAAAAGAAAATCAAATCACAAAACACAGTATCAGTTCTTCCTGAAATTTTACTAAGTTTAAAAAAAACCCTCAAATTTCAGAACAAGAATATACAGAAATTCAACCCAGCTTCTGTGAGCTTAAAATCTTAAAAATAAATATTCAGTTTTCTTCAGTGCTTCACTGAGCCTTTCCCAGGTTCAGCTGGTAATGAAATATTGCCATGACAGAGAAATTAAAGGGATTATAGTTATGAAGAATTTGGCAAATATGAGTGGAAAACCCCCAACAACTTCCATGATTACTTATATCTGTGCCTTTTCTTTTAATATTGCTTTGTCTTTTCATTGTTTTTGTTTGTTTTCTTTGAATACTTAACAGTAACGTTTATTGACAGTGGTAGATAATTATGCCATATGGAAAGGCTGTCGTCAGAGGGTGTAGGGAGGCAACTAGGAAAGCTAAGGCCTCCTTAGAATTAAACCTGGTGAGAGGGGTCAAGGGCAACAGAAAGAGCTTTTTCAAATACATGGCAGATAAAACTAACACCAGAGGCAATGTAGGCCCACAGATGAATGAGGTGGGTGCCCTGGTGACAGAAGATACAGAGAAGGCAGAGTTACTGAATGCCTTCTTTGTCTCTGTCTACTCTGCCAGAGGCTGTCCTGAGGAGCCCCGTACTCCTGAGGCCCCAGAGGAAGGCAGGAAAATGGAGGAGTTTACCGCGGTTGATGAGGACAGGGTTAGGAAGCAATTAGGCAATCTGGACATCTATAAATCCATGGGTCCGAATGGGATGCACCCGAGGGTGCTGAGGGAGCTGGCTGAGGTCATTGCTGGACCACTCTCCATCATCAAGGGGTAATGGGTTCAAATTCGAACACAAGAGGTTCCACTTAAATTTGAGAAGAAACTTCTCAGTAAGGGTAACAGAGCACTGGAACAGGCTGCCCAGGGGGGTTGTGGAGTCTCCTACTCTGGAGACATTCAAGACCTGCCTGGACACATTCCTGTGTAACCTCATCTAGGTGTTCCTGCTCCGACAGGGGGATTGGACTAGATGATCTCTTGAGGTCCCTTCCAATCCCTAACATTCCGTGATTCTGTGATTCTGTGTGATTCTGTGAAACTGAACTGTGAGATTCAATTGGAATATGATATTGGAAGTTTCATCCTACAAATTACAAGGAGCTGATAATTTTATATCAGCTTATATCTTTCCAAAACTCAAAATCTGTTTTTTTGGAAAGTTCCAACTTTTCATCTGCCCATCATATGCTGAATTACCTTACTTTTTCTACTCCAGTTTTAACTCTTAGTAACGTTTTCTGAGATACAGGAAGATCTTCCCAAGTCAGGCTGCAGTTTTAACTTTGATATGAGCCCTGAGAAAATGGTATGGGTGTGAATAATCACTGGAAAACAAAAGCTTTGCTTGCTGTCTCCTCCCCTCTTCTTGCAGATTATCTTTCTCCAGGACCACCAAAGAAAGGGGGAGAAGAGAGGATTAGGAAGCCCTGTCTATCCTACTGTCCAATGCACAACGTGAAGGAGAACAGCAGCTCCGTGAAGGCTGCTTTACTTTTTCTGTAGATAGAAAACGAATGCTGCTGTACTACATTGTACCAAAACCAAGGCAAGCAGCAATGTTACTCTTTAAAAGCAATATCTAATAAAATAATGTTTAGGTATATTTTTTTTGTTCTGTTTTGCTGCCTGAAATAAGAGAGAATTCTATTGGACAAGGAGTGGAGGAATGGGTCTGAGGTAGATTATTCTGAACTTCAGTAGCCTTCCAACCCAGGAGGTAGGTGTAGGCTACCTGTATTTTGCAGATTGTAGAGATTTGCATAAATACCATGAGCAGTTAACATTTGAGAAGGTTTCCAACTGTTAAAGAAGACTGTCTCCCTTTGTTAAAGGAATACTATACAAGCTCTTACCATGCTGTCATCAACGCTTAATTCCATTCTCTTCACCAGAAAATACCAACAGAGTTCATCAGGTCTTGTCTAAGGGCTAAGGAAAGGAAAATACATTCACAGATCCACAATATATAGTCTTGTAAAACATGAAGATGACATCAAGCGAGCAATCAAGATTATATGGATGCTATATATAACTAAAAAGAGAATATCTATGGACAAGGGAAGTATTGTAGCCATGGAGCCTGGAGCATTTGCAGGGTACCCTAGAACTGTGAGAAAGGCAGGGTTTTGCCCTAGATAGAAGAGAAAGTATTGGAAAACTGTGAATAGTCTCCATATGTAACCAAGGTCACTGTTTTTAAAAGGTCGCCTCAGACAAACCTTGAATTCTTCAAAAGTCTTTCCTCTGGACCATAAAATAAGATAGTAATGCAGACTATTCCTACAAGTGTCCGTTGTGTGTTTGTGTCATTAGCTGTGGTGCACTATGTGTCCCAGGCCTAGTCAAAGTAACAATTGTTCTGTCACTTTATAATGTAGTTGACAAACAGTGGCATATATAGCCTAGGATCAGTCACTGTTGAAAATTTATATGACTTCTTACACATACAACAAGATACTTAAACATTCAACTATCTGTTAGCCTATGCAAAGTGCAATTCAACATAGAGAAAATAACCTCTATTTCCATTTGAACGTGCAATATTATTGCTGTCAATGTTACTTTTTTATGGTCAGAAAAGCAAAAAAAGTGTGCTTTAAAGCATTTATGATGTTGGACCTGCTTCTGAGCTGGAAGGAGGAGAATAATAAATTCTTTTGGTACTGAGGAGCAGTTAAGATTCAGCCCTTTCCTGATCTGGCACTGAATTTTTCTTGGATTACTTGGAAAATTGTTTCCTTCATAATGTTTTTGTTATGAGCATGTAAAACAATCCTAATGATCTGGACAAGCCCTGAAGCACCTCTAAGGCTTAATGGAAAAATTAATTGAGGATTCACTGCCCTTGGAATTTACTGCAAGTGGAACTTAATAGTTCAGACAAATTCTCTCCCTTATGTTAATAAACTACTGTGGCAGTGCGGTGCTTTTGTCTTGACTTCTTCTCAGTTATTATTCCAATGTCATCTCATTTAGCTGCTACAGGATCTTATTAATGTAATTCCCACCTAATCCCCATTCCCTATTTCCCTTTCCTGTGTCAGCAGCATTTTGATATGTAATCTTTTATTATGCACACTTGTTTGTTCCATGTATTTCAGTACACTTTCTAATGGCCACTTCCCATTCTATTCTACTTTGCATGGCATGTTAACACTAAATCCATAATTTACTACAGATCCTTCCCAGGACTTCTATGGCTGGCTTGCTCTCTCTTACTCTTGCTCTCCTCCTCTCCGTCCTCATCTCCTCATCTGTCTCCTCCATAAAAAAAAAAAAAAAAAAAAAGTCCAGTATTTCCACCTTGCAGTGTGATCCCTTTATTGGCCTTGTCTCCCAGTTCTGTAGCTTTAGACAAGAAAGGATGGAGCCATTATGTCCTATTGAAACACCAGCAGCTGAGTTCCCCTGAGTGACCACATGCTTGCTTCTAGTCCATGGCAGGAGGAAAGTCATAAAAGCTCATGCAAGCATGAGCTGTCTTCATGGTCCTGTGCAAGAACCAAGTGCAAATATATATATCCTTATATAGGTAATATTGCTCAACCCACCTACTTGAGACAGTAGTTAAAGGTACTGTTTGCTTCTTACATTACAGCTTAATCAGTAGTTTGAAAATAACATGACAACGCATATTCACCCACATTTGTCTCACTGCACTTCCAGCCTGCTTCTAATTCCTGAGTACAGGCAGCTACAGCAGCACGCAGGTTGGGACACCAGCAAAAGCTCACCTTGCAGGATGCAGTCGCTACTTGTCCTTATTATGTTGTGCAGGACAAAGAAACAATATTGCAGGGAGGAACTGGGTATTTTTACCCCCTCTTCCTCCCTTCCTCCCCAGTACACCATCTAACTTAGACCTCAAACCAGTGTAAACAGAAAATTCCACTTTATTATCAGAAACAGTGGTGAATTATAGTTAGCATGTTTGTTAAATTAGACAATCCTTTGTGGCACCACTGAACTCTAAACTGCCTGAAGGTCAGTTCAAATACTGATAGTATAGTCTAAACTGAAACATGTTTTCTATAGAAAGAAGCCACTTCTATTAAAGAGAAAAATCTCTACATTTTCTTAAAAGAAACAATCTTATTTTGCTGTGTCTAATACAGCATGCCTTTAAGAAACTTCTCAGCATTGAGGCTATAACATTTTATTTCCACAGGGAAGTTAAAGTGCTTGTTTAGAGTAAGTAGTATTTTGAGAGAGACAGAAACAAGGCCATTATTTTTCTGCTTGATCCTGCATTTACTACCAAAAAAAAAAAGTGTGCCCCTGTGAATAGTCCTAGGAATTTTAGATTTCAACCACCTCCATTTGAATTGTTCTTCATATCTTCTTTTTTTTATTTTTTTTTTATTTTTTTTTTTTAAGTAAGAATTAATTTCACTGGGACCATTAGATTTTGGCTGTAGCACATTAATAGCAAAATAATGGCTTGCTTGATTTTCCCAGAATAAAAATATTTACCCCAGGGAAAGGATTTTTATATTTAAGTTCCTACTGTTCACCCTGCAATTTGATTCAGCATGTCTGTTCACCAGTAACATTTTTATATTTCTTGATTTGTCATGACAGTCCATATTTGGACTATATACCTATTCTCCCAAAGCCTTCACCTTGCCCTGGTCTTAGTACTGATCTACTCTTGTATTTTTTTTTAATTTTTTTTTTTACATTTACATTTACATTTGCATTTTACTTCACAGAAAAGTAAAAAAGGCAATAGCAATTACTGTCTGAAATTGTCACCTAAAAAGGCAACTGCAGTTACAAAAAAGGTAGTGTTGCAAATGATGACAACTGTAGATGCTTAAATTTTGGCTCAGGATTTCTGCCTGAATACAGAGCATGAGAATTGTCTCAGTTAAAGCTTTATTTTGAGTATTTTCAGCTACAACATATAGCAAAGAGGCTTGTTATTGCACATTTCTTTATAGAAATGAAGAAAGAAGCTTCTGGTACATTTTTACTATACCTTTATATTTTCTTGAATGGCCAAAAGGCAATGACCATTGTCTCATCTTTAAAACCAAGAAGTCTATCAAACACAGTCCTTTCCAATTGAAAGGACAACCTTGGCAGGCAACCTAACAGTTATGAACATGACTGGTATACAGGTCTGGGAGGCTAATAATTTCGAGATGCGATCAAGATTTTGAAATTATTTAATGCTGCCTTCCTCTTTACTAAAAGCAATCTAGGACACCACTTTTAATATAACTCCAAATAACTTTTAAAGATTTCTTTTAAAATGTACTAAACTCTCAAGGAAAATATGTTGAATTTTAAGGAAAAAATATTTAAAATTCCAAAGTTTTTATTAAATTTAACTCAGGAACAATCAACAAACAGCAGCAAATTCAAAAGCTTTTTTGAATACTGTGAAATGATGTATCCTAAGAAATACCCTGTCAAAATGTTTTATGGGCTCGTTGTCTTTGAGAACACTGATTATAGAAGCAACCCGCAGATGAAAACACTTTTTATAAGAAAGATTCATAGTTTTCTGTAATTAGAAAAAAATGCTCCCTGTTCTAGCTTGTTGAGCCAGGGAAAAAAAAAAAAAGCGCTCACAATTAAATAACAGAGAAATAATGTTGACCATTGAGACAGAATATATAGTAATTAAGCAGAAACTATTGTCATAATAAGATCTCATTCCAAAGATAATTTTGAAAAAAATTTACAGCATACAGATCTCTCATCTTTTTCACTTCCCTTCTCTCCTTGTGCACAAAAAGATCCACAAAAAAGAATCCTTTCTCATGATAAATTCAAAAACATTACATTTTGAATGACGACATTTGAAATCCTGAAATGCTCTAAGTACTGCCTACTGTAGGAGTTTAAACAAAATGCCTAAGGCAAATCAATATTCTTCTGCCTTATTCTGTCATATTTAGGCCTTTTGTGATTTGGCAAAGTTTAACATTGCTGCATCTGAGCTACTGATGAAATCTGTGAGACTGTATATGGCTAAGAAGCTCTCACACTTGTGATTACTTGAACTTAAAAACAAAACTTAAAATTACTTCAAACCAACCAACCAAACACAAAACCAGAAACAAAACAAACAAACAAACAAACAAACCTAAACATAAAACCACCAGAATTCACGAAACATTTTGTTCTTAGGCTTAAACTGAATAAGAAATTCACATAGCCTGATTTATTAGGAAGAAGACCTCAGGAAGCATTTGAAATTATAACTTTCCAACTGCAAGCATCCATTCCAAATTTAACCTCAGGTACATCCACCTTCGTATGTTCTATCAATACATGCACTATTGATTGCATTCATTACTAAACAATAGCTCATATCCAGTACAAAACATATCCCTTAAAATTTTCATGAAACACAAATATTTGAGCTGCTGCCTCGGAGAAAAATTTGACTAGACCATTTTAACCATCTTTAGTTTAGCAACTGGATTTCAATTTTTTTTTTTTTCTCTTGAAAATCAGAGAAAGAGAAAGGATGAAGTCTCTCTAGCAGGGCCTGCCAAGAGAATCAGCTCACCTACTCTACTAGCTATGCAAGTTAAATTCCTCTTTAACTCTCTGCCCTTTGGTTTGCTTCCGTGCATATCTGTCTCTGTAAGCCTGGAGAAGGCATCTGACATTTCCAGGACTAATAATAATGTTGCCAGATAGCAATGTTATTCCTGGAACAGGTTGTCACAGACCAGCAGGCTGTAACAACAGGTCGAGTATTATGGAGAGTAACAGCAAAAGCAGAGAGTTACTGCCTGAGACAGTTTGTGCTGTCTGCCTAAGGGATTTTCCCAGTATTAGCTCTGACCACTAGATACCTATTCACAGGACATAACAGAGAAAAGGAGCATGTCTGTCTTCAGTGGGGGCAATTGAGACTGTGAAATAAAATAATGCAGCCTCTGCTTCAGATCACGTAAAGTTCCTGGAATCCTGATTACAAGGGCCAACTGAGGGATGGAATGGGCTTGAGGGTGGGTGAGATGTCAGGGAAGAGCTGAACTGCAGAGACATTGGCAAAGGAGGTTCAGTCAAGACTCCTGTAACTATCAGTCAACAGGTCCTGAAGAAAGAATATAACAAAAATGTATTTTGTCTTCTTAGGCATAGCTGCTTGGAAGATGTACCTGGAAGTTGGCTACTGTCAATCACAACTTAGGCTGGCAGGACTCAGTAGCACAATAAGCTGCCGAAAATCAGTCCCTAGTTATATGCCAGTTTGAATTAGCATAGATTCAGAGGAAAAACTGTTGGCCCTGACCACAGAAACTATGATTAATTCAGGAAGATTCATTTCCTGTAGCAACCAGGTAGAAATTGCTCTGATCCTAGAAACAAACTTCCATACTGCAGCAGTCATGAACTTCAGCCAGTTGTCTTGGGACAACTCCTTATGGATAACACTAAGCCACTTTTAAATCATTTCATTCCATTTCACATTTCAAGAAGCTGAATACTTCAGGCTTTTTCCCCAGAGACTCTACTGAATGGTAAAAACTGAACAGGAAATAATTGAGGAAACAATATATCCTAAATAAAAAAAAAGAGACGGAGAGGGCCATGGTAGTTAAGGAACCTTAAGCTGTTCCATAGACCTATGCAGGGGTTTGGTAAAAAGAAAAAGATAAGGAAAATCAGGAAGTAATTATTTGGTTTATCAATACTTCATTGCACACAGACACCAGAGATCCTGTGAGGTCCGAATAGAACTGATAGTGAGTCCTTGTTTCCATCTCCCTTATCTGTTGAGAGGCAAAGACCAAATGAAACTCCCACTCCAAAGGCAGAACCTGGGCAAACACAGATACTTATTTTAAACAGAGTTGTCTTTCTGTTCAGCTGAAGTTTTTATGGTTTATTATGGGTTTCCCAAAAGTTGACTTAATTTCCTGCTTCCACCTACTCCTCTCCTTACAGAATATTAGTTATCTTACAGAAGAGATACAAAAGAGTTAATGATGTGTTGTTTTAAATAACACACAAAGATGGGACAAAATCTGCCTTCATTTGCTCCAACTACACATCATGATCACCTTCAGGGTATAATTCTCGACATGATTTTTCTTTTATAACAAAACAAATTTGGTAAAATGTATTAGCAGTAGCAAAAGAGCTTGAGACCTCCAAAGCTCTGGAGTTTTGTGGCCATCATACATAGGAACATGCATATTCTTGTTTTCCTGAAATGTTCAGGCAAGTTGAAACCAGTCCTTACAATCCTTAAAATGCATTGTAAAGATATCACTTTCTTCTGGTTTCACATCTCATTCACAGTCTTTCAAGAGTTTTTTTTGTGTTCCTCTAGTCATTAATTTAGGAAATTAAATAAAAAAAATAATAAACAAACAACAACAGACAGAAAATATTTTTTTAGTTGTAGGAACATACACTTTATAATGAGAAAATAATAAGATTCTTGAGTCACGTGGCTGTTGCTGAAGCTGCTGGTTGCATTCCTGTCTCAGATTTGTATATTATTTATTTTTGTATGCTGCGGTAACTTAAGTTCAGGGGTCTACAGCCTGGCACAGCAGGAAAAGATGAAATTGGTGCCAGTTTCACCTCCATAAATCTGACTATAAACTACTCATCTGCAGTAATTCGTGCACAAGCACAACAGCTGCGCCATGTCTGTACTGGGTTGGGGAACATCCAAAGTTTGGATGAGTGCACTGGAAAGGGGCAAGAGCCACTGCTGCTGTGCCAAGGTTAGCCAGGACCTCTTAAGAACCAGACTTCCACATTATGCCAAACATTAGACTGTACACTATCAGGCATCACGCATCCAGCTGTGTTTCATGGAGTACTGAGAAAGAGAATTACAAGCTCCCCTTCACACTCACACAGTAGCATATTGTAGCATATTTTCTCAGCTTTCACAAACACAAACAGTAACAAATCTCTACCTAGAATAATGACTGAAATGAAAATAATGAAAGAATAATTTCTGATGTTAAAATTAAAAGACCCCTGAAGTACTGGTTTGCCTTATTATGGTATTAATTGCATCTGAGAAAAAGGAAGATCTTGAGTGGTTAAAAGACGAAGAGTCACTTTTGGAATTCAACTATACTATCTGAAATTTTCTCCCAGTAACATAAATCATATTGTTATATTTCATTTTTTATATCAATCTTCATTTAAAAAAATATCTTTTCAAAACCTAAAGGAAGAATTAAACATGCTTAATAATACTCTTACTCAAATAAATTCTTTGACTGGATAGCATCATTTGTAGCCACTGTTTGAGTAGTAAAAGAATGTAAGATGTAAAAGAAAAGCTGTCACTCTGAAAAATTAAAGCAATGAAACAAAAGAATGGGAAGATAAGCTATGGAGATATAGAGATAAACTCTGTTCAGGTAGTGATATTTTTTTTTTTTCCCCCAGCAATTTTCTCAAAACAGAGCTAGATTTATGAAGATTAGCATCTTACAATTTTAAAGCTTTTTCTAAACTGAGTTTCTACTTCTGGAGGTAAAAGGCAATCAGCTTCTATGTTCCCGACTATAACCTTCCAGGCTACATTTAAAAACATTGCCCTTTGTAGACACAGGACTAAATCCTGTATCCTTTGCAGATCGAGAAAATAATCCCATCTATTTTTACGAGTTATAGATATGGCCATAATTCTATTTTTTTCCATATTTGTTAGCCCTTATTGCACATGACATTTCGCTTCACATTACACTTTCTTTCACAGACTGTAACCAACAATGTGCGAAGGAATCCCAGACTTGTCAGAATGGAAAAAGAGATTCATACTGCACTAATCTTTTAATTCCTTCTATTTCCAAGCTCAGTGTTTGAGATTCTTTCATCATCATTTTTATTCATGTCTGAAACTAAACACCCTTTCATTGTTGAATTATGGTTTCTCACCCAAACTGTTCTTTTCCACTGAATTCTAAGACCTTGCATGGGTCTATTGTTTTGATTTGTGATGAAAACAGTATTGATAACAGAGGGATGTTTTAGTTACCATTGAGCAATGCTTTCACAGCATCAAGGCCTATTTTGCTTCCCACTGCACCAGCATTGAGTAAACTGGAGTGAACAAGAAATTGAGAGGGGACACATCCGGGACAGCTCACCCCAACTGGCCACAAAGGTATTCAATAGCATATGACATCAAGCTCAGCTGGAGGAAGAAGGAAGAAGAAAGGGAGACATTCAGAGCTAATGGCATTTGTCTTCCCAAGTAACGGTTATGCGTAACGGAGCCCAGCTTTCCTGGAAATGGCTGAACACCTGCCTGCCCATGGGAAGTAGTGCATGAATGCCATGTTTTGCTTTGCTTGCACATGCAGATTTTGCTTTATTAAACTGTATTTATCTCAGCCATGAGTTTTCTCATTTTCAGCCTTCCGATTCTCTTCCCCATGCCACTGAGAGGGAGTGAGTGAGCAGCTGGGTCAGGTTTAGATGCCTGCTGGGGTTAAACCATGATGGAGATACTTTCCATAGTTGAATTCAGCAGTTACTTATGGAGCCATCTCTGAAGTCACATTTTTCACAAGAACATACAGCCCTGCTCTGCAGCTGGTAAAACAGGTGTTCTTTGAATAGAATACTATGCAGGTATGCAGAAACATCTCAAGCCATGGAAAACTATTGTGATGTTCATTTTCACAATCTGGGGAACAGAACATAAGAAACAACATTCACTATAAACATTTAATAATAATAATAATAATAATAATAATAATAATAATAATAATAATAAGTAGTAGTAGTAGTAGCAGTAGTAGTAGTAGTAGTAGTAGTAGTAGTAGTAGTAATATTAATATCTTAATATTCATTACCAGAAATATTTATTTCTAACCAATATTTTACTCAGCAAAATGCTATTTTGTAAATATACTGTTTTCTTGGGAAAATTCTTTCTTACATTCTCCTGCTTTGAATAGTCTTCCCATTGCTCATGTATGAAAGATAATGTAGTTATGGGATAATCTCTGCCTTCTCTATAGGCTTAATTTCTTTCTTTTCTCAATTCTTTACATTTTTTCTAATATGTCCCTAAAAGTCTTGAACCTCACTCTACATCTGGCATGTACTTCTATATCTTCTTTTGGATTCTGCCTTTAAACAAAAACTCCTTACTTTTCTGAAAGTGCTTAAAATGTTGATTCATTCCAGTAAATATGCTGTCTACAGTCAGCAGGGCTTTTTATTAAAATGTTTACATTTTAATTAGAACCATTCTTTGTTTGATATTTGTAAGACCAAATCCTGTCTACCACGTCATTGAATTAAGTTAAGATGAAGAATCTATGTGTTTTCATCTTTTATACTGCTGAGTCACTCTAGTATGAAAATAAGATACGTCAATAAGCTTAAATTAAACTAATTCTATTCAAATAGATCTGTGCAGTGCTGGAAATTGATAGACTTAGCAAGAAAAGACGAAGTCCTCAGAGTAGATAACAGAGGAGGAATCTGTCTTTAATCTGATTTTGGACCAAACAACAGGTGAAGAGGATGCACAGCCTCCAATAGTGCTTTCCCTTTTGCACAAATAGAGCAGTTACCCTGGCAGCCTCATTCTGCCAAGCACCCCAGCATCTACTCCAGCAAAGCCTCTTGGCAAACACTCATCTCTGGTTTGCAAATTGTCCCAGGGAGCAGCTGAAAGGTACATCCACCTCCTGGACTTTGCAGGATAAGAGCCAGAATATTCAGTATCTTCAAATAATTCCTGAAACAATAAGTCTGTTTTGGAAAGTGCTTGAAAGGAAACTAAGAAAGCTTGGTGGATTAGTAAAGCAGTAAACACTTGAATACTTAATTAAATATCTTGGTACAGAAACACAAGGGTGAACTTAAGGTCACTTATACCTTTAATCTATCTTCATCTGAAGCTCCACATTAAGATCCTCTTCCTTGACACATGTCCATGCTAAACCAGTGTAGAGGAAAACAAAAGAACATAAACAGAACAACATAACTGGGGAAAAAAAAAAAAAAAGTACATACACTTCTTCAAACTATTCTGCATGCTTGACTGTAGTTTTAAGAAAAGGTGTCATTTATCATTTTTTATAAATCGGTTTACCAGTTCCTACTTGGGAGGTAACTGCTCAGAATTCTCACATGGTTGCCCTCCTAGGGGAATCTAATTTCTCAGTTTCAACATGTCCAAGGCATCTGCTTTCCTCACCAACAAGACACAATTTTTCTGTCACTGACATCAGAGGAATTTTCAGTACATTTGACAACAGTGATGTTCAGCACTAAATATAGCTATCATATCATCAAAAATAACATGGCAGCTTACTAGAAAAAATTGTGAAATATAGATTTGGAAAGCTTTCATTTATATAGAAAATATAATTAAAAAATCAACATAGTTTTAATTCAACTGTTAACATTTTAAAAAGTGGCTTTTTAAAACAGAAAAAGGCCTCTTAGTCACAGCAAATTCTTCCTGAGATTGCCAAGAAGACACTGTAGAAATTATTGCTTGGCAGTGTATTACATCACTTATAGATAAATTAGGAAATAATTTTAAACTGTTACTCAGAAAAGTTGATCTCACCACAAGAAACAACATTCGGAAACATTTTTTTTTTCTATTCAGAGAAAACTGCAAAATAATTCTGTGCTTGGCTTCTTTTTAATGATATTCCACTCTTTGAAGACTGTGTTGCAAGCTTCAACAAACTTTAGGAACTAGACTGTAGATCATTTTAAGCTACAGAAAAAGTGACAAAATCAAATTTAAGCATTAGCAAGTAACTGCACATAAGTGTTTCCGTGTCAGGGCTCTTGACTTACTACTAGAAACACAAATACCCTGCCAATTCTACAGAACACAAACTATGTGTTCTATATACATATGTGTATTTTAATAAAAGAACTGATGAGGAAAATGGCGGCCAGCTTGTGTTAAAGAATTTGTGTTAAAGGATATTTAAGACCAAGTCTTGGTTCTACAATAGACTTCCAGCTTCCATTGATACAATAAACCATTTAGGTTCTTCTTTTTGAGCTCATTTAATATACAATTAACAACATGAAGATGCTCAACAGTTCAAGAACTAGGAATACTGTTTGCTTTTTCTTTTTTCTTTAGAAGTCAAAATTACACTTTCAAAGGTCCGAAAATGGTGTGCAAACTTTAGCAAAATGTCTCCCGAGGCTTTTTGTCAGTTAAGTGAACCTGTTGCCACTGAGTTCTCTTGATGTGCAGGAAACAGTGATGGCCTTGTCAGCATCTGCTGAACTCAACACCTGTCTTCTCAGTGTTTATAGTGAGCACCAGTGCTTTATTCTCTTTAAAGTTGACTTGAACCTTTCTTGGTAAGCTAACTCAGGAGACTTTCTTTTGTTATTTATTATTGACAGTCATAAAACCAAATAACATAATATAACTCATAATTCTTCTCAGCATGAGCCAATTGGATGATTGAAATCTTTAGTAAGTCATCAGAATTCAGTGAAACTGACAAAACTTCCAGTTTGGAAATTTAAGTTAACTTGGAGGAACCAGACAACCTTTTCAATTTTTATGGGATAGAATTTCATAATGCAAAAATAATTACCCTAACAATGGCACCAAATATTTATTTTCTTCTTTAAAATAATGAAATATTAATAACAGCAGCATACAATACTGTGACTGTTTACATTACAGTAGCAGATTGAAAGGCCACCAAAAGATTAAAATCTCACAGCGTTGGTGCTACTTTACAAGCTGAGTGCCAGAGCTTACAGTTTAAATAGGCATGGCAGAAGAGGTGTGGATTTATAGAATCATTTCCAATGAGTCTTAGGGGAAGGAACACCAAATCCTTGGGACTGGTTAAACACCTGTGTATATATGACTTCGCTTCTTGAATCTTTCTACCTGGTGATTCCCTAATTTGGAATTGGTCATTAAATTTCAACAGAAGTATCCTCTCCCTAGCATTTCCTTTGAGCACAATAACAATAATTTCAGCTCAGTGGGCCAGAGGATGAGACACTGTATGCAAAGCAGGCTGAAAAATGCACTCTGTTTCGTTTTAGCTGGACTACAAAAATAAAGAACAATTTAACATGTCTCTTCTGACCAATGGACTTCAGATAGCATCTATTAAAACAAAACAAAACAAAACAGTGTAAGATTTAGGGTGCATCAAGTGGTTTTCTAAGTTTTCTTACTGCAGGGAATGCACATATAAGCTTATTGTCTCTTAAAATACTGTGCCTTGAAAACAACATCACTGAAAAACAAGATAAAATAACTACCTTTTCATTTTTTTGTCTTTCCTCCAGACAGAAGGCAACGAATAGTCCATCTGCTTTATAAGAAGGTTTTATAGTTTGTTTACCATGTAAGACTTGTACAGAAGAGCTGTTCTATGCAGATTAGCAGTAGGAAAATTATATTTTCACACCTGAAAGAATGATGTCATATTTTATTTGTCTCTAGAATCACTGAATCATCATCCTGAAGGAATGGAAGATTAAATTCACAATCTAATCATTCTCTCATAATTCTTTCATCAAAGATGCTGAGGGCAATTTTTAGTATAGAAATTTAAAATCATGAACATCAATTAATTTTTACATGAGCAAATAAAAATGACTGACTAGTTAATTGGCTTCTATAAGCAGTTGTGATTTTACTGTTTGTAAATATGATGTTAGGTTTTCCTGGCTTTGATCAGTTGACATAATCAATATAAACATTTATCAGAAGAACAGGGGAAACTTCTCTATAATCCTTTCCATTACTATGCTTTTCCTTGCTTTTTATAGATGTTAATCTGATAGGACTTACATACAGTTAGAGAACTGAAGGTTGGAAGGCCGAAAGCTTGACTGTAATGCCTGTATAATACCCATAATCTTTTAGATATCACAACACAGAGAGTGCAGAGACAAGTGAAGACTAAAAGTGTCTGTGACATGTTTTCTTCTGTTCATTTTTGGGTTTAAAAATACTTAGTAGTAATAGCAGAATATGACTTATTTTGTTGACTGGCCAAGGGGAAAACCCACTGTCTTCCTGACTTTCTAACAAAAGAAAGAAAAAAGCCTGTCAAAGGGATGAGTGGTCTATCACTCCTCACAAGGACTGAAGTTTTTAAGCACTCTGATAAAACGAAAGTGAGCATCAAAAAGTGAAATCAATCGAATTTTTACCTTTGGGCCACATGGAAATTCCCGAGTAACACACCTGCCATCACACAGACGGTTGAAACCTTGCCAAAATGTACTTTTTTCCTGCGTTACTCCAAATTTCCACTACCCCCAGCCATTTTTTCTCCCTGTCACACACACACACACACAAAAGAATAAAAGTTCTCCTGACTTTTGATTCTACTAAGATGTTGATGTGACTCAGAATTTTCCTTGCTAGGACCAGTAGGGATGCTCTGAGGCTTAAGGTTCCAATAGTTTCATTTATTCAGCTGATTATCAACAGCAAAGAAGGAAATGTATTCTTTAAGCAGTTAAGCTAAAGTCAACAGGAGGGCCGAAGGAACGAAATGTTCCTCAGTCAGTCAAAGCAAGTAAAATAATGAAAGTAATTATTAACCCATCTGGTGTCACACTGAAATGTATGTCAAGCAAGTTTCTGTATGGAGTCCATCCTAGACCATTCAAGACTTTGATTAATCCCTGTGTAGGTTATGGCAGACCACACACTAAACCAATTCACAGCTGATTTGAAGCTAATAGACAATGAATTCTTTGGAGGGTACATACAAAGGCATCTTAATAGGTTGCAACTAGTATTAATAACATCTTAATGACTTGATAAATAGAATTAACAAAAATTCCTCTCCAATGTGAACAACGTGTAACTGAGGTGTAAAGTTGAAATAATAATCATGTGTTGAATCATAGAAGGCAAGTTGAGTAACAAGACAGATGCACCAGCAGGACAGGAATTTGGTGGATAACAAAGTAGTTATGCATCAAACAAACAGCATTTTCACAACAAAATAAAACAAGGTGGAAAGGAAGCAAATCTTACAGTATATTAAGCTGTATTAAGAGTAATAAATCTAAAACCAAATGAGTTAATTACCCTGTTCTACTTGGTGCTTATTAAGCATCCATTGGAGACCTACATTCAGTTTTAAGCATCACCTCTGAAAAATGACAGGCAAACTAGACAGTTCAAAGAAAACCAAAAGTTATTAAGCACTTAGAAAACAGCTTACACGACATATCATCTAGGAAAAATAAAACTGAAAGGAGATATGATAACTTACAAAATATGCTAGGGCATGTAACAAAGAGGACAGTGAGCAATTATTCTTGCTTAGTCTTCATTGACTGACAACTGGGTTTACTGGGAAGCTACAGCAAGAAAGGTATACTTACATAAACACACAATCTTTATAAGAACAGTCTTTAGAATAAGGCTTTAAGCAATAAGTCACTGCGTTGTTTGATCACCTTTGCTGCACGTCTTCAAGGTTAAATAGATAACATCAGTCAGCAGAGTTTAGGGATAGTGTACAGTCTTGCTATGTTGTAGGGAATGGGGTCTTATGAGCCAAGTTGTTCATCTGTCTTTATATGGATGTGGATACGCATATATACACCTAAGTACTTCACAGCTGTATATGGAGGAGGATATGTGATGGATAATCCTTCTGTTATGGCATACACACACTATTCAACATCTCCTCATAAGTGAATACACAATAAATGTCATAACAGGGACAGATCATTTATTATACAGAATGGATTTTCTCTTTGCACTGTTCTGCAGGCTAAAATTCTTTTCACTTGACAGCTGTGCAGTGCTGAAACTGCTTAAATGGTGCAGAGAAATACAAAAGCCTGTTTAACTTTCACTAACTTCCAAGTTCTGCTAACAGATGGCATAACTAGACATGGGCCCTGAACTAGAATTTTGAATTTGAACTACCTTGGCAGATCTCAGTCTTTATTTTACAGACTGCATCTGCATTAAAATTCATATCAGAGCTGCACTTAAAGGCTGTTATCTCTTGAAAAGTTGGGACTAGTGCAAGGGTGGGTGAGGCTTCCAGCACAGGCTTGGCTGATGCACTGCGGAAAGGGCAGGCATGCCACAGTCACTTCCTCTGTGGCTGCTTTGATCTAGTTACACTATCTTTCCTTTTACATAGTCTGTGCAAGGTCCACTCTACATCTAAGGAAGTTCTTCGGTTTGACATCATTGCTGCCAAATTAATTGATTAGCTTCTTTATTCTCAATCTAGGCAAGTAGTATCACAGTATGTTTGGGATTGGAAGGGACCTCAAAAGATCATCTAGTCCAATATCCCTGCTGGAGCAGGAACGCCTAGGTGAGGTCACATAGGAACATGTCCAGGCGGGTTTTGAATGTCTCCAGAGGAGATTCCACAACTCCCCTGGGCAGCCTGTTCCAGTGCTCTGTCACTGAAAAGAAGTTTCTTCTCAAATTTAAGTGGAACCTCTTGTGTTCCAGCTTGATCCCATTACCCCTTGTCCTATCACTGTTTGCCACCGAGAAGAGCCTGGCTCCGTCCTCGTGGCACTCACCCTTTATATATTTATAAATATTAATAAGGTCACCCCTCTTCTCCAAACTAAAGAGACCCAGCTCCCTCAGCCCTTCTTCACAAGGGAGGTGCTCCACTCCCTTAATCATCTTGGTTGCCCTATGCTGGACCCTCTCTAGCAGTTCGCTGTCTTTCTTGAACTGAGGGGCCCAGAACTGGACACAATATTCCAGATGTGGTCTCACCAGGGCAGAGTAGAGGGGAAGGAGGACCTCTCTCGATCTACTAACCACCCCCCTTCTAATACACCCCAGGATGCCATTGGCCTTCCTGGCCACAAGGGCACAGTGCTGGCTCATGGTCATCCTGTTGTCCACCAGGACTCCCAGGTCCCTTTCCCCTACACTGCTCTCTAATACGTAATTTCCCAACCTATACTGGAACCTGGGGTTGTTCCTGCCCAGATGCAGGACTCTACACTTTCCCTTGTTAAATTTCATCAGGTTATTCCCCGTCCAACTCTCCAGCCTGTCCAGGTCCCGCTGGATGGCAGCACAACCTTCTGGCATGTCAGCCGCTCCTCCCAGCTTGGTGTCATCAGCAAACTTGCTGACAGTACACTCAGTTCCCTCATCCAAATCGTTAACGAATATATTGAATAATACTGGCCCCAGTACTGACCCCTGAGGCACTCCACTAGATACTGGCCTCCAACTAGACTCCGCACCATTGACTACCACTCTCTGTCTTCTCTCCTTAAGCCAGTTTGCAACCCACCTCACTACTCTATTGTCTAGACCACACCTCCTCAACTTAGCTATGAGGATGCTGTGGGAGACTGTATCAAAGGCTTTACTAAAGTCAAGGTAGACCACATCCACTGCTCTGCCATCATCCATCCACCTTGTATCTCAACTTGTGCAATTATCCTGCTAATCAGCACTGTTACTGGCAGGAAGAGGATTAGATTTAGAGGTGGCTGTTAAACTCAGTTGTTTTGACTTCAAAAGCTTTATCTCCAAAAGCCAAGAAACTACTGACTACCACATGCTTGAACACCACAAGAAGTGAAGGATTATTCTACAACTACCAGACATCCTCTCCTTTTGCATAAACATCTGCTATTTGCTGAAGTCAGTAACAGACAGGATAGGTACACTGACTCAACATGGTGGTTTTTATCTCCTGTTGGTCAGATGAACAAAATTTGGTTGGTTTTAACTATTTGTGCTACTTGCTAAGTAGCTATTATAGAAAGGATCTGCTTAAACCACTGAATTGGTGTTGAAAAACGGAGAATTTCAGTAGTGCCATTTTTATTCATGACAACAAATGAGAATATTAAATGGGCGGGAAATAGGACCAACAGGATTTTTTAGCGTTTCCCCGTTATTTACACAATATTTTCTTTTGCAAATGTGGCTTTTTTCCTCAGAATCTCAGATTCAGAAAAGGGGGGGTGGTGGGACGGGAAAGGAAAATGTTGATCAGAGATACTGTCTCTTTGTCTAGTGCTGAAGACTGCATATGATTTCTAGTATGGATAATGTCATTGCCCTCTTCCTATAGTCACTGTGGCAAATCCAGTTAGATATTTCCTCATTTTATATAGGACAGTACAAGGGAATACTATACCCTTTGTAAGTACAGAGATATGTGAACAGCTACAACATATATTATAAAATATTGCCTTCAGAAATATTCATTTTACTGATAAGTCTCAATACTGTTTCATGTGTGAAACACCGGTAAGTCCCTTTTAATTCAGTAAGACTTTAAAGCACTATAATTTGATAAAGATCCTAATACAAAACTGCCAGTCAGTGAAACACTGAAAAAGACCTAGAAAAGTTATTCTAATATGCAACACTGCCTGGTGTTATGTAAGGGGGCAATGGAGAAAAGCTATAAGTAAATTCTCTTCTCGCAACTGAAATTATGTTATAAACTTTCCTGTTGCCAGAAGACCCCTTGCTGTCTCTAGTAAGGCTGTGGTCCCTTTGCTCCATGCATTGTAAAGACTAGTGCGTGGGCCAGAAAGTGTAGAAGTAAAATATCATGCTGATCTGACGGATGAGCTAATAAAGTGGTTGGATTTTTTCAGTTCATTGCTTTTTAGACAAACTGCTTAATTCTTGTATTTCCCCTTTTTCAAGTCATCCAGTATGAATCCTAAAATCTTTTTTCTTTTTTTTTTTTTTTCTGTCTGCAGTGATGTTGTCTGCACTGAGCTCTGCTAACTCTAATTCTCCTTAGATATCAAGCGTAGCCTCTGCAACTAGTCATACCTACAAGAAAAATCCCCCTCTACCCCATTCCTGTCAGCAACAACCCTCCTGGTACCTCACCTTCATGTACAAAAGTAGCAAACAGATCCCTCTAGGGCTGTCAGTGATGCTTCATCAGCTGAAAGACAGGCCCTTCTGCCTACTGATGCAGTCAGTTTACTTCTCCTCTTTACTTCTGGATATTGTGTCACCTTGGGGTACAGCCAGGTCCTCCATCAGTCCACAGGAAGAGTCCCAAATCTATTGGTATGAAACAGCAATCTGACAGGATTTGCTGTAGCTACAGTTGTCTTTGACTTCCAATCACATAGTTAAATTTTGCTATATACAGTTTTACGGTGCAGATGTTTACAAAATGCTCTGCTCATAGAGAGATTTAATGCTCACAGAAAAAAAAAAATAACCTTTCCTTCTATCCTTCTATGCACCTGTCACTACTGAGAAAAATGACCTTACATTTTCCCTTTCCTTGCAGATATCTTTAGATGGATCTGAAGATAATAAAGGTGTAGCCCTTAAATGAAGTGTGCAAAGTCTAAATACATTGTTGAGAATTAAGTCACAGTAAATTAATCACTGATTATACAAATGAAGATGAAAAGTGGAGCTCATGCATGGCATTCACAATGCAGTGTAAACAGTACAGGGCAGGGGCTGCCTCTTGCCATGGCAACCTCATCCCAGGATTTGTCCTCAGCCGCCTACATGAAAGAGCTCCACGGCTGCTGTGGTGTATTATGTCAGTGATCTGAGTACAAGGACATCTCCCATCTCAGCTGGAGAGAAAACCAGAACTGGGGACTGCAAAAAAGAAAAATATACTTATCCCAGAAACAGGAAAGCTCTCCATCTTCACATGCCCTTCCCAACATAACACCATAACTTCCTGCAGAGATTGGAAGGAACTTGTTTTTCACATAAGAGCTGTAAGACATGCTAGTGATCTATGGTGAAGAGATGATACAGGATATCAGTTCTAGATCTGTCTTGAGTTTTACTTGATTTTATTTGTTCTAATACACTGTGATATACAGATGATTGGCAATGAATGTGTTATCAACAAATATTAAAAAATATGCAATTCAATGAAAAGCATGCCTAAGCATATGTATATGTTTATATATATAAAAACACATAGACTAACTACATATAAAGTACATAAACGTGTGTATGTGTTTAATGTGTGTATATATAACGTGTGTAAAGTGTATATATGTATTTAATATGTAAATACATATATAGGTAACTTTAGAACACAGAAAAGCAAACATTAAACTCATATGAGACTTACAGTTCCAAAGATACTAATTCTGTTGATGCTGTGTGTTATGAGTACACTGTAAACCGTGCATTCTCGTTCTTTCCACCTTGCCTACCATTAGAACATATAGAATGAGAAAGTTTGTTGCAAAATTCAAAACTGAGGCAAATACAGCTTTATGCTCCAGTTACACTGAAGAAGTTAAAGCATTGTATTCCCAATATCACAGTGTTCCATCAAAATCCATGAGTAACTCAATAGTGCCTACAGAGAAGCAAAAATTTGGTGACACTGGATTAGTTGGAAAACAGGAAAACCTACCTAATGTGATGGTTATGAAGTCCTGCTACATTTAATGTAATGCCCAGTAGAATGGAACTACCCTGGAGATTAAACCATGCATGTACTTAGTGTTTTGCCTAACGGAGATCATAGAACAAAAATTGTTTACTATCACATATCCCAAGACAGTTACAGTTTCTTTAATATTAAAAACCACAAGAGATGTAATGTTACAGAAAGTGCAGATGAATTAGTTAACAATTTTGCATAACATTCTCTGGAGTATTTTTTTATTTGAAATCAGAGTCCTAAATTCATTTGGCCTTACACCAGCCACAGCTGATAGTTATGTTTCCATTTACTTTAGAAGGGTAGAATCACAGAAACAAGGCTATGATTCATTAAAAAAACAAACAAGCAAACAAACAAACAAACAAACAGATCAATGCCAAGATCTCATGTATGTGATAAAGGGCCAGCTTGTTTTTTATAAATAGTCCAACATATGTGGCTTACAAAGAAAAGGTGAGAAGTTTTTGTTGTGGTCTTGAATGCTTGCTGTTCTGAGTGCATTTTCTGAGACATTAATTTCCACTACATTCTCTCCACTACTTCTCAATCAACATGGACACTTTCTAATCATGGGGGAATGGTCTTTACAAAATTAAATCTGATTTTTTTTTAAATTAGCAAAACATATTAATGTATCTGACAAGCACACACAAGCCGGATTGTTGCTTCATCTCTCCAGCACTGTGCGAAATTTAAGAACAGAGCTCCTGCAAGAGATGGCCGTTTTAAAAAAGTAAAGTATACAGACCAAAGAGACGTTCTTTCAGGATACTGGCAGAACTATTCAGAGAAAAAGCATTATATCGGGTTTCTGTTCCTCAGTCCAGTTTGTTCAAATGTACTACATTTATAACAGAACAAAAGACCAGCAGTGAGGAGTCTTCTGGCTCTGTATCTGTATATGATGACTGGATTGTGGACCATTTCTTTTAGTAAAGAGTGCCATTTGGAAGAGAAATCAACAACAAAAACAAAAAAGTGGTTCTAAAAATAGGACAAATACAAGATAATCTATATCCTCATCTGCTTCACTGTTTGGTAAATAATCTGATATAACTGGAAAATAAATGCATCAAGAAGTGTTTGTTTATGTTGCTACGGCTAGTAATCTCCTCCTTCAGGATGTAAGCTTTTTTCCCCTTGTCTATTAGTGTCTGAATTAATTCTTTCATTGTACAGCTCCATTTCATCTTTGATTGACTGCTCTGGTTACATCAGTGTCTCACATGGTAGGCTTAATAGATGTATTTTCCATTTAAAAATAGCTAACCAGTGTTATGTGTCTGTTTTTTGCCAGCTAACCAAAGATGAGGCCAAATGGTTAAAAATATTATTTTAACACTATATATGTTTTTGGTTTTTTTTTTCTAGCACTCTTAGTCTCCCATTGTCCACTAACAGTAAATAAAATTGGATTGTACAATATATTGTGCAAGAGCTGTTCTTTTAAAGGCTGTGTGAAGAATCTCTCTTCTTTACAAATAGCTCATTTTTACAATTTTACAAGGTTATAGATAGATACTTCAGTCTCAAGGAAAGATAAGTAATACTTCCAGATGGAAGTTTACAAAACTGAGTCCAGCTGATCTGAAAAGTAAAAAGAAGTGGAAAACAGTTCATAAAGAGTAATTTGCTCACTTAAGAACACATTCAATTAGGATACAGACATGAGAACACACAAATGCCTCTGTCTGTACTGGTCCCTTTTGAACAAGCTTTCTTTGAGTAGTCTCAAGCAAAACAATGTTTGAATTATGACCTTACTACTCAATATTTTTATTTAGCCTACTCTTTTTGGAGTTAATAAATGAATGAAATAATGATTCCTTTGGGAGAAGTAATGAAAGCAAGCAGTATGTGCTAACTGACAGAAAAAACCCTATTATTATACAAGAAAAGGGATATCTGACCTTTTCTCAGATCTGAAATTTTCTGCCTTGCAGTGTTTTCTTATTAAGAAATATTGAGGTACAAATGCAGGATACTATTAGAAAGGAATAATCAGCTTCAAGTACTGTGTGTGTAACAACCGACTGGGTAGAAGTTCTATAAAAGACTCCGGCACTTAGGATCAATTATGAGCTGAATATGAGTCAATAATGGCATCCAAAACAATCACACCAAGGGTATCCATACAAGAAGATGGGCAGCAACACTGTACGTGAAGCAATTTTATTGTTTATAAAACCTCTCCAAAAATTTCACTTCCAATTTTGGAGACTTCAAGAAAGATCCTGAGCAAATTTCTTCCCAATGAGGAGAAATCAGAATTACTATAGGTCCTGAGAAGATGATCCACAGGGAAAAACAGAAGAAATAAGGGTTGGATAGCCTAGAAAAGGCTGAGAAAGAGGAAGGAAGAAGAAAAACCTCTTTTTTTTCAGCAATGACTATTTAGATATTAAGAATAGGATGCTATTGGTAAGGCTAGATAATTGCTGTAGTATATTTGCTAGAGAGATTGTAACCAAACGTTAATCTTGGTCATGGAAAAAGCAGATTGGTTCATCACCTGGAGAGGTAAACTAGGTGACTTCCTGGAATCCAGCTCTATTTTTTTCTGTCATGAACACACTATTTCAAAGAGGAAGCAGAAAACTGAATCTGTATGAAAGGCAATTGTTGATGACTAAACACCACCAGGTACTTGCCTATCTCTTTAATGTAATAACTTCTTACAAATAATAATAAGAGCATCACAACATCATGTGGTAGATATAAATTCACCCATTGCAGAGATGAATGAGCTTAATGTGAAGTCATGACATGATGTTTCTCTAGGGACCCTTTTCCTCATTTTCATTTGTGTTTGCGTTCCTCATACATCAACTGAAGATTTATTTTGTTGACTTTATTTAAATGAAAAGCACTATCAGTGTATATGTTGTATAAATACATATGATTCTAAGTGTGCTGTAAACAATACATGTGGCTCCTATGTAAAATATCAGTGATCCTACCATACTGAGACTAAATAAAAGATTCTTTGACCAGTCTCTCCTAAGAGAAAAAAAAGGTAGATGTTAATGTGATTTCTTGTGTATCTCCCAAACTTCTTTCCATGATCCATATACGAGATTAAATATTTATGAATGCATTAAGCTAAACAAATTTCCTCTGTATATTTTGATCTATCTTTCCAAATACTCTATTTGTCTCACTTAAATTGCAACTCCATGATGTAAAGTTTGATTTACACTTATCAGTCTGAAGTTAGATACTAAAATAAACCTTTACTGGCATTTTCTGTGATTGTCACAATAGGCCTTTATGGCCCATATGAGATTTCTAGCTGTGAAGTGTTTCTACTTTTTACTTTCATTTTTAGCCCCATATGGGTATGTTTCCTGAAAACCAGAAACTGTTAACTTTGAAACATCAACAAAAAACTTTGAACAGATATCTTCAACGTATATGGTAGAGTTTAATGCATTGCATCTTTTACCATTTCAGTGATGCTCAATTGGAAAGAGTTTATCTGAGACATTTTTCACTCTGAAATTTACAGCATTTGATATTCACTACTGTAGATTAAATCTCTGTTGTTATCTTGCAGTAATAATAAAATCCTCTTAAAACTACTTTGCTGTTATTAAAATGTCCATTGTTTACAAACATACAGAATGATTACCTCTTACTATGGCTCCTGAATGGTAAAATAATCTTGTAACATTGTTATAAATCATCTATTTTACTAGAACAATTCCCTTGAAACAAATACTTCATTTACACAGCAAAGTAATTCAACAATTTACAGTAATACTAGAAAACAACAACAACAACAAACACAAAAAGAGTATTTTCCCACTAAAAGAAGCTACATATCAAGAAAAATTGTACAATTATCAGCTTCTTACTGTGATATAATTCTATGAAGGATTCCTGGTTCAAATTACAGCTGTACAATGACACCCTTGGAAAAACAGACATCTGAACTCTGCCAACCTGTCACTTTAAACAGTTCACCTTCATAAGATCTGAAAGTAGAAACAGTCCCCAACCTCAGTTTTTTAATGAACTGAATTTCACAAAACTTCTTCACTTTTTAATGGGGCATCTCAGAGTTCTGTCAGGTTTTCCATTCTGTGCTATTTTCCATGCTGCATTTGGAAAGCATGCCTTCCAAAACACAGCAGACTGTTGGAAGAGCAATTGCTGCTCACAGCAGCACGGTGCAGTCCATCAGCACTGTTTCCTTTCTCCGGAAGGCCTGGCTCTTAGGTCCAAGTTCCCACTAAATATTGAGCTGTGAAACACTGTGACGCAAGTGACAAAATCTTTCTTTTGCTGGGGCAGAGGGTCCTAGGTCGATCTCATACTTCTCTGAATGCTGAGCTCAGGATAAACCAACCATGGGTTTCTCCTGGCATGGGATGGCCCGCAAGATATTCAGGGAGTGGGACCAGCTGCCAGGCTCTTCTGTGAGATGCTGCCCCTCAGAGGGTTTCTGGCTCCAGTTCCTGCTGATCTCAGCAGCTCCTTAACACCTGAGCCTGACTCCTCCAGGAGAAAGGACCTCAGCTTCTCCCACTGCTGGCTGTGGGCATTTGCAGGTGTGTGGTGTGGCAGGAGGTGTGGGGATGGGGATGAGCAGCTGACTAACACAGTTGACTATAACACCAGCTGGGCAAATGTAGAGTTGGTCCACAATCCCTTTGCTCCTTTATTTTGCTCTCAGCAATGGCTGATCATTCTCCAGCTGTTCTGGAAAATGTGCCTTTGAGCTGCTTTATCTTCAGCCTGTTAATTCTAATGGCAGAAGTTAAGTTGTGCTACCAGCCTGCAGAATAGTCCTGTTGGCTTCCTGCACATCTCCCTTTAACAATACAAGGTGTTTCATTGTTGTTTGGAGAGCAGTGGCATTGATTCTATTTCCACCTAGGTTCATTGTAAAGCAGTCTACCCACTTTCCATCTTACACCATGCTACTTCCAAGAGGGAAAAGGTTTGTGCCCCTTTCTGCATAACTATATTTTAAGGTATTGCAGACTTCTTTGCTGCAGGTGTCTGGTCCATACAGAATTTGCTGGACAAGAAAGGTTGCAAACATGAAAGTTTCAATCTGCAATGCACATGAGAACATTGTATTTGGTTAGAAAAACAACCAAATAACCAAACAAAACAAATCTACTGGGATTAGCTGTGAATGAAAAAAATGGTGAGAAACCCAAACAAATGGACAGAAAATATTCAGTTATTCAGTAAATCAGAAGTGCAATTGTGCCAGACATATTCAGCCATACAGTTTGTTCCAGAGAGAGTATCTTTAAGATGTGCCTAGCTTTCTAATCACCAATTTTATTGTTCAGGAGAAAAAGAAGATCGCATCTTACTGTGAATTTCAGGGTCACATCTTAATTTGCATGACCCTTGGAATAGAAGTAGCAGAAGGCAATTCACATCATTTCCAAATACACTGGGCATTTTCAAGAGCTTGGGGAAGAAGGAGTTATCAGAAATTTATAAAATAAATTCTGTTACTAAATAATACTGTGTTAACACAGGAGATGGAAAACTATGACTGCAGCCTCAAGAACAATCTGCAGTCAGCATTAATTGCAAAAATGATCATAATGTTGCCATCTGTTTCAGTGGAAACCATTAACAGTTTGTGGTGTGTTGAATATGTAAGCCTCTTTGTCCTCCTGGAAAGTTGCAGCACCAAAACTCAGTGGTTTCACAAGAATGAGTCTCATGTTAGCAGCTACAGCTCAAGGGTTATTTCTCCCCCCACCCCCTTTTTTTTAAAGCCTTTTAAAATTCATTGCAGTTGTATAATATATTACGACATTAACTCTTCCAATTGCTTCTCACTATTTAAGAGTCATTTACAGTCCCCATTATGACATAACAGACCTTTTTATTCCTTCCTTATGAAGTCACTGATAGTGTTTACCTTTTAGATGTCTAACTTAAGTGCTTTGAAATGCTCTGTGGAAGATCGACTCTCCTTCTTCCTGTGATTAAGAGGGGATAATCTGGAGAGATCAACTTTCTTACATAGATGCCAAGTCACTAGCTGCATGATAACAGTACAAGATTAAAACATGACATAGAAAAGAGCTTTATATATTAGTGCTGCCATGACAATAGTGGGAAATTCAGAAATCCATTTTTATACTTTACAATTCTGACAAGCAATAATGCAGAGAAAAAAAACAGTCTGCTGTCTGAACCTCCGAAGTTAATATTCTCTTTTCAAATTTGTATTAGGGTATTGTCACACACCGGACTACAGACAGACTTCATGCAAACTGCTTACCCTAAAAGGGACCATGCTTTTGCAAAAGGAAGAAGAAATGTAAACTAGGATGATGGACCTACTGACTTTCTTTTCTCAGAAGTGTAAGATGTCCCATCTTCCCCTTCAACACTTTTTCTGGAGATAGGGAAAAAGAGATCTATAATTAGATGCTTAGTGTCACTCCTTTCGTTATAGGTTGATGCTGAGATATACATTTCAAGTGGCTACAGAATGTGTTTTTACCAGTTTAGTTCTGTTAAATATAAAATTTAGAACCTGAACATAAACCTTTTCTAGCTTTCATTTGGCTTGCGCTTTGGCTTAGAAGAAATGCTATTTAATCCTTTCCAAATCAGTCACTTCCTACTCGTTCCTCCAGACATGGTTAAACTGATGTAGGAACCACACTACTATCAGTTCTTAATCTGAAAAGGTTGCTTTGAGAAATCTCAATAGAAAGGAGGCCAGTAAGAACCGAAGAAAGAAAAAAATTACATTTAAGAAACTAGACTTGCACAGATTTCTTGTTCTCTTGATCTGTGCATTGAAATGTTATTGTTGCCATTTAAAAAGAAAACCCTTTTATTCTGCCACTTCCTCAGAACTTTCCTGACTGGGCAGGAACTAGTTAACCATCTCCAATAGAATTTAGAACTCAAAGATGTGTAACAATTATTCTCGGGTAAAAAAAAAGCAACAACCAAAAAAAACCCACCACCACCCCACCAAATCCTAAGAATGATAATTAACAGTCTGAAGTACAAAAGGGTAATGCACTGTCCTCTTCCTCAGTAGGGAAGTTCATTAGCAGTGGAATCATGTCATTTGCCCATCTGTTCATAATTGTATTCACCACAGGAATTAAGCGACGGAAGTGACATCACCCGGGCTCGGCACAGGCGGCTCGATAAATCACATGTGCCTTTGGCTCTCCATGGGCACTAGCTCCAGCTCCAGCTCAGCCTTTTCTCCAATCTTCAGCATGGTCCAGGGAGCTCATCCAATTTACATCCCTTGCCTGAAAAGGGCTGGTCTAGATCAGCTTTCTGAGAGGGGGGTGTGGAAATTGAAAAAAAAGAGAGTGACAGATTCTGGATAGGAGTAAAGCCATATTGAGGGGGTAATTACCCTTCAACTGGTTGGAGACATACCTCTTGTTTGTATGTCCTAAACATCGGGTGCGTAGCAGCTGCTGTAATATCAATGGGTGATTGAAACAGGCCCTCATTAGATTAGTGCTGAGCTTATTGCTAGTGCCAGTCTCATTATTATTGGTGACTAAACTGGCAGATTGTCAGGACGCCTCATGGCAAGATGAGCTTTTGCAGCTCTTTGTTTGTAGTTATTATAAACAATGAAGTGAAAGCAATCCCCTGGGCATAGTCATGTCTCAGATGTTTTTTGCAAGCAGCAATCAGCTTGCAGAAGCAGCAATGGTAAACAATTTCTTATTTTAAGAAACGATATTAATTAAAGCATGAGGCATGGTTCTGAAAGAGAACTTGTTAATTATTTAATGTCACCTGCACTATCAATCCCACCAGTTGGAAACTGTTTCATTTTGCCTCAGATGGGCTCTGCCTGTCATCTGAACCACTGGAAAATAAAGTGTGGTGCCAAGTGCCAGAAAAATAGGCAAGAGTACAGCTGGGAGTCATATCACATTTTAATGTACAATCCAGGTTTATTACTTCTAAAGAATTCTGGATGTGAATAGTAGGCCATATTACACAGTGTGTATAAATGCTAAACTTAATTGGGAACATTACATTCCTCATAAGAATACAGAGAATATCAAGTGGGCTGCAACTGTAGATATTCATGGTTGTTGAAATTCCTGGCCATCTACTGATATCACTGCATACCAGTAGATGCTTTGGAAACTCTGCCTAGCTGCTAAATTGAATAGTGTGAATCAAGGGTTTGACATCTGCTAAAACACACAAAGGTTAAGAAGAAGAGAGAAGTGTTTTCAAGCTGTTAGCAAAGCTTCTGCTGCCATCCCTTCAGCACAAGAAAAAGCTTCTTACTTTTCTTGAAAGACTTACAGATATCACCAGACAAAGCAGGATATAAGCAGAAATCACTGGGTCTGTAAGAGTGCTCAGAGGTGGACATGGACCATCAGACTTTTCTTCAGTGGAAACATTGGCCCTGCTCAGAACTGTTGGGACTCATTCAGTCAGCAAGTTCAACCCACACAGGTGGTCATTGGTACCACTTGAAGATATTTCTAATTTCAACTGAGCTAGAAAATTCCAGCAAGTTTTTGTCAGAAGGCAAAACTTTCTTGTTAAAAGCTGAAAAAGTGAACACAAGTTACAAATATGAAAAAAAGTGAAAAAGCACCTTTTTTATATACATATAAATAAAAATTTAGGCTTCTTTCATTTCAACAGGGACTTATTTTTCCAAATATTTCCACTATGATTTGGCCTCTCAGAGAAAAGCATCTGGCATTTATGCCTATTCTTATCGCTTTATAAACAGGTGAGAAAGGACATGGCAAAACAGGCTTGCAAGACTAAGAATCATCCCCAAGCTGACTTCAAACCATTAAACTGCAATGGCAAAGTTAGTGCTCTATGGGTGATTGACCTCTGTTGGAAAATTCATCTAAATTGACACCTCAGTCTTCTCAGTACACATACCTAAATTCCAGACTGCAAACGAGCATCCCAAAAGACCACAGCAGTTCATGCTTTCAACTCATATGCAAAGGATAAAAAACGCTAATAACAGCTTAAAAAAATTATTAACAACTAGCCAATGTTCTGATAAAATTTTCTACAGGACAGTCAAAGTAAATAGAACAGTAGAAGAAAAATAGGCAAGCATAAAAAAACTTCAGTAAAGAGAAAATGAAATTAGGGAGTAAGCATGCAAGAAAGTACAAGAACATTGATTCACTGCTTGCTGATTTGAAAAACAGGACTGTATTTTTTTCCTGTGCAAGATAAACCTTGGAGTCCTGAGAACACAGTCTTAACCAAAGGGGCTGCAATATTAATGGATTGCAGTTCTGATAAACTATAAGTCCATCAAAGACTGAGAAGAATACAAAGCTTACCAGAGAGGTTAATTAGTTATCTGATAGGTACAGATAAGACAACAGGAGATTCGTAGCCCAAGACAATCTGACCCAAAAGTTGATAGGGCGTATCAGGAAGGATGTTAGCCCCGGGAAGGAATATATACTGAGGACAAGCAATCAATGTAGTTATACCTGACAGTCACTTTAAGCTAACAGTGAAGTAAACATGCTTAAAATGAAGCACCCAGGAATTTAGAAGAAGTATTTCAAAACACAAAAGTCTCTGTGGGCTGTTGGTTCCTTTAAGAAACATTTATGATTTGTGAGAACAAAATGCTGCTGTAAGTTACAATTCTATTATCACCTTGCAACACACTGAATTGATTGCACAATAATGTTTCTATCTTTTCCCCACTCCCTCAGCCCTGCTCAAAGGTGCCTTAACAGTCAATAAAGCAACAACAGCAGCAGCCACAACTTTCTGATGCTAGACAACATTTTTGAATGGGATTAATTTCACCTTTGGTGGAAAAGGAGACCGTGTTGCAACCATTACTGACAGCATTTTTCTGCGAGGGCTAAGGATGTGGAAAGGCTGGCAATCTTAGTTCTGGCACATTTTCTTTTGCTCAAGGGAAAAGAGCTGGAGTCAGAAGAAAGTGGATTGTATCAGATTTTTTTTTGCTGTGTGTCCACTTCAATATTAACATGGATTCCACTTTGAACTTTGGCCAGCATGAGCTAAAAAAAAATATCAGGTTTTGTGTTATACAAGACATCTAACTGACAGCTTCTTATTTTTCTAATAAGTCATGAACAAACCCATACTCTGTCACAAAAACTAAATTTGCTCAAAGACAGTCAAAATGGGTCATCAAACCAGTTTTTACTTCAGAATTGGAACTTATTTTTCCTACAGTTTAAAACCAAAAGGGATTCAACTATTGAAAAAAAAATCTGTCAAAAGAGAAGACCGCTCTTTATTTGCACAAAGATCCCACATCTCAAAATCCATTTGGTAAAATAATGTATGTTAACTGCTTAACTTTTCATTTAGGAAAGCATTTTTTATCATTCATGCCGGAAAGACCTAGAATAAAAAATAAGCAAAAATCGATTGCAACCATAAACTGAGCATAGTGCATTCAGCAACTGAGAAAAATAGATTATTTTTTTTTACTTCAATAAGCATAACTTTAGCAAATAGGGATTAGCAGAGTGATTCATGGGATGCGCAATGCAGGCAGGGTACTCCACATAGAAGAGAGTAGGGATAAGAGATGTTTGATTTGAATCTTGGGCTGAACAGATGGTTGAGAATTATTCTGAAATGAATAGTTTGATTTTCAATGAACAAATCTTATTTTTTACAAAAAAAAAAAAAAAAAATCTTGGAGATGTCTGTGTGTGTGGAATATTTTCTGCCAGTGAAAGGTACCATACTTCTGCCTGAAGTTGTACTTTGAGAACATGTGAATTGCACTATGCATCTCAAAGACTGGCTCAAGATTTTGGACTTCTGCTGGCATCTATCCTCTGGACTTCTGCTGGCATTTACCCAAAAAGGACCCTCCTTTGCATTACAAAGACAGAGAGTCAGCATGCACTACCCAGCCATGCACACACATGCCAGCTGCTGAGGTATTTCTGAGATAAACTGATGGCTCCCTTAGGTGAAAAAGAAAGGCAGCTCTCCAGTTATGGAACTAGTAGGGATACTTACATAATATTTTGCTTACAGCTCCAAATTGTCTTAGCGCAGTATTAAAACGCAGAACAGTGCTTTTACTAACTTGCTGCTTCTACAATATTCAGGAGACTAAGCACTTTACAATAAGAGACGAAACACTTTCTTCCTTCTTATTACTGGATAATGGCAATAACACTATGAATGTTTTGTACTTTGAAGGAAAAGGAGTTGTGACAACATTTCTGTTATTTCAATTCGTCAATTAGTCAGCAGCACAGGAATACATCTGTTACATCTGCTTGAAGTGGAAAACAATTTAATGAACAAATACTAGGCAACTTCAGCAACAATCACATCAACTTTCCTATTGCATTGAGAAAAAATAATCTATATATGTCAATGTATTGAAAAAGAAACAAAAGTAATTAAAAAATGTTGTAAAAACTCATAAGATTGTTAAAAAAGTATGAAATACAATAACAGCCATCCACTGCCTATATTGTCATATGCTTTTCCACAATGCTGAATTCAGTACCTTCATTATTACTCCGAAAAAGTTTACATTTTCAAAAGAAAAATAACTATTAGCTGTATTTAAGACTGTTAATTTAAAAAGTGATTAAAAAATGGCAAAAGTTTCTCTACCAAGATTTCACGAAGTAGGCTTTTGACTATTTTGTTTTTCAATGCAACCTGTCTGGCAACATACAGAAAAGTAGAAAAAAAATAATTTGGCATTGAATCTCTGCTCTTCTGTGTCCTTTCAGGAGCCTAACATGTCTGTCTTCTCAATGCAGACACAGACCTGAAGCTGGAAGCAAAATTTAGGAACATTTTATTGATACTTCTTTGCACTAAGTTGCCTTGATCATAAATAATCAGGATCTAGCTTGTGTTCTCAGTCTGGTGGTTTATGTTGTTGTTGGGGTTTTTGTTGTTTGTTTTGTTCTGTTTTGACTCCAGCTGTGGCTCTAGGTGGTAGCAGATTCCCCCCGAGTTTTGTGTCACATCCCCCAGCAGCCTGGAGATGTCCTGCAGAACATCCAGTTCTGTTCATTTAGCTTTTTACTTCTGGGTATTTTTGCTCTTGTTACATCTTTTATACAAACATTTTCCAACTTCAGTGTCACCATCGTTACTTCAAGGGGAAGGTTCCAGATTTTTAAAGTGGATTTAGAGATTTCAGTACTTAGCTGACATAGGAACTAAGGTCTGGCAAACCAGACCCTGATTTTTTCAGTTTCTCTTCCTTCCAAGCAAGAATTTGAAAGTGAAATTCCCTGGAAATTCCCATGAATTTTTTCTGGATGTGAAACAGTCACTCTATCAATTAAATGCTACTGTAAGAGCTAAAACAATATCCAAACCCAGGTGGCAATCTCTATCATAACTCCTTTGAAGTCTGCTGGAATTCACACTCTTCAAACATGATAATAATTAGACAAGAATGCCACTTTTTGTTTATGCTGCTGGTAAGAGACTTTCTTCTACTTTTGTGCCATTCCAGCCTTGCATGGCAGCAGGCCTGTTTTTCACATAGTTCCTGACAATGATACTTGAGACAACATGTATATGCATTTTAGGTCATGGGATGTTTGCCTGTTGATGTGGGCATGCTGTATATCTTCAGCTTCTATATGTCTGTCCAGAACACTTTTCAGTACTGACCTGAGCTCTAACAGTCAGTAGAGATCTTCTGGTGTCAAAGAACCATGTGGTATGGAGTCTCAGCTTTTGAAATTACTTTTACAGTTGTTTTTAACTGCACTGAGACCTACTCACTTGTAAGTCCTAGACACGGATATGTAGCTCTTCTGCAGCACTGAGTAGTCTATTTACAAGTATTTTCTCAGCTGCTTCTGCTGTTTATTATTTTTTATGCTGAACAGAAGCAAATATGTATGAGACAGCCTGCATGAGAAGCATAATTTAGTTCTTCACCTCATCAATCTTTTCTTTAAATTTCCATGCTCAGAAAGAGCATGGAAAGGAGAGTTGCAACAGTTAAACATTGCCAGGTAACATCATCCCTACTTGTTTCAGCTCTTCCATCAGCCTTTTCTTTCTTCAGTGCTGGCTCTGCTCTCCTGTTACTTGGCAGTCAATTGACTGAATTCTCTTGAAGTGTCCTGTTGTTCATTGTCTGAAGATAGCATGCTTTCAGTTTCCTGATCACATTCCTTGCCAAATTGTCTTCCAAGAAATAAAAGTAGTAATTCATTGTGACTATACTGTTATTAAAATGAACAGACCTTAGTCACTCTCCGATGTAAATGGTTTTTGCACACTTAACACTTGCACAAAGAGTCCACAATCCTCTAATAGTACTTCCAGTACTTGATTCTTGCAGCCTTAGACCACAGCATCAGCTGCTTCTTGGAAGATAGCCCCAAAGTCCTGCCCCATGTATTGACAGACCACATTGGATCTCTTTTTCAGAAACAAAAAGGGACTGTGGCATACTGGTAGACTTTTCTCCCAGTCCAGAAAATACCAGTGTTGCACTCTGAAAAGTGTGCTCTGCCAAGTGCATCTGCTTTCAGTAGTGGCTTATCAGAAAATTTGTTATCATCTTTTTCAAATCACAGCACTAGAGTGTCAGTATATTTTGGAATTTTGGGGGTGAACATGGGTGGCTTCTTCCACCAGGGCTTCTTTCAATAAGTTCTTTGTACTTGTTGAATTTTGTATACATCTTGTAATCAAAGGTACAGGTTGCAGTGCCATATTGTTCCATTACCAGACAAAAGCCAACAACTTTTCTAGATAGGCTAATATGTAATTTTCTTTTCTGTTAAGGCTGTATACCCAATGAGCTGCTGGATTTACAGCATTACTCTTCCTGAGATTCCTTCTGAAGCATTGTAGCCTGGTTGCAGCTCCTCTATTGACTGAAGGTATTCTTTATTCTTTACTGTCTCAAATGATGGCACAATCATAAAAAGCCTAGTGATTAGGGGACTTTTCTAAGAAAATATAGGTTCACGTCTGTGTTCTATCTAAAACTGTGTCTCCTGCAGGCCAGCTGGACATGTATCAGTGCCGTGCATACATCTCTCACCCCAGCCCACTCCTAGGGATTTGGCTGTGGGTCCTGGGTCACCTCTAAGAAAGTGCTGCTGGCCTCAAGGACAGCTGCTGTGAAGAAACCTAGAACAAGCCTCAGCAATGCCTAACCCTCTCGTTCTATTCAGAGCTGCTTTTAAGCTAAGGCTTTTGCTCTTGGCCCCCACCTGGTCTGTCTGTCAGGTGCCAGTGAGGAATGGCTGCTGTCTAAGGTTAGGTTACTGGGAGCAAGAGAGCAAGTCAGGTAAAGACTGGGTCCTCACCAGCAAGAGCTTTTCTCATCATATGCAAGCCAGGAAAGGCTGGCAGGCCTGGTTGAAGCCCATATTTCCAAAGAAAGTATGGGTTGTAATTAACTGGCATTTTCTAAGGGAAAAAAAAAAGAGAGCGCTGTTGAACAATTTCTGACCAGTCTTATTTATAGACTTTTGGCAGATCTGAACCTGGCTTGACAGCTAGTTCTCATTAGACATTAATGGACTCCCACAACACCCTTTATCGTGGGCACATATTTAAAGGCCCTGTGACTTTGAGAATAGCTTTAATCAGTAAATATCTAGCACAAGGGACTTTCATTTTTGAAAGCTTCAATTTGTCTGTATTCCACCTCACAATCTAGTCCCAAACACACATCACAAATTAGCATATTTGCATTCTTGGTTTCAAACTGACTCTCACTTGGCCTTAATCAGATGCTACTACTGAAGAAGTAAAGGTTTCCCCTCCATTAAGCTAGGTAGCTGTACTCTGTTAACTCTTTAATTTTACAGCTTGTGTTTCAGTGTTAGTTTTCTCAATGTCTGGTTGCTTGAATTCTACATTCAAACTTACACAAACTCTCATCTCAACTGAAAGCTTTGCTTGTCCTTCTTAAGATATGTTGATTCCAAAAGGTTGGGGCTTGTGTGGGCTACTAGGGGATTATTTTACATAAGCTCCTGCAGGACAAATTGGTGGGAGTGCTAATTTAACATCAAACTGTCTCTGTCTCATAAGTCTTTCTTTGGTTACAATACAATATGGAACCTGCAGTTCATGTTCTCCCCCTTCTGTCATGCATTCTTGCCATTTTGTTGCCAATTATTGTACTAAAAAGTCTAAAGACAATCTATTGGTTTTTAAATCTCTTGACAGTCTGTATCCCACCCCAATATCTAGTCTCAGCAATTGTTAAATATTTTTCCAATGTAAAAGAGTTATTAGTATTGCTAGAATTGCATTACAGCTTTCTCCACAATGCAGCTCAAATAAAATATTTCACCTTTATATATGAAACTATTTCAGAATTGTAAATATGAGCAATGAAAAGCTGTCCGCCTCTTAAGTACAAGTGTATTCAGAGTCTATCTGTTCAGCTTATGGAATATTCTTTACTTCAACGTAGACATAAAAACTGCATGTGCAAATGTAAGGTAGCTACAACACTATCACAGAAGATTATTACATTTCGTAGTTCACGTATATTACTGTTAGTAACTTTCATTCTGTGTTCTCAGGGTAGATTTCTGTCCTTGAGTTTGAACAGGTTCTCAGTTCTTGCTAAGGTTCTAGAAGAAACAGAGGACTATTGCAGTGCAGCTCTACGAGAGCTAATTAACTTAGGCTATGCTATACTGATATCCAAATTAGTGTATTTGTATCTTGCCTGTCATGTAGAAACAATATGAGGAACACAGCCTAGAACTGCAGAAAAAAATGTGTTTTGACCCAATGTAAGGTGGCATTCCTTATGTCAGAAGATAGGCTATTGCCATTTGGAAGATAACTTTATTCTGTACATGGAATTAATATTTCAATACTTTTCTTGCCTACAAGTTTAAAGAGGTTTAAATATTTGTTGAGGAAGATTTGCTGTCATTGTTTTGTTGGGGTTTTTTGCCTTTTGTCTTTTTTATGTGAGAAAAAGTTATTGCTCTGCTCTGAGAGTTTTAGAAATTCCATTCGGTTGTGCTGTATCTAGGAGAAACTTTAATTACTTCTGCTCTTGAAGGTCCTATGTATTGTCTTATTCATACTTCCCTTGAAACTGTAGCACTTGCTGCCCCAGGTAGTTTATACTTCAGAATAAGGAATACCCTAGTTTTTTACAGTTGCAGAGGAGCAGAATGTGAATTTTTAATGGGACTTATTGTCTCTCTTTTCTTACTTGGACATAACACCAACTTCAGAGAAAAATGAGAGTAAAAAGAAGGAAAATAGAGTAGCCATCAATCAAGTAATATCTGCAGCTATCTCCTAGAGGGTAAAACTGGTGGTTCTGTTATATCTCATTTCAGTAAGGGCTGGCATAAAAAGGGGCTAAAAAGAGCCAGAAGACATGAAAGAAAGAGAGGGAGAGAGAGGAAGAGAGAGAGATTTAATCAGACTGACAGACAAAGTTAATATATATTCTCTATGAAAGAAGAGTCTCCAGGGTCAGGGTTTCAGTGTTGAACACGCACTCCAAAAAGTTTAGAGAGCTGGATTGAGTCAGAATTGATTTTTCTCTGTTTACTACATTCCCCAGGTGAAAAGTTAATGAACCAAGGCTAAAGTATAAAAAAGGGATAGGTTACTTGGAGGGCTGTGATAAAAATATCATCCAGGTAGATCAGGGATGAACTTTCATGCTCCAGAGCAGGCATCTCACTAACCACAAAAAGGTGAAAGGAAAAATGTACTGACAAAGCAGAGCATGTTCTATGACGATATGCTGTTCCAAACAGAAAATACATGGTAATCTCAACAGTGTAAGCACATATGTATATCCCTTTACCTGCAGATAAGCAGGTAATTGATTGGAGCCTTTTGACAGGTCCATGAAACCTGAGGTAAAGGATTTAGAATCAGAGCTACAATTTCTAGGAGAAATGCCAGAAGTCAGAAGCCTGGGCTGTTAATTAGAACTGGAAGTGAGTGATGTTGGGCTCTGAGGCTCACTAGCCCTGTGAAATCTACCTCACTAGTATGATATAATGTTTTCCTCCCATCACCACCTCTTCTTGCCCACCTCTGAGAGAGTCACCTCATGAAAAAATACATGTTCATTGGATCCAGCATTTCATATTTGCTCTTCTCAATACCAAGTATGGAATAAGGCTTGGAGCCTGCTTTGCATCTTGTTTAGGGAGCCCTTTGTTGTTCCTTTTCCAGCAAAGAAAATGGAACAAAACCAGCTGACTCCTTTTATTGTCCTATCCTTTCATCACAAATAGTCCAGAGCAACATTTTATCTCAGACTTTTTTGGATTCGGGAAGAGTGAAGAAATCAGTGCTGTTTGATGAAACCTGAAAGGGTTCATTTTGGATGCTGGAGATAAACACTAAAAACCTTGCTGATGAGAGATGGCAAAGATTTTTCCAAGTTTCATTTTTCTTCTACAGAATTGTACTAGGTATTGATTAACACTTTGTTGGGAAGTCTTTTCATAAGCAGAGTCAAAACCAGTGAACATAAACAGCACAAGATTTGCCCCAGCTCATGTTGAATTATGTGAGTGGATTAAGTAATTAAAAAGAGCCACAGGCTACATAGCCTAGTAGTTATAACATTCATACATGATACTAAACTCAGTATATCTTACCATCAGCTGACTTAGATTTTAGTGCACAGTATTGAGATTTTAGTGCGGTTTTGACCATGGTCTGCCTGCCCATCTCACATTTTTCTAAAAAAAACTCCAGCAGATTCACTTTCATACTTGCACTAAACTGAAAACCATTTCTTCTCCTCAAAATCTCAAAATCATGCTATGGATTACAAAGTTGTTTTTCTTTGAATTTTAGATTCCTTTGGAAAACAGGAAGTGCAGTGCTACCTTTTTTACCTCAAACAGTGACAGGAGACAGAAGGTTATTCATATTCCTAGTGACTTGCCACTCACTGTGCAGTCCATTTAAAATAGCTTTAGGATACCCATAGAAATTTCAGGGATTGATTACAGGAAAAATGATGAAGCTTCTCAAATTAGGCTAGAAGAACAAGAAGCAGTAACAGGGCTCTAATGCTGATATCTATGTCCATGTGAAGTACATCAGGTTAGCAAGATGAATCTCTAACAGTATTTTCTTAAAGCAAGAATACAGGCAGGCAAGCGACTGAAGCGGGTCAAGCAGAAGTTTTGTGTTGAAGCTGAACAGAGGAGTTAAGAGATAGTGGTATCTTCCTTTAATATATTTCTTTATTTCTTTTATGGAAAGATAACCTCTTTTCTTCTTTAAAATGCCATAGAACTTATTCAGGGAAGAGTCAAACACTTGAAAGCTGGTAGAACATGAATCAGCTAATGCTACTTGGCACCTTCAGATTTAGTCAATAGGAGGGTAGGAATTTTGAGCACCATAGTTTGACAATTAGAAGCCCAAAGTAGGAATTCACAAGTACATTGGAAGATGTCATCAAATATTAAAACTACCAGGCTCTGAATTCTTAGATTACAGGGCAATGCCAAAAGCAGTCAGCTAGATCCATACACATACCTCAGGCCTTCATGGCCTGTGATGGAAAGCAGATAAAAGCTAGACCCAGAGAAAACATTCTGCCTTCAAAGAAGACCACAGAAGTCTCCCATCCATTGATTTTTTTTTAAATTTTATTTTAATTTTTCATTTCAGTAAAGGTCATTTCAGCAAGATGACCCATGAAGGCTTACAATGGAAACCTCACCTGCCGATAGATACATCTAACCATGCAAGAGACATACAGCACACAGAATACTGGCCCTTTTTACACTAACCAACCACAATTTTAAAAAATAATTTTTAAGTCTGTATTGTGACAGTTTGCTTTATGATGTCATGCCTGGGCAACTACAGAGCCATAATTGCATATCTATGACTCATTGCAAACCAATCAGTGCAGCCAGTTTCCTGATGCTATTTTCTACTATAACATTGTTATTGTAAAGGCAGGAATTCTTTAATCATCAAATTGAATGACTGCCAAGAGCTCATTTTATTGACCATTAAACATGCTTCTGTTTAGAAGAAATGCTACAACATCACTGTTTCCAATAACAGATTTTTCTGCTGTGGTTTTTCATAGGACAATCTGCAGCCAAATTATAGGTCAAAAAAATGTTTATCATCTGCAAATGTACAGGACACTCATAAATGAAGAACCTAATCCAAACTGTGTAAAAGTCTCTAGTAAAGCTTACACTAAAAAAAAAAAAAGTTTCAGACCCACCTCCCCATTCAAGCATAAAACAAAATGCATATTTTCCTTGAAAAACACTAGAATTTCTCTAAGATGACTATTCCAAAAAGTAAAACTAAATCTGTACCTGAACACCACTGCTTCATATCTTTTGATGTTTGATACCTCTTGTTAATTCAAATGCAATTTTCAGTAAGGCTACAGTTTTAGAAGGTTAAATGGAAACTAGTAAATCCACTGCTGAATTATGGGAACATTTTTTAATGACAATATTATGGTTTCCTCTCACTGTCAAAGGCTTCCATGGGAGGCACAGCATGATGTTGCTTTATTCAGGGAAAGATTTTCCACCTGCCAGAAAGAAGTATCTTGTTGGTAGATACTTCAATGATCTCAAAATTGATATGAAATAAAAATATACACATAGCCATACTCACTTCAGTGGCAGAACAGTGGGCTGTTTCCCTATTTTTGGAAAACCTGTACAAAACCTTATGCCAGCACTTAAATATTTCTACAACTACAATTTCTGAGAATATTTGCAGCCCCATTCAGTAAAAAATTACCTTGTTTATAAAAATACATTATCTTTGGACAGTGAGACCACAGAAGAAACATACCATTATGCTACCTTTAAACACACAGTACGTCTAGAGTCTATAGGAATAATCTCACTGCACTGACCCACCAGTACCAACTAATGATTTCCTACTGTTTTCTCTTTTTATTGTTCAGTTTACCAAGAAAAGTGTGCAGAGAGTAAAACTAAAATAAGGCCTTTTTCTAAGGCAGCAAAAAAATTGAATACTCTTTTGCAGCTCCATAAACATCGGTAGAACCTTTATGATATTTGTCACAAAATAATCAATTCAATCAATGATAAAGAAAGGGGAAACAGTGCAGTCTAGTAATGTACTTTAAAAAAGGATGTGCTTATACAAAAAACCAGATCTGATTATGTGAGTCTGTAAATAAGCAGAGGTTTTGTTCTCTGCCAGTTAGCAAGCTGAGATATCCTTTTAACTGTCATGAAAAGCAAAATAGGTATTATTAGCAATAAGGAAACACAAGAGCTACTGAGAAAATAGAAAACTTCATTTCCATGCTGGAAAAGAAGAGAAAGAAGGGTATAAGACCTGGCAAAAGAAGATTGTGTCTGTGGCATAGATGTACTGACAAATGTATCCACATTCTATCACAGGCATGTCATGTGATGACAAACTGAGAAGCAAGTCTAGAATTTTCCAGTGAGTAAAGCAGCCTTTTGGAATGCAATTATCAAAATTCAAACCAACTTGATCAGTTCATGCTGCAGTTTAAGTGCTGCCTGGTAAAAGAACTAGCATTTGTGGACCAACAATTAACTGATGAAGTCATTAGGTGATGCTGAAAGTGGCTTTTTGGTCAGTTGCTCTTCAGTGAAGGCAGCAGGCACAGACACCTCCATGGAAGTCCCTGGTGCTTTAGGCCATTTCTCTGTCTTATTTCCCCTGTTCAGGAAGGCATAAAGAGAATAAGGCTTTGAATGTTAATGGATAAGCCAGTACTGTCTTCTAAAGTGTCTTCAGCTTGTCCTCAAAGCCAAAATCAGTGACTATTTAGAAAATAACCCAAAAAGGATTCAGCTCTCCTATCTGAGCATAGCCAGTACCTTAGTATCCCAGGGCTTTGCATTCTGGCAGACAACTGTCAGCAGACTGCCTGAATGCAGGTGAAGAGCTTGTTCTTTGCTATTAGTCATAGGCCATGCTAGGTTACTCAGAGCATTTAAAGAACCCATTCATGCCAGTTCAATTGGATTTTGAAATATGACATCAAATTTCCTGTAATTTCACCCATGTGAATTTGGGAAAATGCACTTCCAGATAAAAATATATATAAAAGCAATTGTGTCACATCAGAGGCTGTACCGCAGGTATCCAGGGTGCATCACTGAGTTAGGACTAATAAAACTTTCTCACTACTCCTTTTGCAATGTGGTTGAGATCATGTTCTCTCCTTGCCTTGTAAGCCCACAGACAGCTGTCAGTTGCACACAAAGAAAACTGCCGATATTCACTGAAACATCCAAAGCAATTTTTTCTCAAATGCAGAAGGAATATTGTCACACTAGTGAGTGGAGCAGAAGTTGAGTGAGCAGCATGGACAATCATTACATGCTTCTACATCTTGTGGCATTCATCAATGCTATCCTTTCATGAAAGACACCAAAGGAACTGGGTATAGCAAATATACCTCTGAAGAAAGTTTCTTTATTAGCACACAAACAACATGACAAATAAGATACAGCAGTGGGATAAGAGTTCGTGAGAGTCTTGTCTTAAAAGAAACAATTCTTGCTCTGCTGAAAGAATAGAATAAGGATGTTGTTTAATGCCTTGATAGTTGCTGTTGTAGTTGCAACGGTTTGTCTGAAAGTTGTGTTACAAGTGATAATTGAACAGAAGGAAAGAGAATGACAGCCTAGTGTTGGACAGTAAACTACTGAGGCAAAATTAAGTGGATAAAGGACAAGTCAGAGATCTCAGTGTCCAAGCAATCCTAGCCACAGAAACCAGAGCACTGCAGATTATAGCAGAAAGGTTACCTTGTTCCTCTTTCTTTAAAAGATAGCCCTCAGAAAAGAAAACAGTCATGGCTACTGTCAGGAGTCTGAGTGCAACCATGGGCAGCCTTGCCAGATTCAAACCAGACATGCAGGCTTTTTGAATGCCTACAAAGCAATGTGAGTCCTGCTCTTTCACGTCCACAAAGTGAAGCTGGAGTTTATTTTTGCTTATAATGTCATCTGTTGCCATCTCATTCTTCTGTAGCTTCTCCACAGATTTTCTGTTAAGATTTGGTAGTTTTTCTTCTGTGTTATCCCATTATAAAATATCAGACTTCAGCAATCATGCAAAGGCTGTTTCATCTCTAACTTGGTATTATGCAGCTAGGACTGCCTGTCGGGGTGTTTTTCAGCAGGGTAAGCAGTATCCCTGCCTGAAAAGCAACCCCTAAAAATAGGTCTTACTTTTGTGCCTGCTCTTTATGTCTAGTATTCAGAAGTTATTAGTAATGGCTCTGTTATGAAGTTGGATAAAGAACCAACACTTTGCTATTTGATGTCTCAAAGGTCTGTAGTGACCTTTGCTCATATGAATTAAAATACATTTTAGTTACAATTAAAACACTGCTTAATAAGTACATTTGACACCAAGTACACCCAAACAGCTACAATGGTAAATAACATTTATTGACAACACCATCTAAGCAAGTCTTTGGGAAAACAAGAACAATTTTAGAAGCTTTCTGGCAGCCTTTAAGACTTATACAGAATCACAGAATCACCGAGTGTTAGAGATTGGAAGGGACCTCAAAAGATCATATAGTCTAATCCCCCTGCTGGAGCAGGAACGTCTAGGTGAGGTTACACAAGAAAGTGTCCAGGCAGGTTTTGAATGTCTCCAGAGTAGGAGATTGCACAACCTCCCTGGGCAGCCTGTTCCAGTGCTCTGTTACCCTTACTGAGAAGAAATTTCTTCTCAAATTTAAGTGGAACCTTAAGTGGAACCAGTTTGAACTCATTACCCCTTGTCCTGTGACTGGTTGTCACCGAGAAGAGCCTGGCTCCATCCTCGTTACACTCACCCTTTATATATTTGTAAACATTAATGAGGTCACGCCTCAGTCTCCTCCAAGCTAAAGAGACCCAGCTCCCTCAGCCTTTCCTCATTAGGGAGATGCTCCTCTCCCTTAATCATCTTTGTTGCCCTGCACTGGACTCTCTCCGGCAGTTCCCTGTCCTTCTGGAATGGAGGGGCCCAGAACTGGACACAATATTATAGACGCGGTCTCACCAGGGCAGATTTGAGGGGCAGGAGAGTCTCTCTCCACCTACTAGCCACCCCCTTTCTAATACACCCCAGGATGCCATTGGCCTTCCTGGTCACAAGGGCACAGTGCTGGCTCATGGTCATCCTGCTGTCCACCAGGTCCCCTAAGTCCCTTTCTCCTACGCTGCTCTCTAATCCGCTATGCTGCTCTCTCCCATCATAACAACAACTTTCTCCTAACCTCCTTTCTACTTATAATCTATGCTTAGTCTGACACAAAATTTCATGGAAATGGTAAAACAGGGGGAAGAAATGTTCAGCCTTCCAGTGTTACCAAAGGGCCAATAAGGCAGTGAATAATTAGTCACTGTGCTCCTACTTAACTGCATCAGCTCCTGCCCCCTTTCTCAAAGTACTTTGTAGCTTGTTGTCAGATTTCAGGGCAGAGCTCAAAACAACTTTAATGTTTTTAATGATCTTCAGTAACTACAGAATCACAAAATCACAGAATGGTTAGGATTGGAAGGGACCTCTGGAGATCATTCAGTCAAACCCCCCTGCTAAAGCAGGTTCACCTAGAGTAGATCATGCAGAAATGCATCTAGATGTGTTTTGAGTGTCTCCAGAGAAGAAGACTCCACAAATTCTCTGGGCAGCCTGCTCCAGTGCTCTGGCACCCTCACAGTAATTATGTAGTGAATCTCTGTTCAGTACAGCAAACCTAAGTCAAGGAGATTCTTTTTGCCTTCTCCCTCTTTCCCAATACTATGCTTTTCCAAGCAACCAACCTCAGTTCATTTTTCTAAACCTTTTCAGAAAGCTGAGGAGCTTGAACCTTTTTTTCTCCATCCTGGGGAAATGTCTAATGACCTCTGGGTTAGACAAATCATAAGGGGAAAACATGAAAAATTCTGTGTGACAAGTAAAGTCTGAAAAACAGTTCACCAAAAGTAATTGTTCAGTCCTGTTGTGTAAATAAAACTCTGTCATACTGAGTGTCTTTTAAAGTTTTGGGTAACCACATATTTCTCCATTGTACAGATGAAGACAAAAAGCTTGATTTAATGATTTCTTCTCTTACTTGGAAGAAAGAAAAAGTAGGAAAAAAAATCAAAGTTTCCTTGCATTTCAATTACCTTAACCCATTAAGTAAAACTCAGAAAAATTAGCTTTTAAACCATTAGTATATATAAAAGGGTTTTGACACAGGTTTTATTATATTCATGTTGCTTGTAGAGTAGTAATATGTTTACAGATCTCCTCTTCATCATCACTTGCTTTTAAAAAAGCTCAGTAAACAGACACATCATCTCCAAAGTCCCAAGAAAAATGAATGCAGTAACTCACATCATATTAAAAACCTCTTAAAAAACAGACCTTGTGTACATATGAATTAGGAAAAATCAAGATGAAATGTGACAGAAGAAGAGAAACACTACCTTGAGAGTAGAGACCCCTATTACGTTCTTCACAGAGAAAATCAATGTTTTTTTTGATGCAAACACAATACTTAGTTACAAAGGCATAAGTCCTGCAATTGACTTTGCACAGGCAGATTCAGCTGCCCTCTTGAAGCCTCATTGACTTCAATTGACTCCCACATGGAGTCAGTTGCAGAATCAGAGACTCTGGTAATGACCACACTGTAAGGGCCTGAGTCCTTGTCCATTAAACTCAGTATGAGATTTTTCAGTTGACTTAGTGGATTTCAAATCTGAATTTAAATGCAGATAAATAAGAAAGCGTAAGTAGTTTGAATGTATTTCCAAATTAAAGGACTTTCTTTCAGCTGTTGAGTATAAACATTAAATTCAGCAGCATGCACCCTTTAAAAATTCTTTTATCTCTGTTACGGGAAAGTAAATAAAAGGAATGCAAGGAAAGCTTACATCCTAACTTCTTGAATTAACTTAAAAAAGGATTAAGTTTGATATTTTTTCCTGAATTTTCACAGTGTTAAAGGTCTTCTACTACTGTGGTTATCCGTAGCGCATTTCGCTTTAAAAAGGTCCACCCATATCCATTGATGATTTTGCATATTTACAGTATAATTCAATGTTAATTAAAGCCACTCAATGCAACTGAAACAATTATAGCCTCTTTTTTGGATTTAAATGTTGCACCACTCAACAGTTACGATTAAATGAAATTAAATTTTCTGTTTACATAGGCTACATTTCTTGACACTATCAATTTTATAGCTTTACAACAGGAAGGGAAAATCTACCATAGTCCCCAAATTTTCTCAAAACCCTTGTCACTTTCACAGTAAGAAACACTGATGACAACACTTTCTTTAGTAAGAGCTAAGAGTGTTTCTCTGCATTGCTTATTTCGCAGGCATTGAGATCTGATCTCAGTGAATCTGTTTCTCATCAGAAAAATTACCGTTTTCCAAAGCTTGTTGACACTAATTCTTTCCTTTAAGTAACCAAAGAATACAGGTTTTTGAAAGTTAAGAAACATAATAGAGACATAAAAAATATATGGTAAATATTTGTATTTATTATTTTTTCATTTTTTTGTTTGTAAATTGCCTAATTTTTCAGACACTTGAGGCAAGATTATTACCTTTACCTACAGTTGCTTCATGAAATGAATACAAAACATACAATTATAGATAAAAGATAATACAATAAATGTGGAATATCCATACTAATTTTATATTACTGCATGCCTTACTGTTTTTGTTACCACTTGTACTGCTATAAAACAGAAGTAATGGCATCTATCTTCAGTAGATAGACCATAAAATAAAATTGATGCATCTATATGCTAGCAGGTACCTTTAAAATAATATTTGAAGGCATCATCTATAATATTAAATTGTTGGAGATGAACTACTGTCATTCTTATAAGCAATGTAACTGTCTCTGTCTGACAGAGAAATTGCCCAAAACTTTCAATGCCACAACCTTGTTTTCTTAGTTTTGTTAATCTACTTGTAGTTAAATTTCTCATTTCATACATCTACCCCAGCTAACTATTTTGGGAGATGCTCCAGAACCAGACAAGCCATTTTGTTTGAATGTTAAGATGAGTGTCGGGTTATTTTTCATTAAATCCTGGTAAGTGTTCTTTTTTCAGCTTTAGATGATTGTTTTAGTTGTTGCCAAGCAATTTTTTATACAACATCAAGGACTTTTCAGCAAGATGCGAATGAAGATGGAAGGGAGCAGAGCCAGGACAGCTGACCCAAGCTGGCTAAAGGGATAGTCCACACTCTATGATGCCATGCTCAGTATAAAAGCTGGGGAAAGACAGAGGCAGGGGAATATTTGGAGTGATGACATTTATCTTCCCAAGTATCTATTATGCATGATGGAGACTGGCTTTCCTGGGGATGGCCAAACACCTGCCGGCCCATGGGAATGAGTGAATGAATTGCTTGTTTTGTTCTGCTTGCATGTGCAGCTTTTGTTTTACCTATTAAACTGTCTTTATTGTAGCCCATGGGTTTTCTCACTTTTAATCTGATTCTGTCTCACGTCCCACCAGGAGGAAATGAGTGATCGGCCACGTGGTGCTTAGTTGCTGGCTGGGGTTAAACAATGATTGATGACATGATGATGTGGAGAATATTCAAAAATGTGATTTTGTTTAAATATCTTTTAAGATATTTTTGCCATGTCCTGGAAAATCCATGCAGATCTGGTCAGTTCTTACGTTCCTGGTAAATTGCAGCTTTAAACATGCTTAGTGGAGGCATTTCCGATTTTAACAACTATACACGTCTGAAGAAGTTATCCTCCCTTAACTTCATCAAGCTCATGAGAGTGTTGCAAATATATATGCCTGACACTCAAAGAGCAGCCAGCTGGACCTCCTGAAGCAAGGAGCTGCTGGCACTCAATAGATGTTGTCTGCAATAGCTGCTCTCAGATGAACAGACCTGGTGTGAGACCAGCAGCCAGGACAGAGCTGGGAGACTTTTTTACCTCCACACTAGAAGTATTTCTCCTAGTTGTATGCAAACCAGAAAAAAAAAAAAAAAAAAAAATAGAAGGAATCAGAGAGCAAGAAAAGAAAATTGGTCCAAAAGGCTTTGCAGATGCAAAGCTGGCATAAAGGAACAAAGGGGTCTGATTGGCACAAGACACTGAGCTCACACAAAGATTCAGGCCCCAGAGGGAAAGTTCAGCCATGCTGGGTGAGAATGAGAGAAGAAAGGGAGCAAAACAAGAATGTGCATCCCCAGGGAAGATCTGTTCCATGCAATGACATAGCAACTCTCAGAACAAAGTTATGAGATGGCTAAAACCTGTTTTTTTTATGAATCTGGATCTCAAGTGCCTAATCCATGTTAAGTATGAGTCTTTCCCTCATTTCACCAGACGACTTTAATGGCATTTCTAAGAATGTAGCAATTCTGAGGTCCTTTCCTGGTGAAATTCAGTTGAGATGACTCTTGCTGTTATGTGCTATGCACAAATAAGCCTCATCTCCTTATAAATTGCATGGGGGTTACTAAACCCATCCAGGCAGAGGTGAACCAACTTAATGATGTGTGGTCCCCCTGGATTCCTATAGTTTGTAGCATTTGAATGCTTGACATTGCAACTTGAATAATGTTCAATGCAGCAGAACTTTATGCTACATTTTTAATGCACTATTGTTGTGATATTTGAATGCGTTAACCAGCTTTAAATGAACCGTTGGTGGCACAAATCGAACTTTTCCATCTGCTAATCTCAAATGGAATGGACAGAGACCAGCCTCCCTAAACCCTCCCTCATGTTTTGCAGTGGAAGGCATTGTTCGTTTGCTGACTTTATTACATACAATATACTCTTGGAAAGGCAGGTTGCAAGTATGTTCTATATCAACCCCATGAAAAATGTTTGCCCTGTATTTTCACTTGCAATTGAACTCTGCAGGATAAGAACTATGAGATCAAAACAAACTGAAAGAAGTCATAAAAATGGTTCTACAGCTCAATTTTAAATTGTACATATACACTTACAGAAAAATATATAAATATACTTTTCATGAAATATTTGTTCTGTGTATTAATGGACACCTGTAGTCCAACACTATCAGCTTTGGCCATTTATCAGCATCTGGACAACACAATCAACAAAAATAACCAAAGATAATTGCCATAGAAATCAAGGCATTATTAGCAGAGTCAGAGGGAATGTTTGCCCATTCATTTAAGGATTCTGCATTCATATTTTGAGGGCAGCTATGTTTATTTAACTCTATTTAAAAATCTAGCTAGTGAGCTATATTTTTTTTTTTAATAAACAGGAAAAGTTACAAATATAATTGCAACTTGGAAGAACTCTTTGTGGGTTGCAAAACATATACACATTTTCTGAATCTGATCTATCTATACTTGCTTTTTTCCTAACCATACAACTACTTCATGTCAGTACTGTTAGTGCTTCTATTGAAAAAGTAGACTTATTACTATACCAAAAATATAGGAGAAAGATACTTTCACAGTTATATAAATTCCACTTTTATTTCCTCTTCAAGAACAACCAAAAAATGTCAAGTGTTAGCTAACCTTTTCTCATGCATTAGCTGTTGTGGTTCAGAGTAGAATGGACTTCAAGAAAGGATAGTTAGGAAATGGGTATTGACAAAGTGTAATTTTAGTCTAGTATAGCTAACCTCTTTAGGCTCTGTCTATAGTCAGTGGAGTAAGATAGTCTCCTATAGAGGATGATTCAGAGCAGAAACCTAATTTAGCTCCTCTGACTCACCCTCCTCAGAATGAATCAGCAGGCACTCTTGACCAACATTATGCCTGAAAATTGAAAATGCCTTTCCTCTAACTGAGCACATATGACGCACTATTCCCAATCAGAAAGAAATTTATATTCTCTACAGTACTTACTGTAATCCCTTTAAAATAATGTTTTCTTCTAGAAAACACTAGAAAGAAAGAAGATCAAGAAATGAACAAAAGAAAAAGACAAAACATAAGAGAGTTAAATAGTTGGTCAAAACAGCCTAAGCTGCAGCTGATACAGGAAAAACGTGATCAAGGATAAACTTGTTCTGATTGATTTATCTCTAAGTTACAGGGCCTATTGAACATGAACAGGTAAAATATGTAACCAACTGTATCCTTTTGGTGGTAAAAACTGTGATTTTCTTTGTGAACTTCGACTGTGATTGATATGTCATAAGCTTGACTAGAAGATGAAGGTAGTTCAGAAAGTTAATGTCAAGTGGAAAAAAAAAAAATTAGTCACATACAACAGCTTGGCAGGAGCAATGGTGAAAGAGACAAAAAAAAACTACACACGGGCATCGACTTTCCCTACTACCATATTCATACCTACTTTTTTCTGGCTGGAGGAAGGGAAAGAGATATTCTTGAAGTATATGAAAAGGCAAGAGTTACCAAGGATGATATTACAGATTTTTAGGCTTTAATGATTCACAGATATACCAATCAGCTATGAAGACTGCATGTTAATTAGAACTGGTGACCTTGGGAAAACTCAACTAAGCTGACAGATTTGTCTGAAAAAAAAATATCCTCCAAGTTGACTGGAGTTGTAATACCAGAAAACAAGCTTATTTGAGAATTCACTTTTGCAGTTTTACAAAAAAATATATTTGAGTATGTATTTGAAAAGGCAATCCCATTTAAAGACTTTGTTTTAGAAACATTGTCATTCATAAAATGCATAAACTTCCTTAATTCACAGAATTTTATTTTCTTAACTTTTAGAGTAGACATTAATATTTATACAAAGAATTTCCATCATAACTATTGTTTCTAATCTACAGAGTGATGCAGGTCTGTTCATACAACAGCATTACAAATACTGATCTTAAGGAACATTTTAAAAAAGTGTTTTGCGAACTAACTATAGTCCTATTCGCCCAAATGACTGAGGTCATGGACAAGTCTGTGTTCTTTACACCTACAGAGTAGTAGTAATACTCTGTTATGCTCACTAGATCTGAACAAGCTTTAAAACAGCTTGGTTGCTGCTATCCGGCTAGTAATAGCCTGAAAGCTCTAGGTAGACAATACTTACAAATATCTGCTTTGCACTTTTGCAGTGTAAGTATAATTCACTGGCAGCAGCAACCGCAAGGTAGACGTGCTTGGATTAAGCACCCAGTGGAAAAGGGGCACGGTTATTTCAGCATTTTTTAAAATGCTACCTCATCTATTTCAAATATGCTCTTCAACATCTAGCAGTCATTGCAAGTCATTTCAACCCATATTTATACACACATCAGCCACCTGTTATGGGTCTTCTGCTCTTTTCTCCACTGTTCTCTATCACTGTCACCACATCATCCTCCAAGCAATGTACTCAGCATGGAACATGAGTGATACCTTTTGGATTTATCTTATGACAAGAGGGGATACACTGTAGCTCTGCACTGCTGCATCATGTAATTTGTATATATACCCCATAATGTCTCATCAGGTGATGACCTTGCATTTTTCCATTATGTAGTCACATTCTGATGCACATCATCACACCATGTTGCTGCATTTCAATGCAAATTCACCTCAGGAAGCCTGAAATAAAACAGTGGTGTTTCTAGATGTCCTGAAGCCTAGGAAATTGAAAAACTTGAAATAAAGCTTTAAAAATTGGGACTGCACTGCAAGTATTACTGAGTTCATTGATCACATAACCAATATTACTTTATACAGTAAACAATTCAGCCAACAGTAGTGTATGGGAGTTCACTATTAGTTTAGGGAATAATATTTAGTTTGCTTGCTTGCTTTTGGCTCACTAGCTGTCATGAGCTTAAGAAAATAAAAGAGAGTATTGAGCAAACAGCAGTCAGCTTAAACAGTTTGAATGACTTGTTTACCACAGATCCATTATCTAGCTAATGGTTTAAGCTTTCTTCCTATTTTAATGTGAGTCTAGTAGTAAAATCATGGTAGAGGCTTAATCCAAGTGTTTTCTGTTTTTTAATTGAATTCTCATCAATTTATGCTTGTTTCTACTAGGTTACCCTCTCAGAGGTGTTACAGATGATGCCCAATGGTGACAAATAGAGAAGGGACATCTTTGTGTTATGACCGACAAGACCCCAAAGATCCTGAACATGTATTAGTAAACCCCAATGTAGGATATAGCTGTGTGTTAAAAGAAGCTTTAGGAAAGCTACCTCCGTGCTAACTGTGTAGGATTTCCTTAATTGGCCTTGTTAAACTGTTTTTCACACCAGATTTGCACAGGGAGGTGAAATGGGGGGACCTTTGCAGAGACCCTGAACAGCTCATGGAAGGCTATATGGAACCAAACGTCTTTGAAACTACCTAAGATTGTTTTAGTCATTCAAGCAGCTCTAAATCATGGCATTTAAGCAGCCCCATTGTAAGCTATGCACGCTGTGCCTTCCTCACAAAAGCAGAAATTTTCCCTAGTTCGGTCATAGACATCCTCTGTAACAACTATATAAATATTGCTACTCTGTGTTTCATAGCATTACTGTAACCCAGGGTAATAAAAGGGCAGTTTGAGATGTGTTCTCCTTCTGCCTTGGTGTCTTCCTTGTTCTGTAAAAAGTGGGTCACAGTAATTTATTCAAAATAAAAACATTTTAACACTGGGAAACTAATCATATATCTGTGTTAAATGATTCTGTAACCTGGGGTTAATTAGGGACTATGTGACAGAAGTGGTCTACAGGCATGGATACTGACCAGTCATGTAGATTATTCACTTTAAATGTCTCTGTTACTAAGCACATCCAACCAGACATTCAAGTTTAGAAGATGTTTCAGCTTTTCTTGTAAACAGAAACTAAAAAACACTACTTTTCCTACAGTTGCAAGAATCGCAAAAGCAGACAGTCCTACATACACTAGCAGAAATAGTTAACATTTAAAGTCAGGCACCAAAGGAGGATGATGGTGTAGACAGTTTTGTACATACAGAGAAACTCAAATGGCAAGTAGACTTATGTTCTTGCTCTCTTCTTAGGTCAAAAAAAAAGTTTGCCTCATTAAAAATTCTGGAAACAACTAGGGTCAGAGACAGGTTATTGGAAAAGAAATCTACTTTGCAGTGACTAGTCCTGTTCTGTTATGCAATCTTACCAGTAAGTGAGACAAAGAACAAGCAGGAGGTAGAAATATTTTACTTTAAAATTACACTCAGCTTGTTTATGGCTGTGGAAAAGAGTGCTGCATCACTTAGAATGTCTTCACACTTACTCTTTAGATTACACAGCTTTTAACATATGTTAAGGTCTATTTCTTCTCTATGGGATGTTGTATGAAGGTGTCAAAAACAGGTATTCAGGCACTGAGATTTTCATTAAAAAGCTGTCATGCCCATATGTGCTTAAAATTAGAACACAAAATAGAGTTTAAGTTATTCAGTTGAGAAAAAATATGAAATAATAGTGGAAATCTTTCCACTCTTTTGTTCATTTTCCTTTTAAGTTGTACAATCACCAAAGCAACCTAGATGGTGATGAACTCTCGTTGAGTGCACTATCTGGCAGCACAGAGATGGCCACCATTTACGACCAGATGATGTATACAGAGATGACACCACTCTAGGAATGTGAGTGCAAATGAAGGAAGAACGAAAAAGCCAAAACAGAAGACAGTATAGAGGATGCTGATCTCAGTGCAAACAGGGTTTCCAAAGTCTGGTTTGCACAACAATTTAACTAATGCTACCTGCTGAAGAAGCCATATATAATCTTCTGGGAAGCCATAACCTTCAATTTTTCTACTTGTTTAGAAACAGTAGAAGGAGATGGAATTCAGCAAGGATTGCTTGCTCTTACAGTATCATCAATTCAAGAGCAATTTTTCTAGACTCATTCCTTCTCCCACTTGTCTTTTCTCAGCAGCACCCCACCTTCCAAACCTCTCATTAGAAGTGTTTCTCTGCTTCATAAATTGTTTTCTGGAATGTTAGCTAGCTCCATTACTGCTTTCAAAAAGGGTCAGAGATTATTTTTTCCCCAAGTACTACAACTACAATTGGCAGCTGCTGTTCTCATCCTGCTTCAAACAAAGATTACACATGCTTCATAAAATCAAACTTACACATTGAAAGGGTAGAATTTGCTTTATTAGCATCTCAAAAAAGCCCCACGATGTTCGATCTAAGTGTTCTCTCCTGAAGGTGGTAGCAACTCCAAGTTGCACCTAATTATCGCTGACCAGAAGGTTAGATCATCTCCCTAATATTCTCAGTCATTAAAACGGTGAGCTAGCAGCACTTACATGGCATGCTGATGAAGCGCTCTGACTCGTGCTAAGCAAATGGGCCAGAAGAAAAGATCCTTGTACGCTTACGTGAGGTTATGGTCACTACGAGTCTGTTACAGGCATCTCCCATCGTAGCTCTGGACCTAATGAAGTCACAGCACTGCCTGGACTTCTGTAGTTATTAAAATGCGCACTACCCAGGAGGAATACAGAAATCTGCTGTTAATGTAGGTCATTCAGGGAACCTACATTCCCATTCCCAATTACATTTGAATGGAATAAGAATGGGTATAATTAGCTGACCTATTAGGCTGACTAATACTTTCTCCTCTTCCCTCACTCCCCTAGACTCCCCCCACCAACATCCAAGCACAAATTTTTATTTCATGAGGTTATTTGTAATATCACTAGCCTTTCTCCTGAGATTGTTAGTGCATGTGGCTCTATTTTAACTGATTAACATGTGCACATTAGAATTCCCATCATCCTGCAACTCTGCTGCAAATATGCCTCACCTATTTTCACGATCTTTATTTGCTATACTATTTCTCATCTGTTACACTTCTGAAATCCAAGCATGTTACGAATAATATAACGGTACTATTATCACAAAACAACAGCCCTGGACAGTGGCATTTTGGGACACCTGTCCAGTAACTTCCGTTTCTTAATACAGTGAAGAGAGAATACAAATATGAGTGTTGTGTTCAACACTGTGCTCTTGTTCACTGCAGCTTTCTTTTTTTAGACTTTGCTGCAGTTCCTGTAAGGAGCTGTGTGACTTTCTCACCTCATGTTCATTTGCACACATTGCAAAAAGCAGGCAGTAACAGTCCTGCATCCAAATAATGTACAATAAATAAATAAGTGAATAATCTAAAAAATATTGAAGAAATCATGAATAAAAAAAATTAATTTTTGGACCATATGCAAGAGAAACAATGGGAATACAGAGGTTTTGTAGTGCATTCGACACAAAAAGAGTGTTCTTTCTACACCAAGCCATATTTTACAATGACAAGAAATGACTGGACAGTGGATGAGATCTGAACATTGCAGCAGTATCAATCAATCATGCATCAGATAAACACATTTCAAAGTGTATATTAAATACAAGCTTGAGCTCATGCAGACTGACATACGGTATATCATTCTCAATGTGTTCTTTTCCTACCAGCAGAGACTTCTTTGTTCTTCATTTATGTTGCTTAAACTGCTTTTCTGCAAAACAATTTCTAAATTTCAGAATAATTTCTCTTAAACCTATTTTTGAAAGTTGAAGTTTAGGTCAAATGCAAATACGAATATGGTTTTATCCTGCATGCATAATTTGTAGTCTATGTGGAACTGACTCATCTGTCTTTTGTATCTGGCATTCTTGTGATGAGCTCTCCTGCTAAGAGTGACCTATTCATCCTTCAAATAAACATCCACAGAGGAAGAAAAACAATATGTACAGTTCCAAATAAGGAACGACATATTGTGCTTGATGTGATCTACTCATGTCAGTTCTGTCATCATCTTTTGAATTAAGAGTTTCTTATTCAGAAAACATTCAGAGATACTGGGTAGTGTCTTCTGCACTTGAGTAAATCAAAACTCAGAAATATCTGAATTTAACTGTTGATGACACATGGGCAGTTAAGACAGTGTCTTGGCTCAGTGATCTTAAACAGAATGCTTTGAATAATTAAGAAAAAAGCTTTGCAGAAATTTTGCAGTTTGAGGAATCTAGTAGCAAACAAAAGGGTACTAATGCCTTGAATGACTGAAGTGTTTACTGCTTATGAATAGTTTCACAAATTATTTTATGTATATGATCAACACAACATAGCAAAACTTTCAGGTAATAATTTATCTACAAGACTCTATTGTTTGATTAAAGCTTCTCCATTCTGTCAGCATATAAGATTTAACTTGATTCTTGGGAGAAATCTTGTTAAATCCAATGGATGATTAACATTATAGGTATTCACATACCACGTGCACATAACATAGGACTAGATCTTTAGATGCTTTAAGTAACCAGAAATCAGACCTACAAAAATCTAATCATAGCCACAAACAAATGGCACTGGTGTGGCTGAGTGTAATTTTTCAAAATTTGTTTAAAAATTGAGCATTTCCAATGACAAAATGAGAAAATATTAAAGTATCTTGTAGTCTGAAGATGAAGATGATTCTAAGAAATCTTTAAAGTTAACACCCTAGGAAAAAAAAAAAAAAAAAAAGAAAGTTTTCTGTAGAATAAAAAATACCATATGCAGCAAGTATTGATCCCAAGAAATAATCTCCTAGCAGTCATACGAACTGTATTTCTACCTGACAAATACAGGGGATAAAAAGGAAGACATGGTTCCTTCATTTTTGGCTCTGATAAGGTACAATTTCAAAGTAAATAGATTTCAATTTCTTTTTCCTTTACAAATGTACCCTGAGTCTTGTGGTCAGGGTTGCTTCATTTTATCATAGGCTTTGCAACACCTGAACAGAGATGTCTGCATGAAATCATAGGCTACAATCACAGGAAGTGACTGACTTCAGATTGTACCCTCCCTACGTGATAAAACCACATGGGCTTATGTGTTCACAAGGGTGTTACTAAGAGCATAATAAAAATATGGAGGAGTGTATAGGTGTCCCAAAAGACCTAATCTGGCCTGCAGCACCTGCATTACTAATAATGTTGAATGCAATATCTAAACAAAAACCAAAAGAAAATCTTGGCTTAATTCCCAGATCTAGGGGTTGCTCACAGAGATGGTGACTAGGGAGAGGGGGAAATAATAACTTTTTTTTCTTCAGCTGACAAGGAGAACAAATTTGAGCTGGAAATCAGTAGTAAAATGGATGTAGAACCCTATAATGTCACTTCTATTTCACCATTTTATAAAGTATAAGTGTAAGGCTCAGGTTTTGCCAGGATTTTGTTCTGGGTGTTTTTTGGTTTGTTTATTTGTTTGTTTTTTGGGGTTTTTTTGTGTTTTTTTTGGGTTTTTTTGTTTTTTTGTCATTAGCACATTGTGAAAATCTGTTTTACAGACAAACACAAATAAACTAGATTACTAGGTTACTAGACACAGACTTAACACTGCAATTCATTTGATCTTAAACTTTGTCTGCTTCTCTCAAGTTTCCTTTGCAGACAATGCCTAGCAGCTTTTGTGGCATTGCTGGAGTTTTTATGTGCTTCACTTTGTTTTGAGATCTTATCACATCCCACCTCTCAGTCTCAGTGAAACAGCTTCCTCTGAGATTGCTTCTATCATCTTCTCACCCATTTGATTAAAAAAAAAGGCAAAATATAGTGTGATTTAGATGACTGATAAGAAGAAGGTTCAAGGAAAAAGCTTGATGGTATCTCTTCTTTTTTTAATAAGGCTGGCAAAGAATAAAGAGAAAGAACAGAATAATAAGTAGTAAAATTTCATCTCAGTGGTGTGTTTGGAAATGAAATACTTTCTCTCATCAGAAATCAAGAGTGGTCATTAATTCAAATATGAAATGCATTTTAGAAATAACTCTTAAATGGTCATTTCCAATGCTATGTTTGAAGTGTAGTTATGTCAATGCCTTTATAGTCACTATGGTAGAGAAATTTCTCTTGAAACTTGTGAAGGTAGGTCAGATGGAACCCAAAAAGAGCATTCTCATATAGTTACTGGCACATATTGAGGAGGCTTTCTAACGGGGCATTGCCTGGACAGCCCAGACCAGAAAATAGTTCAGGCAGAGTAATGTCTGCTGCATTGACCATGATACTAGAAATACAAAAAGAATTTTTTTATGAAGGAATCCATTGTGAAAATTTTAAAGGCAAATTAAGGAAGACAACAGACTTCTTGAGCAAACTACACACCAAATTACACATCTAAAACAGAAATTGATCTTTCTTGAAAGACATTACTTGTTAACTGTCATTGCCATCTACAAAATGATTACAGTATGACAGCTGTAGTTAGTAATTTGGAGGAGTCTAGCAGAAAGACAGTCTCTGAAGCTTTTTGGGTGAGGAGAAGAGATTTTTTTTGGTCAACCAGCTTCTGTGGCAAATTACATCTATATTACATAGAGAGAAAGTGTAATGTAAAGAATTAGTCAAACATAGGAGATACACATAAAGAGCACAATAACTGATCGACGTAGAAGGGGAACAATCAGCCCATACTGGTGTATGGTCTATCAGGAGCGCTGCCCCAGTCCTGCTGGGCTGTTTCTATGCTATCAGTTCACCACATATTCAGATCTTATCTCTTACATTGGTTGCCCTAGAATTCCCAGTGGTTATTCACAAAGTGTTGCCTCATGTATCAGGATGGACCATACACAAACTGGACATCAGCTGTCCCAGCCCCTGATCCTTCTAAGCCATGCTTGCAGCTGAACTGGAGGTAGCAGCTGCTGACTCTGTGTGGTTGCATACTGGTCACAAAAGTTGCTATACTTAAGTATATGTGTGATGTATAGATAATCTAGATATCTGGAGGCCTCAACAGTTAGTTACCCGTTAGACTCTGTCAGAGTATGACAAATAGCCAAGGCTGAGCCAAAACCAGGATTTTGGCAATCTAATTTTAGACTTATGTGCTTAGTACATTATGAATCCATTTAGATAGATAGTAAAATGTCTTTTTTCTAAGTCCCTATCCTACAGCATATCTGATCACTTTGCATTCGCTCTACTGGGGCTTGTAGTAGTGGCAGGCTCCAAAAAAGTGTGTATACTTACTGATACAGGTAAGGAGGACTGGAGGATCTATGTGCTTGAGGGCATCCTTTGTCTGGAAATAATTCCCTGGATGGATTTATTTTTCCCCCTTCCTATAAAGCAGCTCTTTCTTCTCTTTTCTGTTTTTGGATGTGAGATTAATAGAGTCTTTCTCAAAGGAAAGGTTTTCTGTAGTCCACGTGGCAGCTAGGGCAGCTAGGAAGCTTTGTCTTTTCGGAGGTGAGGGTAAAGATATCTTTAGAAATGGGCTGGGAATTTTCTTCATTTTGTCGAATAGTCTTTTATATTTTCACCTTCCCTACTCCTCCACTTCCTCTGCCTTTCTAAAACTTTCTTGGACACTACAGCACTGAGGTGCATTATTACAAGCTTATTGCTATAGTGCTGTAGTAGGCCCTCCTCCTTATTCAGCTTATGGTTTTAATCTACACCTTTTAGCCATTTAGTTACAAGAAGCTTGGAAAGTACTTCCAAAAACTGTTTTTCTGTTTATGTGGACATTAGAAGCTCAATGTATTTCAACTACTGGCGCATTGTGGACCATTTCCACCTATTGTAAACAGATCCTTAGTGTCAACTTCACCTCACCCTGCTTATTGCTCCTGACTTACAGGACAGAAGGAACATCCTGAAAGACGCAGAGCAGAACATGACATTGAAGACTGAATGAAAGCCTTACTGAATCCCACAGCCGTAAGTTAGAAATATAGCCCAGGAACCAGTAAGTGAAGGTGACAAGCAGATGCTGGAAAAGGAAATGAAAGACATGAACCATGTGAAAAACAGTAAATGGAAAAAAGTCCTCTTTTCCTCAGAGTCTTAAAATGCCTGTTAGTCTGAATTACTAACTTGGTAAATACATAGATTGAATTTAGTTGAAATAAATCACACACACCACACTATTGCTATTCCTCTATCTAGCCTGAAAAAGACATAATCAGCACCTGCACACGTACAGTTGTAATGCTATAGTTCTCAGAAGTAACTGGCAACATGATATGCACATTTTTACTTTTGTCTTCTACAAAGAAATGTAAACCAGCTGCAAGGGAATTTAACAACTGAATTTATAGGTGTTTGTGCTTTATAGAACAATCTACTGCCTTCATGTAAGTGACTATCAACCTTATTCAGTATGCCTGAAATTCAATCATGCCATGCAAGCAAAAGATTAGGTTATGCCAGTCTTTTATGTTAACATAAAGTGTTAGCAGCTATTTTAGGGGACCACCTGCTCTAAACTTTCTTACTCTGGGGTTACAGATTGACACCATGAGCTCAGCAAGGTAAAGGGAAATTCTTATGGTGAAAATATCCACACAGGTAGACCTATTTGTAGAACCTCATTCTGTTTACTATTTTTTTATTCTAATTAATTCACCAATTAATTCCTAGCAGTGTCTTAGCATCTCATGCATAAGACTCAGCTTGTGCATCACTGGTCTGCAGCTAAACACCTGCAGATGGCAGCTTGAGAAAAATATTGATTTTCAATGACTGGATTTTTTTATTTAATTCATCATTAACTTCAGAACCATTCCTTCCTTATCAGCATATGACCACAAGGAGCTTGTCTGTTCTAGGTAGTCAGGAAAAACCTAGTGAGTCAATTCATAGGAGCAGCCTGCTTCCTAAGTATGCAGGAGGAAAGAAGATAAAAGGACTCCACACACAGCTGTGGGGAATAGTACAGGCTTGTTGCTCCACAAACCACTCTCATGAGCACAAAGCAGAAAGAAAGGGCTGGGACAGCTGCAAAGAATGGGGCGGACCAGTTGCATGTTGCATCCCAACACAGGAGTTCTGGGAGGGATGTCCTCCATCAGTAATTCTTCACAGAACCCTTCTCTGGCATAATGCAGTTCACCCTTGCCTATAGCAATACCAGTCATCAGCGACAACATGCTAACATTTTTCTTGATGATCTCATAGTAGTTGGAGAGATATTGTATAGGGAGGAGTTTATGTTCCGGGCATGAACAAAAAAAAAAAGGAAAACAGAAACACTCTCATTGGTAAAGAAGCAAAGGAAGCTGCTGCACGTATTAAACAAGAAAAGAAGATGGAGATGTGTTTATCAAAGAGCAAAAATACAGCTGGGAACTCTGACTTCTCTAGAATATGTTTGTGCCATCAAATAAAGGAATGATAGCAATCATTTTACTGTATGCCCAACTGCATGGAGGAATGCAGCAAATCATATGGCATATAAAGAAAACCCTATCAATAGAAAAAAATGAGAAAAAAATAATAAGATATTTTAATTCTGCTTTGACAAGACACCTTTCTTTCCAAAGACGTTGTTGTTATATTTACAACTATGTTCCATAAAGTTCAGCTATCTATATTATTTTTCTCTGAAGAAGCTTTTACAGTGTATGAATAAACTGGTTCCAATGTGATGCCTTACCTCTCACATGTAAATCCTCATCTTTACAAACTAAGTGGAAGGGAAAATCAGACCCCCAAAAGTGAAAACTCTTGGATTTTGCTCCTAGATCTCTATCCTGATTCCTCCCTGATGCCATGGTATGTGTCCACCCTGATACTTTTCATGAAGCACTGTAATGTAACCTGTAAATGACTGATGTGAATGACTGAACCCTAAAAATATGCATAGTCTGGAGTATTGAGTTTGGAGTTACTGGAGTTATTGTATTGACAGCATTAAGATTCAATGCAAGCCACTATGAAATCTTGTCAGAAACAGTACCAGCAGGAGCAAAGACAAAATAAAGAAATCCAGACTGATCTCTAAAAAAGAGTATGCACAGTAATACGACAGAAATACAAGAATTTTCAAAGCCATATCGGACTGGTGATATATCAAATCCAGTATTTAATCTGTGATCTTTCAAAGAAAATTGTGAGAGATCAAGAGGAGGATTATTCTTCTCTTAGGAAAAAGCACGTCACAATGCAAAGCAGGTCTGTGCTCTGAAGCTTAGAGGTCGTGCTTCATCTTATAAGGAAAAGAAAGTGTGATCGTATGATCATTCTAACAAGCTAGCGAAACTACGGAAATTCTCATTATCTATTTAAATGGATAATCACTCCATGAATCCCACTGAGCCTGGTAATATCTTTGTGGCAGTGAATTCTACAGATTCATTCTATGTTGACTTACTCTACTTTTTAATAAAATCAGACAATAAATAAGGGAATCAATATTTCTCATGTAAGAGCATTATGAAAACCTGAGGGTTAGCCCTGAAAACTCATTAACTTGGCTGCTATTCAGAACAGCACAATTAAAGGCCGGGCAGATAAAAAAAGAGGGGAAAAAAAAAGAAAACATTACTAAAGGTTGATAATGATCTTTAGCTATTGGCTCTCTTTAAAAAGTACTTAGAGTATTTTAAAATATTTAGTATACTTTTCTGTGTCTGTTAGATTGAAATGGATTTCTCCTTCCACTTCATATCTCTATTGCCATTAGGTCTTCCCTTTCTAATAAATTCTCATTCACACAATGTTAATGTATCAAATCAATCACATGCATTTCCAAGTACATATGCCTCGGTCTTTCAATTGAACAGGGCATCTCAGACTTTCTCTGTGAGGATTTTAACTTCTTTAAGCAGCCCTACCTGTGACACCCTCCTACCCCTGCATGTTTTTTTGCATCTTGTTCTACAAAATAATCAATCTCTGCATAAAGGGCTGGTACCAAGCCACCAAGTTCAAAGCAGAACAAACAACAGATCAATAAAACATGAACTTTTCTCCAACTTTCAGGTTTAACAAAGCAGTTATTTCAATAACTAAGCTTGCAACCAACAGTGCTGTTTCTAAGGTTGGAATGGTGTCTAGCTTGAGAAAGATCTAACAGTTCATTTTTTGTTACAAATGAGAAGACTTAAGTGCCAGAAGATTGGCACTTCTACTGAGTAATGAACTTCTCCTGCAAAGTCTGATTACCTCTCACACTGCACAAAAAGAAAAAAAAAAAAAAAGGAGGAAAACCCTGGCTAAATTGGCACACTCCCTAATTTAAACTACAGGCACAAACATGATGTATGAGATAGTTCGTGCACAGCATTAATTTCACACAATGGATACATATACCTCAGCAGTTATTCCTGCATCTTCTCACTTTGTACCATATTTATCATTGGCAGCAGTGCCTCAAACCTTGGCATAAACAAATAAAACTCGTAGAGAAGAGGTGTTCCTAGAAGGATGGTCTCAGGTCCCTTCAGAAGTTAAGCAGAAAGAGGGGCATTAATTTATGTGGCAAAGGCAGACTACTGGGAGTTAGGAGATGGGGAGATTTAAGATTCAGTCCCAAGACTGATTTTGTTAATAAACAGTGAACTCAAGCCCATATCTGAACGTGGGGAAGTTAGTATTCCTTTTCTTCATGTTGCTGGAGTGTGCGGAACCAAAACAAAAAATCTAGCAAACCATGGGGTTTAGGAAAAAAACAACCTCAAGATATGTTCAGGTAGACAAAAGAGGTTATTCCTAACTCCAAAACATGAGCCTAGATATATGCTAAAAGTATGTTAAGGCTCTGTGACTCCAGACTGCTGCTAACCATAGGGTAGATCAATGCTGAGTAGTCCCCACAAGCAGATGCACCGGTCAGCAATGTGGATAGTTACCAAATCTGATCTTCAGGACAAGCTTATGCTGGCATAAGCATGCCCATATCTGTAGTTCATGTCATTACTGATCCCACAAACACAAATGGTGATATATATAAGAGGCTATTGAATTGTCCAAGAGTAGCTTTACACAAAAGCTGAACACACTCACCAGTGACTGTAAGATCATGGATGGTAGACTTTCCCCGTAGTAAAACTTCAATTGCAATGTTTATCTGCTTCTCAAGGGTCATGAAGGTAAATCTATGAATATTTGACTGCTGTAAATGGAAATAGCTGGATCAGTGTGTGGTATCATTACTATATTCCCTCAGTGGTGTGGGAAGCATCACTATAATAATTTGCATTCCAAAGGAAAACTCCTTTTGAAGATTTACTTGCATTCCTGAAGATGAATTCCCCTTCAGAAAAATCAAAGAAAAAACAACATAGCTGCTGAGCACACCTTTGCACAAGGCTGCATTTCTTTTCTTCAGAGGCTTTACTTTTTTTTTTTTTCTATTATTATTTTAGGCAGTAGAGGGGGCTGAGTCTGTGGGATGGGTCCTCTTTTCATCCTTCTGTACAGAGTCCTACCAATAATGAGAGATTTAACACTTTATGAAACCAGAAGGTGAAAACAACAGTCCTCTTCACATGATTAACTGTTCTTTGGATTACTTTTTCTCTTCAGATTTTTTCCCATTCAAATTAATTTTGAGGCCCACCTTCTTATCATGTTGTATCATAAGGTTATTCTCAGTTTTCTTAGTCGAACATAGTAGCAATTTCTTTCATTTTAAAAATACTTTCTATAAAGCAGTAATTGAAGTTCATAATACAGAAATGGTATCCTACTTCTTCAGCCAACACCTGGTGTAGACTAGCTATACATATAGGCTTTGTACTGGTGGCTTCAAAAGTGCTGTACGCACAAAATGCCATGGTCCTCCCATGCCTTTTCACCTGGTTAAATTACATTGAATTTCTGTATAACCCACTGGAGTAAGACTGTTGGCTTTCCTAGCATGCTGTATACTCTGGGAGCACTCCCTGGACACCTTTCACTGTCTTTACCACTGGCAAATAAGGATTTGGGATAGTTTCAAAAGGCAGTACAGACATATCCTCTTCCCTGCCCCAACTCAGATGTCATTGTTCTATATTTCAAAATGAAAACTAGACACAGCAAAACCTCTGCTTTAGGCCACCATTAATTGCCTCTACATTTTTCAGCATCTCCTAAAAAAAAATCTCACCCAGCTGTGCTCTTGTCTGCTAAAATCATCTGAACTGTTTCAGCAGAGGCTGATAACTAAACAGGGATTTCCCTGACAAAGGTAGACCACAGTTGCAGGTACAACATCACAGCATCAGAGAATTGACGTGGTAATAATTTAAACACTGATACTAACACACATCATCCACCAAACACGGGGAAACAAGGGTTTCTCTGATTTCCTTCTCTTGTGTATGAGAATGGTATATCCTCACAGCCTGGCAGAGGATCAGATTCCACTCAAAGGAAGGTAAGAGGTGAAGGTAAGCAGTGAAATGCATATATTGCTGCAACCACAAGGAGCACAGGCTACTTAGATGATCCACTCTCAAAAATCCTGATTTCCCCAGAGCTCCCACTCACAGTCCCAAAGGCTTTCTGCACTCAACAGAACTCCCTGGGAATTAGTTCCACAACAAATTGTGTCTGCCCAGGTTACTTCTGTCTCTGCATCTTCTAGCTTTTCATTGTGTTATTCATGTTATTCATGTTGTTTTAAAGAAGTGTTTTACAACTCGTGTATTCCTCTCAGCAGATCTGATCAGCCCGTCTGCCTCACACCTTCCATCCCTGGCCTTCTGTTCCTCCAGGACTCTCTCCACCACTTGTTTCCCTTTCTCTCCCATTTTCCCATCTTAGTCTCCCAATGTCAAAGCTTGTCCAACAAGTGCCAGATGGTGCCAGCTGTTCTCCAAGTTTCATCACCTTTTTTTTCTCTCCCATTATCTAGCAACATTTGCTCCAAATTTAATTCATACTTTAGCTATTTTCCTTCTTCTGTTAAGTTCCACCCTCTCCCATGTACCATCTCATAGCTTTGGTTTTGAAACATTCAGTTTCTACTACAAATCAGTGCCTGTTTTAATCACAGCTTAGCCTTAAATGTACTGCATCTTCAAAAGATGAATGAGATTTTTTACGAGTTAAAAAAGATACATTGTAAAAGACTGTCAAAACCTCTCAAAAGTCTTGGCTGATAATCTCAGTTCAGCTTTTGGGAGAAACTAGCTGTTAACTTCCCTGCTGTGGGTGTCTGTTTCTGTCTTCCTCTATACTGTGGATGCTTATATCATGTTCACCAATGTGCTTACATCAACTCATTGCTATGAGACTTTGTAATTAATAGGTGTTATAGGTAGCACCATCTTCCCACTATAAGACATTTTCCTCATTTTCTTGAAACTTTGTTAAATTTTACCACTAGTGAGTGCTTTCCAGAGGCTAAACTTTTTTTCTTGGGTTATTATTTCAACCATTTTCTAGAACTATGTACACAGGTACACATGCAGAAATACTCACACATAAGCTCTTAACAAATACATGTTTTGGACTAGGGAAGTGAAAATTAGAGAGCGATCTTTCTGTCGGTGATGTATCATTTTCCACGCTTCCTTTTTTTTTCTCAAATCCACCAAATAATGTACTTAAATCTGAGTTAACTCAGAGAGTCAACAGAAATTGCTTAAGTTCTGCTTGTCAATGCTACCCAAACTGTGTGTGTACCTTGCAATCTGGAGTGTGCGGGTGAAACAGGGCTTCCCTTTGAATTCTGGCTGCCCAGAACTTCATTTCCTTGAACAGAAGGATTGACAATATCTCTCTCTTGTGTTGGTAGTGCAACACTGTACCTGCCACTCCTGGGCAGTGGGAAGGAAGTGGGAAGTTCTTTAATATAATTTGGAAAAATAGGGATCTGAATAAGGCAGAAAGCCATGTGAACAGAAAGAAATTAGGATAATTATAAAAATCTTGAGACAAAAAAAAAAAAGACTAGGGGATAAAAAGGACTGAGCTACCTCGTAGCAGACTGAGACAGAGAGGTAAGGGATGCAGGAAGAAGGGTTGTCACTAACATAGGCTCTGAACCTCGAGAAGTCATTCTTACACCATGCATACCTTGGTTTGTACAGAGCAGACATCAATTACTGAAGGAAGACTAAAGAACATGATGGAGAGTTCGCAGCTCAGAAACTAGCTTTTTAAGGCTGCCTATTTCCACACATATTTCATATTAAATGATTTGTCTAGTTGAGTCTGTTTTCCCTTTCCATCTTCTATATTTTGTCCCTACAGTTCCCAACCTTAGTCTGCCTGTGCAAGCATTTTTCCCCTCACAACTCCTCATCCATCATTTCCAGAGGCTGAAGTTAGCAGAAGAACTAGGGAAGTTAGGGTGCCTATTATCACCACCTGATACAAAGCATGTTTACATGAGGGAAAGGTCATATTGCCTTTTTTTCCTCTCCAAGGACAACTGGAATCACCACTTATTCTAATCTTTCCTAAAGCATTTAAAATAGATTTGACAATAAATTCATATGTTTTATGCAGATTATATGTACTTAGTAGATGATAGCTTTTCAATACCTGTGTCCATCCTCTTCTGCTGATATGTGATGTTCAGTGTCATGTTGTTGCACTCTGAAGTACACTAATACTCAGCTCTGAGTATCAAACATGAATTTCCCCGACCTGTGAATTTTGGAACAGCCTGGGAGTAGAATGTTTTTTCTCCATTTAGAAGCTCAAGGTCTTTACCCATAGCTCTTACATCTCAGAGGGATGTATTCTGAGAAAGAATGCCCAGGTTTTAATGTGAAATGCTCATCACTGCCACTGTCAGGATTACATTCAAAAGGTGGTGGGTTTGGTTTTTTGGTTTTTTTTTTTCAGTTAGGACAGGCTTTGGTATCTCAGGAACAGGTCTCTGTTCAGCCCAACTCACAAGAACGGCAGTTCTCCCTTCAGCCCCACCCTGGTGGCAGCTGTCTCCTCCATGCAGAGCTTCAAGTCCTCCTCAGGACACAGCCCGTCCCGGGGAAAAAATAGCACAAGATTACATAATGAAAGATAGACTCATAATGTGCATGCACAAGAGGGCAAAATATAGGTCATGCAGGCAATTCTGTAATGATTTGTGATTGCTTAATTTCTTCTCAGCACCTACCCTGCTCCCCATCAAAAGGCCCTATTCCCCCTCCCAGCCTCCACTATTCTGTTTCCTCAGCTTCCTCTTTCTTACTCATCCCTGTCCATTTACAGAATAATGTTTCTGTCTCTATTTCTGTCTCTTGCCCCTATTTTGATATGTTCTGTACATATGGCTCTCACTCTCCACTCCTATTTCTCACTGCTATTTGAACAAACTGTTCAGTCCCTAAGGCTGCCATCTCCTGACAAACACAACTCCTCCCTCTCCACCCTGTGCTCGTGTCTGACTCTACCTTCTCTCAAACTAACACAAAATACTTTTAGATGTACAGAGGACTTTCTGATTTAATTTCCTCTTCAGACACAGAAGGGAATTATTTGACAAATCTTGATTAGACATGATCTGAATCAACTGAAGCAACATAATGTACGCATAGCACTAATAATAATGAACATTTGTACAACACCTTTAGCCATGAAAGTGCTTTACAAACAATGAGGGAGTGATTTTTCAGAGGTCCTGTGTACTCATTGTGTAGTGACTTTAGCTTTTTTTGGGGGGGATTGCTCAACACTTCTGAAAATGAGAACCCATCTAATTAGTGTTTTAACATTGCCAAAAAAATCTCTCCAGCTATCATTTTATATATCTGGAAAAGCAGAACTATAAAGATCACCACATGTATCAAGCTAGGGTGTGGGACTGCCTTCTTTATTTTATGTCTGGACAGCAAGGCCCTGAGGCTGTGTACAGAAAAGGACTCAGTTATCAAACTGATACATTAGGTCTCCAAGTCCATAAAGTTTCCTGAAATCTAAGTTTCTGGGGATATTGTCACCTAGATTTCTTCCACTTCCATTTTTACAGCACGTCATAACTGGTTGTTGGTTTTGAGCCTTACACAGAAGTGAACTAAGACAAACAGGAAATCCACTGTCTGCTTTTAGTCAATAATTCAATGGCTAGAGTGCTCATCTGGATTGTGAAAGAATTCACTCATCTGGGTTTGACCCCTGAGGTTTGACAGCTAGCAAACAGTATAATGAAAGCATTAATATGGCCATTTAGCCTCACAGGTAAAGAAGCCGATTCCAAAGAAGGATAAAAACCTCTTTTTTTCAACATCTTACAACACTTCTAACCAGGTTAGATTTTCTGTATGTTGCTTTACATGAAAGAAAAAAAAAAATAAAAAAAAAAGGACTGTTCCAGTTCACTTTCCTTATATCAGGAGAGGTTTCGGAACTCATTTACAGATAGAGGCTTCCTTTTCCATTTGCAGTACCATATAGGGCTTCTTGCAATGCCCCAAGTTATTATTATTTCCCACTGAGTGGCTGCAGCAGTGCTCACCCAGTTTCACTGGCTTTCTGTACTGCCCTTTTGTTATAAATGCAGAGCTCTTCCTATACATTGTGGAGAACCTGCAGAGCCATCTCATTTTAGGCACTCACCTTTGTAATGCCATCATCCCTCATGGATTTAGCCCTTCATATCTAAGCAACACCATAAGCAGAAAATATCAATGACTCAACTTTCCTAACTCTAAAAGCCACTTAAATGGAGTTAAGTGTCCACTTAACTCTGAAGTTCAGTTAGCAGTTGGTGCAGTTCAGTATACATAATCTAAACTTCATCTATCCAACATCCATTGTCAAAAAAAAGGCCATATTCTCTTTTGTATTTCAGAGGAATGGATTTTCAGATACGTGGATCAGGGTTTTATAAAGATTGCTAACAGCTGATAAAACATTTCAATCTGAGCCTGTCCTGTTGATACAGGTAGCCCTGAGGTAGCTAACAGCCATTTTATAATTGTAGGTATTGACTGTGACAGTTTGGAAATACTCTGTCAGGAAATCTTGAGTGAAGTTTTCTAAACCTGCAGATTTCAGTTTGTCATTTTTGTACACCAGAAACACTGGGAAGATGCATGGAGATCTTCCCTAGGATGCTCTACTGTGGAAGGCTCTCATCCAGTAGGTTATACATTGCAGACCCTTCTGCTTGTGTCATCAGTCATTTCACTAAGACTAAATATGTTCTGTCATTTTATCCCATAGACAGCTAAAACCAAACCTGTATTCAGTGATTATTTGAGACAGCAAAATTGGAAATGTTCTTCTGAAAAATGAGATAGAAAGATCATAAAGCTCAAGGTGAAAGGTCTGCTGGCCAACTTATAACACGAAAGACAGCAGGATGACCATGAGTCAGCACTGTAAACTTGCAGCCAAGAAGGCCAATGACATCCTGGGGTGTATTAGAAGGGGAGTGGTTAGCAGGTGGAGAGAGGTTCTCCTCCCCCTCAAATCTGTCCTGGTGAGACCGCATCTGGAATATTGTGTTCAGTTCTGGGCTCCTCAGTTCCAGAAGGACAGGGAACTGCTGGAGAGAGTCCAGTGCAGGGCAACAAAGATGATGAAGGGAATGGAGCATCTCCCTTATGAGGAAAGGCTGAGGGAGCTGGGTCTCTTTAGCTTGGAGAAGAGGAGACTGAGGGGTGACCTCATTAATGTTTATAAATATGTAAAGGGTGAGTGTAACGAGGATGGAGCCAGGCTCTTCTCGGTGACAACCAATGATAGGACAAGGGGTAATGGGTACACAGGAAGTTCCACTTAAATATGAGAACAAACTTCACAGTGAGTGTGACAGAACACTGGAACAGGCTGCCCAGGGAAGTTGTGGAGTCTCCTTCTCTGGAGACATTCAAAACCTTCCTGGACTCATTTCTGCATAGCCTCATCTAGGTGCTCCTTCTCCAGTGGGGACATTGCACTAGATGATCTTTCAAGGTCCCTTCCAATTCCTAACATTCTGTGATTCTGTGATTTTTATATTTAATATGAAATACATATACAATGTATATATATATTATGTATACTATATATATGTGTAAAAGAGTGCATGAAGACTGCATGTTTTTCTTCTTTGTTGACAGCAAATAATTGTTTATTTCCTTGAAACACCTGAAATTTCCTATAGCATCCTGTGTAACAACTACTGTCTTTAAAAATGCATAATTTCTACCACAAACTATCATATGTAATATATAATAGGGGGGGAAATCCCCAGCAAAACCATTGTTGCCATAATTCACAACCAGTTTGTTAGAGGCTTAACTGCTTTCAGCTTTGCCTTGGGCCATTAACTAACAAACCAACCATCAACTGCTAGTAATGACCATTTTTTTTCCCAGAAATTATTGCTTAATTGAACTCCTGTGCTGTGTTGGTTATTTTTATGCCATCTCACAATGACTATGCATTACTGCATTTTCCTCGTAAAGCCACCACCTACTGAAATGAACAAGGTAAGTGTTGGAGAATTGGATCTTTGACTGTATATACTATTTAAAATACATTATGTTAATGAACAGCTTTGATGCAGCAGACGTGCTTTTTCATTTTTCCTGTTCTCCAGAGCATATGCATCAAGTAACTTAGATGCAGAATTAATGTATGCTGCTGCTCAGTAATGTATACAATGTCAAGGCACTGTATTAGTAAGCTGTGTTATATATTCATTTGGGTAAGACACATTTGATTATTAGCATTCTGTTCTTCAGCAACAAGCTGCATGTGCTGTCTGTTGCCATGGCAATAAATTAGGAAGGATAACCTGACTACTTATCAATTTTTATTACTGCAATCATCCTACCTGCTTAACCCCTCAGTAACAGTAGCAGATTTAAATATCACTGATAAAATCTGTGCAGCACTAGGGGTGTAAGTTAAGATAATAGGATGGGGAGGAATACTGTGAAGATGGGGGAGAGAAATGCTGACTTACAACATGATGCTGATGTGATTCATTAATATTACAGGATCAAAAATGTTAATGTTTCTGAGGATCTTAGCACAGTGGGAAGAGATGAAAATAAATGTAAAAACTTAAGACAGTTAAAATGAAAAGTGCTTCCCTCCTGCTGTGTTTAAAGCAATATGTGTAAATGCATATGTTAAACTATAAACCTGAATAAATGAAATCAAAACATGTACTTGCTAAATGTTAAGGAACTTCATATACTATTAAATATATCCTTTAAAGTAGAACAAAATGAACTTAGAAGAACATCAGTGTGATTTTCTTTAAGATATTAAAATTATATCACTATTGATCTGTGACCTTCAAGACTACTGTTAACACCCTTTCAATTATCACCATAGAAAAATCAATTATTCTGTAGTACTCAGAAATAAGAATAAGCTTCCTATTCATTCCAAGATCATCCTGGGTTCAAAATAAAAGTTACAACAGATTTATTCCAAAGTACGTCATTTTGATCTAAAGATCTAAATGTTCCTGCAGAGCTAAGTATTGTTAATCCGTGTTTGATTAAGGCCAACTACTTAAATCTCAATATTAGCATTAATGTTATTGCTGGGTTTACACACATAGAGAAAAAAAAAAACTTGTTTGTTTTAATGAAGTGCTGGATCTCATTGGTGTTAAAGCAGGGTGTGAATGCACAGCACAGCAGTGAAGGCTTGACAGGGAGCACCTTGGACCTGCTTTCTGTATGGATACCCTTGCCAGGAGGAGACATGTCTTGCTCTGCTTTTGGATTCTAGGGGGACACCACCCATCGCCTCAGTCTTACTATAATGCCTTCACTGTCCCCAGGATTTAAGCAGTCAAACTGTACCTCTGTGGTCAAGGCATTGTTAGGTTAGTAAAAGGCTGTCAGTTCAAGACTCTTCCAAAGCCTCCGGTAATAAGGAAATATTCAACACAAATAACCTTACTTCAGCTGGGAAGTATTAACACAGCATTTTCCAAAACACCTAAATCCTTCACTTAAAAGGCTGCCAACTCTCATCTTTTTAAGAGCCATGGAGGAACATTAAAAGAGTTTGATGGGAGCTAAACCTTCTCTCCTGGAGAAAGAACCAGCTCTGGCATGCCAGAGGAAACACCTTGTCTCCTGGGACTGAGAGCCTTCTCTGAGGAAAAGGCAGATTTCTTCCCTCAGCCATTCACTGGCACCTGCTGCTCGCACTGGGGAAGATCAGAGGCCACCATGGGCAAGCTGCACTTTTTCCCACCACGAGCTTCCTTCGCCTAACTCTTTGAAAAACAAAACACCCCCTAGGAGTGGCAAAGCTGCCAGTGGGACAGACATGAAGTGGGAATGGCACTGACAGGAAGAGCCTGGGATGGGGGCTGAAGGGGAGCCAGGATAGGGAGCAAGGGAGACCTCAGGAGTTTGGGGCAGGAATCACTGCTGGGAGAGGAGTGAGCACATGTGGCATTTGAAGCAGTCTGAGCTGTGACAAGATAGGACGTCGGGAAGGACTACTACCTTTTCTTACTCATCCCTACATGAATTGTCAAACTTAAAATAAACCACAGTTAAAATCAGTGTGCTTTTCTAAAGCTTCTGAAATCTTTTAATCTGGGAGCAAGTTGGACAATCTGGGATTTAAGTTTCTTCCTAAAATGAGCTACAGTCTTACAGGTCATCTAAGTACTTAAAAGCATTAAGTTACATAATCATAAAGTCAATTCATTTTCAGTGATAACAAAACTATCAAGGCATGTTTGACAGATAGTCTCAGGGTCAGAATATTTTTCTTCACAACATTTTAAATGTTAAAAGTAACCTCTGTCTTGTGAAGTACATTGTTTTAGAAGGCATAGTTCAAATTCACTTTAAAATCTAGAGTGACCTTCTAATCACACATGCCGAATGTTTTTTCTGCACAATGACAAACTACCAGCCAGACATTGGGTCACAGTTAGCTGATAGTTCAGACATCTTGATTGATAAAAGAGTGGGGTATACACTGGCCGCAAGCTGTGTCCATGTGTTTGTGTATTCAGTAATAACAACAGGGTTTGGTAAATCTCGGAGTGTTCTCCTGTTCTTTGCAAGACTCTCAACTTTCAGAAGGAAAATGCTTTGTTCAAACCTCAGATTGTCACTGTATTTTCCACACCTGAGTAGATGTTAAGATGATCCATTTTGTTCCCATAGTTGAAGATGTATTTTCAGTGGAGCCTGACAATATTACCCAAAGGCAAAGTCCAAACTCATATGCCCAGAAGCTTTTAAACATGTTGGGTTTTGAGCATGAAGCTATTTTCAATAGGATATATGACTTTAACAACTGGAATTTTCACAATGTCCACATTAACAGATACTGATCTGAGTAAAATGGGATTTGAATATAAACAGAAGGGTATTCAAGTTACTGAGTCTCGGTATGACACTGGAGTCCAATGTCATGTTCCCATGGGTTTGGCACAGGCTGTAAGGAGGCGCATAGGTCTACTCATAGCTCATCACAAGCTGAGATTCACACGTAAATCAAAGATGGCACCATGGCAGATTGCTCCTGCCTCAACAGTAAAAATAAATCAGGCAGGTGACTGTGAGTAACATTCTGTCCCAGTTCCCTTTTGTGACCAAGAAGCACTCCTGGGAAGGTACTAAAAAGACAATCACTTTCTAAATAACTAAACAATCTGCCGTGTAAAGTGTCCATCATGTTTCTTGTTTTACACCTTCTGATTCCAGGATAATTCCATTTGCTGAAGAGTTTAACTTGACAAAATATGTTCTTGGGATAGTGGCTGTACAGAGGCAGGAGAGAGATATTCTACAGAATAGGTATGTTTGCAGAGGAAGACTTCTACAGGACGCGTACATGTCCTAGAAATATATGTATATACTTCTATAACGTTTTTGGAGTGGTTTCTAGAGGAAGTATTAAAAGTTCAGTCCTCAGTTCACTGTATGTGGCTCAGCCTTAAGAGGCAGTTCAACATGCCCAGTGTCTTGGTTCCCGCAAAAAAGAAAGCTTAATAAGAAAATATAAGAAACACAAAAACACATGAGACATTGAAAGTTGCAACCAGCAAGGAAATATTCAGACCTCTGACCAATTAACACCACTGCAAAGAAAATGTTACAGATAGACTTGTTTGTTTATTTGAACTTTGTTTCCTTTCTCTAACAAAAGCGCACAATGTGGCGGGAGAAGTCAGAGAAAGAAATTCTCTGACGGGAAAATTTTCAGTAATGACTGTTCAGACTTTTTTTTTTTTTTTAATGACTAGCACACAGAGCAACGTGCGTGCCTTCTGGCTCATCTAAAAGTCTTCCTTTCTCTGTGGCTTGCACTTTACCACAGCCACTATACAGACTTTTACTGTTTTCACAAGTAAAAAGTTTGCTAATGACCAAGCCTGGGGGTAGGGGTATAGCCACAGTATTCTGCAGAGGCACAAAACTTTGTGATTTTGACAGATGGTTTTATTCATTCTTACTTCTCTGTTTGTACTGTACAATTGTGATTCTTTTTTACTCTTCCTTTTATGCTATTGTCAGCTCTCTTCTGACTCCTTAAATAAATTCTCAGCTAAACCTCAAGTGTAAAGACCATACATTTTTTCCTCTGAACTGCAAGTATTTTAAGTATATTTGTGATGCTTTTACTTCTACAAGACCTTTTATTTTTCTCTGTTTAATTTGTACAGTTTCTCCAGAGAAATCATCAGGTGCACAGGCAAGCAGCCAGATGTGGAAGTTGTGATTTTGTATAAGTAGTACATATATTGTGATTGATTACTCAGACTAACAAACAGCAGGAGTTCAGAAGAAGTCAAGAAACACATACCTACATGATGTGAGAGCAGAATACGCTGTATGTCAAGCATTATATCTAAGACATACATTTTTGCTTAATTCTAACAGAGTTTACAAAGTGGCTCCCCAAGCTCCAAAACAAAAGAAACTAGGTTTTCTTATGGATATCCAAGTCAAAGAAGATATAACCTGTTCTTGACACTTTCCCAAGGTTGAGCATTCATAAGTATTTCTCCTGAGCATGGAGTCTTTGATGTGTCATAACGGCTGAATTCACAGTGCAGCTTTTCCCACAGTTGGAAGGGAATCGATACCCACCTACTTTCACAAAATCCTACAGGAACTCAATGATCTATGTAGACTTTACCCTTCAGTTAAATTTGTTTGGAATCAGGAAACCGATTCAAAAGTAGTTTGGTAGGTGTGGGAGACAACTGGACAGACAGCTTTGATATCAGTTGATATGCAGTCACAGCCACACACACAGCATAACCATGTAATCCTTGTTTTCCTATGAAACCTGAGTGTAAAATAAGTGAACATTTGACCAACTGGGCTTAAGGTTTTCTGTACCTGTCAACAAGTTTTTTTCCCCTAAGAATAGACGGATTAGAAATATAAACTTTGCAGTGTGCAAGGTTAATAAATCTAGACTATGAAGGGTGAAAGACAATCCAGGAAGGGAATAAATTCCAAGGTTCAAGACTCCTTTGCTGACACAAGGACACCAATAACGTCTCATTTTTACTGAGGAAACTTCAGTCTAGTTCCCTCAGCTGTGCAAATCTGTGGGAGTGTCAAGCTGGCCAGTGTGTTAGATCTCAAAACAGTACCAAACTGCTGAAGGTTTTATAGCATAAAAACAAAACCTGGAAATATTTTCAGAAACAAATAAGCCTCCACTCTCATTTTCAACAGCAACAACATAAATGTCACATTCACCATTTTCATTATCCAAGGGACCAAAGAAATCACTGAACGGTGTGTGAGAGGCGTTGCAAAGACAGCAGCTGGAGTAGTGTGCTCCAATCTCAGAAGAAAGAGGAAGTAAGACTTAACTATAAGAAGAAAAGATTAAACCAATAAAGAAAATAAGCTTGAGCTCTTTAACTTAGTGAAGCAAATGCTAAGCAGGGCCACGATTACTATACCTATTTCAGGGTGGGCAGCTATTTAAGCTAAAGGACAATCATTCATCCATGAATAGAATTAAGCTTGCTCTTTTACAGCTGTAAGAAAACTGAGACTCTCAATGGCCTCCCTATATGGCTAGTTGTTTTTAAAATGTCAGCTTTAATTTCCAGTTTATCTGTTTGTGAGATTTTTTTGACATCTTTACCTGGAAACAGACTGAACGTGAAGGTGTAGGTGGTGTTCACCAGTCTTACCTTTCTGTAAAATCTTATGGACACTTGCATTAATAGTATCTAAATGCAGCAGGTCAAAGGCATAACTAAAAGTCCAAGGGACATTTTCAGAAAGAGAAACTGTCTGATTCATACAGTATTGCAGTGAACAAAATATTAGTTTCTACTTCAAGCTCCAAAAAGGAAGAAAAAAAATATCACCTCCTCACTCTGCCTGTAACTCTGTGTTGCAAACACTTAACACCTCCCCTCAAGAGATGCAAATATGACACCATCCAACTCTTCAGATCAGTTCTTCATTCCACCAGTAAAATTGCCCTTTCACCTGGTTTGTTTTTTTAGAAAACATCTGCAGCTGTGTTTGTTTTGATTATTATTATTTAATATATTTAATTATTAGACCAGTGCCTCTGTCTGCATGCTCATTTTTGTCATTTTACCAAGTAATTTGCTCCAGACACTTCCTTAAAAATCTCAGTAAATTCTGAGTGTATTCGCTGTGAAAATGAAAATCCTACTGCTTTCAAAAGTGTTATGGTTTAGTTCTTGACAGTCTGATCTTTGCAGAGCAATAGAAGAAACTTTGTGAAGTCAAGAAGTTTATCTCCCATCTCAAAGGCAGAATTAATTATATTCCAGTCTTGTTGTGATCAATGACCTGTGTATCCTCAATTCACAATTTTTGATCCAATTCAACTAGTGTGTTGGCAATCACCAAGTTGACATTAATATCTAAGTGTTAAACAAATATTTTAAAAAATGTTTTCATTTTCATTTTCATTCTTCTGATGATTTTTAAATCAATATTAAACAAGCTGAAACATTTAAGTTCTACCTAACAGATCTGCAAGTATTCTGTTATAGTACTGTAGTAGCCACATATCTAAATTTATCCACTGCAATTAATGATCTTAAGACATAGTACATAATTTACCTCATGTATACATTTTTATCATCCTTCCAGACTCCTCAATAGTGCAGAGATACACAGTCGTCTATTTTTAAATAAAAGGTTAAACTGTTGACCTTTTAGCTGTGTGTATCCATGGCTGTTTGAAGAAGTGTGAACTAAAAAGCCTGCTGAAATATTGCATTTCAAAAGACCAGGAATGGGCAGAAGTGGTAAGAGTCCTTATTATACATGAACTAGATGAGCACTCCAGCTGCATTCTGCTTTCAATTACTTTTGAATCATCCTTAATCCCTGGAACTAAAATGTGATTTAGAGAGGAAAACACAGTTTGATATTCTGCATTTAGGTAAGAGAAAGAAAAGTCAACAGAGAGAAAAACAATGTCAAAAAGGCATTTTTACACTAAGTATTACTGTTAGACTGAAGCAGGAGTATTCTTCATGTCACAGGCTAAGATTATAAGATGTCTGCCTGGGCTTTTTCTTAATAACAATGTTTTGAACCCAGACTTTCTTAAAAATAGAAGTTTGTTCTTTTTTTCAAGAAAACAATGAACTGTTTCAGAACAGATGTACAGAACTCAGTGAGATGACTCATCAGCTGTGCTCAGTTGCAGTGGCTTTTTCTGTAAATGTGTATAGACGAAAAGCCACTCGAGAGAGTTCATAAAAGAACAGCCGATCTACTGAGAGCTACTCACACTGGGCTATTCTTGAAGGAGCGCAGTGTTTGTACGTAATACCAACAGTTACCAGTTATTGCCTCTGCTTGGAAAAATGAATAGATCTGTGCAGTTACTTAATGGTGCTCTCTGCAAAGGCTCTATTTAAAATATCAGAACCCATAATTGTCTTACACTGACCTGATCCAGCAACAGAGCACTCTGCAGTGTGAAGGCATATCTGCTTAACTTAAGCTCATTTTCTCCACAGGGGACATCCAGTGCCTGACATACTAAGATGCATATTATAATATGTCATTTGCATAAGGTTGCATTAAATTCAGGAAAATGGAAGAAAATCTGCATTTTAACACCAGATATTTACATGATATCTGTCTTATGAGAAAATTATAGATACCCCATCAGATTTTTACTGGTGTTAATAAATTACACCAACCTTAAACATAAGGAATAGAGGAGCAAATCATACCCTTATAATCAAAATAAGCATTACAGTTTCATTCACTCTGAAGGACAAATTTAGAGCAATTCAGCCTAGAAAGTTTTGTCTCACAAGTAATGGCACATAATAACAAAATAATAGAGTGGAGCATGTTTACTAGAAAATCCATAACTTTCTTTTCAAATCCAACAATTCCATTGTTAGCTAAAAGATTAGTTTTGTCACAGTTATTGAAAAGTTGGTGCACTACCTTTAAAGTTCTCCAAAGTCCACTGCTTTACCTGTACATTATGTGCCTTTTTTAACAGATGTAAAATAAATTATATGTATTTGAAGAAAGACATATGGTAAAAGACAGACAAAGAAATTCGTATGATTTATTAATATAATTTTGTAGTAGCATATTTAAAATCTCATGCCGTTAACATCCTTTGCCCACCTAATTACTATAAGTAATTGACAGGTCTCATTAGGAAGAGACAAAACTAAAGGGAATTAAGGTCTTGATCTTGCAATTGGAGTCGATGCCTTCATTGTGTGGAGTCTCTTTGGCATATGTGAGCTTGCTCTGGGTACAGGAGTCCATCTGTGCAAATGTGATTGCAAGATCAAGGCCTATGTCATATCATGGGAATTAGGCAGATTCCGTTATTTGGAACAGATCTGCTTCAAAGTTAAATAGCAAATTAAAAGTTATCATTTGTCACAGAGTAGAGTAAAAATATGGTAGTTTGTTACCTGCATTTGGAAAATACTGCAAATAACCCACTCTCTGTTAAAACACATCTGAAAGAAGAGGAAAAGATAATTTTGCAAACTCGTTCTTTACATTAGTGGGCCTTTTTTATTATTATTGTTACTGAGAGATTTTAAATGCTGTGTTGGGAGAAAAAAACCCAAATCCTGTTAACAATAATAAGATTTACTCATAAAATGCCCCACACGTATCTTCGCAAATTTACCTCTCAATCTTTAATCAAACTTTTGGGGATTTTTTTTTTTTTTTTTAATTCATAGACAGTTGTAAGATCAAAAGTGCTGTATCATACCTATACAAAATAAGTTCACTCTTAATTTGTCGACTTTCACCTGGGCAGATGGTGCGGGCCAAATTTACCTGTGGACTAGGCAGCTGTAAATCCCATTGAAGTGCTGTGACTAATTGGTGACTAAGCAATAGTTCGTGTTATAAATGTAGTACCAAGTTAGGCAAGGAGAAGTTATGAAATGGTAAAAGTAAATTTCATCTGGTTCATGGCAAAGTAACTGACCCCACACACACCTGCAAGCAATCCTGCCTAGCTGTGCTCTCTTTTAGAATCATCTCCTCCTTGTACTTGCTCTCATAATAAGTACAACCTACAGACTAAATAGACAAAAAGTCCATTGTGCTACACATTTTTTTTCATACCTAACATACTTACTGATGGACATAGCTGTGTATTTAACCACAGCTTTTGACTTTTGGAGTAAAAGATTTTTTTTCTAGTTGGATCCCAGAGAAATTTGTGGGTTTGTACCTTCTGCCCTCACCACAATACTAGGGAAGGACAGCCTTCCCTGGCTCCTACCTCCCCACTTGTACTTCTTGCACCCTTCCACAAGACTTTTACTTCTCCTTCATGTACTTCATACAAAATGTGCACCTCCTGTTTTGCTCACAGCTTCATCTCATGAGCCTTACCTGTTTGATAGCTGGCCGGAGATGTGCAAATATTGATTAGCAAGTGCCAGTCATCATGATGCACGTAACAGCTGGCCAAGTTGGTCGTTTCCCCTGGAGCAGTTAGATGTTATGTTCATCTTGCATTTTCCACTCATGGAGTTTTACATCAGTCCTGTCTCCTCTACCCAGCCTTTGTAGCACAGACAGATGACACAACCTTATTGCCATTGTTTCTTTTCCAAAAATATGAAAATGTTCTCTGAAACACTGCAAAATTTGGAGAGGGGAATATGGCCTCTGAGGCTGCTTTCAAAAAAAAAAACCCAGAAGGTCATATTTTACTGCTGTATAAGTTTCCTAGTCTTGTGTTTGAACAGGAGAAAGGAACTCCCAGAAAATAAATAGAATGTGGAAATTCTATTGTCTGTTTTCTAAAGTCACTGTAGAGTGGGTGGTTGGCAAAAAAACCAAACCAAAACAAAAAACTTTTACAACATGATATGTGTAAGGCATGAACAATAGCCTGAATCATAAATATCTTCTTTACAGCTGGGAGTGAAGAAGAAAACTTGTTGGCTGAGAAGAATGGAGTTTATTATATTGCAAGAAATATGCAAGAAAAACAGATTCTGAAGCAAGATCGGGATACTCACTGCAAAAGCTCTATGAATAACTGCTTTGGGTGTTGCTGGCACAACTGAAAAATCAAATGCTCAACTCAACAATAAAACATCTTAATTTTCCTTGTATAAAGAGATCTTTCATTCTTGGTGAAATCAACGGCCATTTCATAACAATTTTCTGTAAATCAAATACTAAAACTCAGTCATAGCATTTAGCTTAAATGATGTTAGGTCCAGATAGCCCTCCCTTTTAATCCTGTCTGAGTATTAATTATGTTGTAAATAGTAATTGAGATAACTGTTATCTACACTGACATACATTAAAAAAATCCCATAGACAGACAGTAGCGCTATTGAATGTATACTAATAAAAATAATAAAATAATAAGAATCAGAAGCCAGAAGGGCAAAACAGGACTTCTGACCTACCTGGCCCCATTTTAGTATTCAACTTAGCAGGTTAAACATGGCAGTCAGAACTGTAACAAAAATATTTTAGTCTGGTATCAGATGTTTTCTCTTCTCTTATTTCCTTACTTATTCTTTTAAATTCTTGATAATAGATTCCAGCAAACATCCTTGGAATATGAGAGAAATCCATAGCAACATGAAAAGCCATAGCTTACAGAAGGTGAGAGTTCTTGGCTGAGCTTCCTCAGCCATCCCAAAGGGGAGAAAGATGCAACAAGGTAAACAGCTGGGAGACATCCTTCAAAGACCTACACTTCAAATTCCTCACCTCATCTCCCCCAATGCTTAGGCTGTTCTTCCCCTGTTTTCCAGTAGAAGCACCTGGGCCAGCCTGGGACCGGTGGGGCTGCTGGTGAACCAGTGTGGTGCTGCCAGGCTGCACATGATGGTAGGAGGGAAAAACCTGCTCCAGTGTGTTAGCGGGGGTCAGCACGAGATGCAGGGATGCAATGTATAACCAGATTAATTATTTATTCCCATGCCTCTCTTTTGACACTTCCTTCAGCTGTGAAGTCTATGTCATACCACTTTCAACATAGACCAGAAAATAGTATCACCAGGCTGGGGTGGGGAAAGAGTCCTTCAATAATTCTTATAATTCATTAATAATAAACATGAATAAATAAATCTTGCTTTTCGCAACACACTGAATTCCTGAATTAACTGAGGAAAATGGCTTCTAGTGTATATGAAGAAAGACATAAAGTTGAATGTACTGCATATGTTCCATTATATGCACACATATCTGTTTACTTGTATGTAGTATGATTTCTCCCACTCTGACTATGTATATCTTACAAAGACTAGTACATATTTAAAATAAATTAGCACTGGGAAGTTCTGACATTCCCCATAGGCTGTTAATATGAACAAAGAAGTAACAGGTTCCAATCCAGGTCTTAACCATGTCCTAACGTCCACGTTTCATTTTTCAGTAGGCAATATCACTACTTTAATATGCTTCAATGATTAGGATAGCCTACAAGGTTCCTTCAGGAATAAAAAATATGTCCTAAGCAGAAGTTGAGGAACCTGGCCTATCATGGCATTATAATTTCAAAAGGATTACACTAACATAAATTGAGAGTCATCATGTTGTGACTCTATATATATATATATATTCATTCCTATGAATTTGGAATTACTCCATTCTGTAGCCATAAACACATCTGTTAAATGACATAGTAATCCTGTTCTCTGCAAAAGTAGAAAATGAGGGAAAACCACATACAAATAAGAAAACTTACTCGTTAACCATCTTCTCTCTAGTGTCTACATAAGTCCATCTACATTATCTAATGAATATGGCCTGATACCTTTCACACAGGAATGAGGTGAGACATCATAACTTTAATAGTGTTTGTAAAGGGCTATATAAGTGCAAATGATTGATAAAGCCAGTGGATGGCAAAAGAATATTTAGGCTGAGAAGTGCTTAATTCAGGGGCCTTTAGGGAAAATGCTTCTCTTCGAGAGTTTTAATAATTCACAAACCAGGAATTGGTGAGCAAAAGTAGTTTTTTACACATTCTTAGGCATTGAGAAAATGGCAGAATTTAGCAGCAAATAGTTGATCCATTTTCCTATCATGTGAGGTATAAAAAGAAGATAGACACATCATCATTAACTATTACACAGCAAATTCACTGGATTTTTCCCTCTTGCTATTGATTTAAGATTTCTTTTCTTTGACTAGATTTTCTGGACTTCTATTATGTAATAGCATTTAATATTATTGCAACAGTTCTATCACTTCTAGAATGTCTCAAAACAAGAAATTTCTTGTTAATAAAATACATTAATCCAGCATGAGATAAGTCAAGAGTGCTTTACTTAAAAGATATGACAGAAAAATTGGTATTGCAAGAAATAAATATAACTCTATTTAATCCAATAACATCTTTAGAATTCAAGGGTTTTAAAAACTGTTTAATGTACTTTATAGTCACAGCAGCAGATTCTCTCAAAGGATTTGTTTTCAGAAAGCTCTAACTGTGTAAACTTTACCACCCACACAAAATTGCACTGACTTTCAGTAAGCTGCAGTTTCAATGTGGAAGATACTTTTTGCTTTTTGTGTTAGACACCATTTTGTCTACATACAGCTTTCACTCCAAGGGTCACTAAATAGGGATTCTTTTCAGGACCATGACTGAAACTTAATCTACTAACTTTGCCTTGGTGGTATAGCTTGCCATCTAGTTTGAAGCTGCTGAAAAGGTAATTATAGAATAGAATCACCTATACCTGATTAAGCAGTTTTCTACGAAATCCCAAGGAAGTTTTCCACAAGAATAAAAGATTAAATCAGCTCCCTGTTGGCTCTACAGAAAAATTGAAGCAGGAGGTTTCTGTTCCTAGGTAAGTGCTTTGGCCACTGCTGGAGTGTGGCAACATCTCTCCTTCTAGGAGAACCTAATAACCAGACAATTCTTAAATGAGATGGAATAGTGCAAATCTAACATTTCAGGAGACGGACTTTACAGGCTGATGGTCACAGCCCAGGGATATAGGAAATCCAGTTTCACTTTCCTGTTCCACCGTCTTTAAAAGGTCTGGGATTTGTCCGGTGTGGCACAAAGCCAAGCCCAGAAATCTTTATTTGATTTGGCAAAACTGAATTGTTTCCAGGCCAGCCTCAAATACCACACACCATAGTATATTATATAGTATTTAAAATGACTCTCCCATTAGGAAAGATCTCTTGTGTCTTACATACAATTCAGCAGTTAGAGCTTAATAGCTAATTATTTGCGTATGACAACCACCATGAAAGAACCTCTAAAGCCCAGGAAAATAAAAAGCTCTTTTTCTCTTGTTCTGAGATTCAGATTTTATCTAAAATCACAACAAAAGTTTTTGTAGTAATATAATAATACTCTACATTACTCTGGTGAGGTGCCACCTGGAGTACTGTGTCCAGCGGGCACTCAGTACAGGAAAGACATGGACCTGTTGGAGAAGGTCGATAGGGGACCATCAAGATGATCAGAAGGATGGAACACCTCTGCTATAAGGACAGAGAGTCATGGTTGTTCAGCCTGGAAAAGAGAAGGCTCTGGGGAGACCTTATTGCAGTCTTCCAGTACTTAAAAGAGGCCTATAAGAAAGATGGAGACAGACTTTTTAGCAGGGTCTGTTGCAACAGGGCAAGGGGTAATGGTTTTAAACCGAAGGAGAGGAGACTCCGGCTAGATATGAAGAAGACATTTTTTACAATGGGGGTGGTGAAACACTAGTACAGGTTGCCCAGAGAGGTGGTAGATGCCTCATCCCTGGAAATATTCAAAGCCAGGCTGGATGGGGCTCTATGCAACCTGATCTAGTTGAAGATGTCCCTGTTTATTGCAGGAGGATTGGACTAGATTGGACTAGAAGGTCCCTTCCAACCCAAACTATTATATGATGATGATGATGATGATGATGATGATGATGATGATGATGATGATGATAATAATAATAATAATAATAATAATAATAATAATATGCCACCAGGACTAGTAACTATCAGCAGCCACCATTACTAACTTGGAGATTATAAGAATAAAGGAAGGAACAGATTAATACCACATGCATTAATAGAAGAGCATGAAAATCAGTTGAAGATGCAACATCTTCAAAGGAAGAGTTGCTACAGAACGAAACACTATTAAGATTATATCTGAAGATTAGAGGAATCTGGAGATTACAAAGGTTAGGTTGCTTCTTTGCCAGGATTATTTTATACAGGCTCTGCATGAACAAGGAGACTGCAAAGATAACAAAAGAAGGAAAGAAATCAAAGATCCAAATGTATGGATCCTTAGCCTCAATGGTCACTGATCAAATATCTGCAGGACATTAATCAAAATTTTGCTTGTTTTCGAGTTAAGAGTTTAATACAGGAAATGCTCCTGTTCAAACAGAAATTTTGGCATAGGTTAAGCCTATTAACAATGATTGGCAATCACATCAGCAGCTTATTTCAGCTGAAAGCATTTCAGCAACTTTAAATACACTGAAGACTCATGTTATCCCAAAGGCTATTTTAATCTAGCATCTAAATAGGACCTTTAGTATTACAGGTATACATGACAGCAACATGCCCTTTTGTTGTGGGCTTAGGAAAGGGTAAGAGCACAGTAGCCTACAGCCATCAAGACCTTTATGAAGTGCGCAGTGGAAGCATGACACTGCACATAAATTGGTGGTTACCTTCAACAGACAACAGAAACAATTTTAGAAGTAGACAGAATTACATTTTTCCTCTCCCTCTGACATTCCAAGCTTGCTGGGAATGTCCCTCTGTGCACAATGAGTGTTATGCATCAAAGTACACAGTGAGCAGAATAGCTCAGAAGTGACTGCAGAACATAGTCTATATTTCTAAAGTAGGTACAGGTGCTCCTTTATAAATCACAGTTGCAGCAATGACAGAAAACTATACAGAAACATAAACTGTATTGTTAAATATTTTAGTAAATCATCAAAGCCTTGAAGTTTCGCGTGGATTTTACCTCAGTGCTGTTAATAGCTACTGACTCTCCTGTAATCAGATAAAGAGCACAGGGCAAATTTGGTAGCTGGATGCTTGTGGGCATGTTCTACTTGGGCCAATTACACACATATTCATACTTTTGAGGGAAGGTTTTGTCTTCAAAGGAGCTGCCAAATTCAGTGTGATTGTCTAGCTGGATCACTGGAAATCCGAAGGTCTCATTGTGTGACTGCACAACAGAAATTATTATCCTGGGAAAATCATTTAAAAGTTGGTTCTAACATGATTTCTTAAGAGCAAATAACCTCTGCCTACACTTCCAACTACATGGCAGTTAGACACAAATAGAGAAGAATCATTCCTGAAGAACCACTCCATTCTTATTCTACCAGGCTCAGACAGGAAATATGGTGTTTTCCATGCTTTTGCACTCACAAGAAAAAAAAAACAGCAAAAAAGCCCAAATCTGTTGTTTGCAGACAACAACTAGCTCTGCAGCTCCTTCATCACATAAAACAACACAGAACAAAACAGAATTATGGAAAATGAAAAATCTTTATAGTTGCAAGTAATTATTTGAATCCATATGGAATTTGTGACCTGCAGATCTGTGACATTTACAAATTCATTAACCAGGCCTCTCTGCCTCTCCTCTGCACCCTCCAATCTGCTTTAAATCTCCCTTAGACAATTCCCTGGAGAGTCCCATCATGTACCTCAGGTTTACGTTGTATAGTAACCTCTTCTTTCCAGCACACACCTGCCTGCCTGAATTGACTCTGGGCTATTATATTTTGGCCCTCCTGCAGACACAGATGGACCTTCCAGATTCCATCCTCAGAGTCAAAGCCAGAATGACACAAATTTGTCTTTTTACATGTAAAATGGTATATTTCTTTCTTGGTGGAGAGTTAGGACTCAATTCCAATACTGTATGTATCTAGTAAAGTCAGCTAGGTCTAGATGACGTTCAAGGTTTAATGATAATTTTGAATTATGGATGCATTTCTATGCTGTGTTGCTCCTGTCATTTTTACAACTATGAAGTTACCTCAGAGAAGAGAAATGGTGCTTAGCACACACAGCGTAACACATTTTCTATGAGAAAAGCATATAATCATTCTGTTTTCCCTCTTCAGTCACACAAACTTAAAATTGCCTCGTATTTCTGCCTGATACCTTGGAATAAAGTTAGATAATGAAGATTTTCTTAAGTGTGTCATCAGTCTCAGTGCCACTGGCACTGTTATGTAGAGCTGTTTGAAAGAGTTTTATGAGGTGAAGAATAAAACCTTTGCAGAAAGTGCATATATATCTATCCTGCTCCTACAGAATCTTACCTATCCTGATGAGCTGGGTAAGCTAAATGTCTCCTATAAACAGACAGCTTGCCAAAAACTGTGCATCTATTATTAGCTATTAGATAGATGACAACTAATCACCATTCACTTTTCTAATTACACTGCATCTGGGTTCTTCTAAGTCCTTTGTAACTGTGTCTTTTAGGAGAGGAAAAATGGGAAAGGGAAGCTCTGCCAGTCTTATTTGCACATCTTTGCCAAAATTATGATTTAATAGCAATAAAATTTTCAACAGCGAGGCAATTTTTCCCTGTTTTTATCCCAAAGTCATATCAAGTGAACCTGAATCAATGATAAATGTCTACATTAAAACCATCATGGCTAATAGTATTCTATATCATTCGTCTTTTGTTCAGTGTGACCAAATTACAATCAGCACATGACTATAGCTACTTGAGATTAATGACGATTTTACTTAGTAACTGACAGTGAAGCTTCTGGGAAGAAAATGGAAATATATTTCAAAATTTCAAGCTATAAATTTTGGAAAAAAAATAGCTTTATTTTCAAAGCTGTAGTTAACATGTCTGCTGCTGCTTTTACTACTGTCAGACTGAAGGGCTTAAAGTTACTCAAGTTTTGAAGGGATTATTTGTCTCTTCTCTGGGTGGAAGTTTTGGCTTAGGAGTTCTTAAATCCTTTACAGACTATACATAATATTTCAGAAGAGCTAAAGAGTATGCAGAGAAGAGTGTTGCAGTCACTCAGGAAAAAAGAAATAATGTTCTGAAATAAAATCTCTCTGAGAGTATGACAAATTTCAAAAAAATATAGATAACCTTTATGAATGAATTTGAGAGTAGACTTCATGAAACACTGGGAAAAAAACTGTAAAAGCTGTCACTTGGGAGAGGGTGATCTTAATATGGTCAGCAATGACTAAAATCCATTTTTACCATATGATGGCCACTCAGCAGCTTTAGGCTGTTGTTTCTTAGTCTGGCACAGATGTACACATCAAAATAAGCATTCCTGTTGACAGTCTCAAGAGTCTGAACAAGCAGAGAGACTTCCCAAGCCTCTGGTTCACAATTTTTCTGATACAGAACAGCTGGGCAACGTATGAAAGACCTGTGTTGCCATTACCAAAATTATTATAAGCCTGAGAAACCTCCATCTTTTGAACCATTAGTCTGTAAATTGTACCAATGCTATAGTTATCATCAAATGAAGTAAAAAAAAGATACGTATTTGAGGTGGGACTTTCTACAGCATTTATCAAAGACTGACAGTTACTTTCTACCGCCTGAAGGCAACGGCAAAATTCACCTCTGCCTCACTGGGAGCAAAGTTCTTCTGACTCCGAAGAACTTTATGAAAAGCTTTTATGAAGAACTTTATGAAAAGCCAATTTTGAAGGTGAAACCCTGGCACTAAGTGAGGTCACTAGCAAAACTTCAATGGGCTTCAGCCAATCTAGCATTGTACCCTAAACATCCCTAAGCAAAAAAAGAAAACTTACTTTTTTTTTTTTTTTCCCCACCTTATTCACAAACTTCAGAATACATTCAGAGCAGGGAAAACTGCATATCAGGTTCCTCTATGGTCTTTTTCTCAAATAATTTTTCTGTCTCAATTTTCTGACATGATCATTTGGGATAATTACATTTACCCTGATTCACATAATTGCATTAACCATCTTATGTTCACAACAGCAGCATGCAACCTAACTATGTGATTATTCATACAGGATTTTATTTTCCTATGGATCAGTTGTCTAAATACAGGGTGTTTTGAAAAGATAGACCCCATTTCAAACCTGTATATTTCACAATGGCAACATGTTATTGTTACACAATAGTTTATAAAACGTTTAATGAGGCATATAACAGCAATCATTTGAAACGCTATGCCCCATCCTTTCAAATGGTAAGAGTTTTATTAGTTTATATGGTTTGTAATTGCAGAGATATAGTGATTTCAAATTTGGTCCATCATTTTGAAACACCTGTATATATAAATGGGTATTCTTATCTTTCTCTCTATACATATATATGCACATTTTGCAGTAATGCAACTGGAAAGCATAAATACTTCTTCCATTTCTGAGCAAGAGAACAAAATATCCTTATCTACCAGAATTTCACAGCATTTGGCCCTTCTTTCAAAGTTCTCCTTGAGCTAAAGAAGTATCACTTTTGATTTGTGGCACTTTGCTTACCTTTAAATTGTACTGGGAGGATAACTGGCTTTTACGTGAATGCTATAAGTAACATGTAATTGAAATATAGTTTCTAAAAACAATCAGCTGATCTTTTAAAATGAGTTCCTGTTGTGACTAGAATTTACATCTAGTAGTTCTGGGAGACTGTTGAAGACTACAAAAGAAATTTTGGTTCTCTTTTCCTTTTGTTTTAACTAATAAGGAGTAATTTGAAGTGTTTTGCTAATGGCAAAGTCACCTGGGATCTGTGCAACAATCCTGCAACATTTTGCGTGTGGATGATCACCAAGTTCCATTAATAGGCATGTACAAGAGAGGCTGGGTTGTCTGTGTTTAATACACTTGAGTCACCACTAATGCTGATGCAGATCACAGCACAGCTTACTTTCTCAAATCTCAGAGTTTAAAGCTTCAGAAATACAATGCCACGTGAATTGATAACACATTTCTTGTAAAACGAGCAGATTTGATCTCCAGACTGTTATAACACATTTATATTATTAAACCCTTCAGAGTAAAATTACTTCAGCTAATTCTGCTTCTTTTAAAAATTAAAGACATCTTTATCCTACATTGCTCTTATTTCCAAAACTGTCACACAGTAGCAGAAATATGAAAACACAGTTAAATATATAATATTTTTGGTAAAACTACTTACATAAAGTTAACTTTATTTTTAGTTTATAAATTCTTTTATTCTTACTCTAATTTTGATAAGTTAAAAATCAGCAATGTAAGTCAGTGCATAAAAAAGTAAGGATGTTGCCCACAATTATTTGTATGGAGATCAGAAATTATTCCTGACATTCAGACCTCATTGCAAATCCATAGAAAGTGACCTTTGTGATGACTTATAGGAAATTAAATCTCCAAATGAAATAAGTGAAGTTTAAACTTAATTACTTATTCAGAATCTCCCATTAAAAGTGCTGCATGCAATAGAATAATCATATATGAAAAAGCACACTGTTGTCCTTCTGATGCAGCTATTCACTGTGATTTTGTTTCACCTTTTGTACCAATGACATAGTAGAGCATCTTAAGAGGGGAAGTATTTTCTCGGTAGTCTAGTTAAAGACTAAAGTCCACAATGGTTAGGTCAGAAACTGAATTTAGCACAACTGAAAAACTCCACCAGCTGCATTTTAACACCTTCAGACACCTAACACTATTTCTGTGAGTACTTTTCTTCTCCCAATTAACCTAGTGGGATCTTAATCATGTAGTTTGTCAAGATCAGTCTCACACTTCACTTTACTGGTATATTAATTCTCTGACTTTTAATACCTTTTATTACTAGATTAGAATAAAAATAAATGATAAGAATACCGTAATTTTAGGTAACTATGCAATGTTCATTATTAGCTAATATACCACAATGTCAGTTAAACAGTCTATCACAATATAGTGCTCTACAGTCTGGTAAGGTTTGACTTCCAGATTATTTTTAGAGCAAAGAACATTGGATAGAGGAGAACAAATGACATCAGTGAGATTTTGTAAAAAAAAAAAACAAAACAAAAAAAAAAACAAAACAAAAAAAACAAAAAAAACCAAAAAAACAAAAAACCAAACCAAACCAAAGCAAAACAAAAAAAAAAAAACCACCAAAAGAAGCAGCCAAAATAGCAGATTATTGTCTAATAAGAAAAAGAAAATAAAAGCAATATAAATATCTTGTGCCTGCATTGCTTCAACATTTAAGTTGTAGTGAAGTCGGAAAATATATGACATAAGTGATTATCCAGTGTTTGGGGAGTTTTCTTCCAAAATACTGGCTTCTTCATGATTTCTTTTATTTTGTGTTTTTCTTACTGAGACAGAAACATTACCTTCACTACTACACCTGGAGTTGCTCTGGCACTAAAAAATTAACATTAAAGATAATGAACTGAAAACAATGTTAACAAATTACTGACACTTTGCTATGCTTTTTCTTTGGTTATGACTTTTATTGTCATCAGATATATGTCTATGAGCAGCTCCAAAGCATTCATACTTTCTCCTAAAATCTGTCTTCAAAATACACATTACTTATAACTGTAGTTGGAACATCAAATTTTTTGCTGTGAGGTGACCTATTCATCTTACCTGGGACCTTATGCTGTATCAGATCTTTTGGGCTTACTTTCCCTGATACTGACACTGAGGCCAGCTGATTTACTATTTTCAATTGAGAAAAGATATGTTCTTGTGACTAACTATAAACACCTTGCCCAGAGAGAATAAACTACAAAGTTGTACCACATGTATGCAAAAAAATGACAGCTAATCTCAATTTACTAGTCCTCATTCAAGGAAGAAGATGCACAAAATCTGTATCTCCTAAGTGCCAGCCTTCTAAAGTATTCTTGTAAAGAAATTTAACTTGAACCATGTTAGTATTCCCACTGAAGCAAATGGAGGTCATTTAAGTCAACAGTAGTACTGTGTATTTAAATGGCAGATGACCAAGGACACCAGTTCAGGGAAAGAATAAAAAAAGACATATATTTGAGCAGTATGCATTTGAGGCCTGCTTAATAAAAATGAGCCACAGAACAGCTTAACTATCTTCTTCCAATGGGACAGAGGTGGTGAGAGAGAAACGAAGTACTATGTGGAACATTCATGTTTAAAAACTCACCTCAGAGTCAACAGGACTCTACTCCTTTTCAATAAGAAATTCAGTGGATAAAAAATAGTAGTTTTCAAATCAATCTACAGTGCAAAGAGTTTGGATTTAATCTTCTTTGTATGTGTGTATGTATATGGTTTGTGTTTTTATGCCCCTTAATGATAATAATATTCTTGATAGCATATGACTGTGTGCTTTCATTAGGATAAAAGACTTAATTCCAAATAAAATTTTGGCCTAGGGCTCCACACTTATCTAATACTGATTATCCTTCTGTTACACTATACTGAGAAACTAGAGAATTTGTCTTCCAGTGTTGCATCTGGTGGAGCTCTCCCTGCAAAGGACCTTGATGCCACTGGACCAAAGTCTCTTTTGCTCCTGCCAATGTGCCTCATAAAAGAACATTATTCCATAAACCACAAACGGAAATTTAAAAAAAAAAAAAATATTAAGGAAATCTTACATTTTCCCTCTTGCTTTGTGGTGTTCAAGCATCATCTTAGGCAAGAAGAGATATCATGATATACTAAAAAAACCCACAAAATATTCTATGTATAAAAAGACTGAATAATTTGAAAATACTAGAAAACACAGGGAAAAAAAATCAAAGAAACTATTCCAATGCAGTAATGAGGTCTCTGCTGCATTTATTACACCTAGACCTTGTCTTTATACAAATGCCAATGTTTGCATGGAAAATGTCATCTGTTTGTCATATATCTTGGCTAAATGAATGTAAAACCTACACAAACATGAAACTTCAATGTAGATTTTTACCCATGGGTAACTGAAGACAGAATTAAATCCTAATAGTTCATTAAAAGTGAAGCCATTAATCAAACCTAATGAAATTAATAATTTCAACTGTCCAGTTGGCACTGTAGCTTCCCACTGTAGCTTCATTTCCAGGCCAAGTAATATATTTAGTATCTCAAACAGAAATGCGTGCAAGGAAAAGCAACACAATTGCTCTAATATTTTTGAAATGTCTTAAGCTTTTGTTCCATAACTTTTTGTTTATTTTCCTCCCTGTTTTTTGGTTTTAATTTATTTCTGTGTTAGCCTGGACTACACACATTAATTACATGGATTTGAGATACTTTAGGTTCAAATGGATGCTGAAAACAGAAATGTTGTTACCTACACAAAAAAAAAAAAAAAAAAAAAAAAAAAAAAAAAAAAAAAGAAGAAAAGTACTCTGTCTTTGAAGTCCATTTGGTAGCAACACTTGAATTTGGTTTTGGAAGTTAGCCTGCTCAAATTATTTAAATAGATAATTGAATGGGTGTTGCACGAACATTCACAGAATGTATCCAAATCTTCCAGGGAGCAATGCTCACATGGGGAATGAAATCTCTCATACAGGGTGGTCAGTAGCTGTTGGGTTGTTGACAGGACTCTCTATTGTAAGGGTCCTTGAAAGAGCATCTCCAGTGTGATTGGGAGCTGGACCCCAGCTGATCCATGGGCCTGCATGACCACTGCAGTACATGTATGGTGCATTTCTATTTATTATCTTAAATCATGTACAAAATATCTCCTAGTTGTCCTAACTATATACAAAAGACTGTTCTGTGTGACCATTACTTCATCTGCAGGAATAGTTTATACTATTTCAAGTTACTTATGTGCAGTTCAGCCAATTCTATGGCAGGGACTGACTGAGGAGTAACTGCCATTGTCAGATTATTCATCTGGAGAGTTAATCAACACAATTTAAGCATAAGGGTTGTGCTATCAGTTGGTTTGGGGGCAGCAGGATCTGCCTGGGGGAAGCTCCAGGACTGTCTGAGCTCCTGTAACAATGAGTCAAGTGCTCTCCTGTGAAGCCAGCTACCCGTGCAGTCCATCACCTTGTTTCAAGTCAGTCCATCATCTCGACCTACAAAGCAGTAACTGGGGAGTTCCTGGACTAACAGGGAATTGCGAAGTGTCTTGTATATCCATGTGCACACACACATGACCCAGATGCTCATCTACATTACAGCTGTAACAAAATAAATTTTAATTTCATCCTTATATTGCCCTTATAACTTACATTCCCAGTATCTTTTGTCATAGGTCAAATTCTGCAAAACTATATTTGCAGTACCACCAACTTAAAAAAATAGTCGTATGTGTGGTCACTAGTGGAATGCTTCACCCATGTGCAGGAAACTAGTATCTTGTTTTCAAAAGGTTGCAGAAAAGATAGTCTACAAATAGTTGAGAGGTATACAGACAACATCTGCATAACAGTCTTGGTAAGACTAAGCGTCCATGCAATCTGGACTGTCAGGTATGAAAATAAGAAATATGCAAATGTGAGAAAAACTGTGACTAAAGAAATGAATGCAGAAAACTGTAAATACTGAAATAAGAAGCTATTTCTTTAATAGCTTTAACAGCAAGAAGTGAGTGATATGCAAGCACACTCAGTATCATTTACAAGCAGAAAGTGAAATTTTGAATGTTCATACACTGTAATGTAATTAGCTAATTCTGCATTGGAAGGTTTTCTCATTCAGACCAGCTGAGGAAGGAAGGAATCAAGTGGAAAATTCCCAGTCAGTGGTGGAGCTATTTCTAACAAGAATCCTCAGTCTGTGCTTGTCCCATATCTCATGAGCAATTGACCATCCTACTGCTGTCAGCTTTGTTATTTTCTCTTACTTATTGTTTGTCACCACCCAAGCTAAAAATGGTAATGGTCTTTTCACAGGTTCTCATATTTCAGTTTTTGTTCCTATGCAGATTCCATTTAATGGGCTCAGAATAATTATATTATTTCTAACAATGTTATTTTCTTGAAGATATTCCAATGTTTGCCACTTCACTCCCCACGGAGTAACTTCTAGTTAGTTTGTGTTGCACCACACCCAGGCTCTGCCCACTACCAATCTTGCAAGATTGGTACCTCCTCAGCCTTCTAACACTATTTTCTACACTGTTCATTTTCTTCCTATAAGACCAACTTTTTTTATGAAGGTCTATCCTGCCTTTAAAAAGTCTTTCAGCCATTAATTCATAATTTCTGCCCAGCACCACAGCATAACTACTTTTTCTGGTTATGGTACCATCTTATTTTATTTCCTTCAGTGCAATGCATAGTTATGCTAGAGTAAGGGACAGGGAGAGAGGAGAAAAGTAAGTATTGACTTTACTCAGCTAGCGAAGACTGTCTTGTTCCTAAACAGAAGCTCAGTACCATTATTTAGGCTAAATGAAAACCCTTTCTTTGTCTAGAACAGGCTCAGCTAGACACTTCAAAGAAATCTAGTCTTCCAAATCCAAATCCAAATCCAAATCCAAATCCAAATGCTGTTATGGTAGATCAAATAACATCTTTCTCTTTCTGCTCCTATGGTTTCTCACACATGCATTCATATAACTGTATATGCCATGACCTGAAAAACCCAGCCACATATTAGAGTGGATCTTGAAAATACAAAAGTAGCTTATGCCTTATATGATCTGTTATTTTTGGAGTAAAGGTCCTGAAGAACCTGTTCAGATACTTGTCTGCCCTTGTCTAGTTCAAAAGCCAGACAAATACAGAAAAGTCTCTGCAACAATGGTACATAGTTAATGTATGCTAATTCTTGATCATTCATAGAGAAATAATGAAGATATAATCATCAAATAACCTCACCAGACTACTTTAGTGACCTCTACCTGTCAATGTTGTCTTTTTATTTCACATTTCTACATCCACCACTGTATAGTTTGCATCATCAGTCTCTGATCGTTGACTTCAAAGTGACAAACAGAAAGTTAGTGTTATTGTATACATCCATCAGGGAAATTCCCTGAATTCTTGCTGTTCAATATCTCCAACGTCTACTCTTCAAAAAATGTACTTATTTGGCAAGGAAGACATAAACTGTCAATATGGGAAGAACAATTTTTCTTATGATATTAAAAGAATTCTAATCTGTTTTGCTCTTAGCTTCACTTTGGATGATCTAACCTATCTTCTTTACTTTGCTGCCAAAACTCCAATGGAAATTATTTTATAACAAAATCCCAGATTTGAAAATTTTTAAATAAAGATAAATTCAGATCTAGACACACCCAGTCTCTCAATTATGAGATTCCTAGGAACCTTAGTCTGATTTTCTTGTGTCTGTTCATGACTGAAACCTACCTTTCACTATGGATCTGATAATTAAGTCTTTGTCTATTGACTGGTTTACACACCCAGAGAGGAACCTGGAAAAGTCTCAGCCATGATTTAGATAAAATTTGCCATCTTGCTGCTTCTGCTGTATATTTTATCTTCATTCTGACGAGGCAAAGTCAGATGGCTGCAGATGAAGAGCTAACACACAAGAAGTATAGAGATTTAAGACCCAACTGACTCTATCCAACACGACACAGAAGTCAATGCACTATATAACGTTACAGATTATTATAACTGGTAGGGGAAAAAAAATATTTTTTAAAAAACCTACAGTGAATAGGATATTTTCCATTTGCAATAAAAAGCTTTGGAGGATTTGAAATTTTCTAGTAGAAAATAAAGAAGCCAAAAATACAGGTGATTAAATTTGTGTAGTGTTACACCATATCACATAACGTGGGAAACCCCTAGAAAAATATTAAAATTGCTATTATGAAAAATACAGTATATATTTTTCTATCTTCCAGGGAATCAATATCAAAGGTGATCCCTGTGTGATGCTGAGGTTAGATTGCATGGTTCTTATTTGTTTTACATTCATTCTATCTGTCACCACCAACTTGTCACAAATATCCACATCCACAATTCGATTTTTTTTTTCCTTAACATCATTCAGATGTTCTACTGACCTTAACATGCTAATACGTCTGACTTCCTTCTGACATGATATTTGTCCCAGGATAACTTCTAGAACTCCAATCCATAAAAATTACTATTTCCAGCCTTCTGTGATTTTACCTTTTAGAAAGATACCTTTTTTTTTCTTGTCATTTGTTTGGGTTTTGGTTGGTTGTTTGGTTGATTTTGGGGTTTGTTATGTTTTATTATGTTTTATTTTGTTTTGTTTCAGTTCAGGAAGGTGCTTGGTCTTGCAGCATGAATAGCAATATAAGGATTCCCAACTATACCACATTTCCCACAGTGCTTTCCACATCGTGAAAGTCCACAGAGCTTGTTCAGTGTAGTATGTGTCATGACAAGAGTTTCCTGAATTATACCCATAAGGCAATGGGCTAAAAAGTATATATATAGATTACAAGTGAGTTTGGTTGTGTTGGGTTTTTTTATTTTTTTAATTACTAAATATGTTGTGACTATCCAACAACAACCAAAAAAAGATTGCTAGATTTCAGGTAGAATTCATACACTAACCTATTCTGTGGTTAAGAAAAAATCAGAGGGGAAAAAATAAAATCAAACTTTTATATTTAAAATTAACTGGAAGCTTTTTTTATAGAAACTATCAAATTTTTCTTATGAATTAATTCAATGAAAAGTTCAACAATCAACATTTAAATCTCGTTTTTATTGGCATTATTAGTCTTCAATTTTACTTTCCATTTTCTATGCCATCAGTTTCCACTGATCACTATTTTCAGCAGGTAATATTCAATCTTCCCTTTGGTTATTATTCCCTTTTCACCTACCTCTTACCTCTTGTCTATTACAAAAACCCTCTTGGTAAATAATGTCCCACCCATACTCCAATCTTTTCTCGTTACTGTTCATAAAGTGCCAGGTAGCACCAAAGAAAAGCAAAATTTTCTGTGTTACAACACAGGCTATTACCCCTGGGAAAATCATCCACATCACCTTTGTGCTAATAACTGCTAGGAAATTTGCCAGGAAAAAAAAAAAAAAAAAGGAGCGAATTTATTTTACTAAAGACTTCTCTGGAAAAATAATCTTGATATATCAATGATATTTTTTTCTCATTTTGCACCTCTACATGAAAATGCCTTATTTGTTTATGGCTGTTTTTTCAACTTGCTGATATAAAGTTGGCTTTTTATTAAAACATCTTTAACAGATTTATTCTGGAGTTTTACAGAAAATTCTCAGACCAAGGTTCTTTCTATATCCTATGATTTGTTATACTTTGAAGAATTACTGCCCTTCAAGCAGCAGTAGGGTTCTTTTCCTTATTTGCTTTCTGATCCGCTCCTCATAATATTTATTCACTGTGACACACAAGGTTCCTGCTAAGACAAAATTTAAAGACAAAGAACTGAAACATCTTTATGGGTCATCTACAAGAGGAAAATATGTTATCTGAAACACCAAGTTTATTAACATGATCTGCATCACATTTTCTGTCTCCTGACATTCTCTTCATGATTTAGCCTTCAATATTGGGTCATACCAAGCATCTCTTTTACTCTCTACAGCTGAATTTCCCACCTCACTCCAGCTTCCTCACCTTCAGTAGGATTCTCATGCTTCTTTTTTGTCTTACTGTTAAGGTCTTAAAACTTTCAGGATTTCCCTGACTTCTCCACTGTACATCCTTCTCAATGTCTTTCCACTTAAGAGTTGAGTTTACTGCTCTACATTTCTCTCTTGTTACGTTTATATCTTCTAACTAGCAAACTGCAACGTTGGTCCGAGGAGCAATATCTACTATTTTCAACTCAAACTTATTTTACTAAATATGATTGTTTCACCTTATATGCCTAGTCATCTTCCTTGCTAATCTGTTATCCTGAACCAACAGTGTCTTTTTTGTTATCTATGTGCAGGCCCTAGCTCAAGAGGACCTAATTACTAGGGGAGAAAAAATCACAGCAAAAATGTAAAATATCTTAGAATGTTTTGTGCTGTGTTTTAGTTGGATTGTCAAACAAAGATGGTGTTCTCACCTAAATCTGAATTATTCTTCACCACAGATATTGGCACAGACAGATTTTCTAAATTTCTGTTTACCCCAGTAATCTCTTTCTATTTTTATAATGTTAAGTGTCCTTTCTCTCAGTTCTGTTTTATGGAAAAATTCTTATCTTTGGCCCTTTTTACATGTTCCTGCTCTTGCTGATTTGCATGTTAGCCAAGGCAGATGTTCTGGTTTCATTCAACAAATCCCATATATTTTCATTTTATTTTCTGAATATCTTTGGAGATAAGAACTTGTTAAAATGAATTTTGACATTTGTTATAACTTCATTCCATTTAACACGTAGAATTTTCCTTAGGTGTTTACTTTCAAAGACATTTAGATGCCTGTCTAGATGATTACTGAATTGTAAGCTTTCACATCTTTATATTAAGGTGAAAATAATGTTTGAATGGAAGACAACATAAGCAACATAAACAACATACTTTCAACAAAATTGGAGCAAACAAGACCTCTTTGTATAATATGAAGATGACAAAAGTTAATATTTAGAACTCTGATTACCAAAACCATTTACAGAGAGAAAAACAAACCAATATTCACAGTACCTAAAAAAGCAGCTCTAGAGATAATTTTATAATGTACACAAGTCTCTCCTTACAGGAAGAAACTAGGTTGGCATGTAACTTTTTAATAAAGATGGGCGACAAATTTGCCCTCACAATGTATTTAAGTCATCCTTAACTTATTTTTATGAGTTTTTCAGTACTTTAATAAGTTTTCTTCCCAGTTTTCTCAGTAGAAAATTAGTTAGTGCAGTTACATAAACCTAAGGAGACCTAGATTCAGTTCCCTTTTCTTTCTAAGGGAATTTGCACCAAAAGCTCCCCAGAAATTATGCCTTAACTTTCAGTCTTCCAGATATTGTGACAGGCAACTTCCTCCTCATTCAACTCTTCCACTTTTTTTTAAATATCTAAATATTCCTTTAATAATTGTTCAATGGATATTTTGTTGGTTATTTTTTAAAGTAGAACTGCATCAACAAATAAAAATGAGGTCATTCTCTCCCAGAGTACCCGATAATTTGGTGATTTAGCACTTTTACAGGAAGTATTTATCGGATTTAGGTGCAGTTCGTCCTGCCTTAGGTTACAAACATGGAAAAGAAGATCCCTTGTGTTTCCACCCTTTTTTGATGAATGTTCATTTCCCCTCCAGGCAAAAGTATAAATTGAACCAAATCCTCTGTAGCCTTAGTGAATGACTCACTTACTGGACAGTGGCAAAATACCATGACTTATTTATGAACAAAACCCGTCATTTTCATTGCTTTTCTTACAACTTCCAGAAAGGAAGTACTTTGTTTTTAAGCAAAAGGTTTCTTTAGACAGAAAATAAATCCTTACGTGACATTATTTCCAATCCTTATTTTTATTTTTATTTTTTTCATTTTTGGCATCAACTCTCACTTACTGAAAAACTGACTATTTCTACTGTCCTGCCCGTAAGTACAGCAGTGGAAGATTAAAAAAAAAAAAAAAAAATCTTAACAGCTGGAAGATAAAGCTTGACAGATGCAAATCTAAATGTGTCACAAATTGTTACTGGTGAATGTGATTAATTACAACATGAACTGCCAAGAAGTTGTTTATCTGTTGATACCTACCTGTTGATGCTACTCTGCAAGATGTATCAGTTAAATTTAACATTATACAGTCTAGATAATACTGGAGAGGAGAACACGTGATCGAATGTCCTCTTTGACTTTATTGTATGTAATCATAAGTAGCTGAGAAGATTTATCAGCCAGAATTGAGACCTTTGTTCCTAAAACAGCCATCTAAAATGTTTCCACAGAAAAGAGTTGTGAGTGTATTTGAACTGTTTTCAGCCAAGAACAATCTTGCTGAAACTCAAATTGGTCCCAATGTGACTCCTGTCCATTGAAACCAAAGAGCTCAACTGAAAACTCTCTTTTCTTTAGGTGTCTTAAATGTCTTACCATGTTCTTAACCCAGGCTATAGGAAGAACAGAGGAACCCATCCCAGTCTAAAGCCCATCTGTGCCAAAGACTGCTTCTGAGCAGTCTCAGAATAAGCACATCAGTCTCAGAATATCCAGAAGTCATCTTCACATTTTCTCAGTGTCAAACAATTTCTGGTTTTCTGCTTTGTAACGTGTAAGTGACTGATAATTAGGTGACACAGAAGGACAATATATGATGTATTTTTATAATAAATTATCTTTTCATATTATAATCTAATTATAAGGTTGTTATACAGCTATTTCCTCCAAACAGAATTTGATATTCTGAGGGAGTTTGTTTGCTTGAAAAAGTGTCAAAATTTAATTATTTTGAAATTTGAAATATAGACTAGAGTAGAATAGTAGCTCTTAGATATTCCCATCTGTAGTGTTGTGGCATAGCATTTCCTATATAATACAGGGTAATCCACAACTGCAGCAAGTCGAATGCAGGAATGTATATATATAGACTGGCTTAGTGCTGGGCCAGTCTCCCCTTTCCTCTCGCCCTTCAGCAGAAGCTGGAAGCACCTGCACAGAGCTGGAAGGGAGAGGCCAAAAGGATCCACTGCAGATTTCTCACCTCTTCTGTTGTGCCCACACTGATGACCCGGCATCCTGTCTGCAGCCACTGGTCCTAGGAGCTGAGCAAGAGAGGGAAAGCATAACACTGCTTAGACAAGGTGAAAAACATGCATGTCACCAGCAGAAATACTCTGTATGTGTAATCTTCCAGGTCTTATGACTACAATCAAATAATCAACAATACTGTCCTTTGATTTGCATTGTTTTATAAGAAATGTTCAGTTCTCCTAAGTTACTGAGGAACAAAAACAACAAAAGAAGCAGTAATATGTGCAGAGCAACCCCCATGAAAATCCTTTGGCTCAGCTCTAGAAAACTCATGTAAATATATCAGAGGTTATTTCAACCTTTCCTCAGTTAATCAGCTTTTGGCTGCCTCGCCTAATGTGCTAGCAAGGATACCTGATACTGCCAGTGAGGCAATGGTGTTTGTAGTGATGATATGATAGTTGTCCAGGGGGACCTGGACAGACCCCAGCCACTCGCTCAGTATAACTTTCTCCACTGCCAACAAGTGCTAACAACTCTTGTTCCCTCCTGACCTTGGCTGATTTCAAACTACTAATGAAACAGTACATTTTACATGTGTTTAATAGTCTTATGACTAATTCGGCCTACAACATAGCAACTTCCTTAAATAAATCAATATCTGATTTGCTAGGTTTTAATAAATAACAGGTATAAATGGTTACTATAAATAATAACACTGATTATCCTGTGTAATCAAACTCTTCACCTGCTGTGAGATGCACCACATTTATGCAGATCAGCTGTAGGCTTTTCATCCATGAAATTATAGAATGTATAATGTGATGGGCCATGATATATTTAGTGTACTGTAATTGCTTATTTATAAAAGAGCTATCAACAGCCCACTTTAAATAAATTCAGAAATCACCGTAGGGCATTTCAAAATGAATATTTTATATAACATTTCTGAAAGATTATGAGCATTTCTTTGAACAGTAAAATTAATGGCTGTTTTGCTGTTTAAAGTCATCCTGTGTAGATTCAGGATAATGGCATATAAACTGTAATTACTGTATTTGTGTTTTAATTAGGAATATAATCATCCACCTCTCTCATGCTGCAGCTTTCTGAAATTAATATTGGGGGGACGATTTAAAATTGTCTGTTTACTAATAGAATGGTTAAAAGAAAGGGAATAAATTAAACAGTAAGATATATACTTGCAGCTCACTTTTAACAACAGAAATTCTGCAGGGTCATCTTGCCTTCTGCATTTTGAGACACACTGGTTGACCTTCAACCTTTCCTGCAAATAATTTCTAATGACAACTGAAGGTACCAGATTAGCCTACTTGCTTTCACAAATCACACTCCTGCAGCACATCCACCCAAAGATAACCAAGTTTTGTCCTACTCTAGGAACAGAAAGGGATGAAAGGTAAGAAAACAGACACTCTAACAGAGAAATCAAAAACTTGCAAAACCCTTACTCATGTGAAGGCCACTTAGTCTTCTATTCACTTTGACAGACTGAGAGATTAATAGACAGATGGAAAAGCAATTTCATATTTTTAGTGACTGTCAACACCAGTTCCACATCTTCCAGAGTAATGCTATGAATAAACACGTTGATCCATGGAACAATATATCAAAATTGCCCTTCAGGGACATCATTTTGTTTTTACCTGGCCTGTGTTTATGTGATTTACAAATAAAGCTTGAATGAAAGAAATGTTCACAATCTACGACTGCTGTGCTTTCATTACTCGCAATAGAAAATTAAACTGATTATGTGTTCAGCTAATGTGTCTTCAGCTGGATCTTAGTGTAATATAAAAGTCTGCATTTATGAAACTGGTTTTGATATTTCATAATACAGAATTCCAAGTTTGGAATATTAATGAAACCTGATCTCTTACTCTTATGACTTTCATACCTTGATCTTCTGGTAGCTAATTTTTGCTCCAATAAGTTTTTCCACGGATAGGGTATTTATTGAGTCTCTTGCAGTTATGGATTCTCTGGTATCAAAGAAGGGATCAGTATATGTGGCAGCATTTGCCTTAGAAGAAACATCAGTAGGGCCTCTCATGTCTACTAACTCACATATTTCAATGAAAGTGAGAGATATCACTGAAATTAAGATCCTACACCATATCTGTGAAATTTGGTTGAAACTGGCAGGTTTGACTAAAACTGCAGATATCACAGTATCACAGTATGTTTGGGATTGGAAGGGACCTCAAAAGATCATCTAGTCCAATCCCCCTGCTGGAGTAGGAACGCCTAGGTGAGGTCGCACAGGAACATGTCCAGGCGGGTCTTGAATGTCTCCAGAGAAGGAGACTCCACAACCCCCCTGGGCAGCCTGTTCCAGTGCTCTGGCACCCTCACTGAGAAGAAGTTTTTTCTCAAATTTAAGTGGAACCTCTTGTGTTCCAGCTTGATCCCATTACCCCTTGTCCTATCATTGTTTGCCACCGAGAAGAGCCTGGCTCCATCCTCGTGGCACTCACCCTTTATACATTTATAAACATTAATAAGGTCACCCCTCAGTCTCCTCTTCTCCAAACTAAAGAGACCCAGCTCCCTCAGCTTTTCCTCATAAGGGAGGTGCTCCACTCCCTTAATCATCTTTGTTGCCCTATGCTGGACCCTCTCCAGCAGTTCCCTGTCCTTCTTGAACTGAGGGGCCCAGAATTGGACACAATATTCCAGATGTGGTCTCACTAGGGCAGAGTAGAGGGGAAGGAGAACCTCTCTCGATCTACTAACCACCCCCCTTCTAATACACCCCAGGATGCCATTGGCCTTCCTGGCCACAAGGGCACAGTGCTGGCTCATGGTCATCCTGTTGTCCACCAGGACCCCCAGGTCCCTTTCCCCTACACTGCTCTCTAATATGTAATTTCCCAACCTATACTGGAACCTGGGGTTGTTCCTGCCCAGATGCAGGACTCTACACTTTCTCTTGTTAAATTTCATTAGGTTATTCCCCGCCCAATTCTCCAGTTTGTCCAGGTCTCACTGGATGGCAGCACAGCCTTCTGGCATGTCAGCCACTCCTTCCAGCTTAGTGTCATCAGCAAACTTGTTGATAGTGCACTCTATTCCCTCGTCTAAATAGTTAATGAATATATTGAATAATACTGGCCCCAGTACTGACTCCTGAGGCACTCCACTAGATACTGGCCTCCAACTAGACTCCGCACCATTGACTACCACGATACAAAATTTCTAGGGGCAGGAAGAGACAAATAGGAAAAAAAAACAAACAAACCAACCAAAAACACAACAAAAACCAAAACATACAAACAAAAAAATTAACCAACCAACCAACCCCCAGAATAAACCACAACTTAATTTCTTCAGATAAAATAAGGTCCGTCATTGATTGTTGACATTCTCTTTCCCTACCCAGCCTGAACCTATTTGTACAAAGCAGGGGAGGAATGGTAAATTATGACAAATTTTCAAACAAGCTGCAATGAAAGTTGGGCTCAAGAGCCAAGAAGAAGCATAAAGTGACTTATATTTTACCAAAACTGGTTCATGTGTCGAATGATCTTTTCAGATGCTTTTTCTGTCTGTGTTTACATGCTGTGTGATTACATTTATGCATGTAAAATGTATTTCTCTCCCTTCTAATGTTAAATAGAAATATACCCTTACAGTACAGGCAAGGAACAACAGCTGAGATGTACAGGTCTAGAAGGAAAACTTTATTGGTATGTCTTGAACCAATTTCCCATTGTTTCTCTCTTCACAGTGCAGGGAAATTTGCAGTCACTAGACCATCATGAATGATGCATATTTTCATAGTGAACTGGACCAAAGCTGTTTTGCACAGATGTTTCTGTAATTGTGACACATTAGGGAAATTTACTCTTCAGTGTCCCACAAATACATATTTCCACCTGTCCAGTGGTCTAGTAGGGAAGCTGGGCCTATATCATAAAACATGCAGTTAAGATGGCTGGCACAAAACCAACTAAAGATAATTTCTTACAATTGTCTGTGTATGTATAATATTTCTGTAACCATATTCCTTTATTTCCACAAGTGGATTTCCAGCTTTTTTCCTAAGAGAAAGGAAAATAATTGGCAGGCTAACTTAAAGTATTAATTTAGTTATGTCAAAGAAAAGGGGGAAAATGTGTTTTTTAAAGCATTATTTTTGGGGTTTCTTTATTATTTATTTTATACAGAGAATAGGAAGTCAGCATAAACCTCAGTATGGACAATGCCCTCATCTTGAAACACAGAACCTAAGTTTGTTAAAAAGTCTTAAGTCAAATTTGTGTGTGGCATAAGAAGTGTCTGCGTGGATGAGATGTGGTGCCTTACAAAAAGGCACCGGAGATAATTCTTTGAGGGAAGTGTTTTTAGTCCTGGTTGGTGTCATTAACTTCAAGTCACTGATTCCTCGCAGAATAATTATCTTCCAGAACTTCTCTTAGACATGGCAAAAAGCTAGTTTAGTTTTTTTTTTTGCTTCAAAGCTTTTTTTTTTCAATTCAAAATATGTGTACTTTTGAACACTAAAGCAAGGACAGTTCAGGAACCACAGTACTAAAATGGGCTGAAGAAAATAATGTGAGAAAGTTAGGATTTACACTCTCTCTTTGATCAATCAGAAACACACTGTTCTCCATGCAATTCTAATTGCAGTCAACTTGAGCAACTCAGTGCTTACTAAACCATATTATTGCAGTGGCAAGCTGCAAAGGGATGTTGGGAAAGGCACAGAGTTATCCTGGCAACCTCAGAGCAATGATACCTTTCATCTGAAAGTATTCACCCTACCCCTGGCAATTGAAATACAGGGAATCCACACTAAGATTAGAAAAATGAGGACTTTTAGCATATCCATAATTAACTAAATAATTGTTGATAAGTTTTGGTTGTTCTAAACTGTCTGTTCAATTATTTTCTTTTTGAATGAATTACTCTAATATAATTCTGATAGTGTCTTAATCTTGTAAATCTTATTAACCTGTATGAATCAATATTTGAAGGCTAAATTTTTATCATAGGCTCATTGTAAACTTTAGGATCTCTGAATGACAATCAAGCAGAATCGCAACCCTAGACTTCAGTAGGGCAAACTTCGGCCTTTTCAAGCAATTGTTAGGGGAAATCCCATAGGAAAGGGTACTTGAAGGTAACGGTCCCCAAGATAGTTGGTTAGTTTTCAGGGACTGCTTCTATCAAGCTCAAGATCAGAGCATCCCAACACACAGGAAGTCAAGGAAGGGAACCAGGAGACCTGCGTGGTTAAACAGGGAACTGCTGGGCAAACTCAAGTGAAAGAGGAGTTTACAGATCATGGAAGGAGGGGCTGGCCACTTGAGAAGAATGTAAAGCTCTTGTCAGAGAATGTAGGGAGGCAACTAGGAAAGCTAAGGCGTCCTTAGAATTAAACCTTGAGAGAGGGGTTAAGGACAACAGAAAGAGCTTCTTCAAATACATGGCAGATAAAACTAACACCAGAGCACTAATGAATGAGGTGAGTGCGCTGGTGGCAGAAGATACAGAGAAGGCAGAGTTACTGAATGCCTTCTTTGTCTCTGTCTACTCTGCTGGAGGCTGTCTGGAGGAGCCCCATACCCCTGAGGTCCCAGAGGAAGGCAGGACAGTGGAGGAGTTTGCCTCAATTGATGAGGACTGGCTTAAGGACCAATTAAGCAATCTGGACATCCATAAATCCATGGGTCCAGATGGGATGCACTTGGGCATGTTGAGGGAGCTGGCTGAAGTCATTGCTGGGCCACTCTCCATCATCTTTGCTAAGTCTTGGGAAATGGCAGAGATACCTGAGGACTGGAGGAAAGCAAATGTCACTCCAGTCTTCAAAAAGAGCAACAAAGAGGACCTGGGTAACTATAGTTAGGTCAGTCTTAACCTCCATCCCTGGAAAGGTAATGGAACAACTTATCCTTGGTGCCATCTCAAGGCATATCAAGTGTAAGAGGGTCATTAGGGGCAGTCAACATGGCTTCACCAAGGGGAAATCGTGCTTCTCCAACCTCATAGCCTTTTATGAGGACATAACGAGATGGATAGATGATGGCAGAGCAGTGGATGTGGTCTACATTGACTTCAGTAAAGCATTTGACACCGTCTCCCACAGCATCCTCACAGCTAAACTGAGGAAGTGTGGTCTGGACAATCGGGTAGTGAGGTGGACTGTGAACTGGCTGAAAGAAACAAGCCAGAGAGTTGTGGTCAATGGGACACAGTCTAGCTGGAGACCTGATCTACTGGACTCCCTCAAGGGTCAGGACTGGGAAATTTACAGTCTAAGGCACCAATACATATAGATACCTGAAGAGAGGATGTAAAGAAGATGGAGACAGGCTCCTTTTAGGAGGATCAGAAGAGATGGGTACAAAGTAAAAGACAGGAGTTCCTCTCTGAACATCAGGAAGCACTTTATTACTGTGGGGGTGACTGAGCACTGGCACAGGTGTCCCAGGGAGGTTGTGGAGTCTCCTTCTTTGAAGATATTCAAAAAGCCATCCGCACATAGTACTGAGCAACCAGCTCTAGTTAACCCTATTTAAGCAGGGGCATTGGACCAGATGATTCTCAGAGATCTCTTCCAGCCTCAGTTATTCTGTGATCCCAAAGACAATCTCAGTAGCATCTCACTAAAATACTTTTGTAGCATGGAAGGGAAACATATGCACTAAGTTCACACATTTAAAAAATATTCCTTGAAATAGCCTATCTTTTGGCCTTGATTTCTAGTCAGACGTCTCAGAAAGGATTAATGTAGTATTTGCTATGAAACATAACATTTAAATAAAAAAATGTTCATTTGCCAAGTAATATGTCATTACTAGGTCTGAGAAAATAAATTATCCTGTACTTACTCTGTCCTCTTTAAAATTCTCCATTCTGCCAAGGAAATTTAACCCTGTGATGAAGGAAACACAGATGATATTTACTTTTTTTTTTTTTCCTACACATTTCTAATGTCAAGATTGTAAATTAGTTATAATGGTACACAGCTTTTTGCATAGTCCTCTGCCATACATCACCCTATTCACATGTCTCTGCTTTGTGGAGCTGATAAGACACAGGAAGTATAGGCAATCTGCTTTTTATTGTATTGACAGGAACCAGTTTGTTGTTGCCAGCTTTAGCAACATCTTTGTAACTCTCAGAATGCTTAAAAACTTAAGAACTGTCTCTCTCACAAACATTAATGTACAGAGTTAATTTTGTCACATACACTACAAAGCAGTAATTTTGCTTTCTGGGAATGATATAATGATTTGAAAATAAAAAAGAGAAATCAAAGAATTGATTCATGAAAATGATAATAGAAAAAAAAAATCAACTGAATACTGTGAGCAGCATTTTTGAGTATTGTAAGTCTTTTTTCCAGCTTCTTTTTCTTCTTCATACACATACAATATATTTGTAAGAAAAGCAGGCAGAGTTCTTAGACTGTTAAAGACACTATCAATCATTGTCTTGCTTGGTAATGCTTCAATTACTCTGGAAAAATACTGTCATTTTCATGGCTACAATCCGATGCATGGAAAATCCCACCCACTCATTCTCCAAACAGTAATGTTTGCATATGAGAAATGTAGGCAGTATTGGCAAGATGATGAACCATTAATAAACCTTTCTCTGTGCCTCTCAAAGTGTACTGCATGACAGTCAGGATCTTTGTAGGATTAGCTTAATGCTTTGTCACTTTATACTTTCCTGCATTGTTTTTTCCCTTTACAGCTTTTGTACATGGCATATTATACCTGACACTGCAGTACGTATCCTTGTAGCTTTTCCACTATAAGTTGCACAAGGGATGAGTAGTGAAGCCATTTGGTAAGACATGGGACTGATCCTCATCACCAGCCTATGTGCAAATTATTTCCAATATGTTACTGTCAAGGACTGTCAGAACCCACAACACTACTGAGGGTTTCATGTAACGTTAAGTCACTTCCATACACAAGTGGAGAAAATAAATCATTTGAATGTAAAGGAAAAAAAAAAAAAAAAGAAAAGAAAAATGGAGCCAACAGGTCTTCCAGGCTTTTAAGTATATTAAAAAACAGAGAATAGAGAAATGGGAAGGGAAGACTAATGGTTGAGTGGAAAGGCAAGGGAGAAGGATTAGGGGGAGAGGAAAAGAGAGGGACATGGAGACGGAGTGGAAGGGGAAAAAGAAAGGCTGAAGTTTAACAATCGGTAACAACTTGGTGAGAAATGTTAGTAGAACACAGTCAGCTGTGGATAACATTACAGGGCTATGATCCTAAGCATTCCTAAGCTGAAATTCACAGCTTTAGTGTTTTGTTTTTGTTTTGTTTTGTTTTGTTTTTTACAATAGATAAGAAATTGTCTTTGCTATCAAGTGCCCAAACTGGCCTATTCATCTGTTATTTTCAGATGTCAGGCTGAATCTTCAGTGTCTTTCTATGCCCCCATGTGACCATGGAACAGAAATATTGCTATATTCCTTCTTGCTAAGTCTAATATAATGTTTTTTATCAGCAGGTCTATACAAATAATTTACTGTAGCCCATCTTCCTACAGAGTCCTACAGTGTCCTGGAATTATAGACTCCCTCCTTCTACACCTCCACAGCACATGCAGAGTAGTCCTCTACGACAGCATAACTCCATACAGCACAATGATTTTAACCATTCTACTTTGTAGGCTTTGCATGCAGCAAAAGGAGACAGAGGGAAGTGTATCATATATAAGCCAAATAAAAGTATTATGTTCAGAATCATACTCTCCAACTATCAGAGAATAAATAATGAGAAAAGTCAAAGATTCAGACATTATGATGTAATTACTTCAAATATATTTTAGAAGAGCAATCTATTGGAATGAAATGCTAAAATAATTGCAAAATCTCTCCCAATTTCTCCCTTTAGTCTCTTCATCTTCTTGTAACATCTTCTGCCACTTGTACACTGATACAGACATAGTCTGAATCAGTTTTTTACCTCCCATCTGAATTCAGTAATATTAAATCACCTCAAATAATTTATGCATGTTGTTGTTCATCTCAACTTAAAAAAAATAATAATAATAATAATAAAAGACAGAGCATACATGTTGTGACCTGGAAAGCATGAGGCTTCATCCTCATGATTACTTGAGCAGCCACCTGAGAGTCACATTGTGAACATCTCAAAGGCAATTATTACTGCAGATGTCATAGACTACTTCATATAAGAAGATTTCTCAGCTAGTTTTACATAGAGATTATATGTATATTTATATGCAAAATTCAGTACAATGTCTTTTCTATTTGAAGTATTGTATTATATGCAAATATCATCATGGAAAACAAAAGCCTGCATCCATTTATTAATAGAAGCAATCCATCAATACCTGTATTTTATATTCTACTGAATGCTGTGCAAGTCATCTTTTACTCATCTGTATCTAAATCAAACTAAGTAATTTAGTAAATCTAAACAGCCTAGGTAAATGTAAATTTAAATTAAATTTATAAGTGAGCTTTTTGACTGAACCATATATTCTCACTTGGCCAGATTATTGGCACAACACATTAGCTCATTGCTTCCTGCATATTGTCTATTGAAAACAACAGGAATATTCAGAAAGAAAAGTCTTATTCTTTATTTGCAAGGTTGGCCAATGATCACCCCACGGACAAACTGTTTTGTGTCCTGTACTGGTGTGAGCTGAATTTTACAACACCATTTCTTCTAGGAAGTATCTTCAGTCAAATACATTATACTTATTCACTATATATGCTGCCAGATAAGCATTATTATTACTCCTTTACCTTTCCAGTTTTTTGATTCACTGGGAAGACCACTCACTTACCCATGAGATTTTTCCAGGTTTCTAGAACTTTAGTTAAAACAAGGACATTAAAAACAGACAAACAGGGAAGGAGCACAGAAGTATTTATTATCTTTTTCTTCTGGAGATGCACATACTTACAAGACAAAAAAGAGCACAGAGAAGGAACTTGACAGATTGTTCATTTCTGCTGATTTATAGTAAGATGAGGCAGTGATTGTGCCAATATGCTGTCATTTTGTTTAAATGCAAGATGGAAATAGAGGGAATTTGTTTAAGTATTTAAATCATTGCAAATCAAGTTAGCCTATGTAAAGGCATTTTACAGAAAAGGTTTCTTGTTTGTTATTGTCATTTGGGCATGACAAAACAGTGTAATGATTTCATGTTCAAGTTTTTATAGGCTCCCCTTAGGGTGTTAGACAATATATTTAAAAGTCACAGCTAGTGTCGCTGACAAAACTCGTATGGCTCCTTATCCCAATTTGCATCTCCCACGCATCAGAGAGAGTGACAGGAGTGACAGGAATGGAACCTAGAAGTTAAGTTGCAGTTATTCATTGCCTTCTAATAACATTTCAGTTAATGAAATATTTACGGAACATTCTGGTCCCAAATCCCTCTTACACACTAGCTCTAGCAGGGACAGGCATCTCCAAGGAGCTGACTATAGCTCATCAATTCAAAATCTTTTAGCCCAAGCACATAGTCCCTGGGATCAGTGGCAGAGCTGCATACTGGGCAGGTTTCTACCCACCTCAACATGTCCAGTTCCTAAAGTCCACACTGCTCACTGGTGTACCAAAATGAAAACAGACACATTCAAAAGTTGTAGCCTCTGACTCTCTGTGCAGTCTGGGTAGTCTCTATAAGCTTCTGAATACAAATACATATGTCAGTCAGAGGTGTCCAAGGTTTATTTGTTAGAAGTTCAGTAGTATACAACGTGGTGTGAAAATAACAGTTGCACTAGTCACACACAGGAAGTCATTGATGAGTTAGGCAGGACCTCTGACCCAGCAGCAACTTGGGCAGAGTACCACACTTATGCTGCCATCCTGCCTGTAGCATTGGGACTAGCCTGACACCTCGTAGCTCTGCTAACAATCAACTAGTTCAGTCATGTGGCATGGAACAGTTTTGTAAAAAAACCTGCAGATAATATTTGACACAAAAAAAGACAGGCACAGAATTTTGTATCCAAACACAGCCTCCCTTCAACTCAGTCAGACACGTCATCTTACAGTGGCACATGGCTACCATTTGGATAGTGGGATGAAGTGGGAACATCCAGTGTTAAATATTTAAGTTATAAGAGATTGTAATAAATGACCACAAATTTCAGTTGAGATGTAGGCATATCTCACCCAGACTGTTAAAGGGAGAAAATCTCATGCTTATTTTCCAGTGAAATACAATGACTTAAAAAACAGATAAAAGAACAGCCCAAATAACAGCTCTTTGATGGTGACCAGAGATTTGGACTATTAAAGATATGAATGATGCCTAATAAATTACACTTATTGCATAGCCCAAAAGCATACCAGATAAGGATAGTAATTACCTAGGAGTGCATTTACCATATAAATGGTAGTTACAAACAATAAATGTAACTGAAAACACATCATTTCCATAACATTTCTTTCTCTCACCCTTTTTAAGACATTATTTCAATCTTTGCCTCTGTTTGTATATCTCCTCTGTTTCCATAATAAAGTGAGGGGAATATATTCGCATCCCATTTTAAGTGAAATTTTGGTAATAAAAAATTAACAGCAAAACAGATCTCCACCATTACCTCATTTTTTTTTATTCTCCTGAAATAGATTGCTTTAAAGAAATTAGTATTCCTGCAGTCCTGCTTCAAGTAAAACTGTTAAGAAAGAAAAACTGTAAATGTTGGGAGCCCCTACCGCTTTTCCAGGAATAAATATAATGTTGCATACTAGTTTAACATCCCCAGTGATCCAGCTATACTAGTGACTAGGTAGCAGTCAACAATATGATCATCAATGTGACCTAACCTCTTTCCCTGAAAATAAGACCTACCCTGAAAATGAGCCCTAGCTTGATTTTTCAGGATAAATATAAGCCCTACCCCAAAAATAAGCCCTAGTTACAGTTCATTAAAAAAAGTCAATTGAAATAGCATCCAGGCAGCTATACTTGTAAAAAAGGTAATAAGTTTTGGAGCAAAAATTAATTTAAGACCCTGTCTTATTTTCAGAGAAACAGGGTCCAATGCTTAGTGGAAGGGCATTTTCTTACGAATCTTATTACCAGACATAGACACTTTCTGGTATCATAAGAAGAAATGTCCAGGCTCTGAGTGGGAACAGCCAAAATGTCAAAAGAGTGTTCAATGCTATACTTGGTTTTATGGTGGGGAGGAGCAGCAAAGAATATAAAAGAGGTGTTTTATAGGTGTTTTCCTGAAAAAAAAGCAGGACGTCAGAGTCCTTTGATTCAGCCACCTCACCATTGTTAAAGGAAAAAAAAAAAAAAAAAAAGAAGGTGGTTTTCAAGAAATTGCATCTGAGTCAAAGCCTTTCAAATATCCACTATTGAATTCTAGGTATGTATACAATATGGAAGTGAATAAATAGTATGCCTTCTCATTGAGTTACAGTGGTATCCCATTATTAACCAAGCTAGGACCCAGAATGTGTGTTTGTTAATTCAAAACCTCTTTGTGTGAGTCTAAACTGTTCAAAGACAAACAGAAGAAGTCAGATGAGGTAGAAATACAGAAATTCAAATGCCACGAAATATTCTAAAAATACTGTCTGCTATTCCCATGCACCTTAGGTCCTAGTCAATTGAGAATGGTCTCTTGTGTTGATTAACAAATGTAGTTGCAATGTCATCTGTCCTCAAGCAGAACAGCAGAACTGACCTCAAAGTTTGGCCACACAGCACACAGTTCTTGCTTACATAGAACAGTTTCCTCAAATATGTCACAAGCCCACGCTCATAGCACATATTATGTAGACTTGCCTGAAATGCAACTCACATGAGCAGCAAACACACACTTTGTCTGGTGGTCAGCATTGGCTACTGAAAATCAGCTGGAGGAGCAGCACTAAAAAGCCCCAGCTGCTTTGCTGTGATATTGTCAACAATGCTATAGAAATAAGAATTCTGAACTGAGTGCAAAGTACTGATTAACAAAGCACTTCACTTTCAGGAAGGGTCATCCTTTTATGGATGTTATGATGGACATGAAGAGACTCTTGCTTGCATACTGAAGACCAACTACAAAATTCATAGAATCATAGCACAGTTTGGGTTGGAAGGGACATTCAAAAGCCATCTAGTCCAACCCCCCTACAATGAGCAGGGACATCTTCAACTAGATCAGGTTGCTCTAGTGCTTAACTTGACTTCAAATGAAAATGTTATTCTTTGAATTTGAGTCATCTCCTCTTCTAAATCCTCTGAACATACTGGTGGTTTGAAAGCAAAGCTGAAGAAAATGGTCCAGGATAAATGCTAAAAAGACAATACCTTGTAAAGAAGTAAAAATTCAGTTGTTAAGTATTGGCATATTGGTATTTCAGTATTTTTCCACATATATCACTGTTTGCCAATGGCTTCCACGTATAACTTTGAAATACTTGTCTCTTAAAAAGGCAGTTGTAAATAACTACAGCATACTACAGGGAAACATTATACCTTAAATACATCACCAAATATTTATATGTTCAATAAACAATAGAGAAGTCTCACTACTTCTTGATGATTCATTTTTTAAATGCACTCCTTAGTAAACCACAGTTACAAAAATATGATTTCTTAAAGACAGTTCAGTGGAAAATGCAGCTGATATAATAAGAACATTAAATAGTAAAAAATGAGTCATCTAAAATAATCCATTGTGTTATGAAATATGATTTTCTTTAGTATGCAAAAGCCATATTCATTGAATGAAGTTTTAAATAGGCTACATTCTATTGTATTTTACCTTCAGGGACCCTGGGAGTTTATTCTTTCTAATGAGCTGTGTACTATTCACTTAGAAGCTTCATTTTTATTATTATGTATAATACTTTTTTTTCTGCTTTAGCAAATGCCTTTTTAAACAAATTCATTCTTTTCCTAGGCATTTTGTTAACTGCATGGGGTAATATCTGGAATGCTTACAGTGTTTCTAACAGTTTGAAAAAGATATATAATGTTTTCAAGTAGACTACTTACATTAGTGATATCCTCCACTAGAATAGGATTGTCCCTTCTGGCTCCATTTTTTGTTGTTGTTGCTATCCAAGTAGAGTTTATTTAGTTAAACTAAAGAAGAAGAAAATCCTATTAACAATAATGAATCCTTGTTTAGGCAGGTTCAAATAGGAAAAAAAAAAGGGGGGGGGTATTCATTCTGGGTATCTTTTCTTATAATAAAAAGTATTTTCAAAAGCTATAATGCTGTCATTTAACCCTTACAAGCCAGTCATAGAATTAAATGAAGATACAATACCTTAAACCACTTTTCTAGACTACGCTCTTTTAGGATTTCATGGATGGACAAGAGTTTGTTAAACTTCGGTAGCCTTTAGTTCCCATCTTATCTACACAGAACCAAGAGTCGCAATATTTGTCAGGAGGCAAGATTAAGGTGTTCTGAAAGACAGAGGTCAGATTTATTTGGAACCACCTTCAAGGTTATCTTGTAGTGGCAAAGTCCATCACAGTTCATATATATACAATTGAGATATATATGGTTAAGATACACACAAGTATCATATCCTCTTCCACCACACAAACCCTTCTGTTTATTATCTTTTGCTTACTCTTTGCTATAGAGCTCACCCCAGACATGACTTACATCATGACATTTTTGTCACTTCTGCTACAAAAAGTTGGAAGCATCGATTAAATGCCTCCCTGCATTCAGCAGGCTCAGATAAACAGGAATCACCATTTTGTCCCATAATACATACTGAAGCCTTGGACCTTCTTGTAGCATTGTGGATTCAAACATTTACATGGGTTTGGAAATCACCTAGAGAACATCATAGGAGAATTTTCAGTCTGAGGCTACTAAATACAAAACCATCACCTCTTAACTGATAATTTCCTGGACCACAGATGGCTTGAGGTCAGGATAACAAGCAACAGGATGACTACTATCTGCTTGCCATGAGCTTTTACACTGAGGCTGTTGTTCTGGATAACCTTTTATTCATATTTGGTATTCACAGTATCTGCAACCTCACATGAAAAAAAAAAAAAAAAAGCATGAAATCCTGACTGACACTAATGCTTCCCTGTTTGAAACTAATGAAGACCAAATGCGTAGCATTTTGGATCCTCTCAAACATTATTGTTAAGTCAGAAATGAGGAACAGACTCTAAGCTGTGGAAGTGTGAATTCCTCAGTACTCCTGTTAAATGCTCATTTCTTTCTCCTGCTGTGTGCAGTGCTCTAAAACTGGGTGTGCACCCAAACTGCTCTCAGGCTCAGGCTCCTCCCCAGCTATACAGCAGAGAAGTAAGGAAAAGTCCTTCAGATCTGGATAGCAAGAGACAAGAAAGTCCTTCCCACTGCCCTCTCCTGCTCACATCCAGTGGAGAGAAAAGAAGTGAGAGCAGTGCCACACAGGGATCCAACTTAGCCCAGCAGGCTGGGCAGAAGCCCTACCCTGAAAAGATGGGCCAGGAAGGTGGAATGGAGGAGCAGTTGGCTGAATGCAGCAGTGCAGAAGAGTGACAGTCAAAAAGTAAAGACCATAATAAAATTTTGTCCAAGGAGCACCTTCCTGCTTCACAAGTGATGAGAGAGCAGAGAGTGGCTTATTGGAACTGTTTCTTGAAATCTGGAGAGGAAACACAGAATCTCATCCGCTCCCACAGGGTACTGTCCCCACCCATCACTGCTGACATGCATGTACTCCTCTTTCGAAGGAAAGTATGTAAAGCTGTTTAACACTGATTTCCCCCACATAAGTGACATTATTTTTGAGGCAATCATAGCATAGAACTACTAACTAAAGAGTTATTTTACTATGCAAGTTCTGTATATAAACAGATCCATCTCATGTCCAGTTCTTACTGTTGTAGAGGCTTCTTCCTCCACATTTCCCCCCCACAGCTACTGCCTCTTAGAGTTCCTGTTGGGACTGTTTGACTTTCATTTTTTTCAGAATTTTTTAGCAGCTTTGTAAACAGTTTTGAGAAAACCCAAACCTTTATGAACACCGTCTTCACCCCACTTTGCAAATTCAGCTGATTTGATTCCCCCTGAGATGAGTTCAAACCAAATGTGTAAATTCAAAAATAGCATATTAAAATAAATAAATATTTTCTGCTCTCTTTTCTCTTTTATTTCTTAATAAGGCATTGTTCTCCCAATACAATGAAAAGCAATAGGATATAAAATGCAAACTCTCATTCTCAATCCCATAAGATAATAATGTACCTTCTGCTGTTGCTGCTGTTCCTGCTGCCAGCACTGTCAGCAGCTCCAGTGCTTCTATAGCAACAACTACTTCCAACTGTGCAATACTTGCAAGTAATTTAGGTGCATAAGACAACAACATTTTAGTGAGAACTGCATGTTATACACTTGAAACATGACATTTGTCAATAAACCCCGAGCCTGCCTCCAATTACAATTATTCCGTGTCTTTTTCAGCCCCCTCACCACACTTCCCTGTGCAATATCAGTTTGCAAGAAAATTTCAGGAGAAAAAACCAAAACAAAACTCTTTTAATACTAAATAGAAACAAAACAAAATATAGAGAAATTTAGCAGCCAAAAAACCATCCCAGACAGTTACAGACAGCAAGCACAGGTATCAAGGTGTGGTGATCATTTTAAGCAAAAACAAAGTAGCTAGAGCATTTCTCCTTTGTTCAGGAATCTGCCCTTTGCCTTGAATTATGCAGTGAGCACATTTCATCTCTTTGAAGTCTTGAAGACTTTTCTTGAGCTGGCAGAGGAGTAATCTAAACCCTAAAATTCTCCTGGCCAATCCATGATGTTTGGTTACTGTCTGTCATCCAGAGAAGAAGCATAGGCAGGGACAGATAGAAATATACTTCAACAGACCTTTTCCTACTGCTAAATATTACCTCAAATAATGAGAGACATGTTAGGCGTAATGCAATAATGTAGGTTCATTATGCCTTCAGACATGAAAATGTGATTCATTTATTTACTCACTTCAGTGCTTGGGTTTTTCACCAATGTAACACATTAAGTTCTGAAGAAAAGAGTGTATGTTATAGGAGCAAAATGCTGAATCAAACAGTAATATTTACTGGACTTGGAACACATCACACACAAACACTTGAGTCTGGAACTTCTGCTTGCTTAACAAGGTTCTATAAACTCTTGCAAATGGTGGCTTCCTCTACAAAGATCAATAAATGTGAAGATTTCACACAGCACTTCCAGAGGTGCCAGCTGCTGCGATATTCAGTGAGGGTGTCACCTAATGCTGTCCCCTGAAGTCTGGACTTAGCAGGAAGTTCTCCTCACAAGGAGATGATTTGAAGAAACAAGTACAGTAAATTACTGAAACATAGTTCATAGCATGAAAACGTCCCAGTTCCTGATGTCCACAGATTTGTTTTGTGCTCATGTTTACCCTCATGCTGTAAGTAATCACTACAAGCAGAGCTCATACCCTTATATACATTTACTGGCCAGGCACAGTATCCATTCTCTAAGTTTTGCTCATGTTCCCAGATTGCTGTCCAAACTGATGAAATTAATACAGAAGTGCATGCAATAAAAAATCCTCCTAAATGAAAACTCACATTCTTGTGTTCATCAATCTTGCAACAATGCTGAAAAGTCAGAGAAACATTTTAAACAGTGTGAAAGCTTCATCTTCATGTTTACTTATCTTTTGCCAAATTTCATACCACTTCTCAATGTAGTAGACTACTAAAAGACACGTATCTGCTTTTTTTCTGACAAAGAGACAGTCAGATTCAAACAATCCCTCATCTCCAATGAGTAAAAAAAAGGAAAAGGGACAAATTTTACCTTCTAGCCAAGGGCAGCTTCCATCCTTCCAAAAAATGGACCCATTCAGCACTTGTGACATATTTGGCAAGACACCTGCAGAAACTTCTTTTATCACAAGTTTCAGCTTCACTATCCCCACTCATTCTCCTGAATCAGTTTGCAAGAGAATAAGACACAGACTACCCACCACATCCCAGACCATACACCTAATAAGAAACAAAGATGCAGCCCCATGGCTAGAAGATTACAAAAGCAGAGTGGCTCAGCCAGCAGAAGAGAGGGACCTGGCTCCCAACAATTTGTATGCCTATGTTGCAGTATATAGAGTTTTTTGCTGTGAACAATCACGTGATTAGCCCTGGAAAACAGTGGGTAAAATCATAATCTTTCTGGATAACCCAGATCAGTTCAAATGTGGATGAAACATATCTCTGCATCAGTGGTACCATGTGGACAAAATTTGAAGACTCTTAAATTCTTACTTACAACCTACAAATCTTTTTGCACCCAGCATCCAGGCAAGGAGGTGAAGTAAAACTTATTAACACAGATATTAAGCAAGATAGGGCTTTAATTGAGGCCAGCATTTGGTAGAAGGTATGAATCCTGGAGACAACTGACAAGAAATGCAAGAAAGGAGAACCAAAACTGTGTTCCAGCATCAGCCTGTTGGGAAAGTCTAATTAAGAGGACTGCTAATGAGACTTCTCTGCTTTGGCACTGTTAATCTTTTTTGGCCCAGACTCCTCTGGTGAGTGATTAAATTCTATAGATACCACCTTTTGTTGGAGTCGCTTGTCACTGTGTGTGACGAGACCACAGTTTGTTAGTAAATGGTTCTACCTGTATTAAAGTCTGAGGTTTTTGGTCAGTTCTCATTTTTTCACCCTCTGTCCCTGGCACAGCTGAGTGTCTACTTAAAATTTGTTTTCAGCTGCAGCACTTCTGCGCTTTTCCTCCCACTGCTGCTCACAGTCCTTGGATTCTCATCCCTTTATAAAATCCTCTTTCTCACTAGGAGACTCTCCTGCCTAGCTTCATTATTCTTCCTACCCTAAAACTGAAGGAAAACATGAAATGTACTTCCTTCCTCTGGGGGGCTCATCACTGCATTGTGTCCTGTGAAATCATTCATGTCAGGAACTATTTATCTGTGTGCCTGAGAAAAACACTTCTACAGATCAAATGCTGTGTCTTTTTGGGCTGGTACCCAGACAGAAGTGATCCTCCCAATCTGTCCTGTTAACCTGCTTTCTCACCCATTTCCAAGTATGCAAGTGAAATATTTTTCTACTCCATCAATAAATTCAGCATCATACTTTCTGTAATGAAGTTAAGCCGTTTCTCACAAAGATCTATTATTTTTTTTTTTATTTTATTTTTTTTTTTTCCTCCAGAAGCCCTTCTATGGCTTCTTGACTGTCAAGGAATATTGTTTTTCAAGGAAAAAAATAAATATAGAAGTCATGTTTCAGTACTATTCTTAGCCGATGTACACATACTCTAAAGTTTAGTTTAGGAACAGAATACATATCATCAATTTCAATAGTGATTTGAAAACATAAAGACTCCCCAAACTGTTGCAAACAGAATATCAACATGACAGACAAAATAAGAAATCTCAAAATATCAAGAAAGCATACTTAATGGATTTTTGGAAAAAAAAAATGTTACTTTAGTCTCTCAGTGAATGATTTGTCCCTGAAAGTATTCCACACACTATGAGAAAAACATAGAGCAGATTCAAAAGACTGTAACAATAATGGAAACAGCAAGTATAATGCTTTATAAAAGACCAGATATTTCATTCAAATAGAAATTACTATAGCATCAACTAAAGCAATCCCAAATGTTCAGAAGTCATAGAACCACTTCAAAAATAAATAAATAAATCAATCAATCAATCAATCATATTTCAACTAGTCATGGAAATCTTTTTTCATGATAATGTATTGTATCCATTTTTTATTTGTGTGTGGTTTTTGTATCTTTAGGGTACACTCTGCTCATATACTTCTCTGCAGACTAAAATGAAAAACAGAAACAGTTTATTGATACGCGCTCACAATGTAATACCTGCATACTCAGGGTAAAAAAAAAAAAATAGAAAAGAAAAAGAAAGAAAAATTGGAAGTTGCTTATTTAATCACAGGATTCCATCATCTGAGATGTTAATCAAGAGACCAAAATAAAACTGTAGAAAGTAGCTAGCTTGAGCTGACTGTCTTGTAGAAAGAGAACAACAAATATGCTACCATACAACTGATTACCTGACTGAGAGATGGACAAATGCAGAGCTGGTCTGTTGGGAGATGCTTTTTTGGTAGAGAACATCACCACCCCAGCACAATACTGGTGTCAGCTCCAGGCGAACCCTGTGGCTTCAACCTGCATTCTGCTCTCTAACTCAGAGTGGGAAGTTATCTCATCATGGACATCCAAAAGCACATACAGATCACTCTCTAGCTCATTTAATTCAGATGACAAAAATAGCATGATATTTGCATCCCCTCCAAACATATCATTTGAGAGTAAAAATTTGTCCTTTATCATTAGTCACCACAATCTAAACTCATTATTGTCCCTAATTCTGGTTTAAATTTGATCTCAGCAACAAAACAAAGTGTTTTCACCTTCCTACTACACCCCTGCAGGGCAGTAAGCCAAAAAGCAAGCTAACATCACCACGGTTTGATACCATAATCCTGCTCAGCATTTTCCTTCATGCCATTGCCACACATGCGGGCAGAATAATGTAATGTGGAATGTACCCACACAGATTGTGTTCTGCACTTTGTAGAAATGCTCTGAAGCAGTCCAGTCATTGCAAAGTTTCTGCTTTGAATGCATTTCCCATATTAATGGAAACTTTGTCACAAGCAAGTCTAAAATAACAAGTATGGTGAGGAACTGACATTGCTAAAAGTGAACATGAAGACATTATATTCAGATTCTCTTCTGTCGATGACTTCTCCTGCTTCAGGTACTGTCACATTTGACAATGATGACAATGAAGAGGTCAGTGCTGACAGGTGACAACAATGGACTAGAGTGAAAAAAATATATCTTCCAGATAGGAGCCTAGTAACATTATATGTTTTGGCTCTATGAAGTGATTAGAACAAGGGAATAAATAAGCCCCAGCATGAACAGTTGTTCCTATATCACAGAATCTGCATGAATATTTTCAACACAGAGAGAGAACCAAGCAGCACACACAAGTTCAAGACTGACTCTCTCTATTTCCATAAGATGTTAACCATAAGGACTGTGCTAGAATGACCATAGATAGGTTAGTTTCTGCTTCGAGGTAGTCACAAAGCCAAAACTTAGGGAAATAATAACTCAGTCTTGCTTTCAGACTGCAAATAGAAATAAATTCCTCTAGGATTTGCTCGTGATGAATGATACCTTAAGGGTAGTTTGCTAATTACTGTAAAAATAAAACCAGACACAGCACATTGCTATTAAAGCAGTGAAACAAGTATATTTATTCCTTTATAAATGCGGCCTTGGATGTATCACCCCCAAACTTTATTGAAGAGGTGCAGAAACATGAAAAGCTGAACAATGTGTCAATCTTAAGTATATTCATAGTCTACCTTGGAAGGAAATTGAGAGGAGGTGATTTCAAGAAGGTGCTTGATGCCTACAATTTCTACCTAGTAATTATGGCATCAGTTTGATCTTATCAGAAAGCAGAATTAAAAAAAAGAAAAAAAAAAAAGAAGAGAAGAGGAAATACTTGGACAGAAGCAAGCATTTAAATAAAAAAGGGTAATAATGATACTGTAGAGCTTCTAATTCTCGTTCTTTTCACTAAATACCCTTCCCTTACACAGCCCACTTTAAAATGAAGTAGTGGCATCTCCACTGTCTTCATGAGTACATGCGTAATTATAGATAACCGGCTTACAGGTATTTCAGTCCACATTATTAAACTCATCAGCTGAGAGCTGTTTGTGTGGCTCACTCACAAAGAATTGTCCATTTCTAATGACATTAATTAGTAATCTTTGACCACAACAGGCTTGAAAACTTGAGCTAGCAGCAGCGCTCTCAACCCTCACTCTTAAGTGACTTAAAGGAATTCAATCTGTGTAGCTTATCAAAAAGATTGAGAGGTGACTTGATTACAGTGTGTAAATACTTTTACAGGGAGAAAATACAAGGGCTCTCTAATCAAACAGAGGCATAACAAAAACTGGGAGCTGAAAACTGAAGTCAAGCAAATTAAATGAGGATAAAAAGCACATCATTTCTTTCTACCAGCAAACCACTGGAACAAGCTCCAAAGGAATAAATAGATTCTTCGGCTCCTACAGTCTCAAGAACAACATCAGATGCCTTTCAGGAAGATATGCTTTACTCAAACACAGAGTGCTTCAGCTGAAACACAGGTTATTGTGCTCAGCTACAGGGTATCTGGTATCTGGGGGAATTTAATGACCCATGCCATGCAATAGGTCAGACTTCAGCATCTATTATGGTGGGAGAGGCAGTATTTTTTTCACTCTGCAAGATGATGCTGCTGCAAAACATGCAGACTTTCAAATACACAAGCCTTCCTTCAGGTCTGACACTGACTGAAATAGCAACTTACAAGGCTAAAAATAGGTTGAAAACAATTGTTCCAAGTTTGATTGTTGTTACCTATGTTCCACTTCCTGAGTTAAAAGGACAAGGGGTAAAAGAGAGGTAGACTGACACAGAGCATGGTGCTTTTTCCCATACCTTTTAAAATAAGTGCTAGTGATAAAGGAATAGACTAGAACCAGCTTTTTAACCACAAAATATGAACAGAACAACTGCTGCCTCTTCTGTTGCTGATCCCAGATGCTTTGTTAGCTTTTTTAGAACCTGTAACAGGAACAGGGAAGTGTTCAAGGATGTCCAGTCCTTTCTTTGTATTTTGAGAGTAAGGAAATTCTAAAAGCTTTCTGATGAAAACTGCAGTGTAATCTCATCAGCTCTTTCCTAGTGGTCGATTAGATCTTGACATGGCAGAAGGAGGCCATATTTAAGCAATAACACAGGGTCCATTACCCATTATTAGTCTCTGGCACCATTTAGTTGTCTTCCTGGACAACAGATCATTGATTATAAACTAGTGGTCAGACAAATCCTCAGCAGGAGATTCATAAGCATTATTCCATCATATCAATTAAACGATGTTGATATATAGCAGTTGAGAAAGTCCAGAAGTTTTGCCCTAGTTATTGTAAAACAGGATTTTCTCATGGTCCCATCTGGTATCTTTCACTTTAAAAATTAATCTCTGTGTGCAGTATGGCAATAATAAGGAAAACGTGTTTCAGTCACTTTTGCTATGACACTAACAATAGATATTACGATTGGAAAAATAGTTAAGCCACTTATAGGCAAATCAAACTTTCAAACTGTCTTTATTTAAGCAGAGGAATTGAGAATAACTATGCTGTGGCAAATGCTAAGTGGTTGATACCTCACCTCCAGATTTCCAACAGCAAAATTTCACTGGCTTCAACACGCCTACACCATAAATGAGGTACCACATAGGCCTCTCTCATGATCTTGAGATATTTACTCAAGCAGCCAGTTATTTAACCTGGTATTTATTGATTGTCAAGTGAAGTGTTTGCTGGAGTAACATCAGTGAGTTTGCTGTACTGGCCTAATTAACTGGTCTTTGTTAAGCTCTGTAACTTAAGTAACCCTCTTTGTAATCATGTTCCAAGAGCTCCTTAAGCAGAACCTGAAAGTTTTTGTCCTGTATTTTCTAACTACACATTCTACAGAGCTCCACTGACTAACAAAGAAAATTTGGTAAAATCAGCATAGAATGACAGACCAGAGTTATGCACTTGCAGTGCTGAACATCAACATGATACATGCAAACTTTGCCCTGTTTGTCACTCAGTCACATTTTACTCTTTACTGTTATCTTGTGCCCCAATTTATGGGTAGGAATAGAGGACATCTTTACAAACTGTTCCTATAGACAGAGGGTTATCAGAAACATAGTGAACTTCAGCTCCCCTTGATATGGACACAGACCGTCCAACTAATATCAGCAGCTCAATTAAAGCACATTTTATTACTTGAAAGACTGAACCAATCCATAACTGCTCTTCCATACAGCTACTGATAACTCAGAATTGAATGGACCAGGGTAACAACATAATAGTAACTGGGTAACAATAAATTATTGTGCAAGCAACTGTGACTTACTGTAATAGCATCTCATAACAGTAGTTGCTTACAGATAGTAGCTTTGATTTAGCAAAGATGTTTAATTATAACTTAAAACACTTACTTAACAGAGTGCTACAGCATAATGCAGCAGGGATGGTTTATGAAAAAGGCCAGTACTAGATATATTTTAATCAGTAAACAAGGGTAGGAGAAAACTCCATCAGCTTGCAAAATTCTTCCGTGGTCTCTTCATAAGCACCAGAATTCTATCAGCAGGTAATCCCACCTTGGTACTCAGCAATCATATTCAGCTACTGAAAGCATATGTTTGTGCCTATATATAATTTTACCCTTCTTACTGCTATATGTATGACTACTACTTTTGAACAGAAAATGCTAAGTCCTGTGCTGATATAGTGTCTTAAAATAGTCTAAAATAGAACTCCATTGAAATCTGTCAATAATAATCTATTTCCCTAATCATCATATTTCCAAATAAACAAAACCCTCAAATAGAGTCTGCACATTTTAGTAGCAGGAGTGGCAACTCAGTATAGCAAAACAGTAAAAATTATTATCCTCACAGAAGTGAAGAAGAAACCTCAACGGTCAAATCTATTAAATAAGGATGATGGACAGATGATTAAAAGGAAGAACTTTCAGTGTAATTCATATCCACCTATGAGGAAGTGTACTGGGTCTGGGTAAGATGGTGTTCATTTTTTTCATGGCATCTTTTATGATGGATTTGTGACTAAAAAGTTGTTGATAACACACTAGTGTTTTGGCTGTTGCTGAACAGTGCTTGAACAGCATCAAGGCTGACACCTCCAGCAAGTAGGCTGGGAGTGCACAAGCATCATGGGCACAAAGAAAGATGAGAATGATTGACAGAAGAGACTTACAGAGTGTCCAGTTCTTGCACTCATTGAATCCCATTCTACCTGAGGCAGAGAGAAACTGGTTCCTTGGTGGCAGATAAAAACCACTCAGAACATTTACTTTCAGATGCAAGGAATGGAAGAGAGCAAACAAGTCATTCAAGTGACACCAGAGACATTTCAGCAAGTGGATAAAGGCTTAAAATCCAAACTCAAAATGTCATCACAAGAAGAATTATTTGATTGTATCTAACCAGATGAAAGCCTAGGAAGTGTGACTAAAGAAGAAATAAACTCACTGAGCTGAATGAAGAGGTCAATGTGCACCTTGTAGAGGTACTCCCCCACTTATTTCTGCAGGAAGGGAATGATAGAAACGTATATATCAACTACATAACTTTTTGAAAACAAAACAAAATAGCTTCAAGCAAATCTTATTGTATGGATGGAAATAATTTAAATAAATTCCTTTGCACTTCACACTCTTGTGACTTTACTGAAAAAATCCATACTGTATTCCCAAGCCTCCTTCTGCCAAGCTCACAGGACAGAGCAGAGATGGTTTCCCTTGGCTCTGCATAACTTCTAAGGAGATGCAGAACTTGGGGAGGAAAAAAAAGAAAAGGAGCTAATAAGCTTTGTATGATGATATTATTCACCAGCTCCCAGGAGCTTTGGTGGATATTGTAGGATTCATGTTGCAAATTCCCAAGACTTTCAGTAGTTTGGGATGCAATAGGTATGGCTACAAGAAGTTGTCCCTTGCCACACACAAAACAGGGTGGCAATTAGAGATATACAGCACCATTCCTGATGTCATCCATTTATTCCTCCTGGAACATAAAGGCTCTAGGTTTCTGCAGCATAGTGATTTTAAAAATGAGGAGCAGATCTTTCTTTGGGACTGCTCAAACAGAGCTACACATAATTTCCATAGCTTAAATCACATCTTTATTCTGATAACCACTATTCTCCAAACAAAACTAGAAACTAGGTTACATAGGAGAAACTGTTTACTATTCTGTCTTATCTTCTCTAAAAATAAAAATTTTGCTCACCTTAAACCTTGTATTACTTTCTGCACTTAAAATATATTTTGTGTCCCAGGACCACATGTGACAGAATGTAAGAAATTTTTGTTGAAGGCTTACTTGTCCACTTTATGTTTATTCAGAAAGAGAAAATACTGACATTTTTTCACTCCTGAAGTAACAAAGATCAAATGGAAATAACTAGTCACAGACTTACCTTAGTTTTGTTATTCAGTGCTTCACCTCTTTTTACTTTAGTGCCCTGCCTAGCTTGTTTTTTATAATAACTATATGATCATTTGAGAAGATCACTTGTTATGACAGGACCACAAAATAAAGCCTTCAGGAAGTAATACAGAGATGAAAGTGTTTGTAAACAAGTTGTAAGGACAGAGGATTTATTCTAAAGAGACAGAGGTTAACAATTACCAAATTGATTAGGAATATATAAATACAAACCTCACAAAAATGTCATTTAAAAAACCTAAAAATTAAGTTTTATAGGAACACGTGTCAATAAAACTTAGGTCCACAATGAAATTTCTGCTTAAGATGACAGACTGTAGAGCACTCACCTGTGTATGAGAATCCCTACTTCAAATCCTACTGATTTAATACAGGAATATAATTCTAGGTTTTACATTTCCCAAGTGTCAAGCTGATAAGATACAGACCACATATTTTATAAGCACTGCAGCTAAAGGTATTGCATCTGTATAAAGAAATTATCAGACTATGAATGAAAAGAGAAGTACACATAGGCATCATTCAAGTATGAAAACAGGAGCACAGTTCATTCCACTTTAAATTAGACATTGAAAAGAGACCAGATTATTACTTTCCCCCAGTGACTGTAAAGAGAGCCTTAGGTCACTAGTTCAAATATAGAATGCACTGCAGAAAAGTAAATGCAGATGATGTCTTACCACCCTTTAGCTTTACAGTTTGTTGCTTAGATCCAGATGAATCTAATCAGATTGTTACCATCAGAGATGAGTCCTGCATGAGATTTTGTTGGTTTTTGTTTTCTGGGGGGAAGGTGAAAAGACAAGGCAAGAAGTTTGAAAAATTAATAAGATTCAAATTTGGTTAGCTTAGAAACAAAAATAAATATAAACTCTTGACAGTTTGGGGATGGAAGAACTCAGCTCTTATACTTCAGCCAGCCTTGCTAAAGCTGAGCAAAGAATACTGAAAAAATCTACAGGATTTAAATTAATACTCATTATACAACAGCAGTAAGAGGACACAGGTTCCAGAGACCTGATGACACCAACCAGTGATGTCTAAAGTATATTCAGGTGGCAAAATCCCTCAAAATCAGGTACAGCTGCAGGCAAGAAAATAGAGCTTTTGCTACCTCATGAATGCGTGTATCCAGATCCTCACACAGTCCAGACTACCAGACTGGTAATTAAATCCTGGTGAATCCAAGCAGAATACTTTCAGACAATATAATAAAAATATCTTAGGTCAATTGCTTCTAACTTTCTTTCAGAAACACAAAAATAACTTTTATCCTTACCTGCATTGTGTCTTTGGGAAGGTGACACAGAGAGGACAATAGTTAATTTCTTGATATAAAATTTTCAAACATTTAAAGTGTCTGAAATAATTTAAACCTCATGTAAGGACATTCTGAACATATAAGCATATTTTGTGCTATGTAATTTCAGGTATGAAGGTAAGGACTTCAAAGTGGGCTGGTACAATGTCTTCACATTACTGATATCAAGAGTGCTGTTAGTGCAGGGATGTTTTCCAGAACTCACACATCACACTTAACAGACAAGAAAAAGTTTGCAGAGGGTATGTGTTTATGAGCAACCACAAGACAAAGTGTACATTTTTATTCTTTTGTCTGAGGGGAGGGTATTTTTGACCACAGCTACTTAAAATCAATGTAACCGTTTAAAAATATATTTCACTTATGATTACTTTTGTGAAATTTAAGTAGAAGAAAAAAAATAACAAGAAAAAGGAATGTCTTTTTGGCATCTCACACTCATAGATTTCCTGAAACAAATGGAAATTATTAAGATGAAAATGCCAGGTTTAATGTATTTCTGCAGTTGCTTACTGTTTAAAGAGATGTATTCCCAAGATAAGCCTTTATTTATTTTGTTGACCAACAGAAAGTTTCAGGTAATTATTTTCATAGCCTTCAACTTTTGGGGCTCATGTACCCCAGAAGATTAGGACAGTGGCCCTGGCCTAATAATTGTATTTTATAAAATCTGTCATTCATTCAAGACTTAAGTAATTTTTCTCTAATTAAGAGTTTCAGTAAGATTTGTTTACGTAATTTGATCAAAAAAAAAAAAGTGTTCTACAATTCTAAATTTCACTTGTCTTGCAAAAGTATTGAAATAGAAAGAAGACAAAGTCATGTTAAAAAAAAAAAAGAAGACAAACCAAAAGCAAAAACAAAACCAAAACAAACAAACAAGCAAACAAAAAACAAAACCAAAAATACATACACACACATAAAAAAATCAAAAACAAGATCGCAAAGTCTGCCAGGACAACCTATTACTTTGGCTCAGATTTATTTCTATGAGAACACATTTGAGCATGAGAACCAGAGAAGATTTGATCAGGACAACAATCCTTCCCAGAAACATTCAACTCTATCATTAGAATAAATATTTTCTAAATAGTAGACTTTTAATATTTGGCTTTCTCTAATTTTCAAAGTTTAATTCCTTGCCTTATGTAAGGAATCCAATATACTCCCAAGTAGATCTATCATTTCCTAGAACAGACTGAAAAAAAGGACTTTTAGTTAAAAAAAAAAAAATAAAGTAAATGTGGAGGCTGGTGGACTTAAAACTGTGTAAAGTATAACGAATTTGTAACCTCGGCACTGCTGTAGATCATCAGTGTTAGTAGTAGCACTGTAGTAGTAATTTATTACAACTGTGGAAAGTAATCTGTCCTTTTCTGGACGTATGGAAGCCTCAGTCAATATTGCACATTTAAAAATCAGTAGTGCTCGTCCCTCTGAGACAATAGTGGATCTATTTTATCAGTTCCACAAAATCTGGAAGATCTGAAAGTCAAGCCTGCAGGTAAGCCACTGGCAGAAAGAGTCAAATATATGATTTCTGTGTTGTTTTGAGCCTTTATAATTTAAGAGGAAACTTCTGTATTGCCTAGCTGCCAATATGGGAGAAAGACACCTCACCTGCCTGAGTAGCACAGCTTACACATACAGAAGCATGAGATTACACACAGCTTATAACATTTCCATTCCCTTTTTTTATCCAAATAGATACAAATATTGCATATATGAAAATATTTAAATTTAAAGTGGAAAAAAAAATAAAAAAGAAAAAATAGGCATATGTAATTAACAGTGGATGTTCCAAGGTGGTTACAAGGAATAGTACATATGTCCAGTAAACAGAAGACAGCAGTGCTCACTGTGTTAGATAGGAAGGCTGAAGAACTTGACAGTTCAGAAAACATATATTGCAAGCAATTGTGTTTCAGTTACGTTGTACATATGTGAGTAATGGTGGATGTGCAGCTTTAGCCCTTAAGGAACAGTGAAACAATTGGTGGTGAACTCTTGTGTTGTGGAGAAAATAAAAGTGTGCTGAAGTATAGAAATAAGACAGGAACTGAAACAGAAGCATGAAGTCCAGAAACAGTAACACACAGAATCTTGTAAGGAAGGAAGGGCGGGAGGGAGGGAGAAAAGATATTAGAGTAGTTTAGTGGTTCCAAAGAAACTTAGGAAAGGAGCCATGTGATGCTACTGATAAATGTTGCTGACCTTCCTGGAGTGAGTTTGTGCTTTTTGGCCCATTCATCCTGATGATTTGCTGAAGAATCATTTGCTCTAGCGTAAGTTATGGATGTCATTGTGCTGGTGCTACACCAGGTGAGATAGATTTGCACTGTGCCATAGCTTACCCACGTGCTAATTTGAAAAGTAAATAAAATTAACAAAGACACAATATTTTCAGCTGCTCAGGATTAAAATTCAGAGGACTATGCTGAGAGGTAACTAATGAACAGGAAGAAATGTACTTGTGAATTTTATCAGCTTGTTTTCTGGAGATAAGGAATCCCCAGAAGACAAGTCAGGCTATCAACAGAATAAACAGACGGCAAATACCAGAAAAGATGGGCACCATATAAACATATATTACATTACACATCCTTTCCCCAATAGGTAAACAGTTAACAGAACTTCTCTTCAAAAGTGTGCCTCCCAGAGTCCATTTCCAATGACATGCAGAGCAGTCTGATCCCAGGAAATTCAGAGTAACTCAGGATGAAAAGGAATGGTACAGCTTGCCTCATACCTTTAACACATTAATTTATCTCAGACCTTTTATGGCAGATAGTCTGAACTGGGGTTTTTTTTCGATTTATTTGAAGCATACATGTGTATTTTTCCCTAAACAATATAGAATAGGACATCTTCTTCTTTACTAGTCAGATTTGACAGTGTCCATCATTCCTTTTTCCTCACTGTATTTGTCTGATTTCTTATTCCTCCACCTCACAGATGTAGCCAAGATGAAATCAAGCCAGCTTTCATGCTTGAACCCTAGCCAAAGGGTTCAGACTTCTTCATTTCACCCAAATTTAGATTACTCCATTCTCTCTTTTTTCCCTTCCCAGCACCACTACCTCTGTATTGCACAGAATGGTTGAAAGAGGATGGAATTTAAGAAATAACTTCTATAACCTGTCCCTCTTCTCTACCACATGACTAGTTATGTTCCTAGTTTGTCAGAATAATGAGGGAATTTAACGATACAGTTCTTGTTAAAACAAATTGCATTAAAGCAACAGCTACTGTTTTTGAAAGTTATGAATTTAAACTAGACAACATAAAATTCAAATTCCTGACAGAGCTGATTGTTTTGTGCTAGGTCATGCTGGCATAGTCTGTATTTTCTTTTAATGAGAGATAGTTATTTCTATTGCGGAAGAAAAAGTGTTTTGATAACAGGTGAATCAGTTAAAAATACATTCCTTTAAGCAAAGCAGTAAATAAAAGCTGCACTCTTGCTCTCTGAGGTTTTTATTTTTTCACATGTTTTCAGCCGAATAAGAGCAGGGAATGTAAATATTGCCTGCTGTGTTCTTTCTCTGGATATAGATATCCACAAATTCAGATGCTGGAAGAGATATCATGTGGCCATTCCAGCTCATGTCATTATACTATAAATAGATATCCACAGGCATAGGAAGGAACCTTGTTGTGCTACTGTTCACAATGATGACTGACTGTACTAATGTTTTCCTTTTGGTAATAAAATCTTAGTTAATGACTGCTTCCCTCAGTACTCTATTTTTGGAAAGGATATTTAATTATATGCCCGATTTATCATTTCTTATATTAGTTACATCTAGAGGTCATGTGCTAGCACTTTTAATATTTAATGTTTTGAAAATAAATTGAAATGCATAATTTCAAGATAACAAATTTCTAGCTATTACAAAAGGATTACAGAAACAATCATGCTCTATATTTTAAGTCTAGATGACTCAAATGATGGCTAAATGAGGCTGGGTCTTTCCTCTCTAGGATACCAGTTCAAATCCATCTGCTTTACTAGAGGCAGAATGCCAGTATCAAATACGGGTGGTTGAGTCATTTGCTGGAACAATGAAACTGATTTAGGTTGGGATTTCCAAGGCATCCCAGAAGTACCTAATCTCCTTAGGTACCTTTGAAAATCCTAGTCTCAGCTCTTTTTTTTCACTTCACAAAGTCATTCACAAACTGTAAAATCCTCACTCCATTAAAATCAATGGGAATTCTGTCCTTTACAACAGCAAGGTCAGAATTCAAACTATACAGGCCAAGTCTTACTTTGTTAATTTCTCTTCTACAGAAGTGGGTTTCCAAGGAGGGGACTGACTGTGTTTGATGATCTGTTTCCAAACTTTTCAGGATTTTTTTATTATAACCCAATTTATGTATTATTACTTGCTTTGTGAGTAGGAGAAAGGAGGGAGGTACCTTTAGCAAGAAAACACTGAAAAAATGAGAATTATCTGAGTATGAATAATGTTGTTTGGATACATTCATTTGTCAAAAGACATTCTCCAAACTATTAGTCATGCTGTGATGGATTTTAGAAATCCCAGCACTGCTCAGGCTCCTAAATTCTAGTAACACCTGTAATGAAAGTCTCAGCCCAATAGGATTTGTAATTAAGCTAGTTAGAAAAGATAGGTGAAAGCTGAACATCATCACTCCCTTTTACAGATGGAAAGCTAAGGCACAAAAATCCGAAATGGCTTTTTGGACATCATATAAGAAGAAACTGATCCAAGAGCGGCATTAGGTCTTCAAAATCCTCATCAAATATAACTATTTGATATAACAGCTCCAAGCCTGACAGCATTCGAGAAGTGATTGGACAATGCCCTCAGTTACATGATGTGAATTTTAGGGTTGTCCTATGCAGGGACAGGAGTTGGACTAGGTGATCCTTGTGGATCCCTTCCGACTCAGGTCATTCTATGATTTTATGATTTAACCTATCTATCTATACTCATATTTTCATTCAAATAGGCGCATGCTAAAATACTAACATTTTCAAACAATACATCTAAGTATAAGAAGCACAGCAAAACAAATCAGTCTCAGACTTTAAATAAACAGGTTTTGATTCTGGTGGACAACAAGCTGAACATGAGCTAGCAGTGTACTGCTGCATCAACAGAAGCAAATTGGATCTTGGGCTGCATCCACAGAGGCATTACAAGCAGAGGTAGAGATGTGATAATCCCACTCTGCTCAGTGCCTGTCAGGCCACACCAGGAATATTGTGCCCAACAACTCAAGAAAGACATGGACAGAATGGAGAGGGTCCAAAGGAGGGTGGATTGCACAGAGTGCTAGATAATTTTGTCTAGGCTACCTTACCCATGAAAGCTTAGATCAGAAAATCTTTTGAGATCACTTCCAACCTAGTCTATCCTATGATTGTATGGTAAGTTAGTAAACCACGGTTATCAGGACTCAGTGGTGCTGAGATAATTGTCAAGGATTCCAGTATCTATATACCTGAATATAAAGTAATTCAACATTTAAAGATTATAAGACTAAAAGCAACTTCTTCAGTATGTCCCAACTCTTCTGATTTGCATGGAAATAATTTTAAAGTATTAATTATCACTCCTCAGACCCTTCACCCTTACTCAGCTGTTTGTAATGCTTTTAGGATGTGCACTGGCAAACTGCTGCTCTTCTAGCCTTGTAGGAGATGATCGTATTCCCAAGCCCCAATATTTTGTTCTGTTCTTGGCACTGGCAAGCAATTTCACTCCAGCCACTTGCAACTCATTCACTTCACTTCATGGTATCATTATATTTTCTGTTCATCCCTTCTGGAACATAGAAACAAGAAAAAAACTGTAAAGGGAAAGAAAAAAAAAATAAAATAAAGGAGATTTAATTCAGTCAGAAAGAAAATCCTAGCCAGCACCTTCCTCCATCCTGGTGTATCTCTACCCAAGTCCATTAGATAAGCAGTCTTTTCCAGACCTTGAACCTTTGAGTTGAGAACCAGATTGGACTGCTAATTCTGTGACAGCAGGCAGTGAACGTTCAACTGCTAAAGCAACAAGCTAGGCAAATGCTTTGAAGTACAAAAAGACTGTACATAAGAGAATAAGGAGGGACAGATTAAGAAAGAGCACAGGTGAGAAGGTAATTGCAGATTCTCCACTGAGGCTTCTAAGGGGAAGATGGAGATTTTTGCAAAGACAAACCCAGTCTTGAGGGAATTTACAGAGATTTCATTTAGCTTTCTGGAACAGAAAGTGGTTCAGTTACCAGAATAGATGTCAGACACTGGGGACTATTTTGCTGGAATTATCTGGAACCCAGAAAAGTTACCGGACTCAAAATTTTACATCTATCTCTCACAACAAAGCCAGATGAATTAGCACTGTTGAGAGGGAAAACATTTACTGATACAAACTAGGACCACAGTATGTGAGATGAGCTGATAATGCATTTTTTCCTGCTAGGGTGACACCTTCACATACTTTCTCAGATTGAAATGCTGAAAACACCTGCCTGCAAAGAAATGACCACAGCAGTGATTTCTCAGAGGCAGTCAATATAGGATGAGGAGAAATCCCCTCTGACTTCTTATGTCGCAGCAATAAGATTGTTAAATTTCCAGTGAGTAGTGAGTCATCCAGTTTCTAGTTGAAATCAAATCTAGTGAATGCAAGTCTTTTGTCTTCAGCAGACTGTGAGGAACTTTGACCTGTTTGCAGTGATTGTTTTTTATTCCACAGTCAAAATGGTTAAGAGTTAGTTCTTTGGAGTGTCTGGGTTTGTTCTGCAGCTCTCTACAACAGAAAACACTTTTTGAAATATTTTTTTCTGCCTTTAAGAGTGCCTTATAGGATCCCTGCATGGAAAGAAGGCTCTGAACTCTGTCTACCCATGAATGGTTCATAAGGCAGGAGTAAACATCTGCTCCATTTAACATGATGTGTTGTCCAAGACCCTAACATGACAGTCTCTTGACTATGTTGATCTTCAGTGTACTGAACAAAAGATATTTTTGTGGCTCATGAACTAATTACTCAGCATATACTCTAGAAACACAAAAGGAAAAGTGAATCCATGAAAGTGGTACCTGGAGGCAGAAGGTGGGATTTGGGCTGAAAACTTTAAGATAATACAGAAATCTGTTTTAATTCTGGATGTAGAGTCAGAGGGAATTACTGCTGACACCATCTGGCCTTCAACACTCAAATTCTGTGAATAAAGCATTGCGTTAAATTCCTACCTCATTAAATCAGCTGTTTAGCTATGTTGTGTTCTGCTACTGCGGCTCTGATCTGCATTTACAGTGTTGCCTATAATACCTTGTAAGGCAAATAAAATGCCTGAACGATGAGGTATAATGTAGTGCAAAAGTCAGGCCAGCTACATTCTTGTCTAGTTAAGTACATTTTTACATTCTTCACTGAATACTTGTTGAGCAGTATATTTTTTTGAAGTAGTGTTGGGGTTGTGAGGAGCAATCAGCTTTCCCAAAAACTCAGAACAACAGTAAAAATATCTCTGGAGTTTCAAAATAACAATTTCCTTGTCATCACCATTCAGGAGTCATTAGCCATAGGAACATGGAAAAAAGCCTAATAGGGCTATATCTTTAAAACAGAAATTTGCTGTTTAAAGGTCTTGGACTGGCATCACTGGAAATTTTGACAGATGATTAGGACAAATACTATCTGGACAAGCAACAGCAAAGTGCCCCAAATATACTATTGTCTATCAGTCTTGACTCTTAAATGCCAGCTGTAAGTGACTGTCAATAGACGATGGGTTCTGTCACAGGTCCATTTATTCCCCTTTAAAAGTACAGGATGCTTGGCAGTGACTAGGTTCTCCAGAAGAAAAATGTTGAAAGACTTTTGCTTTAAATGTGTCTCTTGATCCCTGCAATGAGTGCAGTTAACTAAGCAGCTGGGATATTGTGCACACCACTTATTATACTGATCACTAATGTTTCAGTCTTCATTGTAGGGATCCAAGTCTTGCATCTCATCTTACACTTTGAATTTAAATATAGCAGGGTATTTTTGTTCTGTTCTCGCAGTGTGTGGCAAAATAGTGGGATGTCAATGTACAGAAAGAAATGAACAAGAGCACATGAAAAACATCATTTTATACAAACTACCAAAACACTAACTCCATTGTATTGTTCATATAAAATACTCCAAAAAGAGAAAATACAGGAACAGTTCTGTTTTGTCCTAAATATTGATCTTTCTGTGTTTGCAGAATTTTGCCTAAAGCCTTTGGTTTATGGTAGAGCGATAGGAGACAAAAGACAGTTTGATAAGTGTGACACAGAAGGAAAAAGGGATAAGCTTTCCAGTAGGCTTCTCTAAAACATTCATTATATATCTATCTATCACTGCAGAAAAGAAACAGGATTCAATGACCCAGCTGATTCCACCAGTACTTTTGCCACTGTTTCCAAAATTCGGAGTCATTACACAGGTATGCAGGTCTCTGTGCACTCAAGAATGCCCTTTGTCCAAACACCATGTTCAAAATTAACAGGACAGCAATGGTTACTTTTTGCCACTTTTTTTATATTTCACTGCCCTTCTAGTTACTTCTAAATCAGAATTGTCAGGCTCATTTTTATTCATGGAGCTCATATAGATCATCTTCTTGGCTCTGAAATACAGCAGATTTTGTCATTAGTTGTTTCCTAAAATATCTTCAAACTCTTTCTCAATCAAGTGATACAACTGGAATACAATGTAAAATAAAAGCACACTTACTAGTTTTTCAAGAGGCACTGCCTTCTTTCTTTGGTTATTAAAGAGCATTTTTGTTTGCTTGCAAAAGCAAAGGAATACATTTGCCAGTCCCTCGACACTCCTCTGCAAGTGTATGCGCCTGATATGAATTCTGTCACAAGTCAGTGGGAAAAATTTTTGTTGGTGCCTATTGTGAAAGATTGGCAGCACATCAGTGTTTTTATTCCACTACGAGTTTCCTGAGCTGCTTATCTTTCTTAGTGTTAGCACTCATCTTAGGCAAATCCTACATCCTGCCACAAACCTACTGCCTAACTTGGGTCAAGTCACTCAGGGACAGATCCAGGCACAGTGTAGCAATGAATGCTGAGTACAATGGTCGTGCTGTGCAGTTATGCTTAATCCAGTATCCTCTCTCTGACCACTGCTACTAGGAGAGCGAGATGCAAAATCCTATAGTGTAAGTGGGATTTGCCTTTCTCTGTCCCTTCCCCCTGTTAGTAGGAATGGTGTCAGAAGCCAAGAAGAAAGATAAAGGAAAGTGAGGATGAAAAAAAATAGATTGTTGAGACAAAAATCCACCCAAGACATTGCAGTACAAATAAGGATGAAGAAAGAAAACAGAATAGAAGGGAAATTTGTAGTAGCAAGTAGCAGAGAGGAAGTGTTAGGGAATGATAATGCTTACAGCACCCTTTGTTGTAGATATCTATTAAAAATGAAGGTTTCTCAGACCCATAGATTCAGATGTAGTCAAGGTGTCTATTCACTGTACATCTGTAATCTCATGCCTCAGCCTGGGCTTTGGCCCACCAATATTCTGAACCCACTATTTTATTCAAATTAAGACACAGGATATGTGTCTCCATGGCTAGCTGTCATAGGCATTATAAGTATGAAGAGTCTTTGTATTTTACCACCTTTGTTTGAACTGAAACAGATCAACAGAATTGCTCACATGGTTGGTACGAGTTTTAGAGGTAGGTCAACAACTAACAGTTCTGTAAACTCATCTTACATAAGCTGTTCACACAGCATGAGAATCTGAGCTCCCTCCTACCTTGTCCCCTTGGCCATTCTGGAAGGTGACTGAGCAGGAGATAATGATAGATCCACCAATATTAGTCAGGTTTTATATTTAAAGTGAGTGAACTGTGAGCTCAGGGACAATCACCAGACTTTGCCTCACACCCAGGATAAATACTCAGTAAAGATACAATTCCTGACACCAAGAATCATGTTTTGTGAACCTCCAACAGAGTTTTACAGATCTTCAGCATAAAATAAAAAATTCACAAAGAGATATAAGGTGTAATTTAGTACGGATTTCCTCATTGTGAAAATGTCCTTGCTGTCATAGAACTGCATCAGATCTTGAACATTCCTTCCATTTAGTTCATTTTTATTATATTAACAAAATTATGACTTTCTAAAGTAAAATCAGATTTGATAACTCCCACACAGCCAACATGTTAAAAGTGTTATAATTTGCATTCATATAGTGCATTTTATCAAAGAATCTCAAAATATTTTTTTAAATGGCTATTATTCAGTTTTCAGAGAAGAAAGAGAAAAAAGAGTCACAATTCACAAAAGTTAACACTTTTCAACTTGAATATAAATATTAGATATGAAAAACATGACCCAGTATTCAGAATTTCTGAACACCTACAGCTGCTGGTACTTCTGAAAATCAGGCCATAACTGGCTTTCAGGTCAACAAAAGGTATTGGCTAAAATTAACTACTTTCTATTTAAAATAATTGTTATTAAAGATTTTAATTGCTCAGGATTAAAGCTGGTTGAAAAATGATTTTTTTTTTCATGCAGTATTTTGAAATCCAAAGTTTGAGTTCATTCCTAAGGATCTGAAACAAGTTGATTTTCATGTCGCTGCTCTATTTATTAAGCAATTGTTTACAAGTCAATCATTTCCCATTTGTCTTTCAGATACATCTGAAGGATTGTTAGGAGAGTTCTTTTTAAAATTATCAATAATTCAGAGCTTTCTGCCTCCTTCATTATCTGCAGTTACCCTCTGACCAGAGATGAGTCAATCTGCTTTCCCACAGTAATTTTTTAGGTAAGACAAAGAACAACCATTGACAGCTTCTAGACCTTTCTTTAAAATGTCATTGACATCTAAAATTACAAACCTAGCTGTGTTGGACAAGATGTAGAAGGGATGAGGAAGGATCTCACTCTCCACTCCAAGATCAGGTGCTGGAGCAGATCTACCCTCATCCAGAAGGTCGAATGCCCTTTTGTCAGGCTGATCCAGCTCTTCAGCTTTCATTTCTGCTCAAGTTCAAGGAGAAGAGAGGAGAAGATGACTTTAACCTTCCAAAATGTCTTACTCTGTGAGGTTTTGAACAATCTGGAGATGCAGGTTCAGATGAACTTAAGCCTTGGTCTTATTTCCTGGACAAAGTGTCTTAAAAAATGGGAATACTGAGCAAAAAGACACAGAGCACCATTGCTGGCATCTTCTTTCAGAAAAGGCCACCCAGCTCCGTACAGTGTTTTGCCAGACAAAAAACCTATGCAGATGTGAGCAGCTCTCATTTCTGTTCATTCTTCTTGTGGTTTAACCCCCGTAGGCAGCTCAGTCCCACGTGTCCTCTTGCTTACTCCCACCAGTGGGATGAGGGTGAGAATTGCAAAGGTGAAAGTGAGAAAACTCATGCGCTGAGGTAAGGGCTCTACTTTTAATAGGTAAAGCAAAACATGCACGCACAAGCAAAACAAAATAAGGAAATCATTCACTACTTCCCTTTGGCATGCAGATGTTCAGCCATCTCCAGGAAAGCTGGGCTCCATTACACGTAATGGTTACTTAGGAAGAGAAACACCATAAGTAGGAATGTACCTCCTTCTTCCTTTTTTCTCCAGGTTTTATTGCTGATCACAATGCAACATGGTCTGGGATATCCCTTTGGTTACCTGGGGACAGCTGTCCCAGCTGTGTCCCTTCCCAGACTCTTGTGCACCTCCAGCCTACTCACTGGAAAAGCAGCATGAGAAACAGAGAAAACCTTGAGCCTGAGTAAACAGAAACAATACTCTGCAATAGCTAAAATGGAAGTGGGGGGGACATTTATCGTGACCTTTTTGGTCAGAATTGCAAAACACAGCACCATATGATCTTCTGTATAGAGCTCTGTCCCAGTCAAACCTGGTACAATTCCTCACAGAAACAGACAGAGGCATGGCTACACCTCTCAGGTCACGTATCTCTGTATTTGCCTTCAATTTGCCTTCATAGGGATTTTTGGTCCATCATTTAGGAAGCCTCATGCTACTCTCCCTAACTGCAGAAAAAAAAAACCTATAGATTTCAAGTACATATTCACCCAAGTTAGTATGATTATCTTTCTACTCAAAATTCCAGCTGAACTTTGTGTATCTTTTAGTACTTGTTTACTCACCATCAATTTCTATTGCTGTGCTCCTTTACCATAGTCTGCTTGGTAAACTACATGTATTAAACTGTTCTTTTGAGGTGAGGCAGTTCACAGAGAGAGGAAATAGTCTTCAAACTGAGAGTCCAGTCTGTAGTGTAGATGGCAATGATGTTAAAATGTTGCCTTGTCATTGAAAGTGGCAGAAAGGTACTGAAAAGAAGCCTATTCAGACTACATGTTGGTAAAACTCATGTTGATGGAACAAATGGAAATGTATAGCATCTGTGATCCAGTTTGCTTCAAAAGACCTATGCAGTTTGCAACATTTGGTGAAACTCTCAATTTTCAAGAATTTTTCATCCTTGATTCATCCCTAATTTTACTGCACCTGGCCATGCAGCCTTGCACAAGGCCCAGGGAAAAAAAAAAACAAAACAAAGCAAAACAACACAAAACAAACCAACCAAACAAACAAGCAAACAAAACCCTCCACCATTTTCTTACTTTCATTTTCTGGCTTTAACGCTTCGTTTACTTACCAGCTTGCAAAACCAGAGTTTAGCCCCAGCCAATACCCATCTGATTCCTCAACAGGTGTTTTGCAAACAGTAAGTCCATTATTACCACTAGGGTTGTTTGGGCCTTTTTTTACCTATTGTCAATAATTTCTACTATTCTTAAGTGAAATGTTCCAGCTCAGAAACAACTCCAAGTAGGCAATTGCTGCCCAGGCATGACCTCAGAAGTGAGTGCTGTCATCACTGAAGAAATGCAAATACTGAAGATCTCTGGTACTAGTGCTTCAGAAGGAAACATGCCTTATATATTGAGACTGTGGCAAAGATCCATACAAGCCAATGCGGCAACAAGTACCTCAGAAGCTAATAGCAGTTTGATTTCTGGCTGAAGGATCTCAGTCTTTCTCAGATACCAGAAACTTCATCTTATGCTTCAGTGTAATTACACATGATTCGTCTAGATGTAAGTATTTCAGCTATGGTCAGAGCAAACTCAATGGTAATATCTAGTCATTTTAGTAAAAATTTGAGTATATTTTTAAAACCAAGGGATGCTTCATGTTTCAGTTTGATCCTGGAAGAAAAACAAGCGAAGAAACACAATGTTACAGTTTGGCTTTCTCTCTGCTGAGCTAAGACTGATAAAGACATTAAAGTGTCACTAGTGCTATCTGTCTGAAAAAATATTCAAATGCAATGCTGACAGATGAATTTGCATGTCTGTTGCCCAGATATTAAATAGTCTGCATAGCATAGGAAAGTCTTGTCACAAAGATCTTTACTTGCTACTTAGTCAGTTCAGCTTCTTTCTCCTCCAGCTGTTCATTAGAAATTGGAACTGTGGCTATCAAATACAGAAAGATGTTTCAAGGCAAACTGGCCAGGTTTATGATCAAAGGCTAATGAAAAGGTTAGCAATCTATGCCAAGGACAGCTGGAATGTTCACCCTGGAGACAAAACTGTGACCAGCTTGAATGCACAAGGTATCTTTTTGCTGATGTTGAATGTTAAAAATGTAGGATGAAGAAATTTGCAAGGGTGAAAAGAAATGTTTGTGTCCAAATTGCACTATATTCACTTCGTCTTCTCATACATACTAATGGACCTCTGTCAGCCCTTAAGTAATAATAGCATGAATGTTTCTTACTAGCTGAAATAAAGGGTAAGGGCAGAATAAGAAATATATAACAAGTAGAAAAGTATTTGCTAAGACATTAATGTATAAAGTTAGTTTCACTGATTTAAATCACATTTTAAGGTTTTAGTAACACCTAAAAGCTGCTGTGACCTGTTTACTACCTATATGCTGTACAAACAGATAGCTATTGAAGAACTTGCTACTTAAACTTAAAAAACAAATTTTGCTAATTTTGTTCTTTAGCACATCTTTGGTCCAGCTCAATTCTCATAATTTTCTCACAGACGTTTTGTTCAACCACAGATACCTCCTTTCATTCTTAGGCTAATCCCCCTCTGCAGGGGAATGATACTACTCCTTCCTGAAAGCAGTGGTATGGAGACTACACTGGGTGTTTGCAGGCTGACTTTCACTGTTTTTGCTTTCCATTTCTCTATGTATTATTAAATACTACACAATGACAGAGCTGCAGGTGAACACCACCTAAGATTCAGCTTTCAGATCCTCATAGCAGTCAACAGCTTTCTAGAAATCTTACATGGATCAACATTTTCAGGTACTCATAATCAAATCACATAAAGTAGAAGGCTCATTCTTAACACTAATGCCAAAAAGCTGACTTAAAATAAGGTAGAAAAATAAAAATTGTTATCACACTCAATTTTATTTTATCCAAGGACTAAATCTAAGCTCACAATTATGTTGATGTGGATAAACAACCATGGTATTATTTATGGAAAAAAAAAAAAAAAAAAAAAAAAAGAGACTGTCTGGAAGCAGATTAATGAAAAAAATGCATAAATTTTAAAATAACATAAAAAGTATAAAAATATAACTATGGATAGGGTTCAAAGAGTGCTAAAATAAACTTCAATTTGCCTACAGAATGAGACACTTGAGGGGACAGGAAAAAAAGGTTAAACTAAATTAAGAAAGAAACAAGGGAACATAAGGAACTCTATAACCAAATGATGAATAAATATTTGTCTGTTTATATCTGCTTTATCTTTCAGAGTTTTCACTTGATAGTTCCTTGTTGTTGTAAAGGGTGAAGAAAGATCCAGTCTGTGAGATTTATAGCATTTAGAAATACAACAAAACCAACAAATTCCTAATATATCATACAATGGCTTTACTCTGGTAAACTTTCCTGTTAAGATATATGTAGTTGCAAAAAAGGGTAAAGAAAGTAATTTGGCTGATGTTTTTTTAACATACAAATGCATCACTTGCATTAATATTTCTAACACAACTTCTGAAAATAATTTTTGTTGTGTATCACATGCTTGTCCTCCTAGGACAATGTAGGTTTTCTTTAATACTGCATATGTTTCATTTGTACTTTTCATCATCATCCTACAGGGCCCAACTGCAGCCAGCAAACCCAGTCAGCCACCTTCCCTGTAGAAACAACGTAGAAAAACAGGATAATAATCAAGAGATAGAAGTTCCTTTAGCAGATAAATCAGAAAATACCTTGTCTTTCTATTCACTGTGTCCTGACAGATCAACCACCTATACTTTTTACTGTGAAACAGACATGAGTACAAAATCACATTTTTGTCAAATTAGTCAAAGAGAACATAGCATGGAGTCAGCTTTGTACCAGACTGAGAAGGGTTCATGGCACATGGCCCATATAACCTTCCATGCAGTTTAACTGATTTATGTTTTAAATATAGGTGCTGCACTTCGGTCACAACAACCCCCTGCAGTGCTACAGGCTGGGCGCAGAGTGGCTGGAGAGCAGTCAGACAGAAAAGGACCTGGGGGCACTAACTGACAGGAAGCTCAACATGAGCAATCAGTGTGCCCAGGTAGCCAAGAAGGCCAATGGTATCCTGTCCTGTATCAAAAATAGCGTGGTCAGCAGGACAAGGGAACTGATCCTTCCCCTGTACTCTGCATTGGTGAGGCCACACCTGGAGTACTGTGTTCAGTTCTGGGCCCCTCAGTTCAGGAAAGACATTGAAGTGCTGGAGCGGGTCCAGAGAAGAGCAACACGACTGGTGAAGGGACTTGAACATAAGACCTATGGGGAGAGGCTGAGGGAGCTGGGCTTGTTTAGTCTGGAGAAGAGAAGGCTCAGAGGTGACCTCATCACTCTCTATAACTACCTGAAGGGAAGTTATAGCCAGATGGGGATTGGTCTCTTCTCCCAGCCAGTCAACAATAGGACAAGGGGGCATGGGCTTAAACTCTGCCAGGGGAAATTTAGGCTAGATATTAGAAAGAAATTCTTTACAGAGAGAGTGGTCAGGCATTGGAACGGCCTGCCCAGGGAGGTGGTAGACTCGCCATCCCTGGAGGTTTTTAAACTGAGATTGGACATGGCACTTAGTGCCATGATCTAGTAAACAGACTAGAGTTGGACCAAGGGTTGGACTCGATGATCTCTGAGGTCTTTTCCAACCCAGTCGATTCTGTGATTCTGTGATTCTGTAAATTTGAACCAACAGAACAAGTTGTTATAAGGTAAATACCTGCTTGCCGTGGTACTGGTATTTCCTGTTCACTACTATAAGGTTCAAACACAGATTTTTAGTATTGTCAAGCACAATGAAATTCAGGTGAGGCAGTGTGACATACACTTCCCCAGAATGAAACTTTTTCACATTTACAGTTTTTATGGTATTCCACCCTTTATAGAGTTCTCTATCCCTATGCTATTACAAAATTTTATTAAGTTTTGCACATCCAAAGAGGTATTATAAGGTAAATAACAGCAGATTGGCCATTCAGTAGTTAAAGGTTGTCTTTAGGTTAGGTTACAAATGGCTAATAAGATCTGTTCACTGAAATGTTGGGTAGAGGGACTTTTATTATACTTTCAGAAACACTCTAACTTAATGTAATCGCTGTAGATTCTGAGGTGGAAAGAAATTTGTATAAACATTTTAAGTAGCTTCCAAAAGTTGTCTCGCTTCCTTTGCTGGTGTCTTGCACAGATACATGTGTAATACACTTGTCTCGTGAACAAGCTTTAAGTTCCATACCTCATACTTCATCTACTGTATTACATGTGTTAACAGTTCCATAATGCTCTGCATATTGTATCTGGCAATGCTTTAAGTTTAGGTTATGTTATACATCAAAAATTCCATAAGTCAGAATGAGACTTCATAAAACTCACTAAAGATTTTGTAGTGTGAAAATGTCTCTCAACTGCAGGACATCAACTGTCCAAATTGTATGGATATCTTTGAAATTTACCCTTTTTTAACATACTTGCTTACTGCTCAGGAGGACTTTTATACTGATTTGTGTTTTCAGCACTGTCTGGAGTAGGATGTTGCATTTGTTTAGGAGTGACAGCTAAGCATTTGCCGCTTCATACAGATTTGTGAGATCCAGGGGCAAAGATTAAGCAGGCGTTTGTTTTATTTATTATGTTTCAGGATATAGAAAAGGGTGAATAAATAACAGTTTCTTGAAATGCCACTGAATTCCCTACACTCTTTGCTGACTTGTTGGAAGCGGTACTCCACATACAAAGAGAAACTTGTGGCTCACCAGAATAAGTTGCCTGGATCCTGCCATATCATCACCATTCTTGCAAGGAAAACTCTCAGAAACAAGGCAGTCTAATGAATTGCTCTGAACTGATCCCTTTCTTTGACACATCTTCACAGCCCCTCCATTGTAAGGAGATGTCTGACTTCACCTGGCAAAATGTGGTCAGAGTCAAGCCACCATTTGTAATTTGGTCCTTTGCTGGACCATGCTGCACAGGTCACCTCCTCTTCTGCAGGGCCAGATGTGTGCCTCATTGTGTGGTCAGAGTATGAGTATGTATGTTTGCATACATGATTCCCTGCTTGTATCATCCCTGCACAGTACTATGTATCGTTAGTGACTTTAACTATAGATCAGATAATGGCTATACCATTAATGTCTCCACTGAGATAGTATGAGCTTCTCAAGCTAAAAAGACGTATATCACTGATTAAGGGGATGGTTTGATTTGCTAAGAGTTCATGACTGGAACTCTAGGCATGCAATGCAGCTTTTGGATCTGGACACACACAGCATACCTTAATATATATAAAAATAAATGAAACTTACACTTTTCTACAAATTAAAATTCTGTCTCCTTGAAATCAGAGGGAGTTTTATCTTTATCATTAATGAATATTTGGAATGAAATCTTGGCCCATAGTGCTTTGTTACAGGCTTAAACACATGCTTAAGTGTTTTGTTGAGTCAGAGCCACACATTAGGTACAGAAAGAATGTTTTAAACCACAGTTAATATGGCTTTGCTGATCAGCTTATATACAAATAAAATACAAGAACATACTATTAATTCTAATCCTTTAATGGCTAAATCTTCACTGAAAGTATAAAGAAATTAACAGGAGAATTTCACAACCACATGAGATTTAAATTTTAACAAGACACACATTAAACAACAGACTTATTCTGTGGACCTATGCATACACATAATTATCCTGAATCTTTTTATTACGACCATTTATGTGTAAAGTTTTAGCTATTCAATATCTAGAGCTATTAAACATTATGAAAATGAAACACACGTATGTTAAATATGAAGGGATAGTTCTATGCTGGTTTTTTGTAGCACATACTCTTATAATATTATTTCTGAAAGCAACACTCTTAGAATGGTATCTAATTGTTAGCATGTTAGCATCAGAAATACCAGTTCCTAGCACTAGAAACTTTGGCTTACAACTTTTAAAATTGATTAAAATCTTCTGGCAAACTCATGATGTATTTAACCACTAACTTATTCAGATAGCAAATACCTGAGCTCTGGGTTTGTTAACTAATTAGCAGGTCAAACCAGCTCCAAGAATTAAGAATATTTAATACTCAAAAGTGTAAATCAGCATTGTCCACACTATTGATAATAATCTCCTCATGTAACAACCACCACAATATTTCACCAGTAATGGTTGAACAGCCTCATTTATGTATCAATTGTTTTAGAAAATGTGCTCTAACATGTCCCAAGGTGCATATACAAAACGCAATAACTTGCACAGAAATAATGCCCTACAGCATAATAATATACGTGCATAGGAAAAAATGTATGGTATGTGAAAATCATTGAAGCAGTAAAATGGATACCGATGTGGATGTTTTTTCAGATACAAGTTTATACACTAGCGATCTTCTCACCTAATAATACTACTAAGAATGAAAAATGCACCCTTTAGGGATCATCTAAAGAAAGAAGATCCTAGATCAGATAGATCAACTGAAAAAAATCTCTCTCCCACTGTTTTCCCTACATTCTTGCCAGGAAGTTATGTGACACACTAGCAGGGAATACTCCGTAAGCCCTAATGTTTTGCCTGTGCAGATGTACGATATACAATGAATGATCAGCCGAATAATTTTTCCACATGGACATGTCTTGCTAGTTGCCTATTTTTATTTTTTATAACATACCTTATCTTCACTTTTTCCTTCACTTAATAGCTCCGAAATTTTGTATTGTTCACTTCAGTGATATGCATCATATTACAATGAGACTCAGAAGAATTATTCTGTTTTCACAGTTAAAAAAACCTAAATACTCTGACATCACTCACTACACATACTGCAATAATTTTACATCACAACCTTATTTTCCTGAGTATTTGTAAGGTAGAAAATGATTGCCATTTTTTACAGTACTCCTTCCAGTAATGCAAAAGGAAAAATATTTTTGCTTAGTGCCATAAATATCAGGGAAAAATTGAAATATTTACATTCCTGGAGAAACAGTTTAAGAGCATTACAAGGGGAAAATTGAAACTGTAGCACTTCATTTTGGGTCCACAGTAGTCTTTGAGTGTCAGGTATCCCAGTAATGGTGACCCAGCAGTTAAAATTAAAAACATCACTTTCAGCTGTCATGGGTTTTGTTGCCACTTTTGCAGGAGGAGCATAAGGCACCGAAAGAGGTTACTGTACCATCACTGCAAGAGTAAAAAGTTTCATTTCAGACTTATATCAATCACACAATGATATAAATGAAATTAAAACCACACTTATTCCCAACTAGAAGTTTTTCTAGACTTTCTACCTATGATATGATTATATTTCCATTTTACTGGTCGATAGTGAATCATGGCCCATGCCCTCTCAAAACTGTATATGTTAAGTCTGAATACTCAGGCCTGCTTCTTGGTCTCTCAGATTTTTTTAAACAATTCTCATTAAATTCTCTCTCTTTTGGAATTTCATGTCAGAATCTTCTTTGAACAGAAACATGAGAATATGAGACAAAGATTTGTGTCACACAAGTGACTACAATTTTATTTCCATTTCAAAAGGAGTTTTCACAGAAGTTTGGTTGGTTTGGGTTTGGTTTTGGTTTTGTTTGTTTTTTTCAGAAAAAATATCCTCTTCCTCTTCTTATCCTTTTCTTTATTGACTTTGATTGTAGATGTTGAAAATAATGAAAGTCAAAGTTAATAATTATTAATTTGTTAAAATATAAAAGAATAATTACGAATGGACTAATAGATACATGTGATAATTAATCCAATATAAGAGGCAGGTACGTGATTTATGCAATTTAACCTTTATGTGCTTTACATATAAAAACATGCCTTGGAAGAAAATTTGAAATTAATATTTTTTTTCTTCTTCTTTTTTTTTTTTTTTTTTTTCCCCTTAACAAAATACAGACAATTCTCTGAGGAAAGGATTGTATTGATTGTGTAAGACACTGAGGGAATAAAGTATTTTGTTCAAGGCTTTCAAATTCATCATAGTCCAGCTGCTAATCTTCTATGAAAGACATCTTTCATTTTCCTGTACGTCTAGATTGATTATTCTGTTTTAGCACTTCAAGTAGTACAACATTAGATTATTCTAACAATGCAGACAACAATTTCAAGTGAATTACCTTTCAAGTGGTGCTTCATTCCACACCTTGGTAGAATTGGGCTTGTAGGTTCTTCAAATTTTGTGAAGCTATGGGACCCATTAGCATCAGCTGCAAGAATAAAGGCACCAAGAGTGGTCAGAGCTTTTAGTTCAAGTGATAATGCAACAAAAGTGAACATCTACTGATTTCCAGAGTAAATAATGCCTAGGGGGAGTATGGAGTGTCTGCATATACACTGAATTTCAAATGGTCTCCAGATTGTGATAGTATACCACTCTCAGTGAAGAGCATTGAGACTGACTTTTCTAGGGTGACAATAATGTTTAGGACAACTGTCTTATAACAGATGGGAATAAAGTCAGCATTCAGGTGACTCCATTTGAGAACTGGTTAAGATGCTAGCCTCGAGAAATCAAGAGATCAGTTCCCTGAACTGTGCTGTTTGAAGTCTCAGCAGTATTTGAATGACCTGAGAACCCTTGTTTCAGCAATGAGCTTAAGAAGTTGAGTCTGCAGACTCTCCAGCTACTTAAACACAGAAGAGGATTTTAGTGGAATTCAAAAAAACTATTCCTTTGTTTGTATTATGTTTGGAGTGTGTATAATAAAGGCTGTGGAGCACTCTCACTGAAGTGGACAAAACCCTATAAATTTCATACAAAGTGATTGACAAATTCAGGGTTTAAAAATTGTGAAAAGATGAAAGCTGTCAGCTATTTGTTATTTCACTAACTCAGCCAACCCATGTGTTTATTGGAAATAAATAAATAAATAAATAAATAACATTTGGAAAAACAAGAAAAAAAGAGGGAAAATATTGGTTTTGGAAACATTGTTTTTCTGCCAATTCCAAATTTTAAGTGAAAACAAATTAACTCAAAGAGCCAGCAATTCCTCACTAGAAACCCCTTCCCATCTCGATTACTCAGTTCCTCTGTTCTTACCATATTTTCTTTTCTCTAGTTCTCATATTTTTTTTCTCAGAACAAACAAGGTCTTACTTCTCAATGTAAAAACAGTTATTCACACAGAAAAATTACATCCTCACATTAAAAATAATCATAATTATAAAAAATCTTTTTCAGATATACTTTCATATATATATTTATTTATATATATATATATATATAATGAAAAGAAACCTCAAAAGGGGCAAGAACAAGCCCAGTTACTCTCATTTTCTGGTCAGCGTTGGAAGGCAGCTTCCTCCATACATGTGGCTAGATGTCCTCAGCATATTGCATCTGTTATCTTTGATACGCTTAGCACAGACTCCTGTGGAGACATTTTCCTAATTGTGAGCCAGAGAAGCTCTTGGAATCCTGACTGTCTCTTTTACTTTATGTAATGTGACAGGCTCATTTGTCTTAAATACTTCACTTTGCAACCCTCAGAGTCATCCTCTAGTAGTATTCTATAACATGTGTCACTCTTTCCCTACTAATATCCAATTAGGCAGTCATCCATCTTTTGCTATTACCTTCTTTAATCAGAAAGTCATATGCAGAGATGGAAAAGATCTATTTTACCCATCTTCCTGTCAATGTGGATTTATTGCCTAGAGTATATTTTCTAGCGTTATGTTTATTTATCTTAGATTACTACAGATTTGCAAAATAAAGTTCAAGCCAAATAATATGAACAGCTTGGATTACACCATTTGGGAGTTATATGATCAGTAACCAATGCCAAGAGAATCAATAGACAGGGAACATTTAAAATATGAGCAGAGAAATAAATGTGCCTGTTCCTCTACGACCAAATACAATTCATAGGACTAAACATTAGTTAAATAGATTCTAGTGGAACTCTAATAGTTCTTTAGAAAAATTAGATCTATCTACTCTTGGCAACCAAGTGGAAGGCAAAACAGAGACAGTCATGAAAGGCCAGATGCTTTTGCACCACAAATGTTTGACTCTTTTTTAAAAATGTCAATAGCAGTGTGAAATAACTGAATTTTTCAACAAAAGAACCAAGTCTTGTCCAGGGAAAGTACATAAGCCCAACCTCAACCTGCTCAGTGGGTGTCATCAAATCCAGAGCCTGTTCAGTGCCTGGGCAGCCAGTGGAGACTCCTAGTAATGCCAGTTACTGCCAGCTACAGTAATAGTTACTGTGATGTAGACATTTGAACATAAGGATTAGGACTGAAACCACCAAACTTACTTCATTTAAGTCACTGAGCAGTTGTCAGATGACAGCAATATCAGATCATTGCTGGCTTGCAGTGGCAGGTCTTCTTGCCCTCCTGATGTGACTGGGCCTGTCTTCCCATACTATTCCTGCCCTGTTTTCTGTCTCCTGTGCACATGACACATAATACTGCATGTAATCAAACACAAGAGGGACGAGAAGCAGCAGGAAAACAGGTCAAATCATATCTGCGGACATCAACAGCCCTGTCAATAAGATCTCTATTGGACCAAAGAAGATCACAGTTGATTAGTAGTGAAAAGAATTACTGTTCAGATAAATGAAGAGTAATGGGAGAAAAAAAATAAACAGAGAGTGATGACAGACATGTCTTCAGCTTTCTAAGTACTCTAATGCAAAGATGTGACTACACCGGAGCATAGACATTCACTGGATGAACTCTAGACATGACATAGATGGATTCAGTATTAATTTGGTCTGTAAATTAACATGCAAGTTGTTCGCATTCCTGCTTAGCCTTACCTACAGAAATAAAAGCCCTAATTAAATAATAGAAATTGATATACTAGAACTTTAATTAAAAAATCATAGTCACTCCAACACTTTGTATTCAGTTTTTTTTTAATAGAAGCAGTGAAATAAATATACACCCCTTAAAGAGAAACATTGTTTTCTTATTATGAATATCAGCAGCTTCACACACTGTTGTCATTTATAATAAGGTCAAGTTGCAAGAAACTGATGAAAAAGACTTCTTACAAAATGGAATAGGCAAAGCCAACAACCCATGTGTCAAGAATAGTCACTCTCATAAACCTCAGTCTCAGTGAGCACACCTACGCTAGTCAGTTGAATAACTCAAGGAAATGTTCCCAAGCACCGTTGGCTAATCCAATACCGTTGGCTAAATCGTTAGCACTGACACTGATACAGTTTTACTGAAGGCCAATGTTCCCCTCTTAGTTTTCAGGCACAGCTTGGGTGTTATCAGGGACTCAGAACAGGTAGACATCCTCTTTGAGGGACCAGGAGAGCAGGTCAGTACAGATATGGGCTGCTCCTTTCAAGTTGGCTTCAGAGAAGAGTCTCAGACATATTTAACTGGCTGTCACAGATTTGACATCTGGAAAAACGATTCACCCTAGAAAAGGAGAAAGAAAGTTAAAGTTCCTTCCCTTTTTTTCCCTATTTCTGCCTCAAGTAACATGGTTAGCAGATATACTGCCATACAGATATTAATATCACAAGTTTCCCATGCAGATTGACATGGTAGTGAATCACTGTGTGAAGAGAAGATGCACTTTGTTGAAGACAGGCATCTGTGTTTCTACCCCACTGTTTTGCTTGCTGACACAGGAGATCATTTTTGCTGTGAACTGGGAGATACCGTTGTGATTTCCAAGAGATTATGAAAATTTGAGGGTAAATTGTTCTTATTTCAGTCAATAATTCAGTCTGTCTTCCCCCTGTCTTCAGGGCTACCTTCTCCCTCCATATCAGATTTGAGCCTGCTGACATGGTTTCAATCTGGTGAAAAAATAGTGCATTTAGTTGTCAGGAATTTGAATATCATGATAGCAGAGAAAAATTAGCGTTAGGATGACAGACAGTAAATAGAAAATGATGGGTGCGGAAGGGATTCACTGTGTATGGCAGAATGGTCATTCTGGGCTGAGGAAATAACAATCAAATCTGAATTATCATGTAAAGTTGTGATGACTTACTGGCTTCAGACAGAGGAGGCTATATTTTTGATATTGCATAAGCTTGCCACATCCCTATAGCTGTGCTACACTAAAATCAAAACTACTTTGAAGCAGAAAAGTTAGAGTTTTTATCTGTGGGCTCTATACCAGTAAGAGTTATCCTGTTTAATTTTTAAACTGTACATTCTATTTCCTCTGTTATGTAAAGCCGTTAACTGGGTCCTGCAAAATAGTACCCTTTTAATCCTCTTCTGAGCAGGGGAATTTTTTAACAGACTGCCTATATTGTGATACCATTACTTAGCCCTAGATTTGCCTTTGCCTCTTCATTGTCAAGGCAGTCTCACATAAATCAGTGCGGGTGGTCAAAAGGCAGTGATGGTGTCTGCAGTGAAACGAATGCAAAGAGGGTGAGAGTGCAGTTGCAATGACACCAGTGAATATCAGCATTTTCTGAACTGCCCTTACCCACAAAGCTGTAAAAGAGGCTCTAGAACTGCAATATGAAGAAAGTCTGCCATCCTGGAGCAGACACAACCTGCTTTCAAATACACAATTTGGTAGACTGAAGGCAGCCAGACATGCACTGCAAGAAGGCTCAATCTCAGCATTTCAAGTGTCTCTGTTGTTATTGCTGAAGTTTGTGACCACATGTGAAAAAAAAAAGAGAAGAAAAATAATAGAAGTGAATGAGACACAGAAGGTATGTCTGTTAATTTTGAGCAGTTAGCTACAAAGGGAGTTACAAAATCACATCACGGCATGAGTTTATTGAGGACAGCACTGAGAGTATATTGACTGTCCTGTTTTGTAGGGTTTTGGCTCTGATTTTAAGGAACTTATAAGGTATTGTATGGCTTCATGAGAGAAATGTCATTCTGGGTAGAATGAATACGTATTCTGTGAGGCAAAGCAAGGTAGTAACTTCTGATAAGTTAATATGTAGGACATAGCAAAACAAGAAAAAAAAAAAAAAGCCTCAAAAGAAAACCATTTAAAATGGTATGTTCCAATAGCTCCATAGGTCCTGCTGACTGACACATCTGTAACTATTAGCCTTTTTTTTGCTTTTTTTTTTTGCTTTTTTATTTTCCCTCTAAGGCTGAAAGGAAGACCTTTCTCGTTATGTTACACCTGAAAATAAGCTGAGGACAGCAAAGGAGCTGTGCACTGTTATTTGTACTGTATATTGGCTTCTGGGATACAAATCTTTGCATCTTTTTTTCTATATGATCCTTTTTGCCATCGGCTTTTTCTGGTACAGGAGCTACATGCTGTCTTGAAGCAATTTCTTACATTTCTTTTGGTCCCTTTCATCATTCCCTCCTATGTATCAAGGGTCACAGGCTCATAACACTTTTGGGCACTTGACAGACACCTCCTTCCTTCTTCTTTTCTTCTTCTGACATAAAATTGGTCTTTTATTCATGTGGAGAGAATGCTTCTTACAGATATCCCAAACGCGGCCAATAGTGAAAATAGGTTAAGAAAGATATTTTTAGAGATTTATCAATCACAAGAAGATTGTTGAGAAAATCTAATATTTTCTGTAAAAATCTTCTCAGAAATAATGAATTTAAGCAAGTATCATGGTGGCTTTTCTAATAACAATTTAGAGTCAGCAGGGTGAGTGCAACAGTAATTTTCTCAGCTTCAGATGATGATGGCAGTTTGTGGGGTATCCCAAGCAGCAAGTGTAAAGTAAATAGGATGTAAATAAGAATGAATATTGCCAAACCAATTCTGGTAAAGACTGATTTTAGCTGATGTGTCTTTCATGAAGATTTTAAAGGCTCAAAGAAAGCTACTGATTGATTGACGTTGCTCTTTAGGTCTTTACCTAGAAATGCTACTCTCTGAGCTGACTGGAGGAGGTCATGGAAAGCTGTCCTACAAATCTATAGAAAAAAGGCAGCCTACAAAGAGCACATCCACATGAGTGAGGACAATCCAGGGCAGTCTCTGTCCACATGCCCAGACAGCCAGATGTACTTCACTTATTTTTCAGAAGCTGTATTACCAAGGTCAAGAGGGGTTTTGCTCAACACCTACTACCTGTAATTGGCTTTAATGCAGATATGCACCAGGGAAGGTTTTCATACCTCCCCTCCCGAGCAGAGGTCTGTCTGTGCATGTCCCAAGTAGATGTGTTCACAGGAATGCACAAGCATGGTTTAAACTACTTGAAAATATTTTCAAGGTTATACTGGGAAACAAAAGGATTCCAATGCCAAGAAAAATCTGAAGCTTTGCAGATAGGGAAGAAAGGCCAGGCTGGTCTCATTTTGTGAGCCAGCTCAAAGCCAGGTCAGCTTCATCCTCTGACCTAGCAGCAAACTAGCTCTCTGTCCATCTCAGAATTCAGACACAGCATGCAAATAATGTGTTTTGGACTCTAGGCCTGGAAAGCTAGGGCATTTTGGATTGGGTATTTATGTTGTAGGTTTGCTTTACAATTTTATTCTTATAAACCCTGCAGTCCAAATAACTGGTTACTGGATAGCTTGCAAGGATAATTTTAAATTGTCCGTGTATTTTATTTGAATGCTTAGGCATGATTTTCAGTAACGTATTGGTTTATGTTGCTAGAAGTTCCAACTGCTTACACTGCCAAAAGCATGCATTTGGGAATAATTTGGGGTTGCTAATAATATTATCTTCCTTTTTTCCTCCTTTTTTGCTTTTGATTACTCATGCAAGTTGTACATGTAAATTGGCAAGATCCAAAGGAGCTTTTGTTTGCTGCCTGCTGTCAAGCACTGGGAAGGGGAAGCAGGGAGAATACAATCATGCAAATAACAACTTTATTTCAAGAACCACCATGCTTTAATCTGATACCTTAAGTGAGTTATTACCTTATCCAGCACATTTTATCTGAATCGTGAAGAGCACCTGGGATGTACGATATCTTTGATTCTTGTCCAACACTGCTCTGTGGTCTAGGTACATTTCAGACTCTCCTTGCCTGAGGCCATGCAAGGCTCTCATGACATCCTAGCACAGATGGTACACAATCCTCCACACCACCAACAAATACAAGATAATCTCAGATATTTCATTGCTTTCCTTTACAGTCTGCTGGTACTGCCCCTCTCTGACCTTGTTCCATGTTGTGTCATTTTCCAAGTCCTGCACTTGTTTTTCAGTACTCCAAGATGCTTATACTCGGAAAGATTAAAATACACTGACTTTGTGCCCTTTTTCCCTTGGCTGAACTGCATAGTTCTTCTCACAGCCTCAACAGCAATAAAGACAGAGCCACACTCACACATGCAAAACTAACCTCACAAGATATATTCTAATCACACCAAAAATAAGGATGGGGGCAATGAAATGGAATAAGAGAGGAGTTTTTTACTTGTAACAATTCCCTTCTAAAATGCCTAAATCTTAGTCTAAAATAATTATTATTAGTGAAAAAGCAAAGAACTACTGATGATGTCACATGCTGTGTGACTCTGCATAAACCCATATTGTGGTTTAACCCCAGTCAGCAACTAAGCACCACACAGCTGCTCACTGACTACCCTCCAGTGGGATGGGGGAGAGAATTACAAAAGTAAAAGTGAGAAAACTCATAGGCTGCAATAAAGGCAGTTTTATAGGTAAAGCAAAAGCTGCATGCACAATCGAAACAAAATAAGGAATTCATTCACTACTTCCCTTTGGCAAGCAGGCCTTCAGCCATCTCCAGGCAAGCTGAGCTCCATCACACATAACCTTTACCTGGGAAGGCAAACACCATCACTCCAAATGTCGCCCCCTTCCTTCTTCTTCCCTCAAAATATCTACTGAGCATGATGTCATGTGGTATGGAATATGTCTTTGGCCAGTTTGGGTCAGCTGTCTTGCCTGCACCCCCTCCCAACTTCTTGTGCATCTTGCACAGTGTGAGAAGCTGAAAAGTTCTTGGCTACTTAGCAACAGTTAAAGCATCAGTTCATTATGAACATTATGTGCACTGAACATTATGAACATTTTTCTCATACTAACACCATACTCACACCATAACAGCTACTAGGATAAAAAATAACTCTATCCAAGCCAAAACCAGGACAGCTCAGTAGCTATAGCTACCAGGATGAGCTGTAAAATGCACATAAAAAATTCCTCTGTGACCAAGACCTGGACTGTTGAGGGAATTCACCTTTTTTTCAAGCAACATTTCCACATTACAGGTCTCACCCCACCCCTCTGTGAGTCTGCTCCAGTTCTTTGAGATACCACTGCTCCCACATGCTTATGGTTTCCATGCTGAGTTATCTGTCAGAAAGCATATAGGCAGCCTGCAAGTAAAGAGAAATTGCTAGGACAGGGACAGGAAGGCTGTTTTGTTTAACCACACGCCCATAATGGCTTTTAGCTATCGCTAACACTATGGGGTTAGGAGAGCTGGTTCAGTCTGGCAATGGCTTTCATGACCAAATCTCAAAGCTCAGAATGAAAATAAATGAGATGGAAAAATTTAGTGGCAGATCAGGTTGTAACCAGTCAGATTTTGACAGGAGTTGAAAGTCAGATGACTAAGCTTCTTCTTCAAGAGAAAAAAGCGGTTTTGGAAAAAACTGCCCAAAGTTAAAAAAATTAAACCAGGAGTAAATCACTTGATGGGGTGTCTCCCACTATTTCAGCAGGTGATACAGAACTCAGAACTACTCTATTTAAATGGGCCACTGCTGTAATAGTGTCTATAGTGATAGAAAAAAAATACTTAACAAATGTTCAACTATGTTTTAAAAGAGAAACGTAAAATTAGAATAAAACTGGGAATCAAGGCAGATTTGTTCAAAAAACACGATTTATGGTATGGAAAAGGAGGAAGGGTTTCTGGATATTTGAGCTTTGCAACAGTATAAGCATATACATACCTCTGCATACCCCAGTTGCTGGCAATAGGCTGGTTGATATACTCGTAAACACTTATATATATATACATTGCCTTGATTTTATAGCTATCAGAGTTTTATCTGTCTGTTTGTGTTATGTTAATGACCAGCACTCCTCCAGGACAAATAACCTGTCCTAGAGGGTTTTCTTCATAATACCTCAATAAAAGAAAATTTATAAATTTTATGGTAATACTGTAATTCAAATATTAGATGGTTTAGTAAAGATGTTCTAAAAGAAATAAATTGCTCGACAAGTTTATCTACACAGTTGAACCATCATCTCTGGACTCACAGTGGCATTTTTTAAATCTTGTGAAGGAATTCATGTCACAGACTGCTAGTAGTGTTTGCCCTATGGCACATACAGCTACCTGCGTGGTTGTCTAGTCATTCCCTTTGGAGTGTCACAAAACTGTAGTAAACATTTTACAGACAGAAACTTACAGATCTCTGTTCTGCTGAATTTATCAGATGCTGTTTCATGCACATCTAGCATCTCTCTGAACTTCATGGGCTTTCTCAGAAGTGTATAAAGAAGCACAGATGCTTTCATGGCTGTGTGACTAGCCACAGATCCTGCAATTGCATCTAGTCCAGCTGATCCCAGACACCACAGGGAGTGCTGCTATGTCCATGACTAAATTCTTTATACCTGTAAACCTTATATTTTAATACATTTCAGTATCTCTAAGTCAGTCAGGACATTCTGACAGAGAAACTGAAAACTGATTAGAAGAAAACATGGAAAGGAGAGTGACAGTAGGAAAGGAAATATAGATATATGGATTTTTCAGTTCCTTTTCCAGTTATTTCTATAGAAGTTATTACACAAACCTCTTTGTTTTCTGTTCTTGGTGTGGGTTGATATATTTGGAATCACGTCACATTTCCCTTGTTCATATTTCAATTGCACATACTTCCTTCATTCAAATTTATGGCTATTCACTATTTTCAAATATAACCCATACCTCAGATAGCACTATGTCTTTTTGGGAATACTGGTGATCACGATTAAACCTTCAATAATCTCACAAAGTCAGAAGCAAAGAAGAATCAGAGCCTGGGACAGGTGGGAGCAGTGTGGGGGGAAAGGCTGTGTAAGAAAGGAAAACTTATTCTGGGGAGTCAGAAATATGTAAAAGGAGGAGAAGGTTTTCCAGGACAAATCTGGTTGTATTACCCATCACCCATCTGTCAACAACATATCTACTAAAGCATGGAAGAGCTGCTTTTAGCAGATCATCTGTGGATTATATGCACAAAAAATACAAGAGCTTTCTTTTTTATTAATACACTGAACATTAAATCCCTTCTTTTTATGTGTTGTTGTGTTGCTCTTTGAATTTATAATTTCCTTCTCCCTTTCTTTTGTCCACTCCCTGGCCTTGCAAGTGGACATTCCTCCGCAGCAACTGTGGCTCCTCTGAAATGGATGTAGCTGTGCTTGGTAAGTGGGAAGGCCTGTATAGACCCTATTGCAGGTCTGTGGCCTGCAGGTTTTGTCTGCTATAGCAGAAGAAAAGAAGTTGTACAAGAAATGCACTGGCATGAGATTCTGAACATAGGAATTCATCTTTTGGCTGGAACGTGCAAAAAGCTTTTGTAGTTCTTTTGCAGTGAAGCAACAAGCTCATTCTCTCAATTGTCAGCATCAAAATGCAATAATCAACTCCTTTTTAATTCTCTCTTTTATTCATCTTATTTTGGGGGTTATTACATACCTGGGTCAGCCAGGATGAGATTTGAGTTTTTATGTAGTTATCTTTGTTTCGGTGAGGAGGAATAAACAGACCTTCTAGCAAGCAATTAATCTTCTCTTAAATGAGATACCTAAAGTAGGCTATAGCACTAGTACCAAAAGTACCTATTTTTCTATATTACGATTAAGGTAATACAAGGTGGCTAGCATGACAGTATATGACTGTACAAGTATATATCTGTGTTTGATCACATTAATCCCACTGCCTTTGTATTTTTCTGTGGCTATGGTAAATGAACTAGATAATAGACCGCAAAACTTGATGCCAGCTTATTCCCAAATGTAAACAGAGATTTATGAAACAGGAGTAAGCAATCTCTCCTGAGCATTTCAAATGTCTGACTATCTTCTAGGCTTGATAACAACAAAGCTGTATGGAGTCTTGGACTTTTGTTCAGTCAATATTATCTCCCAAGAGGTCTACATACTGTTCTGCTCCTTCAGAAATGCAGGACCACAGGATAATTCAGGTCTCTAGTCAAATCTTCCGCTCAAAACAAGGTCAATTATGAGGTCAGACCATGTTGCTGAATCATGAACCACAGAGACCAAGATTCTTTAATCACATCTCCACATCCTTCTTCCCACTTCATAGAAAATAGTCCATTATCTTAAAAAAAGATCATTACATGTCTGGAGTTCACTACCTTCATTTTATGAATCTTGAAAAATGTGAAATCAAGTTTTTATTCTACAGTCCTGAAAAACAAGTTTATTTATTTTTTCACTTTAGATCTTCTTGGAGTCATAAGATTCCAGCACCTGAGATTTTCAGAATATCCCCTTACAGTGTGAGACTAAGGTAACAGAACTGGAAATGCTACTTCATTAGCTATAACACTACTGCCAATTTCAGTTATGTCTGAGCACATAGATCCATTTCAAGAAAATTATTTTTAATTGGTCAAGTTTTTCCTCAGGCATTTTTGTATACCTTATCTGTACTTCATACTCAGGTGTATTTATTTTCTCCAAAAAGCTCTGTGACACACCCAGCAATATTAACCACATATGTAAAACTATAATGCAAAAATACTAAGTAATTTATCCACAGGTACAGATAGGAAAAATACTCTGAGCAGATCCTCAATGTGTTTCCATTAACAGCCTCATGTGAAACTCCCGTTTTTCCTTTGTGCCAACAGGTTGGACCTCTCTGAAAGACATAAACAGGAGCCAACATGGTCAAATATACACCCCTATGGTAGGATCGCATATAATCTCTTTAGGGTCTGATTGTTACCAATGCTGGTAGTTGGATAGTGCTATGGCATTGGTCACTAAAGGGTATAAAGAACAAAGACACTATACCTGACTTCAAGTTCCTGAGTCAAAAAACACAGTATGGCAGAGATTATATTGAGGCAAATATCACTGTGTGCTTCCTCTTGTTGAAATCTTCCCATATTAGCAGCCAAGATATGGGAGTCTGGGCCCAGCTGACCATTGATCTGGGTTGCTATACCTTTTCTACCTCTCACTCCCTGCAAACCCTTCTGATACATCCTAACAACCTTCCTCCTGCCTCCTGAGTGGTTTTTTTTTTTGAAGCCTGTCTCCATAGTTTGTAGGAAAACAACTCCATTAAATTCTCCCCCTACTTTTGCATGGCTGTTCCATGTCAAATTACTAGCAACCTGAAGTGGGAGACAATGTGTGGAAAAAACAAACAAACAAAAACAAAACAAAAACAAAAACAAACAAACAAACAAACAAACAAACAAAAAACAAAACAAAAAAAAAACCAACCACCAAACAAACCATACACACACACAATAACACCCCCTGAGAATCTAGGTAGAGTTACTTTGTCTTAAAACAAAAGACTCCTTAATCTTAATGTTACAGATCATCCTCTCACAGCTCTTCTTCACAGAGAAATTACAGTTTAATGGCTATGAGATAGCTATATATAGTGGCACTGTTTTTAAGAAAAACCTGTTATCTACTGCTCCATCTAATAAAGACGAGATTCTGCAACTCTTCACATCAAAAGATAAAGTCTGATGTTTCTTATGACTCATGAGTCAATGAATTATGTAGCTCGATTTCTCTTAAGCGTGTAATTTGATCTCCAGCATGAGAAACAGTTTTTGTATTTCAATCAGTAAACAATTGCTCTTTAAAAACATTCCAACTGATGTTTATTTGTACAATCTGTCCTTCAGCAGAGCCTTAGTTTGATGAAGTAAAAGATGTAACTCTAATAGCAAAGTGTCTAAAAACTGACAAAACATTACATTTGATCATGTGTGATGAGTGCACTAAGGAAGTATGTAGTTTGGAGAGCTGATACAGCATCTCACTGAAATGACTGTGTCTTACATGTTGCCTCTTTCTGAACTAACCAGTTGCTATCACTGCAGTGAGAATTTTCTTTTTTAAATTACAAGGATCGGATTTACAGAAAAAAACAAAACAAAACAAAACAAAACCATGAGTAATGCATAGACTAAATGAAAGAAAAATGAAATCTTTTTCTTCAGCCTTTAGAGTGGTTACTGTAGATACTTCATTCCCTTGAGAAGAATTCAATGAGGTCCTTTATTTGACTAGAGATGTCAAACATGGAATCAGTGCTGTGACCTTTACTGGTGGGCAGGCTGGGTGGGCACTTTTAGAGTAAGCAAACAAGATGTTCTTTCTTAATTAGAACATCTTTGTGGCAATTAGGCAGGCTGCAAAATAAAACGAAAAAAGAACAAGGAGGATCAAATAATAACTGAAAATTTTTAACCTTAGAGGTAACAATTGTAGTGCCAGACAGCTTTGGACATCCATTTTTTACACAAGAAAAAACAAGGGGTTCCCACTCACCCTTCCAGTGGACTTATACTGTCCATTATACAATGCTCCAGAATATAATTATTATATAATAGAGGTATTTAAATAAGCAATGGAAATGTCTTGTAATCTGTGAGGTAATAATTTTTTGAGCTGTCTTCACAGAGCTGCGCATCACTTTGCAGAATTCATCCAAACCAAAGGAGTATGCTTTTGCAGTGTTATATTTTAGACACTCTTTACAGGAAACAGTACCTAAGGACTGCACTGTTCAGCAAGGTATCTCACAGAATCACAGAATGTTAGAGATTGGAAGGGACCTCAAAAGATCATCTAGGAACACCTAGATGAGGTTACACAGGAATGTGTCCAGGCAGGTTTTAAATGTCTCCAGAGTAGGAGACTCCACAACCTCCCTGAGCAGCCTGTTCCCGTGTTCTGATACCCTCACTGAGAAGAAGTTTCTTCTTAAACTTAAGTGGAACCTCTTGTGTTCCAGTTTGAAATCATTACCGCATGTCCTACCATAGCTTGTCAAAGCAAACTGCTTCAAAGCATCATGTCCTTCTGCAGATTTAGTTCCTGAAGTATAAATCATTGTATATCCCTGACTTTTGATGAAGGTCAAAAAAAGAAGTGTCCCCATCTCCATCTTCCGTAACGAGAAAATACATTTTTGCCAACTCTGCTATTCTTTTTCTCCCAGTTCACGTTAATTTCCTTTTACTGACTAAAACTAGAAAGAGTGCATCTGTTTTTGCACAAATATGTCAGGAATGTTTATTTTGGTAGTTTGTTGGGCGTTTTTTAGTTTTACCTCCTTGCTTATGGGTTTCAATGATATTATCATAGCTATTCCCAGTGACAGAACAGTGGTAGATTTAGTATATCTATATCTCGTTCTGGATGTCCACAGTACAGTACATTACCAACACTCTTATATATCATAGCTCCTTTAGTGCCACAGTTTTAAAGACAAATCACCACCATGACCATAGAACTTATGGATACAGCCATGCCATTTTGACAAGTCTCTAAATCAACAACTAGATTCTGATACACAGTGACTCTACAGTCACACAGTATTTTATCCACTGAAAAGTTCCTTTATAGTCAATTGGACAATTCATGAGAAAATAACCTCCATATTTATCAGGCAGATACATGTTCAATTTTGTTTTCATGTTCTGGCCCTTCTTTATGTTTATTCTTATATCTAATACTGATCTGTCTTGGTTTTCATATGTTCATTTTCTCACAGTCATGATACCTCAACAAAATAACAATGTTTTCTCATTGATTACTAAGGATGAGTTTCCAGGGCTATTTAGTTCCTTGAGTCAAACTATGCTCTGAGACTTGTATGGTGCAAGAGAACCTTAAGTTAACCACAGGACTTAGAGGTTCATGTCTTCTGTCAGCTGAGGAAGGAAAAACAAGGTTTGTATAGCCTGTAGCAAAAGGGGTCCTAATCTGCCCCAGACCTTTAATTGTTCTTTAAAAACAAAAGTAATAATTAAGTAGAGAAAGTTTACAATAGACAGAGACTAGCCAAGTGAGTGTAGATGTAGCTCAAATAATCCATAAATGAGTGAGGAAGAAGAGATATGTTGCCTTTCATCTCTAAATGGCTGTTTCAAATCCAGACTCAGTGTTTAAAATGTTCATTTGAGCCTATGACTTCTATTATGTGCCCAATGTGAAGTGAATTCCTGGTCCCTGGCCAGTTTCTAATGGACAGGTGGCAACTAACCAAGAAAAGACAGCAGCCACAATTGGCACCCTGGTGGGAAGTCATAGCAATGGCACAAAGTCTGAAGTGGTCAAAAGAAAAAGTCATCTCCTCACCCCCTCCAGACAGTTCAGCTACAGCAAGCCTGAAACAAATGGGCAAAGCACTGTGGGAGAAAATTGTATTATGATTATCTTGCCATCCTTTTTCTTTGTGAATAAAACAGGAGACTTGTTTTTCCAAGGCTGTCAATCTCATACTTTTCACAATTCAAGAAATAAAGAGAGAAATGTTGCTCTGTCCCCTCTTACCAGGTCTCCCTGCTGTGACAGTGAGTGTTGCCAGTCACACGCTTGAGCTCTAGATCAAAACCAGGTGGCACAGCAAACTGTATTTAAACTTTGACCCTCAGTTCCACTCTGTTGCACAGCTTTTACTTGGAAAAAGAAAAAAAAAAAAGGTTTTGCTAGCAGCAAATGCTTTTCACTTGCCAAAGAAATCATTAAATAGATATTCTACCCCTAACCTCAGATATTTCTGCAGTGTGACCCTTCTCCCAGAACACCAATTGTAAAAGGAATTTATTAATGAATTTGTCTTCCAGATTCCAATATTGCATTTTCTTTCCTCTTTCTTTTTAGAACAACAGAAAAAAAAAAAATCATAAAGCACAAGGAAAAATAAATTGACAAATCTGTCTAGCTACTATGAGGAAACAAAATGACTGCTGTGCAATGTCACAGCTAGTAATGCTTCAGATTCAACTGAAACAGCATTGAAAAATAGCCAAACAGGAACCTTTCATGTCTGACTTCACAGGTCACCCACCCCATGCTATGTGTTCTTTCTGTGAATCTCTCAGCTAAGTACTTCCAGCTAAAGTAGTTCGAATACACAGAATGAGAAAAATCAACAAAGAACAAGACACAATGAGCAGTCTAGAAATACCACTTAGCTGGTGCATTGTGACAGGCAGCACTGGATTAGTAGCAACATGGCAAACAACCCATTGCAATTTGAGAGTTTGTTTTACAACCACAGTACATTTCAGATTTATCATCCTAGTTTCAAATGTGCTATCAGATATGTACATGATCAGAGCACAGCTGATGTTCATTTGAGTTAAGAAAATCCCCAGACTCTGCACTTCCAGCAAAATAAAATAGCTTGATAGCAACTAGAGGCTATGAATAAGCACAAAACATTAGCAAGTATATTCAAAGAAAAGAACTCTGTCAAGAATTTATTCTAAATTGTAGAAAACAGAGGTATGGAAACTGAAAATGCTGCCTGTCTTCCTCCACTAAAATAACAGCAATTGCTCAAGTGGACACCTTTTTGGATATCATATTTCCATTTTAAAACTCCATGTGTATGAAGACTATCTGCCACACTTAGAAGTACTGCTTGTGAAACGGAGTAAGGAAGAATATTTTCCAGCATTCTGCAAGTGCATTTGCATGCTTATATACAGTTGCATCTCAAAAACTGCAAAGCTACACAATAGGAATAATCAACCATAAAAAAGCTTTGCAATTGTTGGGACTTTTAAGATTTTCTGCATTAACTGAGGATTATTTTTTTTTTTTAAACACATGACAACAGAAAGCCTTTTCAAATTGACTAAGAGATTTGGAAAAAAGCAAAGGCTCTGATTTCATGTTATTTTTGCACTGTTTAATCAGTTACATTGTTGGTAGTCTTCTAGTGTTTTGTATTTACCTGATTTCTGTCATCTTCCTAGTTTAAGAAGAAAGCACAGTCAAATGACAGCCTATAACCACAAGGATGAAACAGAGATACTCATGCATGAAGTCCCCAGGCCGGATTCTTGTTTACACTGTAAATCCAAATAACTCCATGACTTCAAGGAACTTACTTATCCATGACAATAGTGTAAAAACTATCAGAATCTATGCCACCAATTCTATTTGTTACAGTTGAAAGGCTGACCTAAACACATGGGATTTAAAAACATTATCACTTCTGTTAAGCAGTGAAGAGCTCAGAACAATTCCTTCAGTTCAGTGGCTTTATTATTGTTTTGGTTTGTTGTTTTGTTTTGTTTTTTTTTTATACTTAATGACATTGCACCTGGTCATGTCTTTCTCATATTACCTCTGCTCACAAAAGTTAGTTGACGCTGGTTTACCTTGGCTTGCTAACCTACTTGGTTTTCCATGTTCGGTAGTATAAGCCATTCAGTCTCTGGCTAATTTGTACATGACTAGTAGTACATTTCTAGGTAACAACATGTCTTAATAATTTTTTGCTCAGTAGTATATACAGAAATCAATTATTCTCTGCTTTACTTCTCACTAGTTACATTTTCATTTTTAGCCTAGTTTTCTAAGGAAATAATGCTTGCTAGATAATGCTGGCTTGTCTGTTGACCCCCTTCTAAGACCTCTGCAATCTATCAGAACTGAAAGAGAGGTTGGAATCTGAAAGATAAGTTATGAGAATATTGAGGAAAAGTCAGAAATCACATGGAGGAAAGTCTAGAATTGCTGCTCATGACAAAGGACATGCAGACAGACCCATATAGCAGCAGGGAGCAAGCTGGCCCAGGAGCACACCTACAGTACCAGGTTACACAACACAAATACTATTACTTGCTCAGGGGAGGATAACGCAGGGAAAAGAGGAGTAATTGTGAAGTTGGTAGTGTGTGTTTAAAAGAATTAGGGCACAAATCCATAGGAAGCCAGGTTTCATTAGTTCCTCTCTTTAGGAACTCCACATTTTACAGTTTCAAATCTTTATTAACATATGTTGCCCAGAACCATACCATTCTGTCCCACTTGAGAAATTAAAACCCTGTTCTCCCTGCTTTTATGAACAATCTTCTCTTTACAACACAAGCACTCCAACTGGACTCCTGTATAACTTCTGTAAATAACCTAATCATAAAATAATTTTCTTTATTAAAAAGTGACTATTTGAGGTTTTCTTGTTCATGCTGTTGGCACAGCTCAAATAATCCTACTTTCCCGTTTCCACAACAGCACTAATGTGCAACTGAGAACACTATTTTTCAAAAGGGAAGATCAGATATTCTCAAACATTCCAGGCTGTATTTGTAAGTTCTTATCTCCAAAGATCTGAGTGAAGTTGAGCTGCATTACAAAGTCTTCGTATCACAAAGAGAAAAATATCAGGCCTTCCTTTCTATTGAGACATCTCTAGAATTCATTTTTTTCTCTTAAGTATCTGGTGATACACAGGAAGACACAGCACTGGTGGTTTGCCACGGCTCCAGGTATGAGTCTCTTCTCTTCCTTTCACAGCTGTTGCTTGCTTTTAAAAATTTTTAAGTAATTTTCCAGTGCTTCTCAGCCCTTAGCCCTGCATACTTGAATAAACTGTGGATAGCAATTGATTATCTTAGGTGCGGCTACAGTTTTGTGATTAAACAGTACCCTAAAAATCTCTTCCTTCTCTTCTTGATAACATTATTACTGTTGACATTGTCCCTATATTTGGCCCATATAATTTTCTGGATGCATAATTAAAATTCACATCTCTCAGCCACTTAATTTAATGTAAATGTATATTATAAAACTCTCAAGCAGTAACAGTAACTTGTTACCAAACATTTCAATTTTATTAACCTAATCACATGATGTGCCATTTGGCAATGTTGAAAATCTTTACTGCAACTCAAGTGTAGTTGTCAACTATGCAATTTCTGACACACGAAGTGGACTCACATTATCAGAATAAACCAATTTTACCCATCCTTCTCTCTGAAATGGCACATAGACTAAAAACAATTTTTATGGCTCAATTCAGTTGTTTGCTCTAGCAATCTATACTACTAAAAAGCCAAGCGTGGGCTTAGAAGGGGTAATATTAGTTTTCTTGTGCAGAAATGTGAGAATTTTGCCACTTACTTAGGGATGGAAGTTTACATTTCAGGATATAGAAGATGTAGGAATTTGTATTATCCTTATGGTTGACCATATGTGAGTTTTCTGTTATATCTATCTATATCTATATATATTTTATCAGCAATATACTGGTTTTGTTTTGAGTTACAACTATACACAAGAACATCTGTTATATTGACAATGTTGTTACAAAGTCTTTAAAGACTGTGAGGATCCAGACCCAAACAGAATTATTTTGAGGGTAGCTCAACACAGGGAGTATGAAGAAATATTACATTAATTATTAATATAAAGAATAGAATGCACCTTGGTTTTCTGCCTTCTTTTGTGAAAAGGATCAGGAAGCTGATGTTTGTATCATAACTTTCCTGATAGCACAACATAACTGGGGCAGTTCAACAATGCCATTTTTGAGACTCTGAACTTTTTAATAAACACTAGTGAAAGATCTGTCTATTGACTAGAGAATAGCTAATAGCTCACTAGTTTAGACATTAAGGTAGCACTGGAAAAATTCTGTTCTCCACATCCACAAGTGTTTCTACATCATCTATATCAAGATTGCCCTGACCAGCAAAGACGGCTCATTGTAGTGGGTTGATCTTGGCTAGACCCACCAAGCCACTCCATCATTCCTCTCCTCAGCAGGACTTAGGGGGAAAAAAAATAAGATGGAAAAACCTCTTTGGTCAAGATAAAGTCAGTTTAATAAAGCAAAAACAAAGGCAACTTGCTGAAGCAAAGGAAAACCACATATTTTTTTCTCTGCTTCCCATCAGCAGGCGATGTCCAGCCACTTCCTGGGAAGCAGGGCTTCAGTACCATAGCAGTTGCTCCAGAAGACAAACATGATAGTAATGAATACCACCTTACTCTCCTCCTTTCTCTTAGCTTTTATTGCTTAGCAGACAGCATATGGCATGGGATATCCCATTTATCATTTTGGGTCAAATGTCCTGGTTATGTCCCCTCCCAAGACCTTGCCCCACCCCAAGCCAGCTGGTGAGGAATGAATGTTGAAGAAACAGCCCTGATGCTGTGGAGCACTGCTCAGCAGTAGCCAAAACACTGGTGTGTTATAAACACCTTTCTAGCTACCAATACAAAGCACAGCACTGTAGGGGCTGCTGTGGGCAAAATCAACTCCATCTCAGCCAGGAGAATTCCTCATAAGCTCCCTTTGAAAGAACCCACATGATGTACCAACCTCTAAACTGTGAATCTCTGGCTTAGATTTCAATCTGTGGGGATAAATTCGTATTACTCCCTGAATGATTCACCAGCCCACAGGAAATCAGTCTGCACGATCACTTCAAAGTAGTACTTGGAACGTAGTTCATTACCATAAGCATTTATCTCTTTTATTATTTATGTAAACTAGTACTCTTCACAAATGAGTAAATTTGACAGATGCTTGCAGGAAAAAACACCAAATCAACCTCTAAATTGTCTCATTTAGGAAAGTATTTATATTCTGGGAAATGTTCCTTGTTTTTCCTTAGTAGACACTTTCCATCATATCTTTTAGCAATTTTGTCATTAATATGCTCACTAATACATTAATGGAAGTCTATTGTTCACTGTGTTTCATCTTTTCCTATTAATTCCGTATTGTATCGTTTGTATTCACTTTGGTGAACAATCCTTTTGATCTGCATCTTATCACATTAATGATTTTGCTACAAACAACATTGTATTATGAGACTTCAATATTCTGTTAGCATACTTAAATGGTAGTAATTCAAAGTTGATCAAACCACATGGCAAAAAGCAGGTCAATAAATGAGTAGCCATAATACAGGATTGGCAAAGCTATTAGAAAAATATGGAACTCATTAATGACCTTTGTATCAGATAATTTTAAAGATGAATAATGACATGAGAATCTAAAAGTAGACAGTTAATGTAGTATTAGTGCATAATTTGTGACTAAACATACTTCCAGCAACAAATTATTAAATACATAGGGAAAATGAGACTGCTTTTTTAGCTCTCATATTATTTATTTTCATCTATATCTCTTTCATCATCTCTGTTCTTTTTATTCAGAGTGTGCCTGTATTAGTTTTTCTCTCCAAAGATATGTTTTCCATAATTTTCAGGCTGTTCCTCACATTCAAACGTTTCCTCTCTTCCACATCTTGTCATTTCAAACACAGACTCAATTCTGTGGGTATTTGTGGTAAATGGGCAAAATCCAGAAAGCTGAGTTGAATTTGAAGCTAGGCAAAAAAAAAGCTTTCTTTTATCCCTGCTGTATGCAGTACTGGGATAATTCTTTTTAGAAATGAGATTATACTGGTCTCCTTATCCCATGATAATTTACCCCTTTTTTAATGTAGTATCAGATAAATGCAGGTGAAAAAGATGGTACTTCAGTTGCGACTGTTTAAATGTGGGCAGCTAAGGATTCTGAAAGTCGACTTTATCCTGAGGCTGGGCTTTTAAATTCTGCTTTATATAATTTCATTAATTGCAGTCTCTATGCAGATTTTGAGGTAAAGGTTTTGTAGGAAAGTGAACAGTGTAACATTAACCATTGTTCAAATTAGCACACAACCATGATCCTGAGTTCTGGTATAAGTAATCAATTGGAGAAACAGAAATAATGTTATTTCTTAAGAGAATTAAAAAGGAGCTGCAACCTTTCCAGGATCCAAACACAAACAAATGTTTCTGTTGGAAAATAAAGTGTTTTTCCTGCTTGTTAGATTCACATCTGCTCAGTTTAGAATTGTCTCCTCAAAGGGGGCAGTATTTAGTGATAAAGCAAATGCAGAGTGAACCTTTCAACCTTAAAGCTATTCTGTCATCATGCAGAATTTTAGGAAGATGGAGCTACTCTGATTAATGGCTGCTCAAGCCTCAAGCTAGCTGGTGTTAGACTGCCCCATACAAAACCTTTATCAGTTTTTGCTGGGTTTTATTTTAAATATCTCTTGCACTTACAAGGCTTTTTGGATTTGTTTTAAGTTCAGAGTGTTTGCAGCCAGGGCTCTGAACCTGCAAGCTATTTTGTGGAGCTTGACCTTTCCATTTGAACACAGCCCTTCCGACTCCAACGGCAACCATCCCTAGTGTCAGAGATCAGAACCGTTGTAATGCGGAAGATCCAAAAGTACATAAAAAGCACAAAAAATCCATGGACGTGAAGTCACCATTTCTTAGACGGATCCTCAGAAACAGAGGCATGATATGCTCTGGGGTGTATTTTCCTATAGTTCCAACTAAGATTTCAACCCTGGAACTTGGCACTGACTATAAATGGTCACAGGAGTAGGTCTTCTGGAAAGGAAAAAAAAAAATACCTTTTCTCAAAAAAATAAAGCTTTTCTGGAAGCATTTCTGAACACCTTCAAAATGCTGCAGAATTTTCCATGCTTTGTTTCACACATTCCATGACACAAGCGAAAACTTAGCTATTCTTCCTGAGCCTGTTCCCAAACTAATGTTCTTGGTACAACAAAATGTTATGGATGATTCACAAGTAAAAACTGATGTTCCACTTTGCTACCACTATTTCTAATCAAGTCAACAGACTCGAAAGACAACTGTACTGGAAGATAGTATTTTGAAGTTCCGTAATTTCACCCTTGCCACTGTTATATCTACATCCATGCAAAGGACTCTGGTTCTCTACTCATCAGATATAAAGTTCCTGCCTTCACTGTCAAGTGCATTTGTGGTAAGCCTCCATCTGTCTTTCATCTCTCATTTGGTCTCAGGAGGTCAGTTTAACATCTGTCCACCCTATGATACTATGTAATCATTTTTTTTTCCAAAAAGTATATTTGTATTTTGTTTGATGTTAGCCCACCTGTTTTGGAGAGAACTGCTTCATTATCATCTCTGACCCATCTCATCAGTCTTTAAGTCATTGCTTAACATTCTTCTGCTGCAATGGCTTTGAAACAAACAAACAAGCATCCTTTGGCAGCAGATACGCAAAGGTTGTACTTAAACTCCTAACTGCTAGGGTGACTGATTTTGTGTTACCAGATATGCCCAGAAGGGTGACTTGAGCCTGTGTAAACATGTTTAAGCTTTCTTTGAACTGCCTTTAGACATACCATTGACTTCTTGGACACCCATTCCATCTGTATCCCAGTTTTATCTTTTCTAATCCTGATTAGACGTGCTCAAAAAACACAGACTATATTTTTTTCTTTACAGTTGTACAGTAGGTCCCACACACTGGGGACACAATTAGGTATTTGTTCCTGACATGTTTCTAGGTAGTATTATCATTTTAAATAATTGTTTAAAAAAATACCAAACTCAATAAACCAATTCTAAAGTCTTCCCTGAGGCGTCAGGAATCCAAATCGGTGCAGCCCATTGAGACTGATGAGTTGCTGCACACAAGCAGGACTTGCCAGCCTACTCCACAGTCTCATTCCAACAAAATATCCTGCAGATGTAAGGATCTGCTAGTAAAATGAATATGTAATCTAACCTCTCTACAATATTGTAACCCACTACTGTTGAGCAGAGTTTTGGTGGTTTTGTTTGTTTTTTGGTTTTGTTGGTGGTGTTTTTTTTTTTTTTTTATTGTGGAAGGATGATGCCTAAAATTGTTCTAATCACTATCCTGAATTGTCCCAGTTCTCCCTCAGCAGAAAATAAATGACTTCTAATAACATGACTAACCATAGTAGGACATGGAAACACAACTTTGAATTCTACTTTCCAGTAAATTTTATGGAAAACCTGGTGACTGAATCATTAGCACTTTTCTTTCTTTGTCTTACCTTTTTGTGAAATGTCATAATGCTCTTGCTGCTGGGAACAAATGTACAAACATGCAAGAAAATGAAATCAAGAATTAAAATTTCACTCAGGCCATTCCCAAATATATTTTATCTTGACAGCTTCAATTTGAATCTGCTTACTACTGTGGTACTTGGTCTTGCTTTGGTCTCTGTTTGCTCTTTAAAGTTACTAATTTCAGAGCATTTAAAATTCATACTAATTAACTTGTTCAAGGAATTTAGATGCTTGGTTATTATTATGGTATTTCTCTTTTTTTTTCTGCAAACCAATGCAAGTAGTCCAGCCCCATCTATTTGTATAATCTATTGAGCTAGGCGATCTATTTATGACATAATGGAAAAGCAGACGAGAGTGATCGGAGCTGTGTGCTTGGCAGTAGCTGTTGTAATCAATATTCTAGTCATGAACAAACTGTCAAAAATTAAGGATGCACAGAACTGTATTATTTTATCATGGGCTGGGTTATTTTCAAAGGAATCTGGGAGACTTACAGGCCCAGCTCTCATTAAATTCTAATGGGAACTGGGAGTGTAACTCCATTGAGCTGCCTTCAAAAAAATCACAGCAGTGGTGAATAATTTTATGAGGTCACCCAACCAAAATAAATTCCATCATGATCTCTAGACTCAGTTAAACAACTTCTTGGGCTTAATTCTTCTCTTTTTAAAGGATTAAGAAAATCAAAATAAATTGTAGTTAAATTTCTATAGGATTTCAAGTTACATTTTCCTAGCAATAGCCTGGCTTCTTTTTTTGCTGTTAGAGGTAAATTATTTTTCATGTCATACACTGTCTTCATTGTGCCATAATCTCATGAGAAAGTGATGAAAAATCCAAGTGTTGATACAGGCCCCAACAGTTGCAGGGGAGGGAGATGTGCAGTATATATTCTGAGACTTTCACATTCTACAGGTAAAATGAAAGAGTATGATTAAATTTAGTGTTAGATTAAACATGAAGGATCAATAGTACTCCAGCATTAATAAACTTTTGTATCTTCATATCACCCACCAAAGTTATCTTCATTAATGTATTCATATATTTAATTTTGTGCAAATTTTTACCAGAGCCCTGACTACATGCTGGGCTGCTGTATAATTTAAATGATGAAATAAGGAAACCATGAGCAGTAAACTGTCATGAAGTGGAGCTCTTTCTCTACCCTTGTAGCTGTCCTGTGAATGATTATCAAAAAGGTGGCCTGTCATCCTTCTTCTGCATCAGTGTTGATATATTTCCTCACATAGGCATGAGCACTTCTCCCCACATTCTTCCTCTTACCTCATGACTAGGTAGGAAAATATTACACAAATTTGAATCTTCACTCTCATCAAAAGGTCACTTTAACAGTGACCATCAACAAATTAATAAATTATGTACGGGAAGGGTGTGTGTGGGGTGGTCTGTCTTTCTGGATCAATTTTTTTTATAAGGTAGATAAGCTGCTCGTTTAGCCTAAACTAAAGGACCTTGTTCATGTCTCATACTTGCAAATAAAGACGGAAGCAAATCTGCTTGAGAAGACTGCAAGTCCAAGTCCACTGATGAGTTCAGTGATGTTTTTCTTGCTGAAATCATGTGTCACTTGAGTTGATCCACCTTGTATTATCATACAACCCTTTTGGGAAAAGCTGGGTGCATTTGCAGGTCCACAGTCCTGCATAATCTTTCATGCAATGTCATTAAATTGTCACGTTTTTAAAATATGTGACTTGCGCATGGACCACACTACGCAGCTGAGATTTTTCTTCTGATATTTACTTTATCTGACATCAAGGTAAAAAAGAAAAAAGCAAAGCTGAGGACCTTAATTACCAGTAAAGGTTGATTAATAACAGTCTCTATTTCCTCACTCTTTTCCCCCTCTCCAGACATCCAGTGGTGGTACCAGATACAGTAATTAGAAAACAGTGCAAGAGAGGCAATTTTCTTTTACAATGAAACCTTTGCTTTTACTGCTCCATGAAAGCAAGACAAGGTCTATTAAAATGTCATTAAAAGATGAGCTGCTGGACTGAATTAGGAAATAGGTTTTAGACAACCTGAAGAAGAAAGTAGGGAATGAGTTATGATTAAAATGTTGATGAATTAAGAGACAGAAAAATTGAATTATCAGTATTTTAGTCAAACTAAGTTTTCCTCCACTCTTTTCAATTTTCCACCAGCTCAAAAGTTTTCAGTAACTATATGAATATATTTATAGACATATAGCTATGTGTGTATGAATTAGTGCACAGACAAACACACACATATGTTCTCAGCTTACGTGGAACAGTCTTTTTTCTAAAATCTTTTTCCTGTAATAACATAATGGCTACTGTTCAGTTAAAACTTGCATGCAATCCTTCACTCAGAACCCAGATTTCTCAGAAAATGGTTTCATATTATGTTAATACAGCCAGCAGTTCCAAGAAAATATATCTGGTATTCCCTGTGTGACTACTCTATGATCATGTTTGATTTCACTTTTATTATCAATAATAATTTCACAATTTTCTTAATCTTATCACAATGTATTTGTTTTCTTATGAGTGAATGTTTGTGCAGCTTATGATCTCATTAAAATCAATACCAGCAACTTGCAGCAATAAAGGCAACTGAGTTCCAGAAAAAATACACAGAAAAAAAAAAAAAAAAAAAAGACTATTTTTAAGCATTTAAAGATTTGGTTTTTTACTTTTTTCCCTTCTACTCGGAACATTTTTAAAGGTTACTGGGGCTACTGTTTTTCACACAGTCTTTGAAACTCCAAAGTACCTTCCATCAGCACCTACGAGGAGAGCCATACATTTGCAACCTGTTGAAAATAATTGTGTGGAAAAACCCATTCTGTTGCTTCCAGACACAATCCAATCAGTGTAATGGTTTTTGAGAAAAAAAGGAACTATATTCATATTTCATTCATGTAAAGAATGAGATAATAGAAGACTTTCATGGTAGATGAGCACCCTGCAGGTACTGCAGTTTGCTGCAGCATACATAAGGCCTTGTTGGGTTCATTGCATAAGGAAAAATCACTCTTAAATTGTACTCTTCCCCCAGGCTTCAAATACATATTCTTTTAAAAGGACTGAAGTGGGAACTGGAGGGATTTTGCACCCCAGTACAGTGTTCACTTTGGAATGATGTCTCTGATGTTCTGGGAGAACTTGCCATAATTCATTTTTCTTTAATGAGATAAAATTGACCCAAACAGCAGATAACGGTGTACTCATCATTAAACTTAGATCATTATTTCCAAATCAGAAAAAGAAAAGCCCTAAAACAAAGCAATCAAAGCGATGAACATCTTGTTTGTTTTCAATATTCTCTGGTCCTGCTATCTTTGTGTGGTTTTCAGTTTTAATTGAAATTCAGTAACAGCAGAGTTCAAATGCGAATGGATGTCAGCTAGTGTACTGCAGCAGCAGCAGAGCCGGAGAGGTGTGGCTGTTTGACAAAGAAGAATGTTCCTTTGCTTTTTATAGCACATCATTGTTATCGGTTTCCTTTTTATTGTAGCAGGAAAGATAGCCGCCACTTTTGTGTTCAAATGCTGTGTCCACAACAATCCCCCCTCAGCAAGTCTGCCTATCCAAATCACATTCCTCCTGTGCTGAGACTGCTCACCTTCACTCTGTGCACAGATACAACTGATTTGAGAAAGAATGCATTAACGAAGATATATCATTAAATTAAAATCTGGGCAGAAAAATGTAGAGCTGTAGACATTCAAACATGGCAGAGAAGTGAGTTGGTAACAGTGACTAGAATTTGCTCTAATTTGACTTCTTTGACCTTGCATGTGTTAACTGATTGATTTTAATTCAAGAGATGCTAATGATTAACTGATATATAATCTATATACATATAAAAATAAGCAATAGCGAAAGTATGCAGGAGAAAGCAAGATCTTGAGGAAAAGCTTTCATGGCTTGACATTAATAAGCATGAAAGACGTCTTCTTAGCAAGTTTTATTAACCATTACATGCAATCCTCTCTTTTAAACTGTTTAGTCTCGTGTTTTGGATCACTTCTAAACAGATAGACTACAGATATGTTACATTTGCAAACCACCACTTTTACTACAGAAATAAAGATTTGTATTATTTATTTGTTTTATTAATGTAATGTCGCTGGCAGAGTTTATCTCAGTCTTCATCAAACTTTTCTAGAAAAATAAAATTTTTATTACAACTACATGTGTAATAAGGGATTTGTAGGTCTAGGATTGGTGGTCAGCAATCATACCTGTTCACATACCTGTGTGATATGTCCCAGGTTAACACATATTTGCAATTTCACGTGGCTGAAGTGAGTTCACTTAGAGACTTCTTATGAAAAGGAAAATGCCTGCATGATTTAGCAAAGCTGACAAGTTCACTCACCCCTCCTCAAACCTAAAAGATACTGAAAGACACCTGAGGAATATTTATGTTGTATGTAACTCTGGTAAGTTTATGTAACATGTTACTACTTCATGAAAGTTCTGTAACTCATAGAATACTTATGTTGGTAATGCTAGTAGTACAGAGGTAATTTGAACCAAGCTTGTTTTATTGCATTGGATATATTTTTGTGAAGGTTAGGTGTTAACTATGCAGTTGAATTTAGAATGGAAAATACAATACATCACACTGAAGATGAATAATTCAGTTTTTAAGTTGCTAGCAAGATAAGAATAAGTGGATTGCTGTCAAATGATCTTTATCTTATTTGTCAAGATAAAGCACAGTACCAAAGCCATAAACAGATTGTAAAGGAGACATTTCCTTCATACCCTTTCTTTCACACTTTCAAAGATCTTTGCAAATCTGTCTAACTAAATTAGAGCACTTTTTTCTCTTTATAAGGTGGTACATTTTAAACAAGAAAACTCTTAGTTTATGCATCAATATTTAGAAAGGTTTATATGCCCCTTCTCTTCAAATTGGATGTATATTTAATTAGTCCATGCATAAATCTGCATGCCACAACATCAATTTTACAATATATTTTTTTTAATGTTACAAAATCAAAACAGCTGCATGTTTTTACATTTCTGTCATAGAAAGTTCTAGTCAATATATTCTACGCCTCAGATTTATAAGCTGTTTAAGGTTAGCTAGCTTTATCTCTGACCATAGCTACTACAGTATTGTACCCATTAATGACAATAAGAAAAATAATGTCTTCACCATTTTCAGTCTTTTAATTCCCCAAATTCCCTATTCCAGAAGTGACATCCTGTTGAAATATAGGTGTAGCCTCTTCTTCCTCTCTACATATCTTTTTGAGCAGTGCCTCAGAGGGTAAATATAAGAAGTATTCTGACCAGGTTGGGAACATATTTCCAAGCTGAGCAGTAGTTCCCACCAGAAACAACTTTGGATTCAGACCAGGACTTCAGTTCACATAAATCAGCATAAAATGTCTTTGGAACTGCAATAATTTGCACTTGAAGAAAACGTGGCCCTTAGACCAGAAGATCAGCATGAAAGAATTTATATCTCCCTTCTTAATTATGCCAGACAAATGGTGTGTTGCTTTAATGAGAGAAAGGCAGCTTCCAGAAGTGACCTGTATTTGGTGAGATTAAGTTCTACATACACAATGTCAGGATCATCTGACCAACCTTCTTCCTTTTTGGTTTGGTTTGGTTTGGTTTGGTTTTTTTACCCTTGAGCTATTTTTTCTTAATCATGCATGTAAGTCTACCTGTAAAGCCTTATCAGGTTCTAGTTGTTGTTTTCTGCTATATCTGTACTGGAACAAAAAGATTTTTCAGGGAAAAAAAATACAGTCAACCAAAATCAAGCAAAAACAGTCTAGACAATATTTAGACCTAAGACCTCTCGCTCTTTTTTTTTTTTTTTCATTTTGCTTTAAGACTATTCTTTTAATAATTTACTGAAAATCATCTGTATTTTAAGGATGCTCTTCAAGTTCTTTCTTTCAAATCTTCTTAAAGAAATTAAATTGAGAACTTCCCAATTACAAAATTTCTCCTGGACAGACTCACTGATACAGGCAAAGCATGTTAGAATAAGCAATTATTTTCTGAATGAAAAAAGTTATTTAGGATTCTAATACGAGACATATGTCGTGGTTGAGATGGACAAACGACATAGACCAAGTTCTTCTGGGATGAAAGTAGCAGATGCCATTTATTGCCACAAGTGCATTTTTATACAGTTTTGCCAACTCATGTGTCTCTTCACTATTGGTTACAAGTTACAGCAGTAACATCTCATTGGCTAATTTTGCTATCTAATTTTGCTTCTACTCCCTTCTCTCTCACGGTTACACCTTAATATCTCCGGATACTCCTTTACTCCCACCTTTCTCATGGGTAGGCCTTCATATCTTCAAGGCTAATTTCTCTTCCCATGCCCTCTGTCAGGGAATCCATGGACCCACCGTAGTCCCCCACAAACATATATCAGAACTTTGTCAGCTACCTACAATTTTAGGCAACATTGTGCAACACTGAATTATCCAACACAGAGATGCAATGTCCTGCACAGTCCATTAACATCTCAGTATCTGCTTATAATGTTGTGTGGGCACCTCATTTTTCACTGATGCTGATGTGTTTCTTCTGGGTTTTTATCACACTCCCAGGTGCTCCTCAGTGTACCTGCAGCAGGGTGCTGAGTTGCTTCATTGATCCTCCTTGGGGTCCAGGGCAGTCTGGTATTCAGAAAGCACCTCTGCTTGGACTGGGCCTCCTGAAACAAGATCTGGGGATGAAGCTTACAGTTGTTTGGATTAGCGAGGAGCATAACTTGGTCCATGTCCCCCCAGGGTGTGTCAGAGGGTGGGAACCCCGGACAGTGTGTTGACACTTACCTATTGCCCGTGCCAGGGACAGCCTTTCCAACCTTTGATTTTTCATCTAAAGGTCTGACATCATCCACAATATTGAGAAGCCTCTTTATCTCATCTTAAGGAATTTTTTACTGTCTGAGGTAGCTGCTGGTCAAAGTCACCAGTTCCTGTAAATAAGATCCTTAGTTAGCAAATGTTTGCATTTTGCAGGCAAGTTAGATCTGACAAACTTCATAAACAAGAGACCATGGCATGACTCAGGACCAGCCAGTAGAAGCTTGAGATAACCCTTCAGTCATCTTGCTTCCGAATGACTACTGAACCATTCTCTCAGCCTTCAAAGGTTGAGTCATCAAGCAAAGAGGATAATTAAAAAATCCCATTACTTACTTAGCCCTCAAAGTCTATCTTTGATTGTTTCTTTTAGAATAATAAATGTGTAGCATTATCCAAATACAAGGGGAGGCTTGTACATTTCCCAGGGAAAAATGTCGTATTCTAACCATCCTGTTCTTCTCATGGAAATAACACATGTAGTAGCACAACTCTGACTGAGAACAAAACCAAAATACCTCACTTTTTTTTAATATTTTCCATCTTTTTATTTAAAAAATACAATGGCTGAATCACTACCTCTTTTAGTGAATTTAATTTTATCATGTGAATAAAACACTGGCACATATCTCTGTACTTACTCTTTCTGAGAGATAATCATTTATCATTGGATTACAAGTTCCATTGGGGTTTGTGAGAGGAAGGGAAATAATTTTTCTTGGTATTCAGCAACTTAAACAGCATATAAAATTACGTCTACCTTTTCCATTGCAGCCTAGTACCTGAAGAAGGGATACACTTAGGAAGAAGTCACCCTGAATTTGTTGCCTCACCCATCTGATACACCCTAGATGTACTGAATTTCCAAGTATTGTCTGCTTATATAGTGTGACATATGTTGCTGTCCCAGCGGGATGTATATCGTAAGCACCAGTCTGGGGCCAGAAACAAGGATCTGTATAAAGAGATGTCTGAACCCTGACAGCCTTTTCTACAGACCACACAGGAGCAAAGATGAGCAGCACAAACTCCTAATTTTGGCACTTCCTGTTAGAATGTCCAAATGCACCTGAGGGTGACATTGAACTGGTTTGTGTTTCTGCAAGGGTGAAATTCAAATGCTGGTTTGTCTGGAAGAGTTTTGAACTTTGTGTCAATCAAGGCATAAGATAGTTTATTGTGCCTAATTAATGCATTGATTAATATTTTGCCTGTCTTTAGAAACATGTACCTAGCGTGGAAAACAGGAAAACTTCATAGCAGATGAGGGAGGTATTCTACTGGAAGATGAGAGGTTTTGAAATGTACAGGTTTCTAAGAGCTATTGTTGCCTAAAACACTGAAAATATTGTATTTAGATGTGTTCCACTTACTCATTTTTTCCACTTACTTTGTACTAGTTGGGCTATTTACATGGAAACATTGTCTTTGTTCCTTAAGAGTTCATCTGCTGCTTGTTCCCTGCCTGAAGTCAAAATAATGCTATGTTTGTGAGATTTTAATCACCTCTACTGCAAACAATTATGAAATTATAAACAGAAGATTATGACTTCAAGTGGGAACTAAGTGGTGGGAGCAGATGAACTCTTAAAAGCAAAGATCCTGTTACCATGCAAATGCTTCCAGTAACGAAGAAAATAAAGCAAAAATAATGTAAAAAATCTAAATGTGAGCATTTGAATCATAGACAGCAGTGGGTCTTTCAGACAGGATAATGGTAGTTAAAATTATTTCTTAATGAACTTATAAAACCATGTCAGCAATTATTATTTCATTATATATCCATTTTTGCATCTGTAATATTTTTTCATCAGCAGGATTTTGTTTTGAAAAACAAAATCCTACCAGAGCCTACCATTTTTAAACACAATCTCATTTTCTGAAGACAGCAGATGCTTTTCACACTTCTTATTTTTCAATGGCTGCTACATTATCTATCAGCAACCCTAGCTAACTGGGGAGGTCCCAGTTGACTGGAAATTGGCAAACATGACACCCACCTACCAGAAGTACTGGAACAAGGATCTGGGGAACTACAGACTTGTCAGTCTAATGTTGGTGCCAGGGAAGGTCATGAAGCAGATCATCCTGAGTGACATCACATGGCACATACAAGAAAAACAAGCCATCAGGCCCAGTCAACATGGGTTTATGAAAGGCAGGTCTCCTATTTGATCAACCTGGTGTCCTTCTAACACAAGGTGACCTGTCTAGTAGACGAGGGAAAATCTGTGGGTGTTGTGTACTTAGACTTCAGTAAAGCCTTTGACACTGTATCCCACGGTATTCTCCTGGAGAAGCTGGCAGCTCATGGCCTGGATGGGTGTACTCTTCGATGGATAAAAAACTGGATGGATGGATGGCTGGGCCCAAGAGTGGTGGTGAACGGAGCAAAATTCAGTTGGTGGTCAGTCATGAGTGGTGTTCCCCAGGGGTCAGTATTGGGGCCAGTCCTATTTAATCTCTTTATCAATGATCTAGATGATGGGATTGAGTGCACCCTTAGTAAGTTTACAGATTACATCAGTTTGTTGGGAGTGTTGATCTGCTGGAGGGTAGGAAGGCCACAGAGAGGGATCTGGACCAGCTGGATCACTGGGCTGAGGCCAGTTGTATGAGGTTTAACAAAACCAAGTGCCAGGTCCTGCACTTGGGTCACAACAACCCCAGACAGTGCTACAGGCTCAGGGAAGAGTGGCTGTAAAGTTGCCTGGTGGAAAGGGATCCGAGGGTGTTGATTGACAGCTGACTGGATATGAGCCAGCAGTGTGCCTGGGTGGTCAAAAAGGCCAACAGCATCCTGACTTGTATCAGGAACAGCGTGACCAGCAGGACTGGAGAAGTGATTGTGCCACTGTACTCGGCACTGGTGAGGCCCCACCTTAAATATTGTGTTCAGTTTTGGGCCCCTCATCATAAGAAAGACATTGAGGTGCTGGAGAGAAAGCAGAGAAGGGCGATGAAGCTGGTGAGGGGCCTGGAACACAAGTCTGATGAGGAGTGCTTGAAGTAACCGGGGCTGTTTAGCCTGGAGAAAAGGAGGCTGAGGGGAGACCTGATCGCTGTCTACAACTACCTGAAAGAATGTTGTAACATGGAGGGTGTTGGTCTTTTCTTCAAAGTAGCAAGTGATAGGACAAGACAAAATGGCCTCAAGGTTTAGATTGGTTATTAGGAAAAAATTATTCACAGAAAGGGTTGTCAGGCATTGGGACAGGCTGCCCAGGGAAGTGGTGGAGTCACCATCCCTGGAGATGTTTAAAAGGCGTTTAGTCGAGGTTCTTAGGGACGTGGTTTAGTGCTACAGTTTGGTTATGGTTGGACTCAATGATCCTGAAGGTCTCTGCCAACCAAAAGGATTCTGTGATCCTATGATTCTGTGATTCCACATCCAAGAAAGGCAAGGCATGCATGGTATATACTACAGCTTTCCTCTCTCTCCAGTTGAACAGTGCTCAGGAGGTCACGAGTAAGCCTGACATGTTCAGCTTCAAGGATACCAATAGGATACCAAGGGATACCAATAGAAGAAGCCAGCAAGCACCTACACAACAGTAGCACAGGTGTTCTCCAAACCACTCTCTGCCAGACTTGCTCTTTTATCTCCAAGGCAGGATATACAGAGAAAAGTATCTGACACCAGCCCACCTTCTCAAAGAGTTGCAGTAATGCACCATCAAATGCACAACCACCCCTCTGTATTTCACTGCTTTTTCTTACAGGGAATGACTGCAAGTGTTCTGCTTAGCACATCTGTGCAGGTTTAATTCATGTTACTCTCTCCTGATTGATGTTGGCTTAACAACGCTGGTTAACTGAGTGATGGCACTGTTCAGAGAGACCTGCTGTTCTCATGTGGCTTGTGGATTTGGATTGCCCTGAGAATCCCTGGCAAATCCTGACACATCCTCTTAAAAAGCTTTTCTTCCCAGGAAGCTCTTTGACCTCACTGTAATAAGTAGCTGGATATTTATGGCTCTCACTGAATTATATGTACTGTTTAGGGACCTCTGCACAAGATTCCTCTAAACTTGCTTTATATATCTTTGGAGTGTGTTTTATTTCTGGCAGCTGGCTGAGTGGCCTGAAAGACCACCTGGAGCTGGAGCTTGCAGTCGCTACTGGCATAAGAATGGGAGAACACTAACAGCTGGAGACAACTCCAGGGCACTGAGTCCAGTAGAGGTGATCTGCTCCAGCAAAGGTGATTCACCTGAGGACTGAGGTGTAGTGCAGTTTCCAGGGAGCAGAACTGGTTGTAGTAAAGGTGAAGTCACTGGTGAAACCTAAGTTAATATCAACGTTTTATGTAAGTGGATAGAGTTTTTACCACTGAAGACCTGGTAGATGTATAATTGCCTGAAAGTTAAAGTGCCTTTAGAGCAGGATGGAGGTGAGATTAAGGATATGGCAGACATTACTCACATCATGATCTTTTTATGACAGCATGGTAATCAGGTGAAAATGGAGGTTTCTTCAGAACTACACTTGGAACAAATTGCTGATATTTGTTAGGTGACAAGGTTTCAGTATATTTGCTTTGCTTACTGAAGCTTCGGTTACTCTAAACACATAATTGCATGCCATGTGATAAGACTAACACAGACTACAAAAACAGCTTCCAATGCTAAAAGTAGACATTGAGTGAAATCTGTCACCTCAAAGGAATAACATAAAATTCAGTTAAGACTTGCTTTGGTAATGTTTGCCATCTTGCTTGAAGTCTCATCTTCCAGGAAGAATAAATGCATAAGAAAATCAGGTTTTATTTTTTAAGTAAATCTCTAGCTTTGTGTTGGAGAGAAAATCTTGAATGTATTACTCACTTTGAAAGTGCCTAAATCAGAAATCTAATAAAATAAAATTTCTTTTCAAAATCTCATGGAAAAGAAGGAAGACATTTACCTCCAAAGTTTATCTCAGTGCTAGGTTGCTGAGGCTGAAAGCTGTGGTCACATATACACAACATTTTGAAGATTTTTGTGGAATTTTGCCATATCCTTTTCTTTCAAATTGATACAATTAATAGGTTTAAGCTAATCCAAAACAAGATCTTCAAAGGACATGTATTTGAAAGCACATGCAGTTATGCCATGTAAAGCCTTAGTTCACCTATAGAGGCATTTAGATGTCAGCATCTTACTGCACTTTCTCTGAAAACTATATGGCAACAGGAAATTTCACACTATCATTTACATTTTATATGGTCTTTCTGTAAAACTTCTTTGCAAAACTCACAGAGCTGAAAGAAGAAACTATCCCAGTTTTTGTTATAGCCTAGACAGTTCTTTTATATTCTTGTTGCTCAACCTTGTAATTTAATGGTAAGTGTCTCAGGTTTGGATTGTTTAAGTCAATAGATCATATTAGAAAATCAGCTTAAAAAGAAACAAAATCTTTCCTAGCTACCATTGTTTGATACAAACAATTGTACTCTGAGGGTACAGAAATCAAAAAGTTAAATAAAATGTATTTTTCTTTAATAACCAGACTCATGAATTTTCTTTAATAACCTAAGTCATGAATTTAGAGACCTAACTCAATGTGATGCTTTAGTTTTACACTTAACAATAATGCTTAGATACATGCTTTTTTTCTCTTTACATATAGTGTTAGGTGTTTTTTAAAAGATCAGCAAAATTTTTCTTATTCTTCCTGAGATATAGAAGTGTGAAACACAAGCACACACTTTACCTACTGTCAAAATGTCAAGGTTCCTTTTCCTAGTGCTGTCTGTGGAAATAATTGAAGTTAGACTGTACATAGCTCTTATATAGAAAGACACTAATGGTTTGAATCAGTTTCCTATTTAAGATTCTAAAAGAGATAACAAATAGACAGCTGCTTCCAAATGCAGTGATTGTGGCACCTTTGGAATCCTAGCATTTTCTAACCTTTCTCTGCCTTTATACCACCACTGCTTCATTTTCTTTTCAAAGGACACACAGAGTACAAGCTGTGTTTTTAATAATTTTGCTAGGTTCGTAATACCAGTGCGATGTTTTAATGAGATTCAAGAAGTAAAGAGGCAGTCAGCCAACTGTTTTCACTGGGACACTTAGCAAAGTGAGATATACAACAAAGGAAATTATATATTTTTTTTCTTCTCATTCTTTGTTGGATGCTATTGCAACCTGCAAATGCTACACTGTCATAGACTTCTACCATTCTCTGCTGCAGGAAACAACCAGTGTACTGTAACAGACACACTTCTCTATTACCCTGTTTAGTGTCTCCAGCTAAAAAGCAACAACAGTTCATCCTTGGTCAGGTCCTAGTTGGGACTACGTAATTACCATTGTGGTGGATCAGAGGCAATTAATTTTATTCCTCTTGCTTTAAAAAGCAGCAATCAAAGGGGGGGATGGTGAGGCATTTAATGTCAGAATAGAGTCCAACACAGGGGTTACACATTAAAATAAGAAAATGTCAAACAACAGCAAAGTTAAAATAGCACTACCTCAGCTTGCTTACAGTGGCAGAGCACTACAGGGAACAACACCAGTTTATACTTTCGAAAGATCTGTTGCAGGTTTCCAGTAGTTCAAACATTGCTGTTACTAAACCATGTTTTTTATCTAGTCATCACAAAGTGCAATCTTTCTACTACAACAAGCTTTGCTGCTTGATTGGTTTTATTCAAATATCAGACTAGGAGATGACAATACAACCTTTTTGATACCTTCTTGGATCTTTCCTCAAGGTGCTTATCTATACAGATCCCCAATAAGAATGGTTTCACCCTAAGAAAAAAAAGACTTCTGAGTAGCAAGATCAACCTGTGAGAGGTTTGTCCAACTTATTTCCCAGCTCACATTGCATTTCATTTTCAAAATAAGAAGTCAACCACAGTAACAAATCCTGTCTGTCACCACACCTCACCACTGTCCATGAAGAGGAGGTAATTCACATAGAGGGCATCAGTTGCTTCTGACACACATGAAGATGTTTGCATAAGCTGTTAAGTGATAATCATAAAAATCTGTCTGTTCTCAATGAATTGCCAGCATAGAAATAAAGCTTCCTTGAAAGCCAGTATACAGGTTGCCTTGTCCTTTTTCAAAAACAATGACCAGAAAAGAATGTTCTGTATGGGTAAGATAATAGTATATTTGTTAAACATGTTTCAAAGGAAGAGACATTCTAAAGTATGTGACATAAACTACCTTAAATCTAGTAAACTATGTTATAATATCCTTTGAAACAATGAGCTCCCTAATCTGACAGCAAAAGTAAATGCTAGTTTTAGCCCACTATGGTGCTCTTGAAAAAGAGACTGCAGTAAAAATGATGTACGTGCTTTGCTAAATGATCCATTTCTATTCAGATAACAAACATCTCTTGACATCTAAAAATGTTATCTCTTTTGAAACTGAATGGGCCTGTCAATAGACTCTTGCATGGGTGAATTGGCTCAGGCTATTTCAGAGAATGTTTATGGGGAGGACTTCAGATAAATATATAGAAAATACAAGACAGGATTAGATTTTGTTCTGTCTGCTAAGTTACACAACTAATCCATTTGTTTATATTTTCCAAATTTTTATTTTAAGGTTTTGCTTTTTGTTTTTATTGGATGTGTTTTTTAACATTATCTGAAAGCTTGCCAGATGAAAACCTGGATGCTTTAATATTTTAGACTTCAGGGGTTTTAACCTCTAATGTTGGGAGTCATGCACTTGCAGTATTACCTGACGTCACCTAGACAAGGCAAATAACTAAGTGCATACTGGTCAGCTGTCCTGCAGTGATTCATTTCAAGGCTTTTACCTCATGTCCTCCCCTGTTATGGAGGCTACATATTATTAGTGGTAGCATGGAATTGTCATTGTCTTTAACTTTGTGAAGCCAAGTGCCACACTGGCAGCAGGAATCTGGAATAAGAGATGAGTTATGGAGTTACACGCCGCCGTTGTGGCCAGGGGATGAGTCCCGCAGCCACAAGGAACAGGAAGTCCTCCCCACTTATAATCTCATGTCTGTCTGCTGTGCAGTCTACTGCTCACCTGTCACACAGTCCAGAACCTGGATTATCCCCAGTAGATGACACTGTATGTTCTTCAACCCCAGCACACAGTGCATCAACTCACAGATGTCAAGACTTCAGAAAATCAGAAGCACTGTAAGAACAATTGTGATCCCAATTTTAGGTTTAAGTTATGAGGTGTAATATTGCATATGCAACATAAGTGGAAAGGTTAAGTTGGACTGAAAGTCAAGGCCTTAAATTCATTAGTGGTACTCCTCTCACTACATCTGTTTTACATTGATATAACACCACCAGACTTTCTCATTAGAGCATTTTCATATACATCAGAGCAGAAAGGAACATATTCTAAGTACACACACAGATTCAGGGCCAAAGGCAGGGGGAGGGTTTGGGAGCCATTCAGTGTACAAGAACAGCCATCAGGAAGTTCTCCCTGGTATGAATGTTAACTTTTCAGTGCTTTCGTTAGAAAAGGCTAATACATGTTTAAAACAAACATGCTAGATTTCAGAAAACAGAGGTTATGCATACAGCTGTTACACACATACACACACCCACCAAAAAATCTGTTATCAAACCACACGTTAGCCCAAGCAATCATTTGCTCAATAAGCAGGAGCAATACTGAAGGTAGATTGAGGTAAACTGTTTGGGCTTTCATCACTCATGCGCGTCTGGGTAAACAGTATGGTATCTTACAATTAGCCCTCCCTTTTAGATTCTGTTTTACATGGTATGCAAAGAGTTTGCACTCCAAATTGTTGGTGTCATTTGTGCAGTATACCTCTAAGGATCTTGGTGGAAATACTGAAGAACCAAAGGCAAAAATGCATTTATAATAATATGCAATCTCAATTCCTTGCTAATGTTTTTTGTTTTTTTTCTCAAGAAAATACTTTAATTGTTCTGTCTATCATAGTCCGCCTTTCTGTTGTTAGAACAACATATTCAGTACTGACAGCTTGGCTAAATACCAGCCTACCAGGAGAGTAACCTGATTAATTGCCTGGATTCTGGCTTCATAAAACAGCTTTCACACCTTAATCTGGACTAGTTCGCATCTGTGGCTGTCAGGTTTCTGGCTTGCAAATGAAGAAATCAACTGCTTCTGTTCCTTAAAGAATACCCAGGAGTATCAAACCTCATGCAGAAAGTCAAAACATACAATTTAATTTCCATACAGAATAAGAATAACATATTTTGTTAATAAGAACTTCTCTGAATTACTGTACCTCTCTTTTTTCTAATTTTTTAATACACAGAAAATACCATAACATGGCACTGATGAGAAATTAAATCAGGCTTCTAGTTAAAATTTAGATCACACCACTTTTGTAACCAAACTGACTGTAATCTCAATTATGTCATCTGGGTCCATTCAGACCTTGTGAGTGACATGCTTGAGTAATTTATTTTTTTTTTTAAATAAACAAAAGGTATTATGAAAAGCTTGCCTTATGGCAACATATACTCCAAGAACTATCAACAAACTAAAAATCCTGCCTTTCAAACTTACACATCAGTTCAGTTGAGAGATGTGTAAAAGGACAATGTTGTTGCTGTACAAGAAACAGATTATTTTACCCCCCTACAACCTCCCTCTTTAAACAGACTTGAGCCTAGCTAAATCAATTTCTTTACAGTAAACATAAACACTAAATATCTATAAAACTCCAGTTTTTTGAAAGGAAAGTGAATGCTCTTCTAAATCATAAAAGTCTTGCTGGCATCAGATGTTCTATTAAGAAAAAAAAAAATGCATGGCCTACTTTACCTTCCCCCATACAAATTAAAAACTGTGTACACTCTTCTGTGTTTAAAAGATACTAACATATTAAATGAACATTAAGGGTGACAAGATAATCCCTTAAATAACAAAAAATGCTGGAAATCAGGTTTTTTCTACTTTAGAATTTAAATCAAAGTCCATCACTGTAGAAGCTGAATATCTTGCATACAAACGCAGTATCAATAACAAAATCCTCACAGATTTTATAGCATTTTTCATACTTATCTGCTTTGACATCAGAATTTTGCCTGTACATTATTAATTCAACGACACTGTTTATAAGTATTGATGATACAATCTTTAATTAGGTAATTACCCAGTATTTTTCAACACAATGCACAAGATGACTGGCTCTCTCTTCATGAGCAGCTAATCAATATTTCTTCTTATCCTACCATATATTGTGTAGTTGTGACCTTATTTATTCCAGAGTCACTTCACTCAGCAGAGTAATATTTATTTCTCAATAGACTTCTTTGTGATATTGCTGTCACTGTAATAGGGCTCAAAAGCAAAAAATTCATCTTTGCATTATCCTTAGTAGGCAAAACCTTTGGAGGATTAAGACCTAGGAAACAATTGGTCTCTGCTAGGGTCTGAAAGTCTTTTTCTCCTGACCATCCTTCTGGCCCATGCTCTTGGACTTCTGTCAAAACCACAGAATGAGAGAGAAGAAGTGAAGGAATAGCATATTTCTAGGTCCCATTCAATATGGGATCAAGCCATGACCCTGGACTTGGCTGTTAGAAAACATTTCTGGGTTCCACAGTTTAAACCTGACCAGAGAAACAGAAGGTCTGACATTTGCCCCAGTTTCATGTGCACAGATGTAGGAACAGATTTCTGTACCCTTTCCTCATTTTTTAGCATTTCACCAAAGCAGCTCAGCTGGACAATAGCTGGGATTCCAAGGGAAAGATAACAAGTGTAAAGGAGTTCACTCTCCTGGAATATGGGAAGGGCACCTTGACCCTGCCCAGATCTTCCCAGATCTTCCTCTTGTAGACAACAGCTCTAGCCCCTAGAACATCACATAAAATTAACATGACACAACCATCATCACTGTTCGAAGAGAAAAACTCTGTCCTCTGAAACCAAACCTTCACATCCTCTTATACAGCTTTGGGCAGATAGAATGTCTTGTCCTGAATACTGGGCATTTCTTAATCACTCAGAGGACCTGGAAGAATAAAATATATTAATTAGACCCTCACAGAGAATTTCAATACCTTCCTGACATTGAGTTTCAAAATTTGAGTTGTACATGGAAAGAAGTTTGAGATGTTTTCTAAAATGTGTACTGTCTCCTACCACTAGTGTTTCATGTTGCTTTTTTAATGTAAAAGTTTAAGCAAGGAAATTTCAGAAGGTGAAGATTAGTTTTTTATGTGCCTCATTTACTTTACAGTGTTAGTTCTAAATGGTCAGCAACAACTTTTATCCAATAACCAGCAACTAAAAACCTGGGAAAGTAAAATACACACTAAAGTTCACAGAGGAATTTAGACCTTACTTTAACAGCTCAAAGCCACTGTGACATTCTTCTAGTATGAAAAACTTAGACACCAAGAAGTACATCTTATTGATTTTCCACGGCAGAAGTAGAAGGAAATGAAGGTCCAGAAGGAAAATAAATTCTTATATGACCATATACACTGCACATCATACTTCTAGATTTTTCAGACAATTGGCTTATGCCGATCACCATCTCCACACCATGTTAAACATGCAACTTTCAGGGATAAATAGAGAGGGTAGAAATAATGAAGCTTCAGTTTATGCACAAGTTATCTTTAGTTTAGTGAGAAACTGATAAACTGTACATTCGAATTCTTCTGCCCTGAATCTACTTTGGTCTGAAAACAAACCATTAGAAGTCAGTTTTCTTTCTCTTTATCTCACAACTTGACAGACTGAAGAAAATGAAAAACAGAATATGTCTGTCTTTTTTCCTTTCCTCTTTTTCTTTTTTAATATTTTCTGTAAAAGGAAAAAATGAAAGCCCAATAAATATAGCTGAGGGAATGATGCCTGAGTTGTTGCAACACTGCACATATTCTTATAGCCTTCTAAATCGTAAAATGTTAACAGCAAAACTAAATCTTGACATCTTGATAGCTGAAACCATACTGCAATATGGCACATCAATTGCCTGTTATGTTTTTGAGGACCAAAAAATATTCTCTTCTGTACCATTAACATAAATCAAACTGGTTAAATCACTTTAATACTCCAGGTGCCTTTTTTTTTTTTTCCTCAGATGGCACGATGGTTGATGTCAGTGCTAGTGGCAGAGAGGGAAGCAAATAAGAGGGGGAAGGGAAATCAGATAGACTGCAGATTTGCAGGAGGGTTCCATACACAAATCAAGCCCAATAAGTTTGTCAGATGAACATTTCACATTAAACAAAATAATAACCTGTCATATGATTTTAAACAGCTTCTTTATTTTTTTTATTTCTCTCTTATTTTTTTTTTTCCCCCAGGTTTCAGAAGAGCAATGCAGGGCTGTAAGTGCAGTGCCACAGCTGCATTTCTCAAACTCAGAGCAAACATTTAAAAGCCTCCACACCCTTGGTTCTTGCCAGGTGTTGATTCTGACAGGAGGAGAAGTACCATTTTTTTCCAAAACCTTATCATGGGTGGATTATAGCCAATGCAAAACAAAAAAATAAATATAATCTCTCCTTCTGCAGGTCTGGAAAATTACTGTGCACAAGTAAGATATCCATTAAAATAAAATAAATAGAAAAGGCACAACACACCAAATTGACATATGTCTCTTTTGGATGTTTGAAGTGCTAAATCTCATGCCTTAAGTAACCAAGTTAGGACCTCAGCATCCCCCTGCTAACCACCAGTAACTGATTTCTCTCAAAGCAGCTCTATCCATTCTTTAACAAATATCTAAGTCTTTCATGGCAGCAAAAGCTCATGCTGGAATTCCTCTACTTGGAGAAGGAATGGAGCTCATAAAATCTCAGGGTTCATTTAAGGTAATCTGTCTATGAACTTGTTTTTTCATAAGTTCTATTTCATGAGCTGCCTTAATTTCAGACCACTAAAACTGTAATTAATGGTAATGGAGTGACTAGACCTCATTTGTCTGATGAGTGCACAGTCCACCTGATGCCCGTTCTTATACTAAGGTTTGCTGCTGTATTCAAACACGATTGTATGGGTTAGTGGTTGAGGGATCTGGGTTAATTTCTGCCATTGTTTGTATATCATCTTGGCTTTTGCTTTAACATCTGTGCCTCAGTTACTCCTGACTGTGAAAAAAAAAAGAAAAAAACAAACCTATGCAAATCACTTCAAGTTTTGTGCATAAAGGAGTCCTAGCTGTACATACAGAGCATTAGCCAATTCATTCTCCAGTGTAATTAGGTTGCTTGTAGCTAGTTCTCTTTGTATCCTGATGTATTACAAAACTGTTAGAATTACAAAACAAATTAAGAATTTAGGTTCTGGTTCTGTTCATACTGGATTTTATGGCAAATTTCCCATTAAATTCATTGGTTCAGGATCACAGCTTGTTGAGCATAATTCTTCCAGTTTGTTGTTGGTATAACAAAGAGTTTGTATTGTAGTCTTTGTTCATTGCAATATTCAGGATATAGTAAATATATAATTAAAAGAAACTCAGTAAATGTGTAGCTACATTCAGAGTGACTCAGATTAGGATTTTAATGTAAGAGATACTGTAACAGAGGCAGTGTATATTTGTACATGAAAGAGAACTCAGATGCAGAGCTATTTGTTGAAAGAGTACCTCAAGTCCTCAGTCTCTCTTGTCTATAAATTGCATTCATAATAGACAGCTCATTAACAACTCATTATGATACTGAATATTGCACAAACAGACACAGTGCAGCAAAGGAGACAAAAACTGAATTTATGAAAGGGGAAATAGGGAGATATTTTTTAATTGAAGAGTGTGACTTCATTAATGGCATTTGAGTTCTCTTCCACATTCGAATTGTCAGAAACAAATCTAGTGATAACTACCACTTATCAACATCTGAGAAAAAATATGTATACTATACATAGATAATAGACCAGCTGCATAAGCATGCACTGCCTGCTTTCCACAGACTACAAGATTTAGGAACTATGAATTAGTAAAATTCTACTAAAGTGAATATAAAGCAAATAGGGATTCAGTAACTCTGTATCATCTGTGGAATGAGTTTAGTAACCTTTATAGTGCAGCCTAGGAAATACTACTGCTTCCTTAACACTAACAGTCTTCAGAAAGTTACAGTGACACTTAAAACGTTGCCATTTGACATCTTTATTCAACCACCTATCAACCACATTTTAATTATTTTCTTTCATGGAAAAGTCAGTACCAAAGGAAAAATGTTTTTTTTCAAGTCCATGAGATCACAGATAAACTGATGGCACCAGGGAGAAGAAGTCTAACACATCTTCTCCATGTCCTAGTATCATTTCAAAGGAGGTGTTGATACTGCAGTTACACTGGTAGCATTGAATTACACAGCTCCACAATCATTTTTCAATACAATAGGATCAATGACTCCTGCCAGACAGTAACATCGATACTTCAGATTATTTAAGTTAGGAAATTCATCGTTCCTCTGCAGTAATACTAGTGACAGGAAAGTATGAAGTAGTCAGAGCAGAACTCTAAAAAATCTGGAAATTAGCACAGAAAAAACTGTAAAGAGAAAAGGTTATATTCTTATCTACTAGCAAAGGATTTAGAAATTTATAAGAACTATGTATGTTCAGTGTCTTAGAGATTATTTTTTATTTCAGTACACTTTATGATAAGATCTGTTTTGTACAAGGAAAATTAAGACCTGGTACATTTCATTTTTCCTACCTTCAAGGAAAAGCCCAAAGCTCTGTTGTAGAGTCCAGTAGAGTCTGATGATGAATTATGCTATCATTGCCCTTTTCCAACAAAAGGATCTTCTTTGCACACCTCACACTCAACTCTTCCTTACTGTGGTCTATCTCAATCATGGTGTGACACTGCGATGAAATAAAAAGTTGAAAGAGGACATTTTCTGTCCAGTCTTCCTCTGAGAATATTTTCTTTTTTTATCCCTTAACTGCAGTGCTAGAAGGTAATATCTGGGAAGCCATCTGCCTGCTCCTCACCTTTTTGCCTATGTCATGAGTCAAAATAATGAATCAAAGACAACCCCTTTTTCTTCCCTTTCTCATTTGACATTTAAACATAGTCTTTCTCAAGGGACAAGTTGGCATCCTGTAGTCAACTCATATGATTTCTAGACGGCCCAGAGAGGTCACCAAAATGTCTCTGAATGTCTTCTTCCAAACTTGGAGGTTTATCACAAAGGTTTGAGAAATGGATGTTAATTTGCTCATTTGGGATTGTGTAATCTCATTTTGGAACTCTGGAGATACTGTTCTGCATTGGGATGAGGAGGAGCTGGGTTCTTTCCGAGTCTCAGTAAGAAAGGCACAACAAGTAGAATAAGGTAGAAAGTAGGAAAAAAAAAAAATATCGATAGCAAGGTAATCATGTATTCCTTCAGATGGTGGGGATGTCACAGTTATACAGCATCGGGTAGACCCCAGATGGGCAGCCTTGGTATGCTGTGCAGGATCCACAGCTGTGGAGAGGTTCAACCACCACCTACATGGTGGCTCCTTATACCTGCAGGTCAGAGTGATATCTCTTTTTTAATGCCCACCAGAGCATATCTAGCCACATGTAACTAGGAATTGTTTCTAGGAACAGCACGTACCCAGGGTATTCTGGCACATTCCCTTACATTGTTGTATGCATGGGGTTGTATTGTGACCACTCGTGCTGACACACAGGTTTCTCAAGCCTCAAGTTGAAGGTCCAGTGTAGCAGATGTAGCTTGTTCAAGATCTCTAACTCCCTGAATACACTGCCATCTGCAAGATTCCTAATGCAGGTACTTATTTGTATCCTGAAGAGCTGGTTTCCTCAAGCTAATTGAAACTGATTTGGAGGAAATCCTTTAACCATTCTAAATGCATTTTATAAAAAATGTCACTGCATTTCTGTTAATGTATTCCTACATAGATCACTAATGCTGTTGTTGCAATATAGTAATAAAAATTGAACAATTATGTTATTTGAGACTAGAGACCCTCATAAACTTATATAAATACTAGTATAAAGTTTTGCAGTCATTGTATAGGTTGATGATCAAAACAAATTTTATTAAAAATATCTAGTAGAGATTCTGTGTTTTGGAGTGAATATAATTCTCCATTTTTATTCTCTGGTAGAACAGCACTCTGTCACATAATCACTGCCACAGAAAATTCTGATTCCTTCTTACCAGATAACATTATGAAAAATCAAAATTTGTGGTTTGTTTGTGTGTGAGGGGAATGGGAATGAAGAGTCATATGAGGTAAACAAAATATGAACTTTTTTCTAAGGAGTTATTTCCAATGATGAAATCAGAAAGGGTGAATGTTGAGTTTTCTATTTTTTCCCCTGCCTATTTCAATTGTATTTTCATTTGGATACCTTTGGCAACTTCACTGTTTTGTTTATTTATGATATCACAAGGTAGAGAAGGGGTGATCCACTAGATCAATTTAGTCCTTGAGGGAATGTAGTTTCCCAGTAGCTGCAAGGTCATTAATTTAAAAAATACATCTTTTGGTAGGCTGGCAAAAGATATCTTAGTTGACAGAGGCTTGTGGGAGAGGTGGTCTTCAAAGTGACGGCTTGTTCAGAGAAGGAAAATCTGCCTATGAGGACAGATATTGTCAGAATGTAAAACTTGTGGCTTAAATTCAGCTGAATGAACATGTCACTTTTGCAACGATACCGAAGTGATAGAGGCTAGGACTCTTTCTCCTTCAGGGTTGGGGGAAGAGAAGATACTTTTTTCTAAATTCTAAAACCATGGGTTTTTTAGTAAATGGCTTGAACTGAGTGGCATTCTTTTCTCTTTCTTTCCATTCCCACATGCCTGCTACATTTATCTGCCCAGCTGTGCTAGTAAGTATGATAAGGTATTTTAACAGTCAACAGTGAATTACTTACTTGCAGTTTTATAAAATAGCATAGCTGCAGAAAGTAATCATAGCTCTATATTTTGATGCATAGTGTCCTATTTCCTTACAGGTTTTGATACATCTTTGGCTTAGTTTCATATCTCATTTCTGCAGTTTATAAATTAATTGACTGTTTCTTGTGGTGAAGGAGATCATATTTTAAAAATTTTCTGCTGACGTATTATAAGCTATAGTGTGATACTGTCTATGTGTCTTGATGCAGTTATGATGACTGAGCTGCACTCTGCTAATTTACAAGTTAGCTGGTTGGGTACAAGGTATTTTGGAAACACTCCCTCTGCTGGGACACTCTCCTTGTCACAAAAATTCCCCAATGAAATAATGTGTTACATTTTGCTTCTACAACAGGTAAAACCCCAACTTTTCTGTAAATCACTGACATTAAAGGGTTCAATTGATTTAAGACACTTCAGACTAAAGTCTTAAAGCTAAAGATACAATTATTTAACTGAATGTAATGGGATTGGAAGTTTATTTTTCTGTAAAAGACAAGTTAGCCAGTATTTAAAACAAAATCTAGAATAAGTGCCTGGATAATGTTTCTTCATTTTCCTCATAAAAAAATGTGTTGTTTTATATTATTATAAATTAGCCACTATAAAACAGTGTGACAGTTACAGGCAGAGGTAGAACTTCAGTTTCTACTGTAATGTAGGATGATCAACACTCTATAAAAATGAAAATCATAAATCAAAATACATATATAACACTTGCCCCTCATTCCTATGTTGATTTGATTTCTAAAGCTGGAAAGAATAATTAATCTGACCTAGTGTATAACAAGGCCATTTAATGTCATGTAAAAATGACTATGCGATTTTCAATAACCTATCTTCCAGAAAAAGCCACTACACTAGATGCAAACACTTTGAAGAGATATACTTATTTTGCCAATGATAAAAAAATATTATCTTTGGGTATTCCTGACTGGCAAAGCTTTGGAAAATTAGAGAAAAATTAGTATTTTCCATTCAGAGTATAAAGTACCTGTGTTTCTTTGTCTTTCCCTGTTGATTTCATGTACATTGAAGCAGGTATCAGCAAAAAAAAATTACCCACTTAAAATACTTAAGCTTGACAAAAGACCTCTGTTAATTTCAGGGTGAAATTGTTTTTCTCAATTTCAGTCTGAAATACATATATAAGGATGACTTATTAGCTTTGGTTATCACTGAAGATAGCAATTTAAAACAGAAATACTGACCTTAGCTAGAAAAAATATTAATGTTTACACAGTGATCTGCTTGCAAAGACTTTTAAGAGAGAGCAGAAAAATTTTGGGGTGTTAAGGCAAAGGAAATGAATGCTTCATCTTATGATCAACATCACTTTTTGCTGTTGCACTCTTCAAGGAATTTCACCAATAAATATTATCATCCACAAGTGCACAAATACTCATGACCTTTTGGGATGATCTAAGGTTTTAAATGATGTTCAATTGATCGTTCCAAATCCATATCCACATTTTTCATAAATATCTACTGTCGAGAACCTTGGCAGGGAAAAATCAAAATTTTCCCCATTCCCATATGGCCAAACAGAGACATTCATCAAAGCTTTAGTTCCCACTGACTGTCATTCTCTATTTTCACACCAATTAGAATGTGACACCCAGGGTTCATTAAAATAAATGAAGTTTAAGAATTGTACATAAAGATGGACTTGCTTGGTTTATATTTATTTAGTTAGTCCGTTTATTTATTTGTTTGTTTTCCTTTCCCACGTTTTAAAAAAATGTGTTTATGTTTATCCTATCATCAACAAAATCTTACTGTATATGGTGTTCCACAATTTTCCACCTGTGATTCATTATCTGTCAATGCTATGACATGGGACTGCAATTTAATGTGTGTTTTGTTGTAACAGACACACATACATGTACAACCATCAATTGTTTTGGAGCCTTCATAAAGGTGCTGGAGTCCTCAGCAGAGAACATTTTCAGTGACACTGGCTGTCTAACTCCCATTGTCTGAGAGCCAGTCACACATTTGAAAACTGCCATTATAAGTAATGTTATTGCACTATTATAAGTAAATGCAATATATATGCTATCATCTTCAGCTCATCTTCCAGTCTTGTAGTTCTGAGTCTTTTTGTCTTTTACTATGTAAATCTTTAAGTTAATTTTGTCAATGCATGCACAATTCATGGATATAAGATTGGTAAAAGCATAGTCAAATCTTCCCTGTTGACTAAAAGATCTTGAAGTCTCTGTGTGAAATAATGTTTATACATTTACACAAACATTTAATTCTTGAAATTAAGTGGATTTCAACAGATGGTTGTGCACAGGGACCTTAATCTTCACTTGTCTTTCTATGTAAAAATGTTGAAAGTAATTATTTCTATGGTTTCTTGATGATTTAAGGTTCGTCTAGTTTTCTTAGGATCCTCTTTCCCCTGTCTTGGAATACACTTTAGAGAATGTTACCTTTTATTTAGGAGGTGAAAGAGCCTGTGAACAGGCTAATTTTTTCAGTTTTGGCATGACAATGTTCAGTTATGACTTTTTGCTGCACTCAGAGTAAAGCTAAATCTGGCAGAGGGAAAAACAAGATTCTTCAAATCTAGGAGGGTCTTCTTTCATGAAGGATAAGTGCCTTCAGAACTTTACAGAGGAAAACTGACACATAATCACAATTGCCATTTCTGCATGCCCAAATGTCTTCAGGCAGTACTTCCCACAAAGCTCTGTGTGGACAGAAGGGGGGAAACTGTACTTCTGCAACTATTTGGAAGGGATGATAATGCATTACCAAATCATGCCATAGTAGAGGTATGACATATATGTATACACATAGGAGAAAATGCTTAATGTCCAAGACCAAGAAAACCCTCTGTTACAGCTCCCACCATTTGGCACCTAAAACCAAAAGAAACAACACAAAACAGATCTGCAGAAATGAGTCTTATGGATTTGTTGCTCTGAGAACTACTTACTCTTCTGCTATTCCATGGCATTATTTGTATTTCAAGGGCTGTGGCCCTTCCTCTCTGTTCAGGTGGTAGGACTGTTAAATATTTTTCTCAGATTAAACATTAATCATGAACTCCAAAACTTATTTCAAGGGAAAAATATTTTTCCTGTTTTTTACACCTCTCTTCTTCCTTTCAAAAGAAAGATAAATCTTCTCTCTGGCATATCAGTTCTGGAATAAGAGACACACTGGTGAATCTGCAAGAACATTAAATATGAATTTCTATCCCTGCAGGTTCCAGTTTAAACATTTACTTACAGTGCATTTATCAAGGAAAACAAAACAAAACAAAACAAACAAAACACACAAAACACAGTCCCTTTCTAGATTCAGTGAAACAAACTTTATAACTCAGAATTAACAAAATAGGACCAAAGTTTCATTCTTTAACTGTCAAAAGTAGAGATCCCTTTGAATTACATATATGAAACTGTTACTGGGGTGAAGTAGTTTGCTTTTTCTTTCCCTTGATCTCTGGTCTGCAGCCTTCCAGCAGACAACTAATAATAACCTGAAACAATTTTGTTGCTAGGTTTTCTAATGCCTTATACATGTGAACAAGGACTGAACATACCTTCTTGTTCTTCCTGTTAACTGACACAAAAAAAAAAAAAAAAGATTCCCCCACTTATCATTTCAAATGGTGGCATCTATCTTGATCTATTAAAAAAGGTGATTTGAACCCTTCCTGGGCCACACACCCAACCCTGCCTGCAGGGCTGGTGTCTCATTTCAGGAGTGTTCCATTAATTGGGAACAGGTAATCGATCCCGGCTACTAGGTGTTTACAGGTCATGCTTCAAAGGAAATTGCAAGGAAGGTAATATCCTGAAATAAATATAAAAATTTAATCTTTTAAGGCCATTGCAAATTACATTTCTTCAAATATTTTTAAACCATGTGAGCAGTAAACCAGCTATTCAGAAGAAAACTTAACCCCATACAGTAAGATATCTACCAGCTATTTATTTTTAAGAACTGAGATGTGCTAGTTCTGGATCATTTGTTACACACACCAACTGTCAGCAGGAGGCCAAAGATCTAGCATTTTACACATTTTTAAGTAAATGTTTGTTGATTCTTAGGTTGCTTAAATTAGAGGAAAAGGTTTCCAGTAGAGAATATTCTGCTTTCTTAAATGGAAAGAATTGTAAGATTTGTTGCAACTACAGATAAGCTATACTGAAGTGCCTTTTTGCACCTCTTAAGCACACTTTCCTGAAAAGAGGTTTGTTACCTTCGACTTTCTGTGGATGGAGGCATATGGTTCCACCACTCTCATACTGGAAATCCTGGCGGCAATATCTCATTTACTACACATGTTGAACTGACAGACCCAACTGTGTTTGTCATCAATATGTCTTTTCTTCCAAGAGCCTGTGGCAGCAGATGAATTAAAGTGACCTCAAGCCAGCTTCTCCAAAACAAAGCATTATTCACTCAAACACAGAGAATAGGGCTTAAACAAACAAAAGACCCTTACCTCAGCTTTCATCTTTCCATCTGAGCCTCAGTAAATTCAGCTTTGTCCTACTACTTCTATTTCTAGGCTAGGTGGGGGTAGATGAGACAGTTTATTTTATTTCATCTTGCTTATGTGCCCCTCAGAGTCAGTCATCATCTCCCCCCATGCAACTGCTGACAGCCCACTTAACCTCCCTTCTTCCCTTGAATCAGCATTTGGAAAGTTATAGTGTCCTGCTTGGGCCTAGAAAGGCTAAACTTGCCCACCAATTTGGTATCTGGCAGAGGTGATTTCCAATTCAGAGCCTTCCTGTTAGTTCCCACAAGGATTCTGGACATTTTCCTCAGACTCTGTCATTATTTTCTTTCATGTGGGTTTCCAATTGCAGTCAAGCAAGACAGTAACAATTAGGGAAAACGAGGTGCATATGATATTTGTTAAAAATATGCATAGCTCCAACATCATCCAAAGCAGTAGAAAGGAGACTTTAGTGGAAGTGACAGTCTCATTCCCTGTCACTGTCTCAGGGTTTAATTGATCACAAGAAAATTTTATTTCTTGTTCTTGAATTTCTAAAAAATTATCTATTTAATAGGATGTTTGATATACTGACACTCACTTTCGATTCATCCCACAACATAGGTGTGTTTTCTGTGAAATCAATAGCAATAGATGTAACTAAAAGATTTTAAGTAACTATCTTTTCCATAAAATAAATAAAATGTCTCTAAAAGTCAGTCAATTTGAACTACTTTCAAGATGTCTGGTACCTTGACTCCCTCTGGGCCAAGTGGAGGTGGAACTCTTCCTTGCTTACCCATGTCTCTGAGCTTTCATTGCTCAGAGCACCTCTTCACTCTCCTTCATTCTGTGTTACACAGAATAGGCTTCACCTGCTGAATCTACGATAGTTTCCTAAGAGAAGTACCAAGATCCTCATGTGAGCACTGTTTTACAATGTGCTGGAGAAGACACCTGGAAATACAATATGGAGAATGAAGTCTCTTAAGTGGATGGTGGACAAGACTGTTAATTATAGTAGGATCTATTTGACACCCAGATTTTCTTTCTCTGTTCAGAGAAATGAGGATAAGAGGCTTGACATAGCTTTGGCATTACTTGTATTACAGGTTTTTGCTATTCAGACAAGAAGGGGAGACCTTGTTACCTCCCCAGATCTAAAATACCATCAATTTCTGTACTTTTGTCTGTGAGCAAGTGCTGAATTAAAGTGGGTCACAGACAGCAGAGGACTAGAATGAGTTGTGCAAGCTTTCCATTTCCTTCCTTCTTTGCACTTATATTAGTTTTGTGGTGAGTTTGGCTGCTATAAAGCCAAGTCAAGCATCTAGTAAACTGTGTAGAAAATACACACCATTCAAAAAATTTGAAAAGCAACTAATTGCCACATACATGGCAGGCTGCAGTTACTTTTATCGTATATACATGGTTACTAATTTCAGTGATGAAATGTGTTCAAAGGCTAATTGGAAGCAAACCATTCTCACTGCACTGTAGCGTTAGATTACCACATACCACTAAATGAGCTTTCTACCAACATAGAACTGCTTTCAGAAGCAAAAGAAACCACAGCTCCTGGGAGCACACTCTTCCAGTGGGCTTCCCAACAGGAGACCTAGTGACTCATTAAGTTCCCCTTCACATGTCCTGCGAAGGAAGGGGGCAAAGCAGCAGGAACCACAACTGCAAGCACCAGAGCTGGCTGACAAGGAATCTTGTTTCCAGGTACTCAGTTGGGAATACCTCTGTTTTAAAGAAATACATTCTGCCCAGCTCCTCTGGAGTTCAATAATGAGTACGTTATAACTACTCTCCTCTGTAACAGTTCAGTAAAATCTACAGATATGTCTGGTGCCAACATGCAGTGCACCATCCTCACCTGAGCAGCCTACTCTGTTGAAGATGAAGCACTGCATGGTAACATCAGTCTCCCTGATAATGCTTCTGAATCAAAGTTACCACAGGGCATATTATTGGATTCTTTGGGCAGCTTTGGTCATTTTATTCTATCTCCAATTATTAAACAGAATCATTTCTGATGTTTGATGTTCAGTGAGAGGAAGGAAAAACATTTTACAAGTTCATCTTTGTTAATTCTACTTTATAAGGGATAAAGCCTAGCTGTATGATTGTAAAATCAGGTAAATTCCAAACATTACACCAAAACTTCTTAACATTGTAGTTTAACATCCAGGCACTCATACTGGGACAGTAGGCTAAACAAATTTGTGCTATTTGATGTAAGGAACTTGTTTATTTTTCCAACTAAACAGACTTTGCCAGGAGAAACAGATGATCTGATAACTGGAAGCAGATCTAACAGTGACTCAAAGCCTAAACTGTGAAGGCAAAAATACTTCCTATGGTTAAACAAAATATTATTGTTATTGTTATTCAACACACTTTCAATTGCTATCCCAATGCACCCATGCTAAACCCCAATTGCTAGAGATTGAATAAAAACCAAAACCCACTAAATTTCTATTTGAATTTGGATGTCTACTTTTAAAGTATTTGTATAGTATGGTGTTATAAGCATTATGAGTGCAAAGAAGATGAGGTGGAGTAGACTTGTTAGAAACCGAGGAGTGACATAAGCACACTCACGATCTTTGGTAGAGATCAGCCCGGACAGGTCAGCACATCTGAATAATCCGTCTCCCACTTTTAGGAATGGGGTGTTGGATCCAAGCTCTGTCACTCCTCGGTTTGAGTTTCCTTCCAAGCATCTTGACTTATAGAGTGTTATCCCAAGGCTATATCCATACCATTAAACCAAAGATTGCCAGGGCCCAGTCCCTGGCCCTGAGGTCAATGCCATAGTCTCCCCTCTTCCATTCTGTAGTTTCCTACTAGAAATGGTCCATGGTCTCTGCTAATTCCCAACACGGACCTCAGAAGTTACTTGAGAGTGTACAAGTTGGCTGAACTCAGAATGCAAAGCATTTTTGCCTAAAAATGTTCCTGTGAAGAATATTTTCTTCCAGTGCTTGGAGTGAAGTCCTAATACCCTTTAGTGTAATGCAATGAGCCTAGCCTCAGAGTTTGGAGTTTGTTTTGTTTTGCTGGTGATTGCACATTATAATCCAATCTTTTGTTATTTAAAATAGGGAACAGTCTTATTAACCCCGTTAGATGTTTTCCTTTATGAAGACTACGAGTTTTGTGTAACAGCTGGATCTGAACTGATCTATAAGAGGACACTTTGTTACATCATGACCATTAAATTCCTCAGCTATGCATATTGATTAACTTGAAGAGACACTGATCCCATCCCTAAAGAGCCACTGAAAAACTTTAAAATACAATCCATGTCCTGTGGAATTTGTCAGTGCTTGAGCTGTCCGTAAAGCATACACCACACCACCACCATGATGACCATGCAACACCTCAGCAGTAGTAGCTATCTTAGGTGATGTTCAGAAATCACAACCCACATGTAACCCCATTTCCTGGGCTGTCCTGCTGCCATGACAATGCCCACACACATCACAGAAGAGATGCTGATCAGAGCAAAGAGGAACCCCTCACTAATGAAATGTGGCCTCATAAGCACACTCACGGTCTTTGGTAGAGATCAGCCTGGACAGGTCAGCACAGCTGAATAATCCGTCTCCCACTTTTAGGAATGGGGTGTTGGGTCCAAGCTCTGTCACTACCAAGTGGACACCAAGGGGCCTGATCAAAGTCTTCTTGGGCCTGACATGACAGCAAACAATGACAGAACATTTCTGACCCAGTGCACTTGCCCATCTATCTTGTCTGTAACCAGCTTTTGTCAGCCCAGCCTGTTCTGTCTCACCCTTCACAAACATGGGACTGATGAGCCTCTGGCTCAGGTTCCAACAGCCACCACTGCTACTATGCTAGTCTATGGTAGCACCTGAAAGACAGCCTTATGAGGATACAAAACAGCTCCTGTACAGCATGAAACAGACTGTTCTCACACTTCTATATCCTCCTGCTTCTTTTACCGTTCAGCCATTATCCTCTACAAAATCCCAGGCCAAATTAAACCAATGTACCTCTCTTCCACAAACTTTCCTAACCTCCTTCACAGCCTGTCAAGTATTCCACTTGAAGTCTGCTTCCCAGAAAGGACCAGTACTCAGGTACCAAGCTCTTAGATTACAGAGATGTTTTGGAGGCAAATGGGGGCAAATATCTAGTATAGGCCACAGAACAAGAATTTCTCTCTTTATACTCTCTTTATACATAATCAGCTTTGCATCCTGAGATTTGGTAAAGCCCTTGCTTCCAGCTTCCTGAAAAGCTCGTTAAGCATCACAGTCTTGCAAGAGTGCTTATTGTTTCTGGGCTGGTGTATCAAAGAGCTCATGAAGTAGACTTAATCACCTAGCACTGACACTTCATCATGCCATGTCCAGTTTCATCAGAGATGGACTTGCCTGGGGACAACATCATCTAAAGAAATGTGACATCTTTGCATTGCTAGTTCACTGCAGAGGATTATAGGGTCAAACTGCCAGTGGTGAATTAGCATGGGTGAAAAGCAGCAAAAGTACACACACATGGATTTGTATTTATGGTTTTGTGCCCACCATGTAACCTAATGTAAGTACAGGGAAACGAAGGAGACTCGACCAATTTAATCATATTCAAAAACTGCACTGTCAGTCTTAAAATCTCAGTCATAAGATATGACGGTAGAACTCAGTCAGTAACCGAAATTTTAGCAGTGCTACTGGGAGCTCAAGGCACAACAGTCTTTTCTGGATTTAAAATCTAGGATTATCAATGAAAACAAACATATCTGCTGTGTCATCAACTATCTTCCAAACTATGTAAACAGTATGTTAGAAACTACTGGCCAAGTTTATTCTGGAAAGAGTTTATGCAACTCACATGAAAACAGAAAGGTCATCCACTAAAAAGCAGAATTTACCTTTGTTCACAAATATCAAGAGTTTGTTTGTAACATATAGCATTTTTCAACATGTAAGAGCCATGTATATGATTTGAAAAAAAGAAAAAAAAAAAAAAGAAGAAGCTTAAAAGTGATAAAACAATTATATTTCCTTAGTAAGAAAGGAAACAAGCATAGCTAAGAAAGAATCGTCAGGGAGTATGAAGAGCGAGTGGTTCCCCAAGGGAAGGGAGGCCAGGAGGGGCCCCCACACAGGTAGGGCCAAGCCCTCGTTGGTGGGGCAGAGCCCCATGGCAGTGAGGTAGGGTGAACAGGCCAGGGTGATGGCAGCAGCTGCTCCTACTGACTGTCCAGTGGTCTTCTAGCAAAAGCAAAGTAACACCTTGAGTCCAGGGTTAAGCCACAAAGTACAAAAAACAGGACTGAGGACAGGCAGAGTCACATCAGCCCTACAGGTGCTCTCAGGGGCCTGGTAGGGAGAGATTTTTTCTTGAAATATTCTAGTTTTAATCTAATGCAATCCAAAATGGGAAAGGTTTTGACTTCCCCAAGTGCTGTGATAAAGACTTCCGTTGTATTTCATGACTGTGACAATTTATTAAGATTAACGAATTGTAATTTCCACATTGGTTCTTCTTCACATGGACCACTAGGTTCAGTGCCTGTGTTTGTCAACTGACTAACAGGTGATGGACCAAAATGTAAAATGTTCCCAAGACAGCACTGAGTGCAGACTGACTTCTATTTTTTTCCTGGTGGATTTTCCTCCTAGTAGTAGGTATGGTGTTGTGTTTTGGATTTAGTATGAGAAGAGTGTTGATAATACACAGATGTTTTAGTTGTTCCTAAGCAGAAAGCAGTCAAGGGCTTTTCAGCTTCTCACACTGTGCCAGGTACACAAGAAGCTGGGAGGGGTTGAAGCCAGGACAGCTGACACAAACCAACCAAAGGCATATTCAATACCATATGACATCATGCTCAGTATAAAAGTTGGTGGAAGAAGAAGGAAGGGAAAGACGTTCAGACAGATAGCATTTGTCTTTCCAAGTAACAGTTATGCACTATGGAGCCCGGCTTGCCTGGAGATGGCTGCACACATGACTGCAGATTGGAAGTAGTGAACTGAGTTGCTTTGTTTGTGTATGTGGCTTTAGCTTTTCTTATTAAACTGTCTTTATCTTAGTTGATGAGTTTTCTAACTTTTACAGAAGTGAGCAAGCAGCTTCATAGTGCTTAGCTGTCAGCCAGGGTTAAACTACAACAATTTTACATGTTTTTGCAGTGTTACTGCCAATGTCAAACAAGTTACTTTGAAACATACATGATAAAGTGCATTCCAATGCACTACTTGTTATCACTGATTAAATGCTCCCTGTGCCATCCAATATGGCTCATTCACTTGCTTATATATGATACAAGCAAGGTGGAATCATAACTATTTGCCAAACAAAATGTGAAGAAGAGAGCTTCAGTGGTTTTAGAGGTGCACAAATATCTCAATATCAATAATACTACTTTTTAAAAAGACTGCACGGTGTATAAAAGAGTGAGGACATACTTATTGCTGAGCTGAACTGTCACCTGAATACTCTCAACTTTCATCACAACTGGCCTAAATATCGTCTCTCTTTGAAACACATCACAAGCCTGGCTGGAGAGATTTCTAGTTTATTTTATTTTTAACTGTCATTCTCCAGCAAAGGCTGAAAGAATCATCCCCTAAAGTCTTTTCCTTTTACTACCAGATACATAAAGGACAACTAGCCTGGAGCTTCATATTTTTCAAGCTTTTAATTTTTTTTTTTTCTCAATTTAGAATGAGTGTGTGTCATTTTTGTGGCAATTCAGAAGTAAATGGTCCTGAGTTCAAACTGTGACTTTTCAGATTAGATCTGCCAGTTAAAATTTTGTTGAGATGAAATGGAATTCATTTGAAGTAGATGACAGCCCAAATTGACAGAAGGCAAAGCAAAAGCAAATTTCAGGGATCCAAAAGTCCCAAACACGGCAATGTGTCAAATGAAATGTCTTTATTCACAGCCTATACACCTGACTGTTCTCTTCAGTGGCAAAGTAACAAAGGGATTATCCAAAAAGCAATCAGGCATCTGGGCTGTTCCATTTCTAAATGGTAGTTTCTCTGTTTGAAAAACACTAAGTGTCAGCAGACAGAGAACAGAAACATGGTGCCAAGAATCAAACAATCAGTATGGGCCAGCTGGAATACACAGACAGTTCCTTCTCAAATTCATGGCTTTATTTCTGTGGTCAGCATTTCAATCACCAGTCATGAATTAATAAACAATGATGACTCAAGCTTCCTCACAGTACAGCTCTACCTGCAGTATCAAACTGAGTAAGGAGACATGGTAGGGAACATATAATAGTTTCCTATAACTGGACATCAGCAAGGACAACCGTGTTCATCTGTTAATTAAATGTTAGAGCACAGTGAATAATTCATCATGAAGTATTTGTTTGACAGATCTATTCTTTCACTGATTGCCTTCTTGAGAACAGTTATGTCCTCCTCAAATTCATTTTGTTTCAAAGGGTGGAATGACCATGAATAATTCAGCCCATTCATTCATTATTTTACTACTGAAATATAGATTATCTTTTTCAGGTTTATTTGTTGGCTTAAGGCAAATGAAATAAGTACGCAAACTCTTTCTCTATAAAGGCTCTTTTACAGGAAAGTTTTAGACAGAAATGTCATAAAACTTATTAAGCAGAGGAAATTAAGAACATCTCTGCCTTTAAATGCTTCACTCTGGAAGTGAAAGCTTAGAATGCAGGAAGTCTAAAAGTTTACCATCAACTTAGAAAAATCATGCATCTCTCACAAAAAAAAAGATGTATCTTACAGTGTATGAAATTCTGAGAAATTCCATATTTATTAAGTATTTTTGCCTTTTTTTAGCCTGTGTACCCGCTATTTTCCTCGGTGTTTTGATGTTTCAGAGTATTATCCCAGGTACTTACATCCAATATGTATGGCATTAAAGGAGTTCAGTAACAACAAAGTGAGATATTTCTTTCTTGATATATTCATATATTTATTACTGGGAAAATATTAATGCTTAAAGGCCCCTATGTGACACTGGTCTTAATGGTGTGGGGACTGAGATACACAGCAGTATAAGATTTTGCTACCTAAATGAAGTAGACAGATAATGGTTGAAAAAGACTAGAGAATGACAGAAAGATGTCTCCTGTCAGAGGGGTTTTGAATGTACAGCTCAAGTCTGAATTTTCCCCTAGGTACTTGGTAGAGCAATTGCTCAGTGCATGGCCAGATGTCTCAGAGAAGTGTCTCAACATGAGCATCTCTGCTGCTTCTGTGTGATCCCAGAAAGGGACATCGAGGTGAAAGCTTTGACAGACAGTAGCCTTTCCACAAAAATATACAAGGGAATGACAGTGGAGACAATCAAATAAGATGGACAGTCTCCCGTTCTCCTGTCTGTAAGGAACTAGAAGAAAAGAGCGTCTTTCAAATGAAGGAGACCTAAGTATAATAGGTATTTCTGAAATAGAGTTGTCTGTGCCAAGTTGGAAGAAATAAAAGTAGCTTATTTCTACTGTGTGCAAATAAGAAATTATATTTAAGACAGACTGAGAACAGGATTGAATGTGGATGCAAAATTAACCTGGTAACAGGATTGGGGAGCAGACAGTGTTCAAACAGATAAAGGTTGGAATGACAGGACAGAATAATTCATGTTTAGAAAGCACTGACAAGCTAGTACTTTCTTCCTGGAGCAAGTCTCATCTCAGTCTGTATGCAGCAGAAGAGGCCTAAAACTCCTCATTCTACTGTCAGACAACACAACAGTAGAAACCTAGGAGAAAAAAAGAAAATAAAAAAAAAAAAAAAGAAGAAGAACAACTTATCTTTTCATTCTGAGGATGAACTGTGGCTATATATTGGACAGACCCTCTCCTCTTTCATGGACAATGTCAAAGACAAAGATGTCTAATGCTAGCACAAAAGTTAACAGGATTATAAAATCTTTCTTCTATATGAGAAGAAACAGAAATTGAGATAAAAGAGAATAAACCCTTTAAAACTTTATCAATGGGTGACCATAACCATTTTTATATAAACCATCCATACACCATGTCAAAAATGAGGTGTGTAATAGCAATTTTTCAGTTTAATATGAGTTGCATAGTTCTGTCAGCTTTAGTAAATGCAAGAAGAAAACCTCATCCTAAATAACACCTAAGGAATTTGATTAAAATTTGGGTTGAACATTAAGTATAGAGATTGAGCTGTAACTCATGCAACACTGTAGTACAAAGTGGCTTCTACCAAATCAGGAAATGTGCGTACACTTTCCCCCTTTTGCATCACCATTGAACATGCTTTCTTAGTCCTGAAGACAATTTCTGGATCTGTCTTTCTAAATAACTCAACCTGCCTGTATACCCTTCACAAGTGGGATTTCATTTTGTAGGCCCCATGCTAATTAATCATGAGGAGAGATTTGAAGAAGTTTCCAGTTAAGGTTACCGAATGTTTTCCAAGCATGACAGCATGAAAGAGAGTTTGAAAAAAATCTTGCTCAACCAAACAGACTCATAGATGACCCATGAATGGCAGCAGCAGGGTCAACTTGAGGGACATTTAAGAGGCAAGAGCAAGCAAGTAGAGGGAACTGATTTCTGAGGGAGATGGTGGAAGAGATTTTACAGTCATGTGGGGTTTTTGAGAACATGAAAATCCATGGCCAGACCCAACACTGGACCTCTCCAGAGATATGAGCAGGAATAAATTCTATGCGTACAAAAGGTAGTTTCTTTTCCCTGCACTGGCGATTTGTTTTTCTGCAACTGTGGATCTTCAACCAAGGGCAATTCCCACAGAAGATGAGACCTTTGATAACTTGTATCTGTTCTAATTCAGGTGGGAGGACAAAACTGTGGTCTGCTGGTAGATGAGAGACCTGCAAAAAAATTTCTGTTCTCCATGGCTGCATCCTGCTTAAGCTCTTGAAGGCTATTAAGAGTACTTGAAAACAATGATTTATGTGAGTCATACAGATATGACCATCTAGCAGAGTGAATTCCCTCCCAGCTCAGAAGCTAAAATTGGCTCAGTCTGCTTTGTCTTTTTTTTTTCTTTTTTTTAAACTTTCACAGGAATGTCATATCATGCCACAATTGCTAAGAGGAAAGCAAAATCTTCAAAGTCAATGAGGCTAAAACTGATACCTAAATCATATTTAATATAGTTGGACTCAAAACAAATGAAGAATGCCTTCAGCCCTGAAACAAAGGCAAATAGAAAATGAAAATCACCTGATGAAAGAATAGAGTTATCAGTTCTTAATGCAGCAAAAGTTGGTGATTCAACTGCTGGAACAGAACAAAGCAAAACAGAAAGCATTTGTAGATAAGAGAACAGAACCTAATGGATATTTTCAGTAAGCCTAAAAGCTCTGTTACCACTATATTGCAAAGATAATGGTTTCTACCTCTGCAATTCCTTGCAATGATTGTTTTGCCAATATATAGTATAAAAGAAACAAAGACTGATAATTGCTTGTCAGCACTGACGAAGCATGACAGGTATCAAGCATGGGAAGGTTGATTGGTGACTGCTGTATCCGATAGTAATAGACTGCATACAGTTTATATTGTTCACCTCTGAAATTCGCTCAGGACTGTAAAGGAAAGGACATCTGAATGTCAGCTTAAACAAGCTGTTTATGTCTCTCTAGCTAAAATACATTCAGGAAGTCTCAATCACAGAGATCATTTAAAATTGCACAGATTGGTGTTGCAAATCATACAATAGACAGATCTAGGCTCTGCTCACAGGTCAGGTCCAAATGAAGTTCAGAAAAGCTGCAACAGAAATATTTTATCCAGGAAAAAGCATGTGTCTCAGAACCTTCCATCACAGATAGGTATCTAAATATAGGCTAATTACATAAAATGATATGCAGCATACAGATTCAAATTGTGGAGTGGAGGCACGGAAGGAAGAAGTCACCAGATGAAACCTCATTATAAAAAAGCATGCACAGTGAAAGATAAATCATAGTTTATGAAGATCCTTTGTTAACTAAATGAAATCATAGCAAAGTGGAAAAAGAAATGCTGATAATGTTATTACCCATTTTCCTGGATATTATTTGAATCAAGGCTCTCAAGTATAGTTTCTTAAGGATTTATTTATTATGGAATTCACAAAGACCTGTTTGGAGAGTGGTTTTTTTAGTATGTTTGTATTACCATAAGAATAAGGCTGTTAACCTTTTTAAATCTGAATAAAACTTCCAAAAGGCACCAGCGGTCTTAGGAATTCCACTTGAAGTACCTTACAAAAGTCAGGCTGTCAGAGCCTGGGGCTCTTTGCATTCTAAAATTCAGGAGGCAATTAGTAACCTAGCCCTCAAGATCCTCTCACTCTTTAAGTAACAGTATGCCCTAAGAAGGGGCAAAGAAACCTCTCATACATTAAACTATACAGGAGATCAGGAATCCAAGTTCTACCAAGATGCTTGGACCATAATTTTAATTGCTAGTTTGATTTACATATGGAAAAAAGTATATATACATTACATGAACAAGCTGGTTTAAAAATATACAAACCCTCTATTAATTCTGGGAGAATTACAAAGATTCTTGTTGTTTGTCACAATTATTTTAAGGCTATTTGTCTTCTCAGTCACTTGGCTCAGCAGACTAATTTTACTGTAAAAAATCTGGGGGTGTTTTCCTGCAATAAGAGCAAATATTTCCCTGAGGAAATATGACAAAAGTTCAATGAGTTTATCAGAGGCAGGACTCTTCCAATTTTATTGCTAAAAATGTGTTTACCAATGGAAATATTAGAATATACTACTAAATAAAATTTATAATAAGCTTATAGAAAACAAACTGAGGTTTTACATAGCAATATTTCTGGGAAGAAACAAAAAAGCCACACAATTTTATATTTAAATTCCAGAGAAAGCAGGTCTGCAGCTAATCAGCTTTACTCCCCTGATAAGTATTTTATTACAGAGCATGGAATTGCTCTAGAGAGGTTCACAGATGCAGAGACTAGATGTCTCAAGGGAAAAACACTGTGCTACTGAGCCTTCCACCTCTAAATTGACAGCTGAACACAACACAAGGAAGAACTAGATTATATTCTGAAGGCAGTGTAATGTTTTATTTAATTCATCACTAGACTCTATAAAAATATTTTGAAAGGATTCTTTTAATCTGGTGGATGTTCAGGGTCAGTCTTAGTCATGCTTGAATCCTTTTTTATGTATCAGAAGTCCAGTCATCACCAGTACTTTATGACAGCTTCAGATTCATGGATGTACAGGACATAGAAGATGAAACATGACCCCAGGAATTTTCCCTCACAGCAAGATTTGAGACAAATTAATGGATTAGTGTGGGGAAATTTACATCAGGTTTGTTTAAACAACAGACCATCAATAGATGTCTTCAGTCCCCAAGGTTATCAAGTCAATGGCTTTCATCATTTTAATACCTTCCAAAAAAACTTGTAAGACAGAGCACATTCTCAGGAAATCTAGATTCATACAAATCAATGCAAGATAAATCAATGAGCCAAATAACATCATAAGCTACCAAGAAAACAGTGCTATCTGAACACATAAGAGAATAAACATTCAATACTTTATGCCATGCAAACCTTTTGGTGAGTAGAGCTTTTTAACCACTAGAAAGGTTTCTTTTAAGATGTACATGTATTTGTTTTCTGACACAGTTTTCTCTTTATAATCAATGTTTAGCTTTTCTGGGATTTTCCTTTTAGCTTAGTACTTTGAAAATATGTGTCCTTCACTGTAAGTTCTTACATCCAACAAGCAATTGTTTAGATTCATTTAATTAGGTATGCTTTCCAATTTTTCTTACTTATTCCTGTGTATTACTTCATTTTGTGGATGAGTGGATGTTAACATTAAAGGAAAAGAAAATAACAACACTATATTCTCATTCTTATTGCCAGTCACAATGTCCTTCTAAAATGCAGATTTTTTTTTTATTGCCATAATTTCCATAACAGATATAATACAGACAGAATAATTACAGTGTGAGATTATGAAAGTGTGTCCTTTTTGGTCAACATCTTGAGGGGCATATTTTCTTCCTCTTATTTTTGAGCTCTATCACATTCACTGCAGGCAGCTCCCAGAGGATTTTCAGAGCTCCTCCTCCTGTAAATAGGCCAATTCTCTTGCAAGTATGTACTCCAGAAAAGAGTGAATATATAAATCTTGAAGGTAGCTGTTACCATGCTCTGGCTACACCTTGCACTTCACACCTTGTCTACAGTAAGGATGTTTTAGTGGAAATTTCACACCTAGACTAGAACACCTATTTTGACTTCTGTCAGCATTTTAGCACCATATTGATTAGACTTGCATACACAGTTCTCAAAACACTGGCAGAATATGGTGGTACAGATGCCTTCTAAGTTGAAACAGTGAAATCAAATTAACGGTAGGAAGAAGAAATTCCTATTTCCAAAACTTCCTACCAAAAAAAAAATAATTGCAACAACTCCTGTAGAATTGCAGACTGTATGCCAAGAAAAGGCTGTCTAATACTGTGGGAAACTACTGAAGTAGAGAGAAAATTTGTGCCACCATGACTATACTCCTATCATTCAGGTATATTTACATATAGTTTAGTCAGATCTGGGAATTTCAAAGTTACTTGCTGAGGGTACTCTGAAAACATACTCTCCCGTGGCCTGGGCCATTTGAGACACCTTTCCTGACATCTTCTCACAAATAAGCATTAGTGATATGACATGTATTTGTTAAATCTTCCCATTAGAGGTTGGTGACCAGTACTTCAAGCTGCATCAGAAGATGCTGCAGTAGATTTGAACTCCAGAGGGTAAACCTCTCCCAGTATTCGCAGCAGTGGCAGCAGTAGTGGTGTCCTGGAGGCAGAAGCAGACTCCCATGGGTAGATCTTCTGTACAGCACAGCACACAACAAGCCTGGACACAGCCACAGCAACTCCCTCCTACCCATGGGAGTCCACAATAGATGGCTTCACATGCTCTTCTTTTTGAGGTTTATACCTACATAAAGCAAGATGGTTTTTGAATATGGATGAGCCCAGAGACTGAATCCAGTTAGCATGTACACTTTACATACTTTAATGGAGCTTTTATAGTAAGGCACAAATCAAGCCCTGTGATTCTGAAAATTTGTGGGGTATTATTGTGACTAATGTGATTAATAGGGTTTAGAAGGACACACTAGGTGTTCAAGGTCAGATTTCTATCAGGCAAAGTCATCACCAATATAAATCGCATTCAAGTCAGATTTTGTAGTTACCAGCATTAATATCTGACATTCCTCACCTAAAAAGCCACTCACTAACTGTGTGTTTACACCATATGTTGCATATCAATAGGAGCTTGTTGTGGGCACAAATTAGCTGATTCTATGTGTGTCCAGAATGGAGGAAAAAAACAACAGAAAAACAACCAAACAAAAAAACAACCAAAGCCACAAACAGAACAAACAAAAACCACAAAACACTTACACATCAAAAAAATTTCAGTGCATTACCCACTGTGTGCTAATAATCTCAGCCTGTCAACACCTTTCATTGGATCAACATTTTATTATTGTAATGCTCTCATGTATCCTTTTTTCTTTTAACTCAGGGCACAGATAAGGCAAACCTGCACCTAAACATAGTGTAAGCACTGTGTAAGAGGACTCTATAGCAAGGATTATTTGTCATCCCACACATGGAGCAGACTGCACTCATGGATAAACAGAGGGCTTAAGGACATGAGCATCCCCTAGCTCAAGTGGTGGAAGAGAAATAAGATGCTGGGAAGGGACGAAGGGCAGCAGCTGTAGAGTCACTGATTGATTGGTGTGGGAGGGGCTTCCATACAAAACTGACATTGATCTATCTTTTAATCTAACAGCACAACAACAAATCTTAAGGCAATCAATTTTAATGGTATTAATAGTCCCATTCAAATTATTCACTTTCTACCTTAATTTAGGAGGCTGGCTTCATATTTCCTTGGCAGACTTGTCAAATAAATATTGCTGTTTCTTTGAGAGCAGCTTTCCTTACTGCTCCATTTCTTTAGCATGCTTGCTTCTTTAAAGACTGCTAGAATTTCCTCTCAGGACTGAATAATTAATAATTCATTCATTTGCTGCTTGTTGTGATAATCTTTCTTGCTTGTATAAATCATTTCCATGTTGGTTTGTTTTTTCTTTTGGCAAAGCACAGCCAACCCTAACATTTCTTAATCCAAAACAAGCTCTGATCAGTTTAGATAATCTTTGTCACTCCTGAGTCAAGGCTGGGCACAGGTCAGGACTCTTCATTCTAGTAATTGCCCTCGCTTCATCTATTATTTGTTCTCTTGAATAAACCATCAGCTCAGAATATATATTTTTTTTTTTGGTTATTCATTTCAAGCCTCATCCAGTGGCCATGAGAATCAATGGGAGACTTTGGGAACAATAAGCACTGACCAAAATTTTTATCGCTTTCCAGTGTATTGAACTGAGTGAGAAGAGCAAATGGAGCAGGGCTAGGATGAACTGCTTCGAGACAGAAAGCAGTAACTTGAGCAGCAAGCTCACAGAGCTCATAGCCCTGCAAGCATATGATCATCTTCCACGGCTGCTTAAGTCTCTGGAATAAGTAAATAAATAATAAATACATGAACAGAAGCCAAATTGCAGTATTCCTGTAACCAATAGCCACAGAGTGATACAGTAATGTTATTTTCCATTTTAGTTTGTTTCTAACTAAAATATGAACATAAATACATGTAAACACCATATGTAAAAGCCATACATCTCTACTATTAAGGGATTACATTTTCATTTAAGGGAATACAGTTAAAGGAATGCAATTAAGTAAATACATCTTCAGTTTCAGAGAACTTTCAGAAAATTCAAACACTTTGAGAATAGACATCTCTGCTGGAAGTTGGCAGACTGAGTTTTATTTCTCTCTCTTTATTCATATAGTCTAACATAAGGATTTGCTACTAACCACTTCCAGAGGCAGGTTTGGTACATCTTTCATCTCACACAGTAAAACAGTCCTTACAACCATACACCTCACACCTTCACTAGTGGGACTCCCTGTACTACAGGTCATGCTAGCCTCATACATCTAAGTGTCTGGCTGTCAGGTAGATTTGGAGCTGTTAAACATATATCTGTCTGTCAAACATCCACATCTGATCTGTAAGCCTGGGATTTATCTCACCTAGCTTAAAACTTCTACAAAAACTGAATAGAAGATCTCCACATTAAAACAGCTGAATCACTTTCCAGAAAGGCTTGTCATCTCCATCTATTGCAGAGAGACAGCATAGTCATTTAAGAATCAACTTCAGCTGGCTGGTCAAGGGTGTGAAAGGCTGTGTGAAGCTCTGCTGTGTAGCTGTGTCCCAGACAACTTTGAGCTGTAGCTGTCAGTATTAATCTGTGAGCAAGAGAATCTGTTGACTATAAAATTGTGCAGCTTAAGAGAGCACAGAGTGGAGGATTGAGGCTGTGCTCATAAGAAGCCATGAACTCAGTTTCAGGAGAGAAAAGTTGGCATGAAAAGCTATAAAACTTCGAGGTAAAAAAAAAAAAAGTGCAGAATAAAAAGAAAACACTGAGAAAAAGGAAAAAAAAAAAAAAAAAAAGAAAATACTGAGGAGGAACCTATTTCACAGAGCATTGGAGGTCAATGCTTTCCTCTGACTGCCTCACCAACAGAGACTTCTCACATATCTGCACCAGGGTGACAAAAATAAAAATGCTTAACTTAGTAGTATCTTTGTTTCAGTCTTTGATAGCCATATTAGGCAATAAGCAATTTCTGTGTAGGCAGAAATTTTGCACATGATCCTGATTGCAAGTCTTCACACAGACTAAAAGATAGCCACATGAAAAGGTCTAAATATTTACTAAAGGAAGTGATCCAGGTCACTAAACTTAGGTACCTAGTACCATTTTAGGTGTTTATAAGATCTGATAAGACCACAAATATACTTAATTCTGACAGATAAGGATGCAAGACCTTCTGGAGTACCCTGCTGAAATCATGTGTGTGATAGCCTAAGATACACCATTAAGTGCTCAGGTAGTGTCCTGAATCACATCCTTAAAACCAGATGAAATTAATCTTACTCTTGCAGACTAGACCTGAGTGCTGGACAGTGAACTGCAGTAGTCATGAAATGAGGAAGTAACTCATTTCCCTAAAAGCAGTATAAGATACTTGCTCTGTGTCTCCTTCAGGTTTTCAAAAGAGTTCCCTTACCCAGGTTGATAAGGAGATTTCAACCACAGATCTCATATGCATGTCCTGTCATTATTTATGTGTAATTTGGTAGCACAAGGAAGCTCTCATCGTGATCCTGGACTCTTATGTTACACTTAGTAAAACAAGACAAAGGGAGCATTTCCCAAAGACCTTAAAATGTAAACACAAGTTTCTCCCAGCAGTCTGCTCGGTCAGCAGTCTTTTTCTTTTATCACTTTTTGTTAAGAAAAAACAGGGAGAGAGAACTAAGAGAGCTCAGATTACTCTGGCAGAGAAAGAGAAGATGGAAGAGGTAGGAAAAAAAATGCAAGCAGAAGAGGGACAGAAGAGAAAAATTTTGGAGGAGATAAAAAGGGTAAATGAAAAGAGAAATATAGACATCCATCCCTCAATAGGAAAGAACACAAGAAATCATTTTATAATTAAGCCATCCATAAGGAAAGCAGAAAATATTTTCCTTGAGAATGCCAGGAAAGAAAAAAAATATTTCTCTCTTTAAGATGTTGTAGTGAGAGAAATATCTCTGCCATAATTTAGTTAATGTATGACAATGGAGATAACCCTATCAGAAAATCAGCAGCAACACAGAGATCTCATGGAAAATCATTGCAGAACTCACTCTGAAAGAAGATGCACTTCATGGTAGAGCATAATTACGTGACAGTTTCACTGCAAATTATATGACAGTTGCCATCAATAAAAATGGAACACAATCTTAGCATGTATCCCACAGTCTGATTTTTTAATGTTTGTTTTTGAAATCCAGGTATAGTATATTTGGCTGCAGACATAATAACACCATACTAAAAAAATCTGTAATCAAAGTTTACTGTACCAGTGATGAATTAGCCATGCATAATCACAGTGCAATTAATGCATTTTTTAGAGCTCAGATTACAGTCTACAACTATATATCACACAAATGTGAGATACAAAGACAAATTACAATGTAATTGCATTGTACCTGTTGGATATTGAATGTGACTGTAAAGTATCAGCCAGCCAAAAGGATGTACGTGTTTTGACTCCCCAACACTATCTTGGGAAGTGAAGTGTTAGAAGTCCCAAGAAATTGAGCAATAGGTGCAAAGGAGCTTATATGGAAGAAGAAATTATGATATTTAGAGTAACAAAACTAAATAAATTGAGTCTTTGGGAAAAGAGTCAAAGATATCAAGAAGACTGTGAAGAACTGACTATGAACCTCTTATACTACCTTGAAGGTAGCATGTGCCCTTGAAGATGCTAAAGAAGGAAATGAGAATTTTTTGTCCTTCTGATGGCTTATGGAAGGATGTTATAGAAAAGAGCCAAATAACGCGAAGGTGGACAACCCAAAAGAGAAAGGCCACAGCTCTTCTGCAGCTCTGTGTCTGGAAAACAACCTCAGCTGTGTGTGAAAGAGAATGGGTGGTGGTGCTACCCATTTGTGCAAGGCATTGTGCTCTCACCATACCTTAGTCTTTTTCCCCGTTTTTTCTCTTTTTTTGATGTTTGGAAGCTAAACTGGTTTTGATATCAATGTATTAATCTTTCCTCTGCAGAAATATCTTCAGTGTCTAACATCATTGCCAAACTTCAGAAGAGTTAAAAAAATCAACAAATGCCATTAATCTCAGCAGAAATCCTCATAAACTCCAACTATGTATCCTTCAGTTTATAATTTTCATATTCTCCTACCCATTTAGTCTGACAAAATACACATCACCTCCATGCTGCTAGTCCCATTTGGCCAGAGACTGAGACTTGGAGACTGAGACTCCACTTGGAGTCAGGAACACTAGAGAAGCAAAGGTATGTGGTGGCCACAACACTTCACCCTGCTTAGTAGTTAAATTTGGTTTCTCAACATAAGGATTTCTCACTGATTTGTTTTGAAAATTAAAGCCTGAGCTGTCAGAGTATTATTTTCCTGACTATATCAGAAGACAAACCTGACAAGCAAAAAGGCTGTATAAGAGATCTACAATGATGTAACAAAGAGGAAGGGAGAGACTTGGTTATCAGGGGAAAGGTTGTGCTTTCTTTCTTGGATATCTGCAAATGGGTTGCATGAACCATGTTAACACATAACTTTGCAATCTCTCCCTCTTTCTCTTCCCCTTCTCTTCCAGCTAAAGAACAGGTAAATGTCTCTTCCATTCATTTCAATCAATACATGATAATTAAGCCTTCTTATTCATGTGCTATTAATAACTGTTAGTCCTGGACATGGACTAAGAACTTGTGGTCACAGGCAAGGCACAAGTAGAACAGAAAGCTATTCCTACTCTACCTTTTATTCTACACAGCTTTGGGAAGCAATTTGCTAGACAATAAACTAAAGTCAGCTTTACTATGTGTGCAGAGATTGGTATATTTTGACTGAGAAACTGAAATTGTTCTAGGTTGAGTCTGAAAATCATTTCTAAAATATTGATTCAAGTGGGCAGTTAAGCCCATCAGGGCAAGACAGAAGAATGGTTTATGACCTTTTTCTTAATAGGGAGAAAAGGATAGCTGCAAATTTTCAAAATACTTCACCTGCCATCTCCTACATTCCCCTTCTGATAGCCCCTCTCACAGCTGCCTTGTACTAGAGACACTGTCCTGGAAACAATGAGCTGTTCATACGAGCCATCCTTTCCCATGAGAGCAAACAAATGGCTCCTGGAGCAAGAGGAGGATAGGAAGAACTATGTGAGTGATAGGACCTGCAGCCTACACTACACCCTGCCAGTAGAAGTCTACACTTTGCAGATGCAAGACAAAAATTCCAGGTTTTCATGCACAACAGGCTGTTTTACTTTGAAATTCAGAACGAGTTAACTAGCAGGGCATTATATAAGAAAAGGATTGTTAATTTATTCCCCTAGAAGTCTGGTAATGCCGGGAAAACATGCCATCTTAACAAAGCCTGGGGAGCTGGGAGCAGCTATAGTGACCACGAGCACTCTAAAAAAGGTGTAACCTTACCCCTCCTCACCCTCTGCATGCACTGAGGACAGCAATCACTCTCAGGCCACTCTGCTTCTGCATTTCTCTTGCAGCCTTTGACATTTTATTTGGACACAGAGATAAGGCTGTAACAGGAGAACAATAGAAGCTGCGACACCACCGAGCAATTTCCCTCCCTCCACCTCCAGTTTCTCATCCTCTGCCAGCAGCACACAAATAAGGGGGCTGCAGCCTTTTAACAGCTTGGGATCAGGTTCACACTTTCATTCCAGACACTGCACTAGGATGATTTGTGTTTATCTGAGCCACCAAAGCAATCAAACCTGAGACCAATGTTTTCGTGGTAAAACAGAAGTTAATTGGAGCATTTCAGGCTTTTTCTGTTAGTGTCTTCAGCCTGATCTTCCATAGGATGGAGTTCAGTGAAAAATATAAATGTTAAAACAAAACAAGCAAGACCTACGTCCATCCGATGCTGCAGGCACTCCATTAGTGGTATGTAAGATCTAGCCAGCCTTAGAGTTCAGAAGGTGAAGAATTCCTCAGACGGATCAAAGCTGCAGTTTTCTGAGGGTAGAACAAAAAATTTTAAAGCAGCAGAAAGATACAGAAAAGTAGAGGTATCTTTTTTTGTAAGTTTACAATAATTCAGATGCTTCCTATCAACAGGTATGCTGAGTTTCTTCACTATTTGAAAATGGCGTATTTGGTCATTTAAAAAAAAAATTGACCTGGAACTCAGACCTCTTTGTATTTCAAGTATTCAACAAATCATATCTGTTGGCAACATGTTCATATCATTTTGAACATTAATTTTTCTTTTTTCTGCTATTTGCCTTTTGGTTTCAGAGATATACTTGGTCACTTTTGTAGTATCTTCTCCAGAAAAAAGGCTGAAGCTGATAGTTTTTTGAAGGTTTTCTTCTGATGCTGGGTTTCTGACGTAATTTCATAACTCCAGGAGGCCATACTACCAAAAAAATACATAAAGCAGTTCCAATACTGTCTGTCTTTCCCTAATCTGAATATAACAGCTGGTGAAAGAAAATCTAAATAACTGTAAACAAAACAAAATTTCACAGATGAAAGATTCTGCTTTCATCAAAAATCCCACATATGTTCCCAGATGAAGATTTTCTTTTTAAATTTTGTTTTTTATTTCATCTGAAAATACTATGGAAACCTTTAATTGACAGGAAAGTTGAGAATTCTTCTGATATGTTTTTCCCCCAGTGCTTAATCACTTTCTCTGCATAAAGATGCTTACCTTACTTCTCCTTTGCAATCATTTCTCATTTGCAATCGTCTGACTTCAGCTTCCAGCTATTACACTTTGTAATGCCTTTGTCTTCTAGATTAAAGAACACTTCAGTACCTAGTGTTTTCTCCCTGTGAAGTTACTTGTATCTATGCTATAATCAAGTCACCTCTCAATCTTCTTTTACTTTAAAGGAGTGTGAAGGATGAAAGACCTAACAGACTGTGAACTCTGGAGGGGTACTAGAATGGAAAACCCAGTATTCATTATGGGACCTGTCATTCACCCTCAGGCAAACCAGTTTATCCACTCCATATTTTCCTTCTTACAGATCTTTCTTGATTGTTTAAATTGCAAAGTCTTTGGGTGTGTCTGTAGCACAACAGATTAGCAACCTTCTGGTATCTTTATTAGTGCAATACAAACAGCTAAACCATAGTACAAAGGGGTCTGTCCATTGTTGCTCATTTACATTTATTTGGCTGGTAACTGTCCTTACACAGTTCTCTAAAGTTTGTCTTTGTTTGTTTGCTTTCTAGTTGAAACATTGATTGACTTAGAGGACATGAGGATCCCTCTTCAGATCATTGCTGACCTGATTTCAGAAAATGCAGGATCTAGTTAGCGTAAGAATATGAAGCTTTTCCAACCTATCAATTCTAAATCCCAAGAGAAAACCAATGGAAAAACATTTTCAAATATACATTTGCGTGGGTTTTGTAAGCAGACAGATTACTAATACAGACAGTTCTGTTCTTTTGGAATATTAGTTGCTCCATTTTAATTAAGCATAGGCAAGAGATCCCTGCCCTATACAAACATGCATAATTAGCAAAAATGTGTACTTTATACACTGCTCTTGTACATATTTCTGCAGTAATTAAAGGCCTTAAATGACTGAGGTGAAAGTAAGAAGGTTCATTTAATGATATCTGAACTCTGCCCCATAATGCTTATTGGTTTTGATGTAGCTTGAGTTAATTAAACTTGGAGTAAAAGGTAAGAAGTTAATCAAAGCCAGGGCAAAGTGAAAGATTTTTGAAAGTGTCCAGAGGCATAAGTGCAGTCAAGACTGAACAATTATGAGAATACTTCAAAAAAAAACCCTAAATAGCACAGTAAGCTGCAATAGGTAAATCGTGATAGATAATTTGTGGTAGATAACATCTCTCTCTGGCCACACAATTCTGCCTGCATGCTACTGATACTAACAATGCCACCTAAACTTTACACAATGTTTTAGTAAAGAAAAAAAAAATCATATTGGGTTCTGCTCACATGACTGAAAGAAATACTAAAAAGGTCCCTGCTTGTGCACACCAAAGAAAGATTGATGAGGTAATAATTAATTAATTAATTTTGTTATTTTCTTGACTGACCTCATATGAAAGAGCTGGAAGAAAAAAACCTGAGATTTTGAACATCAATTCAAGGACCATTGAAACACCACAGATGTTCTTTATCTCTATGCTAGACCACCTTAAGATGAGACAGCGATTAATTTTAGTATAAGCTATAATGTTGAAATGTACCTTTTCAAAGCAGAGGCCATTTATGAAAACTGTGGAATCAGAATGAAAGCAACATTTAGTGACATGAATGTACTAAGCTGTACACTTTCATAAGCTTCGCTAAATAACTTTTTCACCCAGCCCAAGAAGAAAAAGGCTAGAGGATATTCTATGTCCCAGTCCATTCTGGGTCTCCTCCAAAATTAATGAAGCTGAATATTAAGCTTCACTCCAGGGAAAGAGCAAGCTAACGTGCTGTAGAAGAGAGAAACAAACTGATCAGGACATTGTGAGGAATTTTTTTTTCAGTAGTTGCACAAGCTTACTTCATACCTTTGTATGGTAAATGCCACTCTGACCTAATAAATATAGAGAAATAAAAGGAAAAAAGATCTGAGGTGAAGATGGTGACATGTTCATTAAAGTGACACTCTATCTCATTTTAAAATAAGTGTTAGGGTCGTCATGGGTCACCTTAACACTAGCAACTTATTTATACTGTCTGTCTGACCCCTCTGGGCAGAAGCCTAAAAGTGAAGCAGGTGGGCTGAGATTTTCTTACCAAACCCACACCAAGGTTGAATTCCTGTAACTATGCAAGGCATGAGCTGATTCCTTAATGCTGACCAAAAACTTCCAGATCTTATGACAAAACTGGACAGACAGCCCATGTTGGTACCTAACAGTCTGTTGACCCTGCTGTACCCAGAGCTAACTCCTGGTGGCAGAAGCCCAACATCCTGGTTAGTCTCTGGGTCAAACCTAGCTATTTGTCCTTATATTTTGTGCTGGCTCTTTCCAATTCTAACATTTACCCTTTGGCTCTGATGACCTGAAACTTAACTTTAGGGATGGCCCAAATGTTAACCCTGAAGAGATCCAAATAGCCAGACAGGCGTAGTTCTTATGTGAGTACAGTGCCTTTTGGAAACCCCTGCCTGTACAAGCCTCAACCCTCTCTGGAATTGATTTCAACCTGGAAGCCACTTCCATAGCAAGAGATCATAAAGTGGCCACAGGTCATGCTCGCTGATCCTGCTGGTTGATCCTGCTCTAGCCCTAGTCCTAGTTTGGCCCAGTGCCATCTGTTGTGTATGTAAATGTCATACAGGTAGGTATAGGAATAAGTGTATAAATTCATACCCACATTGTATATGTTTGTAGAGGTATATGCACATTGTTTACATGTATACAAATACAAACCACTATACACACAAAATAAATAAATATATAAATATCTAAATATATAAATATATATGATCAGTTTGGTCCAGTAAGAAATACCATTGTTAAAATATAAACTATAAAAACCAGTTGATATCTGCCTATCCCAATGCTAATTTCTTCTATATCTGTATCTCAAACATATAAGCCTTTCCCAGCCTGACCACCCAAAATAGTCTCATAGTAGTCCTTCCTGGTATGGTAATCCGTGTAGGTTTCTCCTGGACATTAGGATTCCGTCAAGAGGAAAAAAATTACATGTGCAAGGCACTCCTGGCAGGTTGGTTTGAGTTTTGTTTTTACAATCAGCAAATATGATGTGATTTTGAAAGTAACTAAAATGTTCATTATGTATCAAGGACATAGAAAGGCTCTTTAACTGGTGCCTTGGATGGCTTAAAATTGTACTGGCGCCTTCCTGCCTGCTTCAGTATCTTAAACAAGGCATGAATCACAAGTAAATTGCTCAGTCTAATCAAATTCTACCTGAATATATGTTACATAGAGTTGCACAAGATGTGCTATATCTTGAAAAATGGAAATATTTCAAGGTCTAATCAGATCACTTTAAGTGGAAAAGCAGTGATCACTAACGACAAATGAAATTAGATTGTGGAAAGTACAGAATGGGTTATTAGATAAGGGCTGAGGGATCACTAGTATAAATTATTGAGCACTACTTCCGAATTCCACTCTATGACTGACATCTCCAGTGTTTCTAAGCATGGGTCAATTGTTATGTGAGTAACATCCCCTAACCTTATACATTCAAAGTACATGCCAAGTTTTCTAAGAAAGAATCAGTGTGATAGATAAGTCTGATTCATCGCTCTTTAATTCCAGTTTTGGCACTGTACAGAATGTTATTGAGCTCAATGGCAAATAAGAAGGGTTAGTGCATAAAGCTATAGTTATCATTAAAATAAATGACAGATAACTATCTTAAATTCCAGATTGTTCCAGAGATGCAGGATTGAGCTGAGAGAGATGGCCTCAGAAGAAGCAATATGATTTCAAAGAACATCTGTAGTCAAGAACTAAATCTTCTTTCACTGCCATAGGTGCCCAGAGAGCTAAAACAGGAAGGTAAAGGGTGTGCGGGCTATGCTTGCCTATGTTGATATATAGGGAAGACAGGGATAAGAAAGGAGGGTATTAGTGAGAATGGGCTGAGAAGTCCCCTTGTTATGAAGGATATCCTTCCTATTTCTTGAGAGGCTTTCAGAGACAACCAAGAAAAATACAGTTTACTCAGAGCAGAGAAAACCTCCAAGTACCCAATTTCCAGGTATTTGGAAATACTGAATCCAAGCCCAGAAGCTGGTGGAGGTTTATCAGTGCCACAGAAATAAATACTGACAACACTGAGCAGATGTGTAAAAGGAAGAGAAAAACCACAGACTGACTCACAAATTATGGATCACTGGACTGATTTGCCTTTGGAGAATCACTGCAAATCTGTACCTTTCACTTACACTGCAATCTATACTTCACACTGCCTACTCTTCCGAGCCAGGTGCACACACCAGGGTTTTGGCTCATTTAACACTTTACATTCCTGTGATTTTGAAGACTCTTCTCTAGACTAATCTATCAAGTTTCTGCAAAAAAACTAGAAAAAGGGAAAAAAAACCAGAATTCTTATACAACAAGTTTGGCCTTCCTCTGAAGTGTATGGGCTTAACCTTTCTTGTATGGAAAGCAGACAGGGAGTGGGAAGGAATATGGGAAAAAAATAGAGAGGAAAAACCAGTTGCTCTGAACAGCTTAGTTGCAGTCAAAACTAGGAAGTTAAAGTACCATGAATAGCACAAAGGATGTCTTTTGGATTTCATGCAGAAGTGCACTCCTCAAAGATTTCTAGCTCAATTTTCAAACAAAAAAGCTTTCAATAGAACTGTAATATTTTGAGTTCATTTTCTGCTGAGCATCATGGAGTGTGTGTCACATGTATTATTTAGATCAAAAGTATAATTTTCATTTGAGCTCTTAGTCTGAATGTTCACATCTCTTATATTTGATCTGGGTTTTTTTGGAGTGGAAAAAAAAAAAAAAAGTAATTGAAACAGGAGTTATTGCACACTAACAGCATGCATTTTATACAATATTTTTGCCAAGCCAGGTTGCTAGATCAATTGAAACCAACAGCACTGGTCTGGGCACTTGCTATCAATTCAGATTTGATAGGAAGAAAATCAATAGAGCTGTTGAAATTAATAGAGCCATTCTAAGGAATATGACCTGTTAACTAACCAACATTTAAATAATCACTCCTGGGCTCAATATAAAATTTCCATGGTTTTAAACAGTAATTTGAGCAAATCCTTATTCATTAACAGGTGAGATTTGTTAGATATGGGTTATAGATTTCCAGATCAATGAAAGATGGTTTTGTAAATGCAACAGGAACTGTTTATTAAAAGCTCTAGTTTAAACTCACAGAAGAGCTAACTATGATAACTAAAGATAAAATCTCTGGTATATAAAACATTCAGATCAGTAAGGAAGGGCACCATTTTTGCAACCACATTATGCTTCTCTACACCAGGCTGATCTTTCTACTACATAAGCAAGAATCCTGCTATGTAACAGAAAGTCAGAAGAAACATATGGGAACATATCTACAGACACAGATAAAAATGCTTTTAAAATTATTTAAAATCAAGAGCAACGAATTAAACCTGTGGAAATCCAATTGATCCCTTGAAAAACAATAACAGGGTCAAGAAAAATACATTGTGAAGCATATACTTAGAACAGTTCATTGCCACTCAAAACTAAAGAGATTTTTATTTATTTTTCTTCCATTAAAATTCTTATTGTAATGTAGGTTCTAGATCAAGGCAAAGAACTTCATTTCATTTTTAAATTTTTCTAGCACAAATGTAGAAGTGAATTTCAAGTAAGTATACACAAAAATGGGATTTTCAATCCACCCATGCAAATATTCATCCTGGCAGAGCATATGTGGTCACTCAATCCAGAAATAGAAATTATATCACGTGAGTTTCTGACCAGCTACAACTAAGCAACACAATATAAATCTGGCTGTTTGCATATCAACTACTTTCAGAAAATGGTTTATGATTAATACCCTCAGGCAATAACTATCATAAAATGGCAAACAGAGTTCACTGAAAGACACAAGGAATCTTAACCTGAACACAGCTATTTCAGAGAGCATACAAAAAAAGATTCAGTTATAAAAATGATTGACTTCAAATTATTTCTGTGAGGGAAACAATTTGTTTCTATTTCAGCTATGGTGATTCTAAGTGAAAAATTCATTCTTTCCAGTTATCCAAAAGTTAGCTTCATCATTACTGACTGTTCATTTACTTATTAACCGTACATGGGAATGTTTTCCACTACTTATACACAGCATAATACACTACAGAGAAGCAACAGAGCATGAATTTCTGGACACATATAAATTCTAAGGGCTATACTGTCTTTAAGATTTATTTCGTCTGTTCTTTTGCATTTGATCTTCAAAATATTGTTGCATGTATATATGCTATAACACAATAACATTATGCATTTTTTTTCCTGTTTCTTTAAATTTTGCAGTAAGAGCAAAACTACAGACCTTATTGACTTGAAGAAGACTGTGACTATATTGCCTTTTGGAAAGTCAGGCCATACAGATGTATTATCAGCAGGTTATTTTCTGCTCTTTGACAGCAGGAGTCACATTGTGGGATTTTTTATTTTTTTTTTATTCAGACATTTGGAATTGTTTGTTTCTGTTGGTAATGAGTCAGTGTTCCTAACTCATAAGTGCTTGAAATTTTCTTATTTCAGAAAAATGACAGAAAAATATGAAAGATGCTGTCACTTACTGTATTTTTCTGCAACCTCTGTGACACATCTCAAGTAAAGAAAAGAAACAGAACGTTTATTTTCCCCCATCAACAGGAAGAGAGATTGCAGTGGATTCAAACAGTTTTAACTCTTTAGTATCAGACAGCAGAAGTGAAGCAAAACGCCGAGTTCTAAAAAGAGAAGTGTGGGAGAAAAATTCAGACAGGCAGAAAGAACAAAGCAGAGATCCACCACCATTTCTACAACCAAGGGAGGGGGACTAACAACCTCAGGGACTTGATAAAGATGTCTTGAGTGCTTGGGAAGGAAAGACTGCTTGATCCTAGCCCAAACCATCCTCCTCTGTATGAACACAGTAGGACAGCTCTCTAAACTGATTAAACTGGATTTTCTTTTCAACAAATAAACTCCAGGAAAAGGTGAACCCTCTCTCAGCACTAAGCTGAAGAGATGTGTTTTAGTTCCTGTATGAGCCCTAGCTACAGGATCACAGCGCTTCAGCTTAGTTGCTTATTACCACAAGCACTCCTTCAATGAATATAAAACCAGCTTAACAAGCTTCAAGTCAACAAAACTGGAATCACAATGGCTAATACCTACTGTCTCCTCTCAGGAGTGAGTGACACAGCAGCAGCGATCTTTTGTGACTGACTGAACATGAATGTTATTTTCCCCAATGTGGCCTAATCTACCCTGTCAGTTTCGCAGGGGGTAAACTAACATCAGTGGGAACCCTTCAGTTAAATCCCTGTGAACCATTCTTTAAATATCTCCCCACATGTCACCTTTTAGAAAGGCAATTGTGCTGCATAACAACACCCTCTCAAGCTCTGGCATCTCATTGACAGAGGAGGAACACAGTTTCAAAATATCAGGGTATGTAGGTGTAATGTAGCTCAGTGCTGTTAAGGAAATCCCTTCTAAGTGAAGTGAGATGCAGACAGGAATTTCTAATGATAAACTGGACATGCTAATAGCAGGAGATCCTACCCTGTCACTGGTATTGTAGCTGCTGCTGAAACTACTTACACTGACCTCTATACTCAGAGAAAAGTTTCCAAGGACTGAGGAATAAAATGTTTGAGGATTTCAGGACCAAGTCTCTTCAGTCAGACAGGCCTAGTGGACTTTCTGCTACTCTATTCTTAGGATTTCTATTAAGAAATCAAAGGAAGCCTCAACTGGCAAAAATTAAGACATTAAGTATGCTAAAACCTGCTTTATCTTTCAATTTTTAAAACTTTACCTTTAAATTTTTATGCCCTTTTTCCTTGCAAACTCACTGTATGACCTTATGTGTGTCATACCTACTGCTCTAGAGTTACAGCAATCATAACCATTCCCAGCTCTCATCCTTTCCCACAACTCACCTTGTGATATGAATTAATGAATGGAAGGGTTAAGAAACCTTAATTCTCTTTTTCATCTGTGGCCAGATAGCTGCTTGCAGTGACATATTGAATAATTTTCTGTCCACTGTTGTATGCTCTGCTATCCAAAGGGAGTCCAGGCACTGCAGACCCAGATGTAGATCTCATCAACTTTCCATGTTTGTCACTTTTTGGAGGATTTTTTCTAACCAGTATTATTCTCTTACAACTCTTTTGCCATGGAGAAAAAAATAAGTTAAAGAAGCTGGTAAGTCATTTCTTCTTCTTTCCAAAGCCTGATTATTCCCACAACAACAATTCGTTGCTACTTTCTTGTAAGGAGATTTGTATTCAAGGATATCTAATACCTCACTTTAAAGGGGACACATAGAAATACTTCTTTCTACATTACAACTGTTCTTCCCACACTCTAATTCTCCTCCACTCTTTTTACAAAATAGGAAAATAGCATCTAAAAAAAAATAATCTGAGTTTCCAAAAAGGATAAAGAATATATGAAGTAAATTAAGATTGGACAACTTTGCCTTTTTTCTCTACCCATTTGCAGCATTTTTTTCATCAGTTTTTCCTGAAATTCCCATCAACTTTTCCCATTCCAAGATCTACACACTTTTTTCCTTTGTAAACATCCTGCAAATACAGACCTTAATTAGTAGAGAGTATTCCCTACGGGTGGATTTTTTCAAGAGCCCTCCCAGGCCCTCTGGAGCTCTTCAGCTTAAAGTGAAGATGACTAATACTGGTGGAATGAAAACGGGGACAGCAATTTTCTTGAAATGAGGGGTAAAAATATTTTCACTCAAAAATGTGAAACATAGTATGTTGAAATTTAGATACATGGATGCCTACTGTCATAATTAGAAAACATGCAAAAAGGAAAGGCCTTAAAAATCCTGTGGGGACTGTTCACTGGCCCGAAAATTTAGCTCACCATGCAGTGTTTACTCATGTTGTAAACAGCTATTCCCTCATAAGCAATTTGGATTTTCACTTCATTTGCTTTGGTATTCAGTACTGTTTTGTACTCTTTGTTTCACATATTAACTTTGCACTATATAAACCAAATACAACCCTCTTTATAATGAAACACAAAACATGACACTGGTGTGTAAGGGGCTGAGAAGCTTCTTAGTGAAAAATAGCTTGTGTCGTGCTCCGGTTTGAGCACAACAGAGCCTGGAAGGACAGCATGTTGAAATACTGCCTCTGTTTCCCTTCATCAAGTGAGAAGCCCATCCTTGAAGACTGACAACTGTGCAACTGTTTTCTGCACTGCCTTGCAATGCCTGTTGCCTGGATGCCGTCTGAGGAGCAAGGGAGAACCACAGCTAAGTAATGAGGCAAAGCACTCTCCAGAAATAACACATGTAGTCAAGCAGTTGTACTTTCCATTCACCAGCACTGCTAACATTTATCTTTTTAAATTCTACTTTTATAGTATTGCAACTTTTCAGAAGGGAAACACTGCTTTTAGGTAGGGATAGCCCATCTTCTTTGTACATCCAAGGAAGTGTAATTATTTCATTCATCTTCCAGGTTGAGAGCCACTGGTTCTTTTATTACCCCAGACACTTTCTGAGATCCCAAATAAGATATTTTTTCAGTGCAAAATGCCTCTGCTCTCCAAGCCAGCACAGGATTTCTTAGATAAACTGCTCCATTTATGCTAATGAAGATGCCTGCTTGGAAGTAAGTTTATAAAACTCAGAACCTACCCTAGCTGCTTATCTTCACCATTACTACCAAAAATAAATAAATAAATAAATAAATAAATAAATCAAAACAATGAAAACATGCCCCTGCGACTTCAAGAACAGCTTATGTTACCAAAGAAAAACTCCATTACAGTATAAAACCCCTGCACGTTACTGCAGAGTGCAAGTTAAATTGTGTTAAAAGTGGTGGATACAAAGCAAGGTCTAAAAGAGTGCAGAATCCATTTTGGCTTTTGCAGATGCAGGTTGTTCTCAGGTGCAGCATGAGGTAATTCCTCTTACTAATTGATTAATTTATGCATGAGAGAAAGCAGTTGTTTATGTCTTACAGGAACTTTTGCCAAGCCCCACTCCTGCTTTCCCATCTCATGCTATCAGATGAGATATTTCAGTGTGGCTGGACCCTTGTCAAAAAAGGAAGAAGGATGCCACCGTGGGGACTCGGACTAACAAAGGGTTGGTTTACCTCTGGGAATCCTTCTAGGATTCTGGAGCACCTAAATTACAATTGTGTGCTTTGAGGTCCTACCTCAATGCTCTTCTCACACATGTTCATCCTAATTGTCACTATCAGGAAGAGAAAACAGAGCTGTGACACCCAAGATTTTCCCCTTATCTGAGGTAAACTTGTATCTTTGTAACCCCCTTTTTTCTCCTGAAGCAGCACAAAATGATAGCTGAGGAGAGGGGTACAAGGATCTAAGCCACATCCCTTTTCAGGGATGCTCTATTAAAGTGACAGTTTGGATTGGAAGGCTGTTAGCGAGGGCCTGTACATTAAGGTTGTTAACACCTTGTACAGTGTTTCTTTAAAACAAACAAGAGCAACTTCTCCCTGTTACTACTCATGGCTGAATAGTGTGGCAAACTAAATAGCAGATCGTACAATATTGTGCTCTTAATTATGCCGATTCTCAGCTGAAGAGTCAGCCATCAGTTGGGAGTGCAGACACTCCCACTGAAAAGATGTAACAGCAAAGTATGTCAGGAAACAGGGAGGAAGGTGGGGGTGGGGCTGTTTATGAGACATATGTGAACCAAATGCCCAGACAAGCCTACCCCACACAAAAAAAACCCACAACTGTTCGAGTTTTCTCCTAGAGACTAAGACATGAAGCTAACTGGAAAAAATTATCATCAGATTTTTGTCAGGACAGATGGATATAACACTATTAAAAATAATTTAAAAAAAAAAAAATGAATAGCTGGCTTATTATAAGCCAGTTGAGATATCTGGTTATATTACTCCACACTTAATCTCTTATATACTTTTTCAGTTTTTACCATTAAAATGAAACCACTGGATTTTGTTTTTGCTTTTGTTTTTCTTTTAAGCATTTAAGAATGACATTGCAAAGTCATGATAGACATCTTGTTCCAAATACACATTCTCTGCAAATTCACTAGTTTGATGGTTGTCTGTAAACATCCCTTTGAGAGGAATAGATTTTATATAACCAGATTAGAAACCCTCCCGCCCGGTCAGCTTAGCATTTGTTCCTATTTAAGAGCATGAGGGGAGCACCCAAGGATTCTGGCTGGCAGGATGCCCTATAGAGATGTCACTGCTTAGCACTGAGGTTTTAAAAGTACTTTTGTGGACAGAAGATGAATCAGACAGAAATATTGTCACAGAACAGCAGGAAGGCAACTTAAGGAAAGTCCTTACATTGCATGCATTTAGCCCTCAAAGCACAGCTAAGTAGAAATGAGCTTATGTACTCAAAAATTTGTGCTTTTTCAATGGTACGAATTCTTCTCACAGAAAGCAGCGCCTCTTTCCACAAACCTGGCTGCTGAACAGGAGAAGTCTGCTTCAACTGAATCAGCAAAACGGAAGAAGGCAAAATGAAGGAAAAACAAAACTGAGCAAAACCTCAGCAACCATATTGCAAAGGCTTTTGTTAGCATAGTAGATTGCGTAAGTTAGTTTTGGTTTTAAAGTACACAGATAATTTGCTGGTTCTTATTAAGAAGTAGGAAACAAGTTTCATTGTCAACAAACAGCCACCTCCAACCAGGATGTGACAGCATCTTGAGATTAGACTTAATCTTTGTCCAAAATAAGTTTCGCAGAAGGAAACAATTTACTTGCATTTTTATCATTACGGAGGTTTTTTTGCAGTGTATTGACAACAATGTGACCATTTAGATTTATTCTACCAGTCTGGAACTTAGATGATGCTTAAATTGTTATTTTTGCTTACACAAGCTCTTGAAATTATTTTCTTTGGTGTTTATGGGCCTGATTTTCAAAAGACCCAGGCAGATTTTGAAAATCTGGTCACCACATTTTTGTTGGAGGCAAAAAGAGATTGATTGTGTGACTGAAAACATTTACTTTTTTTTTTTTAATTGATACCAAACATTCATCATGACTATGCACTGTACCTCAGAACTTTGGTATCAAACTGCTGACCTCTCTGCTTTTTGAAATAAGGAATGCATCTGTTAGTGTCTAACTTTATGTCAGCAGTATTTAGAAGGGGAAGAATTTGTATATATTGTTCACCTATATAGCATTTATGTCAACTGGTACTCTGGCATATGCCTTGTGGCATATGAGAACCATGTGCACAGACAAGTGGGTCACAGCCAACCTCCATCTCTGAAAATATCCCTGGATAGCAAAATCCCATTGAGTCCTCAGACAGGACTGCTTATGTCTATTGTCTATTTTAAAGCACATGCTTTAAAAAATACTGGCCTCAATGAGTACAGAGTGCTCCTTAGCAACTCCACTTTTCTTCAGGTTTCATGTACAAGTATGTACATGTACACACTTTCTTATTGCAGCTTTGCTTCTCAGTACAAGATAGAAGAAATGTGTTTTAACATCAACAACAAACTTTCCTACCCCAGGAGTGATCTATTCTCAGGTACTGGTTAGGTCAGCAGGATGCATCATCACGAAACAGCTGCCTCATGAGAGGACTGTTGAACTGTCTGGATCGACCTTGGAGCAGACCTGGAGGCAGCAGTGATATTAAGAAACAGAGAGGATAACAGTACCTAAAGACTAAAGCATCATGTTGCAGTAACAAACTGTTCTTGCAAGCAATCAGTTTCCAACTGAGACTAATGCTAGGACTGTGAGACAATAACTGAAATACAGAATAAATATACTTTACTCACATGTTCCCATGCGGTGAAAAGAAAGCAGTTTTCCCAAGAGCACAGAATATCATTCAGCTCCATCCTCCAGTGACTCCTGAGAGTTCAAAGTTCATCTGATATGAAATAGTTGTGATTAGAAGCAGGATGAACTGAGCTCATCTTCAGGTGTACAGACAGCTAAGCTAGGAAACATGGTTGTACAGGGAAGCTATCCTTTATTGATTACACAAGGAAGCCTAGAGGATGATTCCAGATAAAATAAAATGGGATTAAGACCTCACAAACATAAAAACCACCACACCACAACTATTCAGTGGGTAAACAAAGAGCACTTTTACAGTGGAACATCTTTATTACAATAGGTGTATTAGAGTGGACTTGTGTTCAGATACCTGAAATTACAGAGATGAACAAGAGCAATATTGATTACAGAGCATGTCTGTTATAGCGTAGAGCCTAATGGCCTAAAACTGAAGAAGTAGATCACAGTAGACCTTGTCTTCTGTTTCACAGCCTTCACTATGATTGCAGCAGGATACCAACGCAGTTTGGCCTATTAGAGCACTAAAATTTTCTCATGTTCTGTAAGAAAATATGTCACCACCCAGCTTCACAAAAGTGAACTTCACTCACTGCACACTTGTATAGGACAGTATCAATAGCGTTTACCAGTCAGGGAAAAATAGTTGGATAATAAAGAACTGTTATCATACTGATGTACAACTTATCTGCTTTGTGTCAACTGCTGGGATCCTTGTGAGTTCCATCTGATATAAATGCCACTAACTAGCAGTTCTTCTTGAGAAAGGTTCGCTGCTTAAGAACTATTTTTATTGGAAAAACACTGCAAATGACACACACTTCCATGGGAAAGCAATACATCCTCCTCCTCCTCATAATTCATCAGGGTCAATTACCATTCTTGACATAAAACATTCATGTTATCATCACTACAATCTTGAAATGTATGCTAACCCATGGGAACACAGTAAATCATTTCTTAAAGAAATAATACAGCATACAGTTTGTATGGTACAAGCCTTTTATTAGAATTACAAACTAGTCTATCTGTATTTTAGGAACAGTGTTTGTGTTACTCCATAATCCTGGAGTGCGACATTCCATGTCATGTATCAAATATTTACTTTTGACTTATTTGGCTCTCAGTCTAATATAAAACACCTTTTGGGACCACCTATCCTCTAATATAAAACAATATTATTTGCTAGGGGAAAGCATTCCATATTCCCAGGAGGATCTTAACAGCTGCCTGGCTTAAATCCAACATCAAAATGTACAACAAATAAAAGAATATTTTTTCAGCAACCATTTTATTTCTGAGGGGCCTAGTATGATAGGGGTGTTATCTAGCATGGCAAATGATCTTCTTGTATTGAGTTACACACAAAATCTCAGCCGCATGACTCACTGTTCTTTACATTACGCGAGAGTGCCTTCATTTGACATCTGTATCACTAATTTCTCCAGACCATCTCAATATCAAGAAACTTCCATTCCAAACTATTTCAAAGTTGTACAGGAGTAATCTGACTCCAAAAGAGTATTTGAAAAGCATTTCAATAATTAATGGAAAAACAATTATTAATTAAGACAAATCTTTCCCTAATAATTTTTCCCACCTCTCAGGTATGGCAAATAGGCTTGAGCTGCATCTGCAGTCATAGGGGAAGGAGAGTACATTTCTATGAGTGAGTGCTTGTTTCAGATGAATACAGAACCTGTTGAGCACACTTACATACACATTAGGGAATGACTAGCAGAATTATGGGACTAACAATTTTGAACCTAGCATTTGAATGAACCTGCAAATTCAACAAACAGTGAAGAGATGACAAAGGAAAGTTGTGGTAGGCTGTCTTTTCCAAACTTTTTCATCCATGTCTTGATTTGCCTTTTCGGCACAATGTAACAGTAAAAAAAAAACCCAAAACATTTATGAAAAGCATATGAAGTAATTCTGACTTAAAAGACCACAGTCCTCAGAGATTTTTTTTAAAATCTCTTAGCTGCAAGAAGGAGGATAACCCTTTCTATAATTCGTGAGAATAGAAGACCAGTCTATTAGGTGAAAGGTCCAACCAGATCAGTGTCTTGTGTTTGTGAATGACCAAGCAATACATCTGCTTTCTTGAACTTCCATTCCCCCCGATACCTTTGCAAGCACACTCAGATTATTTCCTTTCCTTCCATGAAGAGTCCTCACTCATTCTATAGAAGCTGCCTCATGACTTCGATCACCTTAGTGTGAAACCTTCATATTTTTTTATTATTATGTCTTTCTTGAGATGATGCAACCAGACCTATACAGCCTATGTAAGATGCTGTCACATCTTGAATTTTAACACAGGACTGTCTTTGATAAGGTTTTCCATTATTTTCTTTATAATTTTTAAAGGATCAGTTTGCTTTAAGAACGTTTGGTGAGAAGGTTTCATCTTTTGGAAACCCAGCTAAATTATATCAACCAGATATTCCTTCATCTTCATACTTGATGATTCCTGGGATATCAGCTAGGACAATCTTTTATTCTCATGATTTTAAATTCCTTCAGAAAACTCTACTGGCTTTGTGAGAAATTATTTCCATTCACACTATCAAAGCCAACTGTCCCTTGACAAAACTACATTTATCCATTTGTGTAGCAATTCAGTTCTTTAGCATAGTTTTATCAGTCTGTCTAGCATGAACATGAGGCTCAAGACAATTTTCAACAACATGTTAAACCATGCATTAATTGTTCATGCATTTCATGTTTAGAATCCTTGGTAAAGTATCACCAGGTACCAATGACATCTGACAGTTTATTTTGTCCAGCTTGTTCCAGAAAGTCTTCAGCTGACCCTTCATTTTGAGATGGATCACTCAGTGCTTCTCCCATAAAGATTATGGAATGAAACCTCCTGAAGTTTAGCCACGGTGCATACAGACACAAATAAAGAATACAGTTTTTCTGATATAATATCATCTTCTCTGAGTGTTTCTGTATTCCAAGAGAGGAGGCCCTACAGATTCTCTGGCAGGTTTCCTGCTACTGATATGTTGAAAAAGGATTTATTGTTAGCTTGTTTGCATTTTCCAAGAATGTTATCTTTTTTGAACTCCCTCGATGTTTTTATGTTTTACATAGCAGAGTTTGTGGGTTTGGTTTTGGTTGGTTTTTTTTTCTGTTTTGTTTTGGTTTTTGGCTGTTGTTGGGATTGCTTTTTATTTGAACACAGCTTTCAAGGTCATTTTCTTACTTCTGGTAGCCTACCACCCCCCGCTATATAGCTTTCTTTAGCTTCTGTCTGAAGTCTTGTAACAGGTAGAGTCTTCTGTGAGCCATCAGTGTTATATCTACAAAATTTTCCCATCATCTGCAAATATTTTCTCCTTATAACTGCTCCTTTTGGTTTACATCCAGTGAGATTCCTAATTTTCAAGTGTTTTTCCTTTCTATAACTAAGCATTACAGTAATTAGTTTATTGGCTTCATGTGTGTTGTATTTAAGGGCATTTCATGCTATGTCATAGCTCTGACACATGTCGTGTACTGTGTAGTCATTACGTAGCCCTTTAGCCTTTGTTTTATCATGTCCTATTGGGCTTACTGTTTAGTGAAAGAAAAAAAAATAAAATAAAAAATAAAAAAAACCTTTCCTACAAACAAACCATAGAAATAAAAACCTGTCTAAATGAAAATGGAAATCAGTATATTACTTTCCTGCAGTCACAAGGAATGAAAGCAGTTATGAGCAGATCCCAACACAAGATAGTCTTTGTTAAAGACCAGGCTGTCTCCACATACGATCTCAGTTGCATAGTTATTAGGAGAAGAGATTTTGAAAGTTTGTGGGTGGAAGGGGGCACTGAGCTCCCTTGCCATCATAACTGAGAAATGCCAGCTGGGAAACAGCAGTTTTCTGAGAAGGTAGGGAGGTGCAGAGCTAGTGCAGCTCCCCAAAATAGGAGAATGACCAAGGGTGATATAGAGGAAGATCCATCAACAAGCTCTGATAATGATATTCTGTAAATAAAATTCCCAAAAACCATTTCTGGTAAAAAAAACTAGAATTCATATCAGCATGGGGTAAGCAAGGCAACAGACTGGCAAACCTGAGAAGTGGCTACACATGTCAGCGGGTAACCCCTGGGTCTTGGAAGAATGACAAGGAAAAGCAAAAGTAATACTGACTCTGCTTTGGGAGATCAGAATAGCTCCAGGACCTGCCCATGTGGAAAAGGCTTGAGTGCTTCATACACACAGATAGTCTGACATATGTTTTTTATATATAACATATGGTATGTGTGTGGACTGTAATTAAAGAGAACCACTCTTATGAGTCAATATATGATCTCACATAAGTTCAATATGTAAAACATATGCTATTTAGGTATATATAGCACTTGCATACAGCTTACATACATTTTTGTGATGCATCATGGACAGGCATAATAGGAGACATTTGGATGACTGTGGATGCAAGAGGAAAGGATTTTTAAGCCAGGAGAGACAGTATCGTGACAAAGGGTACAATAGCAGGAATGACAAAAAAAAGATAAAGAAAAATCGGTGAAATCATTTAGAGATGCTAAAACCACAGGGTGAGAGGAGGGGAAAAAAAAAAAAAAAGGGGGGGGTATTCCTGTTTCCTAGCTTGGAGTACAAAAAAGCCCAGAGTGAGAAAAAGGCAGCTTCTAGAAGAATTCGCAATGACAGGTGGGAGAGAAGAAGCGTAAAACAAATACAAAAAAATAGGGGCAAAAGAAAATAAATTTTAAAAACTCAGTAGCAGAAAACCAAAGGAAAAAAGGAAAAAAAAAGTAGTGGGAATGAAAGAAAAGTAAATGTTCAGATCAGAGAAGTAAAAGAAAAAGAAATATTGTGAAAAAAAAATAAACAGAAAGGAACAAGAGGTAAAAAAGACACAAAAAGCACTTGATTATTTTATTGATAGCAATTAAATACATTAATACAGCTTGAAAAATAAAGTATCATTTTCTGTGTATTAACAAAGTAATATTAGACATTTTTCCTCAGCCTTTGTCACATCTTGCCTCCTCCGGATGTTGAGATTATACATCATTAGGATCCATTCGGATGAAAGGCACTATGTAAATTTAAACTTATTAGCATAGTAATTGTGACATTTTCACAAATGCATCATGATTCACTCTAATTTATTTGTTATTTGAAATGATTTGCCAACTAATTTCTGTAATTCTTGGTCTGCAGCTCATTCATAGTTCATTGTGAAGAACTGAAATTCATAATTTAAGCTATTTTGGTTGAAGAAATAATCACATGGTGATTTTCTGTTTGCTTATTGGAGAGCTGTGACTCTTAGAATATGCATATTTGTCCATATATCTTCTTGATTACCAATTGAAAATCTGTTTGTAGCTAACAGTCTATATTTTTCATATAAATCCCTGTGCTCTAGAAAACACTCTTGCCAGGAAACTTGTTTGTAAGAGTGGATATTGATGGAAAGTGAATAAAATAGTTATATGTACAAAGCAAATGAAATTCATTTAAAATTACAAATGAATGTTCACAGTATATTTCTTCTAGCATTTGCCAGCTCTGGAAATAATCATGGCCTAAGTTACACCCAGAAACATGTGTGCACACCATATTTAAGCCAGATTTAAAATTCCCACTAATTTATCTGTGAAAAATGGAGTTGCTAACACTTCTAATGAGCTTGTTTTACAAAAGAGCAACATACTATTGTTCTTCTAAAGAGAATAAATTGATAGGCCCTAGAACAACAGCAGCAAATGCAGTTGGATCTGTGATTGTGAGTCTTTTTTTAAAATGTTTATTTGTTTTGACAAATGCAAAGTTTGATACAAGAAATGACCCATTAAACCTGAATTCTTAAAGCAAGTTCTTTATTGTCACAGAAAGGTTGTGTCAAATGCTGGCATGAAAATATTGCTTGTGATTTCATCTTGCTTCAAAACATTGTCTGCATTTATCTGTGTATTGAAGAACTGTCTTTCCATCATATAGATCTTAACTTGAACCTATAATCAATCTCTAGTTCCTATAACGGCTAATCTCAAGTTCACATGGCACTCTGCCGCATCAAACTTATGTTTCACCTAGAGGGAAATGAATCACAGCATGGATACAGCAAAATGCATCCAGATGCAGACTTAGCTGGGATTTCTTAATTACATTCATGTAATCAATTTTTGGTGCTGTACATCACATGTCAGCTTTTTGATCCACATTGCCATGGTCTCATGTTCATTTGAAGATACAGGTTCTTTAACTACATTATCTGTCAATGAGTGTAGGGGGTTTTTTTTAGGGTAGGGAGCTTTTCTGTAGTCCAAGATCTGAGATACCCATATTTTGCTGAGAATTTGAAATTAAACTGAAGCTGTCAGCAACTGTTAACAATTGTTTATTTAAGCAAAATATCCACACTACTTATATGTTTGCCATCAATCTTTGTCCTCCCAAAACAACAGAATAAAGTGGAAGACTTTCTTGCAAGCAGAATCCTGTGCTTTCCAAAGGTGGGACATGATAGGTTTAAGTTTCCTCTACAAATAAGGAAGACAGGATAATTTCTAATTCCATTATTTCATTACATGTTAACTTGATGGTTATAGAAAGTGATAGATTGATTGTCAATGGGAATTAGCAACAGGAGTTTCTAACACTTGCCTTGAAAAATGCCTCAATGCTCTTGTTGAAGATAAACAAGAAAAATCATTCATCCCCTCTTGTGTTTCTCTGTTAGATTCCTAAAAAGTGGCAACCATAATGATTTTATGTAGGTAACACACTGTGGGCTTGGATATGCAGTCAGTCCAGATGTGTAAGATAATGTCTGGATTAGTGAGCAGATGTTCTAGACAGACCTACTATAGAAGTGCAGGATATTTCTGCATTGCCTGTTTATTCTCTAGTACATATAAACATTTTTCTTTGTTCCCTGTACATTAGGAAATTACATTCCACTAGAATGACAATCGATTAACTAAGCAAGTAAACTCATGCAAAATACACTATATACTGGACGTTAATAACAATATAATTAACATGAGAAAGGGTTAAAGCTGTGAAAGTAATTATATTCCGTCTAAATCACTCATTAATTCTCACTGAAAATGGAAGTTGTAATGAGTCTTTTTAAACAACAGCTACTAAATTTGTGATGAGAGTTGAACTAGACTCTGAGGTATAGGGAAAAATAACTTTTTTTTCTCATAAAAATGTTTTCAGGTTTCAGCTCTAATTATAGTCTTCTAGGAGTATAAATTGTGCAGTCTTAAACACTCAGAGGTTCTCCAGAGAACATTAATAAACTTCAATAAACTTCAGCTGAATTTCAAGAAAATCAAGCTGTGTTTTGAGTAAACTTGATTCAAGTTATGAAAACTTTTAAAATTGTATAGTTTAAAATTATTCTAGTCACTAAACATTACAAAATGACTGTTGCCAGTTTTATTGCATTTTAAGAACCTGGTACTTTTTAATTTTACATTGAAGAAAAACTCTGTGGGGGAAACAAAACGAGACAAAATTATTGACCGGAAGGCAGTCTGTTGAATCTCATAGAGACCAACCAGTATCTCTGAAATCAAATATGATATTCAGAGAGAAGAGGAAGAAGAAACAGCACAGTTGTAATTTACTACTGCAAAAGCTTTTCTTATTGTTTGCCTGCAGAGCTCTCACTTGTTCTAAGATTTAATTGGCTAGATAGAAAAAAATATCAAATATCTATTACAGAACATGACATGGTACTTAAGCATATATATTTAGACTTTCACATCTGTTCCTAAGCTCCCACACCCACTTAGATGCAAAGAGAATTTAAAATCCGGTGGAAAACCTTGAGTGTCAGCTCATGCGACTAATTCAAAACACATTCAATATAGATAATGAGTGGGCAAAGCTAAGCATCTAAATGGATCTAAAAGAGTGCAAAAAAGATATGTGGGCAACTTCCACTTGTGGTGAACAATACAATTTTCAAAGACTATGCTTACTATACAATAAAATCCTTATTAAATTACAAATTAAACTATTCAGGTTTTATGTGGAAGAAATTAACAAATACAGTATTAAGAGAGCACCATCTGACAAATGGGACACTGGAATAGCAAACAAGGTTATTACTCCTGTTTCAACCAGGAGTATGCTTCTTTGTGTGGAATGTGCATTGTATTGAAGGACAGTGTAAAATATTATAATGTATTTATTATAATGTTTCCTCACTATAAGAAAGTAACACCACTGACTATCTGGATGAGTTGAGGGGAAAAATGTGTCTTTGCAAAACCTTTGCAACTTACAGAATTCTCTATACAAGCGAGTAGTGGGTTTTTTGTTTGTTTGGGGATTGGTTTTGTTTTTTGTTGTTGTTTGTCTGGTGTGGGGTTTAGGGGTTGTTGGTTTGTTTGGTTGTTTGGTTGTTGTTGTTGTTTTTAATTTTCCCAAGTCTATCACCTGAAATACATTTCTCTGTCACTAGGGCAAGGAAAGGACTTTTGAAAGCTCAGTGTCACAGTGTCGTCTTGTCAGTTTTCAACCAGTGTTCCTGGACATCAACTGGGATAGTTTGTATTATGAGATTCAGTAGCAATTCAGATGAGTATCATCTCAACCACATGATAACAGGCAGTCCAACAAATAGTTCAGTGTTTGCATAAGGCACTCTAGGAGCCAAATTGCAGGACTGAGAGTATTAGTCACTTGAATGAGCTGATGGGCTGAGCATTGCAAAGTGCTCTTTAGTAAGTGCTTTCTTTATTCTTCTCCTTTAAAAGGCTGGCCTAGAAAGCTGACAGGCTTTGTAGGTGGCAGCAGGCAATTAAAGTCTTATTCACAAATGCAAACCCCTGTAAACTGAACATACTCTTCAGTGGGCATTTTGTTTATTGAATTTTATTTTAGTTTCTTTGAACTTTAACTTGGTGTTAAATTGTTTTCTTCTCTTGTTATTGGTGTTATTTGTATACAGACATCCTACACACATTTCATACAATACATTTCACGTTGCACTGTGATTTGTCTTCTTTTAGGCAAAGTTTTCTTTCAGACTTGAGGCTTTTTCTAGGCTCCACGTAATTCCTGTGCTTCTGAAAGGTCAGCTGGCTGCACAGCACATTTCACTTGGAGGCAGTAAGCATGCCGCATCCTCTCATAGGCTCACACCTGCATCTCCCACACTGGCCTGTAACATTTTCAGGGGAGACCTATTTCTTGCGGGACTTCCCAAACTTGGGCAATTTGGTCGCTGCCTTTGATCCCAGCAAATATCTATGAGGATGGAGAAAATTTAGCAGACATATTTCAGTTGATGAACACTCAGCTCCATTGCAAAACTCTTCTACTCAAATTTAGGTAGCTACCACAATGATACCTGCACCTGAGCTAGCCAGCCTGGATTCTCTTTATCATTAATAGAGAGGGTAAAGTCACTTTGAGACTCATCAGATCTAGCTGAAGTGTTCACATTAGAATCATAGAATCATTTTGGTTGGAAGAGACCCTCAAGATCATCGAGTCCAACCATAACATAACTCTAGCACTAAACCATGTCCACAAGAACATCATCTACATGTCTTCTAAACATCTTCAGTGATGGTGACTACATCATTTCCCTGGGCAGCCTATTCCAATACTTCACAACCCTTTCCACGAAGAATTTTTTCCTAATATCCAATCTGTTACATGGGAGGAGAGACCAACACCGTCCATGTTACAACCTCCTTTCAGGTAGTTGTAGACAGCAATAAGGTCTCTCCTCAGCCTCCTTTTCTCCTTAGGAGAGAGTTAAACTTTATGATGGAAATGCCTAAAAGGCATTAAAAGAGAAAAATGTCTGAGCAGGATGGAAGAACTATTGGAAAAGTTTTTTTTTTTTCTGGCAGATGGAGACTTTTCAGCTGTCAGCATAAGAGAAAGTGGGAAGCTGGCAACAAAGGAAGGAAATGTAAAAGGAAAGAAGGGAATCTACTATTCAGAGGATAATCAAAACATATGAAGGTATTTACTACACCGAAATTCCTGAATTCTTGAATAACCCAAAATATTTAAGTCTGTTAAGAAAACTGATGTATTACCTGTTTTGCCAAGTTCTTTTTCTTTTTGGATTTTTGTTTTCACCAACTGTTCTACAAAGCTAGTAGTTCTGACTGTTTTCACCATCAAATGTCACAGAAGCAATGAGCTGTAAGATAGAGCTGTGACAGGATGAATCTTCTGGGAAGCTTACCTGGGAACTTTTAGATACTACCTAGTCTTGAAGAGCTGAATTCCCATTTCTATAAGTTGGCAAAATAAGTCTTTGCCTAGAAAGTGTGCAAAAGAGGCCATGAAAAGCACCAGTCCTTGAATGTCCTCAGAAATTAAAGACATGAACCCAGAAACAAATGTTCAAACCCAGTGCCTAAAACTACTGAGTATGTAGCTGAAGTGCTTGGCCAGAATTTACTTTGCAGCATGTTTGATCTTGTGCCAAAGTAATCCTTTTTCTACTATAAGCACTCCTTCACAAATTTAAGTTCATAAAAGAGGATTTAGACTATGGTGGTAGTACATTTAAAAAATAAAACAGCATGATCTGATAAATAAAAACTCCCGTTTCACTACGAGAACCATTGTGTTCCTTTGCTTTGAAACATTTGTTCTAATTTTAAGAGGCCAGAGTTCAAATATAATGACCTGCCAGCCAATAAGACAGAATTTTGCTGAATGGAAGAAAATATTTAGTTGTCTACATAAAGAGATATATTTAAAAAAAAAAAAAAAAGTAAAGGTAACTAAGAAATATTTTCTCACATCAAGGCAATAGTCTTCAATTATGAGCTTAATTAAAGTCTGGAATTACTAGTTTTCCATAGGAATTAAGAGAATTCTCATTATTTTAATAGTGTGAATTGGCAAATATGCTGTAGATAATCTCTCCATGGCAGAAAAGTTGACAAAACAACATTATCACAGTCACAGAATCACAAAATGGCTGGGGTTGGAAGGGAACTCCAGAGATCATTTAGTCCAACCCACCTCCTAAAGTAGGTTCACCTAGAACAGATCTCACAGAAATGCATCCAGCTGGGTTTTGAATGTCTCCAGAGAAAGAGACTCCACAGCCTCTCTGAGTAGCCTGTTCCAGTGCTCTGGCACTCTCAAAGTAAAGAAGTTACTCCTCGTGTTTAGATGGAACCTCCTATGCTTCTGTCTGTACCCATTGCCCCTCATCCTATTACTGGTCACCACTGGAAGGAGTTTGGTCCCATCCTCTTGACAACCACCCTTCAGATATTTATGAGTATTGAGGAGATCCCCTCTCAACCTTCTCCTCTCCAAGCTGAACAGACCCAGCTCTCTCAGTCTCTCCTCATAAGAAAGATGCTCCAAGCCCCTAATCAGCTTTGTAGTCCACTGCTGGACTCCCTCCAGTAATTTCTTGACCTTCTTAAACTGAGGACCCCAGAACTGGACGCAGTACTCCAGATGAGGCCTTACCAGGACACAGCACAGGGGGAGGAGAACCTCCTTCAACCTGCTGGCCACACTTTTCTTAATGCACTCCAGGATGCTGTTGGCCTTCTTGGCCACAAGGGCACATTGCTGACTCTTGGTCAACCTGTTGCGAACCGGAACTCCCAAGTCTTTCTCTGCAATGCTGCCTTCCGGAAGGTCAACCACTAACCTGTACTGGTGCCTGGGGTTATTCCTCCCCAGGTGCAGGACCTTACACTTGCCCTTGTTGAATCAGGTTCTTCTCTGCCCAGTCCTCTAGCCTGTCCAGGTTTTGCTGAACGTCAGCATAGCCCTCTGGCGTATCAACCCTTCCAGTTTGGTATTAGCAGCAAACTATGATATTGCTAATATCTAATTTACATGACACAAAGAGCCAGATGCTTGGTCAATGTAAATTTCCATAGTTCCATTGAACTCAATGGACCTGTGAAGGTCTACAGGCAAAGAAGTGCCCCCATACATACAGCAGTTTGTTCACTATGGAACATCTCTTTACAACCCCTCTTGAATGGAACACTATCCTATTTCTTCTCCAGCTTTTGAGCTCTTCAGTGTAAAGATATTTGAAGTTGACCTTAATTTGATTCTGAAGTTCTAACAATTTTTTTTCATAAACCCTATTTCAGTTCTTAAATTCCCAGTCTATAATGAATTGAAATATATGCATTTGACACACCTTAACTATATGATTACATATGTAAGTAAGTACTCAAGATCTTAACTCCTATGTCAAAATATACAAAATGTGAGTGCTAGATTAAGAGCATGTGTGAATACCATCACAGAAGATAATCACACATTTTCCCTTCAACACTTCTTTTTATGTGTATTTAGCATTTAGCAATAGTAAGATACATTAAATGATTCTGAGTCTTTGCAGGTGCAATTAAGTGGATAAACACAAAAAGAATGGAGAACATTTACCTTTCTAGCAACAACATAATTATTTACCTTTCAGATATTGAGTAAATGTATATTTGTGTTGATCAGTACACCTGATTTTTTTCCTATTGTTGCAACGTTCGTAAGCAACCACAAAAACAATCTTAGTCAAAATCTTAGCTAATGTGTAATTTTCACAAACTGTGCCAAACATTGTGTTTAATAGAAAAACAGCTTCAGAGGAATTTAGCAAAAAGATACATTAAAAAAAAAATCATTATATTTTAGATGAGGGAAAAGAAAGAAAGTGTTTGTGTGAGCAAAGATTCTTGTTCTGTGTAGATTCCTATAGAACATTTAAGGATGGAGTTTCAAACTCATTTTGTTGGAGGCAACATCAACCACCTGGTTGCCTTCAAAGGGCCAAATGAAATTTTAGGACTGTATAAATGTAGGAGTAGTTACATTTATACAGTCCTAAAACTACATTCAGCCCTTTGAAAGCAACTGCCAGGCTGGTGTGGCCTCCGGTGAAAATGAGTTTGACACCCCTGCCCTGGTTTAAGGGCTTGAATTAACCATGATATTATAGAAAGAGAAGGAGAGAGGTGGAACGTAAAAGTCTGGAGCTGCATTTAGCGTCAAAGCAGAAGAACTGCTTAAAAGGCAAGGAAATAATCCTTGTATAACTCAACAAACCTTAATATTCAATTAAAATAAAACAACAACAACAACAATTATTAGTTCTTAGTACTGCCTTATCTGAAAATATTAATTGCAAGTGCAAATAGTTATCAGCTGGTCATTAAGGCTGAAAGTTTGTCAATGATTTCTCCAAATAATCGAAGATTAGTCACATTCCTCGCACTTCTGGTAGTGCTGTCCTTTACTGGGGATGAGCCTTTGGCTGGCAGCAGCTACCCTTAAGCCTCTGGCTTCAGCAAGTTCCCTGGCTCTGAGCTATCTGATCTTCCAAAGCTTCTGCTGCTGAAAACCTGTGTTACCCTCCAAAGCTTTAACATGCACACAAGCCAGCACAGCGCTAAGGCTTAGTTAATGAATGCTTGTAAGGGCTTGCAAACATTAAATGTTTACATTCAGTAAAATGCATTCAGAGCTACCTAGGGCCTGGAATTCAAAAGGCCCTTCAAACCCCAGCTTGCTTGGATGGTTGTTTTAATATACCTTCAAGGTCCAATTTTGCAAGGCTGCCCATACAAACTTGTGACACTTGTGAGTAGAGTTTGCATGGACAACTGTTACTTGGAAAACAAGTATTTACAGTGCCAGGAGAAGGGATGAAAAAAAGATGCAATGCTTAAGGTGCTGATTTATATAATCACATTCTATTTCCTTTAACTGTGCAATATCATTTCTACATTATTGTGTGTTTACAAAGTATTTTATTTCAAATTTATTCAATAAAATTATTTCGACATTGTGTAATCCTTAACTTTTAGCTACTCCAGAGCAAAAGTCTTTTCAACACTGTGTGCACGCATGTGTGTGTGTGTGTGTGTGTGTGTGTGTCTTTGCCTAGAATATCATCATAATTACAGGTAACAGACCATGACTTTCTGTAGCTAAACTCATCTACATATGATGACTTGTGTCAAAAGCATCTTAAAATGAAAAGCATTATAATTGTCCAGAAACTAGTAACCGCTTTTTATCCCTTTGCTCAAGTCAACCACAACCAGAAGGCAGTTCTGATGATACATAGGGCTAGAAGAGGCACCCAGAGACTGACAGATCCGGCCTTCAGTAACTGAACATCATTGCTGCTTGCACAGTCTGGCCTCATATTTGTTTGAAGGAATTGTTCCTCATTGCTTCTCTGTATGGACAGTCCTGTTGGATACAAAGGCCAGGGCTATACTGTGGGGTTTCACCCTCTGCTGAGGGTGAAAGGAGGTGAATATCAGCCCTCTACTCTTTCTTATCACAAGCCCAGGTTTCCACACAAAGATACCTGAGTCAAGTAGGAAGGAAACTGTGCTACACATTAGTGCATCCATGTTGAGTTAAAAGGGTAAATGAGAATTTCAACACTACATAAGATATGTATCACACCATACAAACACACCTGACCTGTGAATTTGCAAATGGATGAAATTAATCTACTAAGCAGAATAACGGAGTCTTAAAGGAAGACAGTGTGGAACCAGTATTGTGCTCTAAACTCCAAAAATCCCACTTTTAAAATTTTTCCCTTGTGCATATACTTGCACTTTTCATCCTTTGAAACACAGCTTCATCTGTTATACTGGACAGGCACACAGCAGTTCATTCATGGAGGTGCATGCAACTCAAGTTGTGCTGAAACGGACTGCTCGTGGTTGATCAAGGTGAAAAAAGTTGGTTATCATCTCTCGCCATTGCACATAGCTTCTTGCTCAAACACATTAAAAAAGCCAAGAGCTGATGCTCTGAGGAAAGCATCCACGCTTTCCTATTTTAAATATCAGTGGAATATCACAACCCAAAATAGGACATGACCTGAAAAGCTGGGAACATTTCTCAGTCCTTCAAAGTTAAAGTATCACATTTCAATAATTTTACACATTTCCCTTAAAGAGTGGAAGTCAGGAAACTTGGAAGCAACTCCCATATCCTAAGTGCCTACTTCCCAACTAAACAAGTATTTTTCTGGGAGTTTCTCTGAGTTGGAGGTCTGTTTCTGAGCTATATATAGACATCACATCCCGCCGCAAAATTTAGAATCACATGTGGAAGCCAGCTGAAACAGATGGCTCATATTTTAAAGACAGATTATTAATATTTGTTAAGTGCCCATCATCATGTAGGCATTCATCCCTTTCACAAATCTGTGTCTTCAGAGCTTTACAACACAAGCGAAAATAAATATTTTATAAAACAACTTGGCATGGAGCATCATTTCCAAAGTCTCTATTCTACACAGCCTTAAGCGTGTCTGCACAACGGAACTGACCATTACAACTACAATAGAATAAGCTCTCCCAGTAAGCTCTAGTTACTCGGTGAATACTGCACTCTAGAATAAAAAGGATTTACTATCAAAATAATTATTTCTCTGAGATTTATTTTGCCGTTGGTAAGCTAGACAATTTCCTGTTTCCAGTTTTTCTGTTTCAAAAGGACTACCTACCTGGAGGTTTTAATTACTTTGCAGTTACTGCACATCTGTAGCAAATACTGTAGATCAATTTTTTGGAAGGATTTTGTTCACAACATTGCTACACTTTCTAATAAAGTGCAACTACCATTTAGTCTCTGCTTTCAACAAAATGGCTTCCTATGCATATATAAATAAGAGATTTTATTCAGAAAATCGGAAATTCTGTGGGTTGCTCCAATTAGATGTGCTAATGTTTATTTCACTTTAAAGGCTTTATTTGGTGAAGAGACCACATATTGAAATCCACTATATAACATTCATACATTTGAAATACTTTTTGTGTGAAATATTTTTAAAGACCAAACAAATGTGACTAAAAATTACTTTCATACACTTATGCTAGAATTGGTAAAATTTGAAGGGACTTCTCACCCTGCTGTATGACAGCACAAGCTAAATGAGGACTGTTGACTTTACATTGTATTTCGTGCCTTTTTTGAGCTTCATATCAAATGCTTATTGTAGTTCAAACATTTAGTATGGAAACTTAATCATTTCAGTCATATAAATATCTATAACTGAGATCTTTCATCAGCCTATAATGTGAAGTAGTTTAGACAGCATAAGCTTAAACAATTGAAGAGCTTTTTTCTTCCACCACTTACTTTATGGCATCTGTCAGACATGCTCTCACAATGGGGATCAGACCCATGCTAAGCTAATACTGGCCTTAGGTGGTGACTTGAGCCCAAATTGACAAAAGGAGAAGAAAGAGGAAGAAAAAATTCTCAGGAAAATCCAGTCTCCATAGAGCTCATTTTTGGGCTCCTTATTTGAAAAGTAAACCAAATAGAGCGAGTTTTATTAGATGATGTATGTTCAGATCCTTCAAATGTAACACTGAAATCGTCTCAACAAACATTGTCATATCCTTATACCTGTACATCCTCAAAAACATCTGTTGCACTTAATCAGCCTAAAGACTTTTTTAATTCACATTTTTCTGTATTTATGGGCTCAAGCAGCACTGAAAAAAAGACATATATAAGATCAATTACGAGCTGCTGTGAGTCCACATCTCCTCTTGCAGACCATAGCCATTAACCTTCTTTCAAATCTAGGGATCTGAGAATTCAATAACCAAGGAAGTCAAGTCATTCCCAAACACAGGTGTCAGAGGATTACTGCTCACTGCTCACCCTGGAGGAGAGACATGAGGTCCCAATCTTCTTGTTTCTAGTGACACTTGAAGCACATCTAAAATGATCTAGTAGGAAACACTAACCACCCTGCTATCAGCCAGCACTCCCTGCAAACTGGACAGAGGTACCAAGTTCAGGGTTAAACCTCAGAAAACAGATCAGAACTGTGTTGTCTTTGTGACTCACAAAATCATCACATAGCTATAAAATGAACGGACTTTTTTAGTATTGGTGTTACAGATATTCTAGCAAACTGAAATTAATTTCTCTTTTTGAAGCTCAATTTATGTCTGTCTGTATAGTATCTAAAACTTTATTAGACCACTGATGCTGGCAATTGAATCTGCATCTTATGTTACCACTCAGGTAAGAGAACAGGAACTCAGCTTCCAGGCTTTAAGATAATGCTACAAAGTTTTAATGAAACAGTTTCAGAGTGTATCTTTTCTAAGATGAAAAATCAGATATCAGAAGTGTGATAAGACAACATTAATCATGTGAAAGACATGGAAAAGCAATAAAAAAGGTATCTAGTAACTTCTTGCTGCTAAAATTTTGGAAGTTATTTTGATGCCTTTCAACAGAACCTTGAGTATATGTGTAGTTTTAAGCACCTAAGAAAAAGCAAGGAAAGAGGAGGACTGGTGTTGAATACCACTAGCATTTAAATGTCAACCCTGGCTGCCTGAAGAGGTATTTATGTGCCTAAATTCTCCTTGTGAATCTAGGTCTTTAATGTTTAATGTGGCTGTTACTGATTGCTAGAGTGAGATGAATAATTCACAATTAGCAATGTATTCATCCAGCCTAGCTTCCTCTGGTTGCAGAATGTGCAAGAGTAAATCTAGATTTCCCTGAATTTATTTGCTTTATTCCTTTAGACGGCTTGCAAAGAGCTTCTGGCAGAGATTCATCAATTATGATAGATTTCTGAGCTTCATGAATTAAACTGTAAGAGTTCGGATTATTCAGCATTTTTTTCTGATCTCTGATCATGGTTTCTAATAGGTTTTGAACCTCCTGGGGAGTTGCAGTAGATAAAGAAGATTAAGAAATCTTAGAACACTTTAATTCTTGTCCTCTTTAGCCACATAGCTTTTCAGGGATTCATAGCCACCAAAATCAGCTTGCTTCTGAATACATTTCCTGAAAACGGAGGTGAAGTTAATTTTTCTTTCACTGTGTTGTAAAATGTTTGCATATAAAACTCCTATGAAATCAAGGAGGTAAAAAAAACAACAACAAAAACAAAGACAAAACCAAAACCAAAACCAAAACCAAAACCAAAAAACAACAACAACAACAACAAAAACACAGAAGGCTGGTATGCCACTTTCAGTTGTCAGTTGTCCATACCTTGTTACACAGCACATTTTCCTTCTCTTGGACTGCAAATTTTCCTCATATCCACAGCCACTGCAACACTGAAAAATTGTGTGAAGTCACTGTTAACAGTCAATGCACGACATCGATACCTCCTTTTCTGGAGAAATCATCCATTTTCAGTGGGAAGTCTGGATGCAGCTGTTGCCTATCTCTGGGAGTGACATGCTTCTCTGAAAAAACTCTTCTATCTTGAGATATCAAACCTGCACCATAGCTGGCAGTGCTAATCCAGTTGGAGAAAACACTGCAATCTCTCAAGTGTTTACAGTAAATCCCTAATAATGCAAAAGCTATTTTTGAGTCAGTTTTGAACTCATATGTGCTGCTTCTGTGTATCCTCTGTACAGGAATAAATGTTACCTATTTTGTAAAATGGTGCAAATAAAGCCTGTTTGCTCAAGCCTTTGTGGGAAGCAAGTGCAAAAGGAATAGGAAATTGATGTAGAACTCAACCAAAAATGCACAAAAGATATTTTACAGTATTTGTCTAGTTCTTAATGATTAAACAACCAATATGTCAAGCAGTTGCCATGCAGAATACATTCACTGTTTGTTTGGCAGTTTAAGGCACCTAATGTACTTCAGTGCAAAATGTCAATGTTTTATTAACATGTCAAGCTTTTTTAATGTGTCGTTAATTAAACATTAAAAAAATCTCCAGGATAAATGTTTTGATAAAAATCCAGTATTTGTCACCGCTTTCCAACCATGTGCTCTATCTACTAAATCTCTACAGGACCAACTGCACTGTAGCAGTGAGAATACTCTAAATGTCTATTTTGATTTTATAACAATAATTATTTTGGTCTAATTTCTTCTTTGGTTAACATCATAAAGTTAATATCTTTTTCCTTTAGGGTGGAGAGGTTGATACTGCCAGGGATTTCAAACAGGAAACCTACACAATCACAAACCTTACAATCACAAAACAAATGATTACTTCTTTTAACACATCTTGTTGGCCTAACCTTCTAGGTTGATTCAATGTGGCCATGTCACGGCAGAAAGAGTCTCCTCTAGAAATATCTGTGTGAAGATCCTCTTCACTCCAAGAAGAATAGAGAAGCTCTGAAAATATTAGACAATATTTCTTATACACGTATTTTGCATTTATGATAGCAGTATATTTTGATGTTAAGCCACCAAGAAATGAGACAGAAGTCAGTATCATGTAGTAAACGATCCAAAAAATATATTAATAGTGACTAAATTGCTGCCACAAAAAGCTGGAACTGAATAAATGTTAAAATCTCTTTTGATGTTCAGTTTTTAATAACACATATTTCACATATTATTCATCTTGGGTAATGATAATACGGACCTAGATTTCTGTTTCCTGTTAGCTTTAATTTCTTAAGTTTTCAGGTTTATCATAAAATTCCTTATGTTCTTTCATAGTACTATAATATTTACGTTTCCTCCAACGTGAATGTTTAAAAGCTTCTAAAATATTTTCCTGTATTCTAAATAATAAAAAACAAAAATAATTTTTAAATATCTCATATAGAGTTCTTAAACTTAGGTTCTCTCATAACTTGAGTGTAAGAGCAATACTTGTAAAAGGCAGGTGGTACCTAAATTTTCTGTGTGGATTTTGACTCAGGAGGAGAACCTAACTTACACTCTTGTTGGCAAAATCATTGCACTGACAATGTATCTCAAGAGGGCACATCCAAAGGAATCTCAAAGTAAATTGCAATTCTTTTAATTTCTGCTTATATAAATAGCCTCATGTGCTGCTTATGCAAAGTGTTGATGTTTTTGATCTACTTAATAGCCTAATATAAGTAAGAGATACTCATGCCTTTGAGCACGTAACACTTGGAAAACTATGGTTGTTACAACAGGTAATTAATCAAACACAAGAAAAATAATCTCTCCACAAAAAAAGTCTCAGAAGAATGTTTTCCAACAGCTTGTGGCAAAATACTGCACAAACATGTTTAAAGGAATGTTCTTGCCATAAAACCACATATTCATAAAATCTAGAGTGGTCCACACAGGACAAATCAAAAATACATTGTTAGAGCTACAGCAATTCCTCCTCTTGAAAAGCAGAATCACCTATTCTTTCTTACACCGGCAAAAGCTTCTTGAAATCCACATGTTCTTGAAAGTTTTCACAAATCTTTTCGTCAAAGAAGTTTCATGTGTAGTGTTCATTGCTGTTAGGTAATATGTGCCAATAGATTTAGACTTTCTGCCAATAAGAAATCAAATCCTGGTTATATATCTCTTCATTTAAAAAAAAAAAAAAAAAGAGTGACAACTGTAGTAAATCATGATCAAATTTCCAAATTTCCACCCACTTCAATTTACTCAACATCCCATGAGTGAATCTGGTGACATCAGGATTTCCCAGCTTTTGGTAGTTGAGATCAGGTGTGTTGCTGTAATGATGATTCTGTTTCTGCGGAAAAAGGGAAAAGAATCATCACTTTTTCAGCATCCTTCTCTAACTTTGGCCTGGAGATGTCATTAATGAGATTCAGACGAGTGTGCATTCCACCCTGCTTGCTTTCCTGATTTACTTAAGCCTCTCCTGATGTTAGTTTCTCACAAAACTTGCAGTCTAGAGTTCTCTAACTATGAACTTGTTTGTTTGCTTTTAATACAGCAATTCTGGGGCAGGGATAGCCCTGTATTCCAAAGTTGGCTGGAGAGACAAGAGCCTTTCTGCATGGCATCAGCACTATGCGTCTACACTGCAGATTTACATGCCTGAGCTCAGCACTGGAAAATACTTCTCCCTCTCTCTGTTTAGATATTTTCCATCTAGCTGTACTCATTTAAATGGTATTTATGTGCAACTGGCACTGGTGAAGGAACCTAGGAGACAACTCCGAACAAGCACTGAATTGAAAACTTAAGTTTCCAAGATGCTGACCTGTCTAAGCACTGAGTCTCCAAGGTACCATCTGAGGCAAACAAAATGGATGGCGATTAAGATCTCTAGATGTACCAGGTTGCTTTCTGAAATTGTACACCTCCGAAGGAAGGTCGTGTGGGCACTTGAAAGCCTTCACTATACTGATTACATTTAATATCCTTGTCTTGCTACTCAGCATCCTGGAGCCAGTCTTGTGAATATGTACTCTGACAAAAATAATTTCATTCCAGCATAGCCACTGGCTCTAGAGGCATCACTTGTTTGATTAAGCATTCAGCCCAAGAGCAGAAAATTGTCAGATCAGTCCAAAATGGTGGCAGGAATAAGAAATGTTTGTAACAAACAGAGGTAATTAGAATAGGGGGCATGAGTACAAAATCTCTTCTTAGTGTTTCATAAGTAGAAACTTAAGCTTTTAGGCTATTTGAATATTTTCTAGGAAGACTGACATAAATTCTGAATATTTTCTTCTGTTTTCTGCCTAAGAAAAGTATGTGGTTTCAAGCATCAGTTAGATTTTCTAAGCTATTTTAAAGTCTTGGGTGCATGTGCAAAATAATCTGTGTTACAAAGGAAGAAAAGTACATAACATATAAATATTAATTGCAGTTCACAGTCTATTACAATTATTAAATATATTTCTTTTATCATAAATAAAAATAGACAACTCAAGAAAAAATAGGATAATCTGTTGTTTGTATTAAATAGATTTATGTGGATTTTATTTGCACTATTCTTCATTATCTAGAAATCAATTAAATGAAACTCACATTCGAGATCAACTATAGAGAGAAAATATAGAATCAAAAATGTTCCAATACTTTCACAAATGTGGACAAAATTTGATCTATGTAAGAATGACTTTTCCTGAAAAAATTATTTTCTTTAGAAGAGTTAGCATGTGAACATTAATATTCCTAATTCTTATTAAAGATCAGGAGCTGTATATCAAGAAAGAATTGGATTGCTTATTGTTAGGGTTTTTTCCTATCTAAATAATAATCTCTTAATGTCAGTATTAATGTCAAGGGACTGAAAATAGATATGAATAACCAGTTTATTAAGTTGGTGTAAAAGGAATTGTGGTTTTTGCATTGTTGAAATTTTCCACTTGATATTGGAATACATTCTTAAATACATATGGTTATGTTATACACTTTAAGGCACTTTGCTTATGTTTTTTTGCTACTGACTTATTACTTGCTGTTTGTTTTATATGCATTTTAGACTATGGAAATGATGTTAGACAAAAAGCAAATTTGAGCAATTTTTTATTCTAGTCTAAAATGGATTGTAAAAACAGCACAGACACCTTGCAACATCAACAATGCATTTGGCCCAGGAACTGTTAATGAGTCCAGTGGTGGTTCCAGAAGTTTTGCAGAACAGATGAGAGCCTTGTAGATGAGGAGCATAGTGACTGCCCATCCAAAGCTGACAACAACCAATTGAGATCAATCATCGAAGCTGCTCCTCTTACAACTACACAAGAAGTTGCCAAAGAACTCAATGTCAATCTTTGTATGATCATTTGGCATTTGAAGCAAATTGGAAAGGCGAAAAAGCTTGATAAGTGAGTGCCTCATGAGCTGACCGGAAAAAAAAAAAAAAAAAAAGTCATTTTGAAGTATTGTCTTCTCTTCTACACAATAACAATGAACCATTTCTTGATCAGATTGTGAAATGTGACAAAAAGTGGATTCTATGTGACAACTGGCAATGACCAGCTCAGTGGCTGGACAGAGAAGAACCTTCAAAGCACCTCCCAAAGCCAAACTTGCATCAAACAAAGGTCATGTTCATTGTTGGGTGGTCTACTGTCAGTCTGATCCACTATGACTTTCTGAATTCTAGTGAAACCCTGACATCTGAGAAATATGCTCAGCAAATCAATGAGATGCACTGAAAACTGCAACGTCTGCAGCTGGCATTGGTCAACAGAAAGGGCCCGATTCTTCTCCACAACAACGCCTGACCACAGATCACACAACCAACTCTTCAACACTTGAACGAATTGAGCTGTGAAGTTTTGCCTCATCTGCCATATTCACCTCACCTCTCACCAACCAACTACCACTTCTTCAAGTATCTCTACAACTTTTTGCATGGAAAACACTTTCCAAGGTTTTGTTGAATCCTGAAACATGGATTTTTATGCTACAGGAATAAACAAACTTATTTCTCATTGGCAAAAATATGCTGACTGTAATGGTTCCTATTGTGATTAATAAAGATGTTTGAGCATAGTTCTAATGATTTAAAATTTACAGTCCAAAACTGCAATTACTTTTGCATCAACCAAGAGGTTTTTAGGACTAGCTAAACTTGTCATAAGACCAGGGATCATTGTAGCAATAGCTTTTTCCCAGGGGCTGATAAGGAATATAATGTTTAATTATTGTGTAAATAAGATACCATCACATATTTCAGAATATATTCTTACAGAAGGTAATGGTTACTTTTGTGTTAATTTCCAAAGTTGTTTTATACATAAATTAACATTGGATGGAATTAATTTGTCATTGTCTTTCAGGGAAAAACATCTTCAATGTACTGTGTAAAGCAGGTAGAGTTTGCTTAGGCTAAAATGTAGAATTACTCTAAAATTCTTCCTAGGAAATTACCTGTGGCCAGTCTAGACTGCAGAAACATGGAGAAGACCCTGGGAAAGGTGGAGAATGTGATTAAAGTGTAGGTAGGTACAGAGTCAATGTGCAGTAGGAGGTTTTTCTTTCTCTCTTTCTAGTTCTTTTGGGATAAATAAATAAATAAATAAATACATTACAGGTTTTGTGGCAGTAATGGAAGAAAATGAATGTCAACAGCCTCTCTGTGGAATGCACAGAAGGCTCAGAGATGTGAAAGAGACAATGGTTTGAAGAAACAGCTTTTCACCAGTTGAGCCATTTGAAAGGCATTTGCAAGGCATTTGCAGGATTAAGGCAAAAAGGCTTTGTATACCTGAAAAAAATTGCCATGGATAAAGTGTATCAAGTGGTGTACAAATTTTCTCACATGCACCAGAGGTTCCTGTTGTCACCATGAGCTGGCGGGCTACCTAATTTGATTGTTCAGATATACGAAAGACATGGAGTTATGCAGATGTTGAGTAATTGCCAATAAAGATCAGGTTAACTTTAGAGGGAAAAATCCAAGTAGCCTAGCACAGTCTTCTCCATAACAGAAGACTAATTTTAACCTAGCAAGTTAAACATTTCCAGAGAAGACAAACAGTACAGAAACACAAAATGAGGTCAGGAGATTAAAATAACAATGCCAAACACAAATGCATGAAAGCCAAGATTTCGATAAATGGTTTGCTTTTGATTTTTTTGCAGTACAAGATTCAGAGTACCTATAAGTACTTTTAAGCTCAGTTTATCCTTTGGACTACTATGTTCTGTTTACCTTTATGATCAGCTGAAATACATGCAGTAATACCTACCATTTGCTTCTCACAGTATTTGTGGGAGACTCGTTGTGGGCACTAACCGATACACTCTCATATTCATCCTACCTGTCTCCTAGAGCTATAGGCTGAGCAGGCAGGGAGACAGACTCTCCTGATCTCTGTTAGATCTCTGGTACTTTATGTTCACTGAGGAAAAGCAAGGATATCATGTAGAAAGGCAGAACAAACAGAGCACCAGCCTATTCACCTGCCTGCATTGCCTCAGTTTAGGAATCATATTGTTCTGGCTTATTCAGGTGGAAAAGGTTAACAAAGAAGGGCCCTGTGCTGTCAGAATACACAGAAGGAAAAACAGAGGGATGGAGAGAAAGGAGGCACCACCTCAGCACTGACAGAGTACCAATACTTAAGGATATATAGGGTAGAGATAAAGTGTCTAGTTCCAGATATAAGATGTTGCTGGAGGAACTGCAGTTAATTAATAATGGAAACAAGTAGGCAAATCTGAAGTTCAATTCAGCCAAGAAACATTGTTTTTCATATTCTATTTCACACAGCTCTAGTCTGCCCTGCAAAGAACTTAAAGTGCTGCAGGGGAATCGCTGTGATATTTCCTCTTCCTTTGCACAGGAGAGAAAACATAGAAACCGTTATTAGTGCTGTGTTTTCATATACTAATGGATGAAGGACTGTTAATACTCTCAGGCACCTGGAAAGGGACCATCATTGCTCAGAAGGGCTTACAACCTGTAATCTCCACAGTATGTTTACATAGACCTGGACACTATTCTTTCAGCCTGATACTTCCAGCTTCCCTCAAACATCCATTTGTCCAAATCTGCTTCCAAAATAGCTGGTTGTTTTGCAGTTGTCAATTAATTGTCATATTGCTGCCAATTTTGACCAAGCAATTAATCAGGTGTGAAAGAGAACTTCATCGTATCGCTTGTACCAAGGTTGAAGAATAGGCTCTTGCCTCTAATAAACCAACAATTATTCCACTGTTGAGGTTTTGATTGCGGGGTGACAATAAAACCATGGCAGATGTATTGTTAACCCCCTCTACCCTCACTTTTCCTCTTTAGCCCCTCCCTCTCCCCCCTTTCCACTAAGGACAGGTGATTGGGAGGGAAAGAAGGACAGAGAGAAGAGAGTTGGAAAAATTAAAAATGTTTTACTAATGCTACTAATAAGAATAGAGAAAATAATACAAAAGATACAAAACGATTCTTCAAAGTCTCAGCAACTGCTCCAGCAGATGAAGGGACAGCACCTGAAGTCCTGGACTGGACTCTGAAGCCAACCAGAATTGGATTCAGTCTGTCACTAGGTCTCAGTTCGCAGGGAAGACTCACAAGGTCCTCTCCTAATGTTGGCCACAAGGAAAGGGGACAAGAACCTTGTGATCTCCCACTTTTATAGAAAGTATCATGTGAATGGGATGTTATACTCAGTTGGTCAGGTTTTGGTCACCTGTTTGTCATTGCCCCTCTCGTGAGATGTGCATCAATTCTTATCAATGACATTGCATAGCATTGCTTTGTCTACCAAAACATGTATCTGGCTTTCAGGAAAATGCAGCTAATAAGAAGGCATTAGCTGACAGGGAAATTCACTAAAAAAGAAACTCATTTTTAACAAAACCAGGACATCCACCTAGTCTGTTTTTTTCTCAAATCAATATCTGTTTTACTGAAATTTATTTTAACTGTATTTCATTACTGAATATCATAAAAAGAAGTAATAAAAAGGTACAACCTGTTAGTTTCTGCTAAAGTGATGTGAAAACCCATCTTATTGTATTTATAAGCTTTTTAGGCTATGACTTTATGATCAAACAGCTGTTGCAACAATGAATTTTATCTTTGCAATCTCAGCTAGTGATTTCTCTTAAAAATTGATATTATCTTTTGTAATACTAAATAATTGAATCTACAAATAGCTACACAATATAGATGTACTATTAAAACAAAAAGACAGTGCTGCCACAATCACAAATGAATATACATACCCTGCATGGATGAACAAGGAGGTCCTGGATAAACTCAAACACCCTGCAGAGGGTGTAAGCAAGGACAGGTAGCCTGGGAGGAATAGAGAGAAATTGTCTGAGCAGCCAGGGATCAGGTTAGGAAAGATAAAGCCCTGATAAAATAAAAACTGGCCAGGAACATCAAGGGCAGCAAGAAAAGCTTCTATGGGTACACCAATGGTAAATGGAACACTAGTGAAAACATGAGCCCTCTTTGGAAGGAAATGAGAGACCTGGTGACTGGAGTCTGGAGAAGAGTCAGGTACTCAATGACTTTTTTACAATCTTCACCAATAAGTGCTCCAGCCACACCTTCCAAGTCACAGAAGGTAAAGGCAGGGACTAGGAGAATAAAAAACTGCCCAACAGCCCACTGTAACAGAAGACCAGTTTTGAGACTCTCTAAGGAACCTGAAGGTGCATAAGTCCATGGAGCTGGATGAGCTGCAGCTGCAGGTCCTGAGGGAACTGGTAGATGAAGTTGCCAAGCCACTATCCATTATATTTGAGAAGTTGTGGCAGTCTGGTGAAATTCCCACTGACTGGAAAAGAAATTATTCAACATGAGGGTGGTGAGGCACTGGAACAGGTTCCCCACAGAAATTGTGAGTGTCCTATCCCTGGGAGTGTTCAACGTCAGGCTGGATGAGGCTTTGAGCAACCTGGTCCACTGGAAGGTGGCAGGGGGGGTTGGAACTAGAGGATCTTTAAGGTCCCTTCCAATGCAACACAAACCATTCTATGATTCTGTGAATGAATTTAGGTTGGACATCAGAAGAAGGACTGTGGTTCAAAAACAGTCTACCAAGAAAAAAAAAAATCAAGCCTGTAGTGGAGGCAAAGAAGCATTTAATTTCTGGAAGAATTTGATTCCTGCTGTGTCAGCAAATGCTGCTTTTGAAGGCATATGCTCTTTGGTGGTCTTGCTAAGTTTGGAAGGGTCTTTGAATCCTCTTTTTTAAATTTGATCTTCTTTTTAAATTTTCCTCCACAGTTACTCTGTCCTTGACACTGCAAATAAGAACAGCATCCTTTAATGTCTGTTTTAACACTTTCATAAGACTTTTGAACATCTAGCCATGAAGAACTAGGGATCCCTTCCAAAAGCCCATGACATGTTTTTGAGAGCTTCATATGAGGGAAGTGACATGTTCACACCTGAGACAGGTTTGTTCTCAGAACTCTTGTGCTAGTTCGCGGCTGAGGAAAACATGCAGGCCGACTCAATGTGAGTGATAACGCATGATTCAACTTTATTGCCCGGGATAGCGCGTATTTATACCAAATACCATAATTATGCATACTTGTCTCTATCTAATAGGCTTAGCACTAAAAAGGTTACATTCACTTACTCCACCTACTTGCAGTTAGCTAACTATGCACATTCTGCACTCTTCTGACTCCTACTTTCTCAAGTTGTTTATCACCTCTTCAAGGGCATGCTGACCCTGCTTTAATTAGTACTTTTCCATTTCTCCTTTTCCCACGGCCTACTAGCAAAGCAATCTAAGGCCTACTTATGTCAACTAGAACGGGCTCTGCTCGTACAGTTGCTCGGTGGACTCATGTCCATGCTCCTTGAGCCAATTCCTGACACTCTTGCTCTTCACTAGTTTTTCTAGATCACTCCCAGCATTTCATGTGTCTTTTCATCTCTGTGAAAGCTCCTATATTTATGAGAAGGGAGTTTGTTCCTGAGTAGAATATTTAATTTATGTCTTTGACTTTTCTGTGTGGACTACTCTAGCTAGAGACAAAAATGCTGAGATAGCATACTGCAGATTACGCTCATTTTATTTTGTTAGCTACTCTTTTAAATGAGCAACTTCTTTCTGCATGTAAGAAATCTTCCCTTCAGCCCATTTTTCCCCTCTGTCAGCCCACACTCACGAAGCATCTGAATTTCTTACATCTTCCTGTTTGCCCTAATAACAGAAAAAGCCTATACTCATGCTACCTGTCATATCATTGACATTCTTCCTCATTTCACTTGTTTTTTTAATTCTACCTTTTCTTTTCTGTATGTTTTCTTGTTTAGTTGTGCTCTATGTCTCCTTCAAGGACCACAGCATGTTTTCCTGGTTGTTATTCAGCACAAGTGTCAGGTCTCTGAATGCATTTCCTGTTTACCTTCTATTGCTGCACCAAAAGATATTTAATTTTTAATGAGAAAGTCTTTGAACAAGACATTTTATCATTATGAAAAATGACTGTACTGTTTTCTCTTCTTACTCAGTCTGTACCTTTTGAAATATATATTCCTAGAAAATTTATTAAGTTTTTTCTGATTGTAGATCTGCCTGCCTGCTGCCCCTCTGGCAGAGTCAGAAAATCAAACACCTCACACGTTCTCAAGACATCAGCTTGGGAGAGTCTATAACTTCCATTTTTAGGACACTGCAAACCTACTGAAGATGCACTAATGCTCTTGCTGGCCAAGTGCTATGCTAAAGCTCCTTTGAAGCCACTCAGCTCAGTCTTCTGTGGGAAGACCTGAAAATGTTGTAAGTACTTAGAGTTTGTACCTTCCCTTCACCTTTCCCTTTATTCAAGGCTTATCACAACCTCTTTCAGTACAGGCACACATGCATGCATGTACAAGTTCTCATGCAAACTCCACAGGCATATACATTTCTGTTACTGTAGCTTTGTTTCCTTGCTCACTTTGAGCACATTATTCCAGGAATATTGAGATCACAGAATGTTAGGGATTGGAAGGGAACTCGAAACATCATCTAGTCCAATCCCCCCTGCTGGAGCAAGAGCACCTAGATGAGGTTACACAGGGAGGTGATCAGGTAGGTTTTGAATGTCTCCAGAGTAGGAGACTCCACAAACTCCCCAGGCAGCCCGTTCTAGTGCTCTGTCAACCTCACTGTGAAGAAGTTTCTTCTCATATTTAAGTGGAACCTCCTGTGTTCCAATTTGTACCCATTGTCCCTTCTCCTATAGTTGGTTGTCACCAAGAAGAGCCTGGCTCCATCCTTGTGACACTCACCCTTTACATATTTATAAACATTAATGAGAACACCCCTCAGTCTCCTCCAAGCTAAAGAGACCCAGCTCCCTCAGCCTTTCTTCATAAGGGAGAAGTTTCACACCCTTAATCATCTTCGTGGCTTTGCGCTGGACTCTCTCCAGCAGTTCCCTGTCCTTGAACTGAGGGGCCTAGAACTGGACACAATATTCCAGATGCGGTCTCACCAGGGCAGAGCAGAGGGGGAGGAGAACCTCTCTCAGCCTACTAACCACCCCCCTTCTAATACACCCCAGGATGCCATTGGCCTTCTTGGCCACAAGGGCACAGTGCTGGCTCATGGTAAACCTGCTGTCCACCAGGACCCCCAGGCCCCTTTCCCCTACACTGCTGTCCAACTTACACTGGAACCTGGGGTTGTTCCTACCTTGATGCAAGACTCTACACTTGTCCTTATTATATTTCATTGAATTTTTCCCTGCCCAACTCTCCAGCCTGTCCAGGTCTCGCTGGATGTCAGCATAGCCTTCTGGCGTGTCAGCCACTCCTCCCAGCTTGGTGTCATCAGCAAACTTGCTGACAGTGCACTCTCTTCCCTCGTCCAAGTTGTTGATGAATATATTGAACAGTACTGGTCCCAGTACTGACCCTTGAGAGACTCCACTAGATACAGGCCTCCAACTAGACTCTGTCCCATTGACCACAACTCTCTGGCTTCTTTCTTTCAGCCAGTTCACAGTCCACCTCACTACCGGATCATCCAGACCACACTTCCTCAGTTTAGCAGCAAGGATGCTGTGGGAGACGGTGTCAAATCCTTCACTGAAATCAAGATAGACCACATCCACTGCTCTGCAATCATCTATCCAACTCGTTATGTCCTCATAAAAGGCTATGAGGTTGGAGAAGCATGACTTCCCCTTGGTGAAGCCATACTGACTGCCCCTTATGACCCTCTTATCCTTGATATGCCTTGAGATGGCACCAAGAATAAGTTGTTCCATCACCTTTCCATGGATGGAGGTGAGGCTGACCCATCTATAGTTACCTATGTCCTCCTTCTTGTCCTTTATGAAATACAGAGATACTGAGATAATGTGTACAAGAGTTTCACACATAGAATTACAGGTTTCTGGTGATAATACTAAAATATCAGCAAAACTCTCTTCTTCTCCCTGTTCTGCTACAGACTTTATTGTGACCCCAGTCAAGCCAGCACTTCAGTTCTCCCAGTAAAAAGTCCTTCACAAAGATATGTCAATAATAAATTGACCACTGATTGGTTGATGCTCAGGCATTGTATAGATAGGGAAATACAAACCTACTAGTATAGAGTCTTTGTATGAAATGAAAGTTCTGCTGATTATTTTCCTTCATAATATTTTTCCCAGATTCTGGTTAGACAATCAGCAGAGTTTTTTGGATTCTCACTTCAAATTATTTGAATGTTTCTTTTTTCCTGTCTCAATTATACTCTGACTAGTATTATGGGAAAAACAGCATAATTTTCTTTCCTTTTTTTAAAAGCCTGGAAATTGAACATTTGAAGAGATTACAAGCACATTGGAAGTTGTCACTATCTCTGTGGCCATTCTGAATGCAAACTTCATGTATTCCATGGCATCCAAGGCCATTTATCTGATCATATCTTTTTCAGTAAATTTAGCTATTAATTAGAGAGAAATTGGCTAGTTTTTCCCTTTTTTAAAACAAAACCAACTTCCTTTGCACATAGAAACACTTGCAGATCTTTAGTATTAATACATAAAGATACTAGGGAGGACATCTCTGCAGTTTTCTGAAACAGCAAAAAGTTTAAGTTACTTATTTTACAAAAAAATTGCTCTTCACACACCCTAGAGAGATATTCTACTTCAAAATAATAATGCTGCATTCATTAGAGAGACACGACAACATCAATATTTAAAGGCTTTGTGGACTCTATGGTAGCATATCTAGTTCAGTATTATCAGAGCACCACCACATATAATACATAGTAATCTTATTATGCATTGACAGCTTGCACCCTAATGGCTCTGATGGAGTTGTTATGATGTGTTGTGTCAAATCCTAACAGGAATATAGTGTTAAAAACAGCCGTAACTTGACAACCTCCACACAAACTGTATCGGAAGGATCTATGGCTCTGCATGCAGACAGTGTCCATAATCTAAAAAAGTTTATATAAACTGAAAAATTAAGTGCTCAGGAGAGGTCCACTTTAGTAATAATAACACTTCATTCTTATCTAGACTCTTCTGTGTGAAGATCTTGAAAGACTTTGATTAATTGAACCTTACCAATACCCCTGTGAGTTAGGAATTGTTTTAATATCCCCATCTCACACTGAGGCACCGATATGTTCTGTGTCTTGTCAAGGTCACCCTGCAAGTCTGTGACTGGGAACTCAGTGCTCCTTCCTTCAGCCCTAAGCCTGGGAAAGACAGTTCATCTTCCGCTATTGTTTAGAAATATTAACAAACTTGAGTTGCACCCAGTTATCATGTCATTCAAAGACCATTTAGTAATGCAAATTCATACTAATTCTAGTGCTAATTCTTCAGCACTAGTAAAGGATAAAACTGATGCCTTTGTCCTTGCCCTTCCTTGATTCTATTCATTAAACTTAGACTGATGATATTATATGCATATAATTTTTGGAATTAAATTTTAGTCAGGGTGATAGCAAAAGATATTTTGTATTTTCTTGCAGGTTGGTTCAGAGATGTCACAAGACTGTGCTTTTACATAATTTAATGCAGTCAGTGTGACTGTAGAAAGAACTGCAGGACCATAAAATTTAAAAATAGAGAGACAGTTCAGGTGCAGAGTAAAATGAGATTCTTGTACTGGCACAATCATTTGCTTTTCCCATGAGGAGCTGAAGTTCTGAGCCTTTAAGCTTAAAAAAAGCAATATTTTAGCACAAATTAATATTAAACCTGTGCAGAACCTTCTGGCTGGAGACATTTAAGCCAAACAGGAAAATTAATAGGAGATACACTGTACATGCTGCTCTGCTGGTTCTGCTATAGGGGAGAAGGGTACAAAGGGGCAAAATATTTTCAGAATCATTGGTAGAGAATGCAGCTGAGATATCTGTGCAATAGGCTGAATTTTCTTTCTCACCATGCTACCTCTCATGCTGTTTTTCAGAAAAAAATGTGATGCACTAACTCAAATAACCAATGAGCTGGCATTCTTCAGAAGCGTGCCTGAACATTAAGTGTGCTCTTAATTTTGTCACTCAAAGAGTGAGTCACTAAATATTCCCTTCCACCAACACATGGCTTCCTCCATGACCCAGGATAGGGAGTCCTTACTCTGTCCTTAGTCATACGTAGTTGCAAAAGAAAGAAGAGTGAAAGACTGATCAGATACCTGAGACATGACCAATGATATTTTAAAAGACATTGGTACACACTGGTACACATACTAAAACATAATTGATACTGTCACTTATATGAGCTTTAGGAATTCATACAATATCAAAACCTAATGAGAAGTTTCATACATGTGCTCTAGAAGGTAAGAAAACAACAATTTCCAGAACACATCCACAAGAGCTGCTTAATGGTCAGTACAGTAGCAGGAAAAAAGCCACAGCCTAAGGGGATAAGAGACTTAATGTCAGTTAACAACATTTCACACAGAATATACATGTACAGTTGCCCAAGAGAATTGCAAGAGGATAAAAGGATGAAGAGATAATAGATATCCCACTGGCTGTTTTATACTGGCTTCTCAATTTAATCTAGTCTGCTTATGAGAGAAGAGGAAATAATTCAGAAAATATAATTTATTCAACAAATTTATTCTCTAATCCAAAGGAAAATTTTCTCTAATTTGTTTAACATTCAAAATGATTTGCAAAATGTTTTCTGCACACAATGCTGGGTCTGAAATGACTTCTGAGATTTGCTGCGTAACTATTCAAACCATATTGATGAGAGAGAGAGATCTGTGCTTCAGTGAATGTCAATTGAAAAATCAGCTACCTGATTTAAATTTAGCCATCCATTTAGTTATATTGAAGTCTGATATTACTATCTACTGATTATTCAAGAATGTGAGATAGCAAAGTAAATTTACCAGCATATTATTAATACAGTGAGTGCTTTGTCTCTATAAGCCTGATTACTGCTGTGTGATTTATATAAAGTATTATTTTCTATCAAAACTAAATAAATAAATAATAAGTTTTATAAAACTATTAATTTGTTTTCTAGGAATGTTTTCCAGTGTTCCCTCAGGAGAATGCAGGACAGCAATTTAACATGTTCCTAATTTTACTTCTGTTCCAAACAGCACAGAAGCACTTGCTTGTCTTTAAGAAGATATGTAAGATCCACTGATTTCATTGTATTATGTGTCCTGAATAAACATTATTTTCTCGGGAAAGAGAAAATTATATTTAGCCTTTTTTCTGCATAACTGCACTGCAAATCAGGATATTTGACAATTTTTAAATCTTCATGCAAAATCCCTTTAACAAATTACCCAGCTGAGCATAACCATACCCACTGAGTAATTTAGAAGTTATCATTATCAAAGTTATTTACTAAAGGTATTATTGGAATAATGCAACAGTCTCTAATTAAGCAACCTGATCACATATCCACACATAAATAATGTAAATTACCTGTAATACTATTTCTGAATGGAAAACTCTTACTTGGATTCCTCTAACCAAGACCTTGGAAACCAGTAATGCTATGTAATTCTTGAATGGCTCAAAATCAATAGAGATTCACTTTATAATTTGTTGCAATGTTTAGTTGAAATACCCACAGCAGCATCCACCTTAAAGATTTAAATCTTTTCCCCTTACAGCACAGGCTTCCTGTACCTGGATATCTGAAGTCTTCACAGGGTGCTTCACACTTTGAAATTGTCCAAAATAAAGGAGAGATGACTATGCTTAACAGGTAGAAGGAATTCAAACATACTCCTTCTGTTGGACATATAGCCATCATTTTCCCCCATAATCTCTTTGAAATAAAGTGTTATAGTTTCCTATGCCCTGCTATTTGCTCTCTAACTCAATTATATATGTGTTTCCTACCCTGGAAAGTAGTACTAGCATATTTTGAAGTATGTAACTCAGTGCCAAGGCACATAATCAGGTGGCTGTTTCTTTCAGAGGCCCATGGCAATGTAATTTGCCAGTTAGGTATATGAAATAAAGTGTGATATCAAACTCCATTAATTCCACTTCTATTTGCCTATGATATTTAATCTTGTGCACTCAGAAACCTATTGACTTGTTACTTTCTCCTTAATTTGCTATACATTATTGTGATGTTAGTCCATATTTGTTATTTATTTCACTGTCTGGGGAAGCAAAATGGCAAAATAAGCTTCTTTCTTCTTTCAGCCAAGAGATGACTATTTTTTCCACTTGTGTGTACTCAATTCTTAACATTGCCTAACCTTTTCAGGACTTATCATTTACTTGTTGATTTACCAGATTAAGCAGAACTTATACACTATTTTTATCCCTGCATAGAAATGATTATCTAATAGCAAACTTTCCACAGCAGCTGAGACAACCTGCGTGCTGCAGAGGTATATGCAGTCCTCATCTGTGAGACTATGAAAATGTCAGTCTTGTTTAAAGAGGAGATTGGGCATTCACTGAAAGAAACCACATACAGAATTCTTTGGACCAAAAAAAAATAAAAGAAAGGATATGTAAGAAGCACCTTTCAGCAACAGGTCAGTACTCATCCAGACCAGTATGCTGCCTCTATAACAGATGCACAAGGAGAGAACCTAAGCTTTGCCACTTTCTGCAGCCCATAGATGACTTAAGTGTCCAGAATTTTTTTTTTTTAATATTGTCAGGGGGTACATGGCTCCTATTGTTAAAACAACTAAAGGGCACCTCTGTGAGAGTGTTATCCGCTACTTCATTTAATCCCTTTCTGAACCTGTCAGTAGTGGTTTCCTCCACCATTTCCAGTGACCCTCGTTTCCAGAAGTTCCCTATGTTAAGTACATTCACCAGCTTTAAACAAAACTTCTGCAGGTTTCAAGTTCCCAAGGGTCTAATATTGTGGAGTTTTTTGAGCAACCATAGTGTATTCAGATTATCTATTGCCTACATGATGTAATGAACCTTAGTCATATCCTCCCTCAGCCTTTTCCAAACTGAAATGTCCCAGCCTTTTAGTCTCTCTGCACAAGGTGGCTGCTCTATTATCTTGAACATTTTACTTGTTTTTCTCCATACTTCTTCCACTTCTGCTAGACTGTTCCTGAGATATGGAGACCAAACTTCACATGGTGCTCAAGACATGAGCACAACAATTTTTAGAGTGATGCCCTATTGTCTTCTCATCTCAGATGTTTTCTGCCATCCCCAAGATCATCTCTAAAGCACTTCTGACAGATGGCAGATGCAACAGCTGTCCTAGTCCTTTAGTTCTGTGTCCATTTGTAATGACATTTTACATCCCTTAGCCAGAAGTTTGGAAATGTCATATTCAGAACTCTTGGTTTTATGCCATCTGGTCCCTGTGAACTTCCTAACCTGCCTGGCTGGTCTAAGACTTTCTGTGTATTTACTTCAAGTTGATCCATATCATCTAGACAATCTGCTACAGAGATGCAACCATTATGGGAGTCACAGCACTAAATGCCAATGCAAAGACTTCACTGAGTTTCTCCACTGTGTCTTCATCAACCTTGCATATCCCTTCTATGTCCTTGCTATGAAGCAGTAAAGGTAAAGTCATTGACAATCCTCACTTTATGGATTATCCATCTTGGTCACACTCAGGTATGAAAATTTTTTGTCCTTAATATTAAGTATAGAGTAAGTTGTAGATATTGTGAACATAGCCCTAATGTGTAAGTATGATGCGATCATAGTCCTGAACACAAGTGTAATGTTCTAGGGTATGTCCATAGCTTGCTGTTAGGTAGTGTTTTCATAATCTGCATACCTTACAAGTATTTAAATACTTTGACAGCCTTAGAAAAGCACAGGGCACAGGCTGAGATCACACGCTGCAAAACATGCAAAATCAGCCTACCTGAATGTTTATCCAAGAGAATCAAAGGACAAAGGTGTAATAGAATAACACCATACCACTTCAAACAAGACTACAGCAGCTTCATTTCCTTCTTAAGGGCTTTATAAAAATTAAGTCCTTATTTTTGAAAAGTAAGCTTTCCAAAAAGGTGAACAATAATCACACTAACATCAAAGTTTTTGTGCTGCTACATGCATGCTATTCCTATGAAGTATAGATTTTTCAATTTCTATACTTTATGCAGACTAACTTTTAGGAAAATAATGGATATACAGAAGTATAAATCAAAAGGACTCACTACCCAAAGGAGAGAGAGATTATCAATTGCTTTTGGTAATTAAGGTGATAAGAGAAAATCTATGTTATTGCACTAAATCTACTTAAGCTATAAAAAGAAGATTTAGCTCTTACACAATGCTTTTCAGTTTTAAAACATTTACAAATACAAAGCTGCAACAACTCTGAATGATATCTAATCCTGTACAGGGAATAGTATAAGGTTTATATATTTCTTATTCTCTACTTCATACTGTATTTTGGAGATACAAAAGTGTTTTGGGAGTGGGGAACGAGTCAGATTTTTTTTACCTCAAAGGGTGTTTAAAATAGAATTTGGGAGCCCTAACTCCCACAGCTGCACTCTAATCATAACAATCTTTTATAAGTTTGGCTCAAAACTCTGCAGGTCTGAGTTATTTTGTTCAGGGAATAAAAGATTCCTCTCCAAGAATGGCCACATTATTATGAAGCCACATCAGTCCTATTAACTGTCAACTCAGTTAATTTTTTAAAAATAACTACCAGTAAAACATTTGAACATGGGACATATATCCTGGAAAAAACATCTATGGCCTCATGACACCCAGTGAGAGTGAGATCAACCCTCAGAATTATGTCATAGCAAGAAAACAGATGACTAGTGGCAGTTAGAAATCTTTCATTCTGCAAGATATTTTTATATAACTTCAAGCAGAGCAGTATGCACTAGAAAATGCTTATAAGGAAATAATAATTAGATTTTTCTGACTTGATGTATGGTATCACTTCTAGGAGCCTCGACATTTCAAGCCATTGATCTTTCTGATTTAAGCAGTTCTAACATATTCAGATTATGTCTGAGGAAGACCAAGGGCAGATTTGCTTCTCAAAGGGTGAAAAATTCCACCCTTCCTAGTATTTCTTAAAAGATATGCAGAGATTTTTTTTTATTAATACACTGGTACTACTTAACAGTACCACACAAAAAGAAACATTGACCATCATCACTCCTTAACTGAAAAGACAGAAATCACACTAATTTTATTACAGTCCATTAATTCCCATCTGCACAAATAACAGGCTGAGATGGAATACTGAGATAATATTTTGTATAGCCTTATTTAACTTTCTTCTCGAAGTTCAGGTTAACTCTTTGCTGCAGTGGAGAGCTCTCTTGCCTTTTCTGAAACATTAAACGTAATGAAACTGTGCAGCAACTTAAATCCTGAAATTAGGTACTAACTACATTTCACACGCCGAAGTGCAGACTCTATACTAAAAAAGTCATAAAACATTCTAAATAGTGCCTGGAATACTGACAGAAAGTTTGAAAATATTAAATATACTGTTAATTCCTCATTAGTTTTCACATTGGTGCACATACATTTCCATGTGAGGTTTTTACATAAAACCTTCACATTTCATCTTTAGCAAACATATAAATACATTCACCTTTGAACTCTTTTCAAAGACAACGTCATGTTCTTTGTAGTACACCTAGACTCTTTAAAGAATTGAGAAAATTGCAGTGTCAGTTCTTTCTGAAGAGTTAGATACGAACTGAGATCTTTGCCCCTAACAGACTTTGAATATACGGGCCACATCCCAATAGAGGGTAGATGTGTTTTTTAGCCAGATATGAATACCATTGCATTTATCCAAAGTCATATAGATATAGTTTAAGTATATACAATAGTCATCCCTGGAATTTTCTAAGACTATTATTCTGCATGTCATTTTCCCACAGTAGCCTATTAAAAAAAACAAAAAACAAAAAAACCACAACCATAAAAGCTTACCTCAGTGCCTTCTCAGTCTTTCTGCTCTCCATATCTGAGACAAAATGACAGCCTGAAGTTAATTAGTAGGTCTGTTAAGCTCTTTAACTTTTGGAAGTAGTGGAAGTTTCCCCCCTGATCTGCAAATTGAGTCCATAAAATGTATTGAGAAGTTTCCCTGACAAACAAAGTTGAAATAACATACATAGCTGAGGGACAAGTGTAGAAGAACTCATGAACAGATGGGTCTCAGCTCTTGTTCATGTCTTTCAGACATCCTTGACCTCAACTCCCAACTCTCACCATTCAGTTTCTCAGACTATGAGAATGATAATCTGAGTAATTTGTCAATATACTGCACATGATTTGTAACAATGAAAAATGTGGTTATACGTGGAGTGAATTATATCACATATCCTGTAAACCACAAATGGTAGGGGGTATGGTAATCCAAGATGAGCTCCACTTGAATGGGAGGACCGTGGTACAATACGTTTTCACTACCAAGGTGAAATCAGCTTTGTTTTACTTTTTGTGAATGAGGAGGAAAGAAGTCACACATGGAGAATGGGAAATAAAAACAGTAAAATAAAATCCAGCTCAGGGGATTTCCTGATTCTGATGTGATTGTTCCATTTAATGACACTCAATACATCTCTCTCTCACTTACTTGTCCAGTCTATCCTATGACACATGTAAAATTTCTCTATTTCCAGCACCTTTTGGAAAGGAATTCCTTAGTGCTGTTTGCTTTTACTTGTTGTGATCCTGTCCCCTACCAACTCCATTTTATGTTCCTTTTTTCTTAAATTGGAAGAGACAGGACAAGAGGTAATGGCTTTAAACTGAAAGAAGGCAGATTTAGGTTAGATATAAGGAAGATGGTGAGGCACTGGAACAGGTTCCCAGAGAAGTTGTGGGTGCTCTATCCCTGGAAGTGTACAAGGTCAGGCTGGATGGGGCTTCGAGCAACCTGGTTGAGCAGAAGGTGTCTCTGCCCATGGCAGGGAGGCTGGAACCAGGATATTTTTAAGGCTCTTTCCAATCCAAAGCATTCTATGATTCTATGAGATGGAGATGCAGAAGGTTAGAGACTTTAAAATTTGTTTCTCTTCTACTCTGCTTCTTTCACCAACCTTAAAAAAATAGAATGCTGCTATAGAAAATGCACAGGTTAACCACAGAACTGAAAAGTTTGCACAACATTAATATTTCTCTTAAGGATGGGAAAAGCACATCATCAGATTTGGACCCCAGTGTGTTATAAGTAACATATGTCCTGTACAACTCTAACAATGTGGCTATAAGCCTAAGTCCTTTTATGTTTATGGTACCAGTTGACAACAAGGCCAGTATTTTTCACCACCACAGCCACCTGTTACAGGTCAGCAACTTGTAATATAGAAAAGGGTGTCAGATGGTCATCTTCAACATTTTCAGTGACAGTGTGAAATTAATTTATAAATTAATGCCTTTTTAAAGTTAAAAGGTAGGATTAAATTATGTGGGCCTGAAAGATAATGGTATTTGCTCTGAATAAAGAGGGCAGGCAGAGAATGGAGAGATGATATTCACCATTATCATCATCAGTGTTATTATTACTGCATGATCCCACCCATAATTCAGTCTGAAGGTGCCCTTGATAAAGCAGCTATGGCCTGAAGGATAAACAACAGTACAAGTAGTCACCATCAGGGAAAGAAGGAACTCAACAAACAAAGCCTCATGATTTGCTATCAAGATTGTCTTGTTTTCCGATGACCTCTCTTCTTCTGAATTCCCCTTGGTAAAGGTTATTTGCAAATGCTTAGTAAATGTAGCTTCTTAATATTCTCTCTGTGCCTTGTCATTGTAACATGAAACAAACAAATAAACCTTTGAGCTGATTGTTTTATTTCATCTTTTTCCAGATTTCATGGTGATATCACAAAAACTTGACACTCTTCTTGAACTCTTCACCTCAGAATCTGACATGTGCTGTATTTCGTATATCTCCTTGGGATTCATGTCCTTTAGTTAATCGTCAGCATGCAAGAAAGCTAAATGGAAGGAGCCTTTTCAGCTAAGAAACCATTCTGAAGACAAAACTTCATGGTTTCTACTGTTCTTAGTTTATATACAGTAACATTTGTTTTCTGCAGCTCATTCCATCTATGATATTCATTACCCTATTAGTCCAATCACTAATTTAGCATGATTTACACTATGCCCTGCCTGATGGCTCTTTACAAAAAATCAATCCAGTAACAAATATTTGGTAACAGTTGAAATTCAGTGATAAAACATATGAGCAATGTTGCTGTGAAATGTGGTATTAATGGCATACAAAAAAAAAAAAAAAAAAAAGTCAACAGGTGAGTAAACCTTCAAGACAATGTAGGACAAAGTAACAGCCCCTGCTGTATACAGATGGTCAAGACTGACCTTAAGAGGACAGGAATGTTTCTGGGTAGAAAACTCCAATTGGAATCAGCCCAAGAATGCAACAAAGAGTATCTCTAAAACCAGAAGTAAACAATGGAAATTTCAAAAACCTGTTTAATACAACACCAGCAAATACTTTTGAGATGTATGTCCTGCTTCATCTATATTAATCCTGCTTTCATATTGCTATTCTTGGTAAAATAAAGGGCAGTGGAGGAGAAGAAAAAGATCTACATCGTAAATGTTCTATATGGACTGTTGCATTCACTTGACATTCTTCAAAAATACTTGAAGTAAGTTTGGTGCTTATTGTTACCTACATTTCCATTGTAAGGTAAAATTTCTGCTGTAAAAAACTTTCTCCCTGTTATGAATTGAATGCTTTGCTTGCGCTACACCCTTTGCACATTTGATCAACAAATTTAAGACTTTATTAAATCTTAAAGAGCTTAAGATAATACAGAAGGAGTTTATTTTTCTAGGCATGGTTTGCATTATAACTACCTGCAGTTCATTTTAGATATAGAGAGTTTTATTTGCCAGGAAAAGAAAGGAATACACTTATCTTTAATATATGATCATTAAATAAACATCTTTCATGCAAGAGATTTGTTATATTAAAGAGTATTAAAATTATATCAGCCAGCTCTTTTATTTTGAAAGGTTGCATACGAGTGAGGAAATACAGTAATACTGATATAGAAAGGTATAAATAATAAGAAAAGCTTCTCAGTCTCGAAAAAAAAATGTCTTTTTTTTACTTGCTATCCTGCCAGTCCTCCCTGGCAGATAAAATTATTCCAATTCACAGTTTACTTTGGGTCAGATTTTTTAAGTTTCTACCATGGGCATGCAACTCCATCTAGTTTTCTATGAGATCTGAATATCAACCTCTCTTCAATCCTAGATCAATCAGGAGGCCCCAAGTGTCATATTTTAGAGGATGCTCACATTGTTAGTGAAGGGAGGAAATGTAACTAAGCTTCTCTAAATGCTAGTAAGAACCAGAGGCATGAATCAGATCTGTTAATCAACAAATCTATGGTTCACTAAGAACTTATAATAGTGTGTTTAAATTTTGCAAAAGCATAAAGTATTTCTCTTGGACCTTCTGAAGTGTTCTTCCAGAAAAGTGTGTCAAATGAGTGATGGAGATTCAGGACTATCAATTCAAAGCAAACTGGATACCCTAATTAACTGCTCTCTCCATTTACCCTACTCCATGCTCTACCCTGACTATCCTTGACCAGTCCACCTCTTCCCATTCAGGATGATCTCTTATGTCAGCGAAGACAGGACTCTGTATAAAACTTTTTCCTCAAAATAGTAAGAAAATAAGGCAACCACACAAAGCAGTAACCTCAGAAAAGTAAATAGCATTGTTAAAAGCCCCACAGTGAAAGCATGGAAAGCATCAGTACAAGTCCCCTGCACGAGATCTGGCAACGGTCTGGTAGGTACAGAGGCTTTTTAATCTTTTTAGATATTCTTAGGTCTCTTGATCACTATTAATGGAGTATTTGTCTGACACCAACATTATCTGCAGCTATTATCAAAAAAATATTACCCTAAGTCCAATATGGGGAAACATCTGAAGAGACAAGTAGGCTTCATCTGTGTTCAAAACAATGTGTTAAGGATCATATACTTTTCTGAAGCTCAAACAAGGTTTCTTCTTCTGTTTTTTTGTTTTTATTTGTTTGTTTGTGGGGTTTTGTTTCATTTTGAGGATTTTTTGTTCCTGTTTTTTTTAAGACTTCAGAAAAAGCAAAATCATGTGAGTTGTATGAAATCTGTTGTACATAGTTCCCATAGTTTTGTTAAATGAGAATAAGCAAGTTTAAGCTTATATCCTTTTCCTACATAAAATTCATTTTCGCACAGTTTCTCACTTTGCACCAGTTTTGTTCCACAGAAGCCCTGGGCTCTACTGGTCTCAGTCAACCAACTTTAGACTACCTAGACCAAGAAAGAGGTTTTCCAACAGCTCTATAAATCTCAGATGCTCCCTTGAAACTGCTGTCAACAGGTGGTAAACTGCTACCATTCACTGCGAACAATTTTGCAGCACTGGCATCAAGATACTACTGTAACGGATGTTGCAAAACAAATGGACTTGCAAAATTCCTGGGACCACACACTAGGTTCATTCATACTGTGAAGTAGCCATCAGATGGCAACAATTTTGTCACCACTAGTATCAGACATAATGGAATATGTGTCCTGGAGCTAAAAAGCTCCATATCTCATTAACTATCCCCTGAGTCATGCCTGTCACCACTAGCTTTAAGTTTTAATTTCCTTGCTTTCACTGGTTGTCAAGGTTATTTCACTATATCTCTTTTGTGTTTAATCAGCAGTACCAATGCTTTTGATGAGATTATGTTGCTAACCTGGTGCTCCAGGAAGTCACAAACACAGAATTGTTTATACAGGAACAAATTAAGCACAGCTCTTTACTTTGAGGCAGAAAAATAACTAGTCCTATGAAACATAACATCTTTAGCAAAAATGCTTTGGAGAGCTAGATTATCAAATATAACAGTTCAGTGGTTCAATTCATACCTGACAGGCTTCAAAGAATATATATGCAAATCGATCTCCCAGCTGCAAGGGTAATTAACATGGCCTGCTGCAGGGGGCTCTTTTTCTACCCATTCTGTTTCATTATTATTTTAGTGACTTTACATTTTTCTCAACCCAGTGTCTTTTGGTATGGAAATAAATTTAACTTTCTGCTTTATGTAAACTTCATTACACTACAATCAGCAGGGGGTCTAGCCTGCTGGAAATGCTAATGTTTGAAAACCAATACAGCCTGACGTAAAGCTTTGCACTGTACAAACACTTTTGTTGTTGATATTATTATGTGTATTTTCCTGGGTTTGCCTAATACGGGTCTTGTACTCTTTAAAGGGACTACCATAAACTTTTCCTTAAGTTGTATTTAAACCAGTTTAACAACATTGAGACAGAGCTAGCAAAGGACCAGACAAGATGAAGAATTTTGTGGCCTAATCCATTTTTTGCTAGAGTACCGAAATTGTATTTGCACTCATGCTAGTGGACTATTTTTTCCAAAGCAGGAAGGATACAGCCTAAATGTATAGAATTTCATTCAGTATTGGACTCATTAGCCATATACTGGGTTATGAACTAAGGTATGTGGTTCTATTTCCACAGAGAGATGTGCCCTGTGTATTGCATGTTGTAAAATGTTCCCCGTATGGTTATGAGGGAACACCAAAACTATTTTCCCATTGTAAAGGAAGAGTGCAACTTACAGAGCAGCAGTCACATTACACATGCCTGGGAAATCTATAGACATAAAAACATTACTGCTTTTGGATACATTTCATAACCAGAAACTTCTGTATGAATCCACTTCTATGAATTATGAAGCAAAATCATATGTTAAATGATTTTAAGCAAATGTTTACGAGTAGATATAGACTAACAGGTATGTCTATAATTCATAAGTGGCTAAACTTTCCTGGGTCACTGAAGTCAATTGATTTACTGCAGGGATAAATGTAATCAAGCCCACTGTATGTTTCTCTGTTATACATATTTATATCGAAGTTTGATATTGCTTTTTTCCACAAAAGCCTTTACGAGCTTCAAACAAAATATAATACAGTGTGTATGCGAATGTGTGCATGTGCATAACCACAATTCCATGTTAAATAATGTTGGGAAAATCCTATCAGTGGTATTTAGTTAACTATTCAGGCGTTTTCCTCACCAAATCAGTGTCAGCTGCAAACAGAAAAATTCCAGTTTGTATGTTACTAGATTTAGGCCAGTGCCCTGGAGGGTCAGGTCATGCCCTCTATTTATCCTCATCAGATGCTAGAGTGCTAAACAACTAGAGGAGCTCTTCTGCTGCCTACACATTATTGCATACCCAATACTTAACTGAGGTTAATTGAAGATATGCTAAAAGGACTCTGGTGCGAGTAAGAACAGAATCTCTACTGCATGTGTGGATAAGGCCAGTCCTGATCCTGGATATCAACCTCATATCTTTCCAGACAGTAAGTAAATGGACTATGAGAGGGGAAAAAAAATGTGACAAAGAAAAGAGAAAACTAGCTGTTTGAATTTGTTTTACATTTATGAAGAAATATTGGTTTAAGCATTAACAGATGGAATTTTTCAGTGGTGCCTTATAGAATTAGGTGCCTATTTCCCTTTGAATTTTACTGTCGGTTGAGAATCTATCTTTCTTAGCCTCCTTAGAATAAGCCAACCTGCATTTCAGTCTGAAAAGGAGACTTCATAAATTACATGTTGCCGGTATGGCAAATTGCACCTTTATGAGACAATTTCTGGCAGATTAGCTGATGTGCATCACCACAGCTTCACATTCAAGTGATTTGGACGTGGTCCATAATGAATAAGACATTCCCAGCAACAGAACACCAATTTTGCATTATTATAAACCAGGGGTTGACAGCAGAATACCGATTTTGCATTATTATAAACTGGGGACTGAAAGTTACTGCTGTCTGGCAAGTATTCAGCAATCATTTGTTGGCAGTCTCAGCTGAAAGGTCAAGGACTGGGAGAGCAGGGAGCCTGAACATATCTTTCTGTGAGAGAGTCTCTCAGGTCAGTATTGAGAAATACTTCAGTGCCTAGGGAAGAGACTGAGAGTTAATGTTGCCATTGCCACTCACGCATCATGAAATAAAAAAGTTTGAACTTTCAGAGTGGACAAATCTCCATGTCCCACCTCCCACAAAACTCAGGTTTTAAAATAACTACAGGGAAAATGGCAGACCTGTAACACAAGCCCAAAACACTGACAGGATAACGGTCACAAGCAGTGACTGATTTTTTCACCTTTTTTCCAGTTTTTCTATAGAGCTGAAAAGGGTGAAGTGGCCAACAAAATTTCTGCTTTTGTAATTTTCCACTGCATCTGCAAAATGGCTGTTTAAATGTCACTTAACCTTGATGCAAAAATAATCTGTCCTTAGTCATGTCTTTTCATGTCCCAGTTTACAGCATCAAATTTACATTCTGCCTTACTGTGGATCTTCCTGTGGCAATTAATTCAAGCAAGTACCTCCACTCCAGAAATTGATTCCACTTCACTTTATAAAAACAGGAATGCAGAACCCTTTTCTCTGTCACCTACCATTTGACTCTTACCTATGGGCACTACAACTGTGTATTAACTCTGGCTCAGAATCCCTTCACTTCCACTCAAGACCTATACCTTGAAAGGCTTTTGAAAACTGAAGACCTCAAGTCATTCTTATGTAATAACAAACATTTCTCCTTTGTTACCCTGCACATCTTTTTCTCCACCCCTTCTTTCTATTATTCTGGTTTACTAAAGTTGGTGAGACTCCTCATATGAAAAAAATTACCCACCTGAGTAACAGCTGGCAAAGCCAAACATTTAGATTTACAGCTGTGGATTCAGGTTAGTCCTGGATTCAGCTGAGTTCTTCCCTTCATACTGCATGGTGCCCTGTGCTTTTTCAGGTGATAGATGACAGCAAGGCTTGGATATGTATGTGGCAGGGCTGGCCTTCCTGTGCAAGACTGCAAGGCAGGCAGGGAGTGGGATATGGCACACCCGCACATTCTTGACTGGCGAGAATGAAAGCTCCCCAGGTCCCTCACCCACTCCCATTCAGATGGGAGCATGTGTTTTTCTGGGCCTGTTTCTGATTCTTTTGGAGCATGCCCTGAAACAAACTACAACAAAAGGTAAATCCAACAAAGAATAGGGTAGCATGGATAAAATGACACATCCTCACAGGCTCACTAATGTACTGCTAAATTATGATGCATTAGTTTAAAAGTGCAAGTACAAGAACTTTACTCCCCTGACTCTTCCACTGAATTCAACTAATTATGCAGCCTGGAATAAAGATATTTTTCTGACAAAAACTAACTTAGGCATCTGCAAGGGTCATGACAGGACATTTAACAAATTAGAGAACTTATGGGGCTGTGGAAAAAAAATACTAGCCTTCTACATCCCTACCAGCAGTAGCTTAAATGAAAATGCCCCAATGAAGCTGAGGGTCTCTGTAACTCTTTTGCCCTTTTTCAGAAGATCTTCCAAGAACCATACAGGAGGCACTGCCTCTCTCTATTGAATGCTGAGTGTGCAAAACTGATGGCAGGTGTCCTATGCCCTGTCTGTAACAGGCAATCCACAAGTAACACTGTTGCACAGGAGAAGATGCTGGGCTTTTTCTGTGGAAGATTGCTATTCTGAGATTCTATTCTAGCCATGAAGGCAGAAGGAACAAATGTCCTTGACATCTATAAGGGGCCACCTAACTGCAGACCTGAAGAAAAGCCTCTGATAATGCACTATCCAGCTCATGGTGGATTAGTGTCAGCAGCAAGAACAGCAAGCTGTACTGAAGCCAGCATGTGCAGAATGGAGACAAATATATTGAAGAAACTGCAACTTACCAAGGGGAAAAAATTGTGAACTCCACTCTTTTATTTTGATACACAGTCCTAGGAGCTGGTAAAGATATTAAGACATTAGAACCACATCCATATTGTGCCTCTGAACTGACTTCTGGAAGGAATCCTTCTGTAGCAAGGAGGCTGCTGTCAGGGTTCTCTCTGCTAATATGGTCAATAGCTATTTCACTGTGTACCAACTGTTGAACCGCATATCCTCTTCTATAGAGACTTCTAGTAGAGAGAAATGAACCTCCTCAGTAGGACTGAAAATATCATTCTGCTCCTTCCTGTCTCCAGTTTGGCCTTCTCTTCAACCAGGAACTTTATTTATCCCTTATCAAAGCCACATTATAAAGCAGATATTTGGCTTCATCTACTGTGCCATGAAATGTATCTGGATATGCTTGATTTCCCTAATGAATTGACACCCTTATGGCCCAAATAAAGCTAGGTAGGAAGGCTCCTTAAATAACACTATCAAGTTGTCAAGTAGGTTAAAAAAAAAAGGACAGGTATTTGAGCTGCACAAACAATCACTGCATTAACTTCTTCATAAGTTAAAAAGGAACAGCTGTCTAACTCAGAAAACTATTGGTCATTTAATTAGTTTCATCAAACAGATGAACCTTCCCTTGGAAAGTAATGCAGGATGATGTTTCTGAACACATTGGTTGGTCTAAACACAGGACAAAGTGCTAAGGAAACCTATTATTGTTCTAGTGGCTCAGTATTTCCTCCAGCCACCCCAAATATTCCTGCGGCACTAGCAAGATGCTGCTGATCTTGCCCACCAGGCCACTGCCAGCAAATGAGCCAAGCAGGGATGTCACAGATACAGTGTCCTCCACAGGGGGACCCTGGTAATCCTACACAGAGCTGCCAGGCTTCAAAGGTCTGTGGGGATGCTTCACCCAGATGTTTGTAAGAGCTGGTAAAAAATATGAAAGGATCTTGGTATCCTTAAAAATGTTTGAGACCTTATAACACATAGTCACACAAGCTGGGAGTAGTAAGAGAGGGAGTTTGCAGTATGATATCTGCAGGTTCACAAAGCTAGCAGCACTCGTCAGAGACCTCACCGTCATCAGTGAACGTCCTCTTCACCGTCAAGCCTACACAGAGATCACAAGGCTGTATTATGGACAAGTATGAATTAGACAGACCTATAAAAGCATTCTTAATCCCTGACACACAGAGCAGCCCATGCAACACTAAAAAAAGTAGACACCTTTGGCCTTTCTCAGATCACCTATCTCCAGCTGTCTGCATGACCACAGCTGGGTATCACCTGGTGGTAGGCACCAGAGCTGATGCTGTAACCCCACAGCAGGTGACCTAGTTCAGTGTTTTCTGGGGTCTCTGGTGAATCAGTGTGATCATAGGTCCCAAGCTCATGACAGTGCAGCCAGACTGCCTTGAAGAATCTCCACTTTTCCAAAGCCACAGAGTTAGGGTTTCTTTGGGCCAGGTGATAACAGGTTCTGGATATCCCCTAGAAATAAAAATATTTACAGGGCTGGGTCAAGAGAACAGCTTGAGAAAACTGAGGGGAAAGGGAAAGGGAGAAGGTGAAGGCAAGACTGTATCAGTAAACATTGTAGGGCAGTAAGTCAATTAAACTAACATTATTTGCTTTCCTTGGTATATCACTTGCCTGGATAGGAAGTTAGGAACACAAAGCAGCTGTGGCATCTCTTTTCAGGACAATTCCTGTGAAGCTGTCCAAAATGTGTAAGGCCAAACAATGTTAGGGAACACCAAAGTATCCTCCTACAGGCAAGATTTAAAACTTAGGGTCCTTATTGCTTGCAATCATTAAACAAACGCTACATTTCTCAGGTAAGCTTAGAGCTAATTCCAGACTCCTGGCTGAAACACTAAGTCATTGCATTGTGCTTATCAGGTATTCTCCATCAAGTTCAAGTGTGCACACTATTTCTTTCTTCCCGCTTTTTGTCTGGAAGGACCTGAATCCCAGTGATGGGGTTTGTAAAGGTCACTGATTCCTGGTATAGTTTTTAATCCCCAATTTTTTGCATGAAGGATTAGATACACCATGTCCTGTAAATATGCATACTGTGATATACAAAAATACTACCAAAAAGAATCCCCTCCAAACTATGTGATCATTTAAACTTTGGATGGGTGCTTTTACATTTCATATTCAGTTCTTGAACTCCTCAAAACAAAGACCACATTGACATCTGCAACAGACTGCAATCTTGCAAATCTGCAATATTTCTCATTCCTACATCAGGTTCTCTATCTTGACACACATTTGTGTGGCTCTGCTCACTTAAATCTAGAGTCAGTAGTTAAACACAGTGCTCTCACCAAGACCCAATTCCTGTTGACTTACAACTATAGCGCTGAAGTCAGAAAGGCTGAGTTAAGTTAGCAGCACTACTGACACCACCTCACTTCCCAAGTTAACCACCCCTAGTCCACTGCTGGAGCTCATACTTCTTTCTGCTTCATACAAAATGACAGGTTACTTTAGACAGTAAAAGTGCAGGTTCTTCAGTCTCTTTTGGAAGAGGAAATGGCTGGAAGTGATAATTTATTCATGTAACACAACCAGATGAGGATATGGGCCATAAAATTATCACTGATAACTTCGGTGACAAAAGTCAAAATTCAAATAAGCAAAAATTTTCAACTTTCTGGAAACATCTACTTTATCCAAGTGTTTAAGCAGTAGCTAAGTGAAAAGAGATCTATGCATATTTGTAGAAATGGCTTTTTGAATTACAATATTATGAGAAATTGAAAGTAAAAACATTATTATATGCATCTATATTTTCCATATAACTCGGGTATTCAGTTCAGTTTCTATTAACATCTTACATCACCTGGCTGTTGAGATTTTCAAATTACATACACACACACACATATTTAAAGATAATTTAATGTTCTGGCTAATTCAGGGGTTCTTTTTTCTTTCTGAAGAAGAAAATTTTTGAACAGTTTTGTTTCAGGGTTTGTTTGTTTGTTTGTTTGTTTTTTAATTTAGAAGGATTAAATTTGAAGTTACTTTCCAAAAAAAAATTCCCTGTTTTCAAACAAGTTCTACTAGAGAGGCAAAATACTAGCCCTATACTACTGTTTTATTACTTATAAAAATTGCAGGTACCTCTAGAAATCACAGCGATGAATTAATAGCTTCTGTTGTGGCTAAATTTTGTCATCAAGCCATGCCATTTCGCAGAAGCAAGAAGTGATGAGCTTAATGTTAAAGATTCTCTGGTTTTCAAGAACAACTATTTCTCTTCAAAACCTTTAAAAAAATATTATATTAAGTTGTGTCTTCCCATGCAGTGATGGAATGTCCTTCCAGACCCACAACAGTCTCCAGGAGATTCTGGCCACAGTTAATTTACTCCTGTAAATTCTGTGCTGGGAGGATCTTGCACACACATCTGAGATTCCTCTGCTAGCAAATGGTATTAGCTGCAGAACTAGTAGATTTGAAGTGTGTTTGTGGACGTGGAGCCTAGATCCTAAGACCCAAGATCTTGATGTGACTGAAAGATCTAAGTTTAAAGTAATACCTAGTCACAATGGAGATCCAGGGGGTACATGCATAAATGCTATCTGACAGCATAACAGACTCTTAGGTGAGAGAAGGAGTACTTTCAGGGCCTGCAATTTAGCCAATAGCAATTCTTACTACTGTTTCCCTAATAGCCAAAAGAGGGGGCTAGTTCATTCCTTTTTTCAATGTTTTTAAAAAACATGTTTCTATTTCCTGACCTTGGGGTTGTTGGAATATTCGTGACAGAAAATGAGGTGGAATCTTCTCCAGAGGCACCTTTATTACTAGCAGATTGACTCACAGTGAGGATCTTTGCTTTCCATTTTGTTCGCAAGCCTTCCATCTGTATCACTGTACTTCATATTAAAAGGCTTCCACCCTGCCACAGTACCTTTCAACTTTGTTGGACCATTTTATGGCAACAAATTGACTGAAGCAAGCAAAGACTTGTTGGACAGTGCATTTTCAGCTATCAGAACTTGCCTTAAACTGTTCTTTGCTTATAGCCCAGCAGAGAACCAGGGAAAGAAAAGTTGTTACGCAAGTTTCAGCATTAAGTATCTTTGACTTATTGCTGTGATTATACTAATTGCTCATCTTCCTAGTGGGAGGTTGCAGGAAGCTGTTTTGAAGTAATCAAGCTGAGATGCAGCCTTCTATTTATAAGAGGCCTAGAAATCTTACTCTCCCAAAAAGAGTATCTAATTGAATCTCTAAAAAACGACAGATACAATTTCTCTTTCCTCCCTTAAAATCTCACACGACAGTCTATGATTCAGTTCCTCCTCACTGTGAAGTCCTCACTGTGTTTTCCTGTTTGCCCACGCTTCGAGCACAAGGCAAAACCTCTGTAGCTCTGTGTTAGCTGCAGGATCACCTCATAGACCTATGTGGTACCATATGAATGCACCTATTCCCTAACTCCTAGGCAGCTTAAATAAAAAAAATAATGAAGGATTTTGGCTCAAAGCAGTTTAATATTGTGATATATACATACAGCAACAGTGAAAGAGAGTAAGTCCTGGCTGCCATACAATTGCAGCCCCAAGGAAATTCTCTACTTCAGCTGATGGTGACAGGTAATTTAGGTAAAAAACACTTTGATCTATGTTGATCACAATAAGGACCCCAAACATTTTTTCTCCATGCAAGACCTTTTGAAGTAAAAAAAAAAAAAAAAAAAAAAAAAAACAAAGCCAAAAGTCAATGTATTTCAATGTATTTACCTCAGACAAATGAGGGCAGAGCCCAACACCAGAGGATTTGAACCAACATTTCTAACTGATCTATTGAAAACATTTGTGTGGTAAAGCCAGGGTAGATTTCTTCTAAACAACAAGATCATTCTGCTGAGATGAGGTTAAATTTCATCATAGATCACTGGCAGGATTTTGCTGTTGTAGATACTGTTGTTCTCTTTTTTTCCTAGTTTGTGACAACAGTTTCTTGGTAAAACTAGGAATGTATTCTTAATAAGTTGTTCCAGGAAAGCCAAAATTACTTGAAAGCAAAGGTTATATTTTGCCCAATATTTTCAACCAAAGAAAAAGAAAATGGAATGTCTAAGTCAACTGTTCTGACATTTCTGAAGCACTTAATTTACAGGTACTTGCAATAAACATGAAGGAAAAAAAGAGCTAAATCCACACTGGTACTGAAGGAAGATTTATAGGAGTGGCTTTAAAAACAAATTAAGCTGGCTTAAGTATTTGGTCCTTTAAATCCTAAGAGCTTTCTTACTTGAATGCTGGTATTTCTCGATGTAGTCTCAGCTTAACAAATGTCTCTCAAAAATTGTACAGCAATGTAAACAGGACTATAGAAGAAAACACATCCCAGTCTAGCATGCATGTCAAGGCACTTTCCTGGCAGATGAGATACCATTTCAAATCAGCTTTGGCAAAAAGGATCTCAACTAAGGTCTCCTATATGAATGCTCTACAGCTGAACTTTTCAGGGATAGGCGTTGATGGCTGTGTAAGTTTCATTTTTAGATAACTTGCATCCACAGATACTGGATGCTGAGACAAAAGAAAACAGGGGTTTACAGAGAATAACTTATCATGGGAAACTGGAAGGATTAGGGAATACCATTTGATTGCTTATTAGACAGACTTATGGGAGTCAGAGGCCAGGGAGAAAAGATGGCTCTTGAAATGGGATTTGAAGACAGTCAGGAGGTTACCAAAGCAAACATCAGGTTATCTGTTACAGAAGCTGAAATTCACAGGAGAAAGACTAGGAGAAAAAGCTCCAGAATTAAAAGTCATCTCCCTCTATACATCATCACAAATCAATACAAACCAAGTAATTCACAGAAAGAGGCAATTTCACGTGTTTGTTTGCAAGCCCTGACGGATCTATTGGCTAGCATGCCTATTGTTCCTATCCTTGACCTGACATACAGAGCAGAGGTATCATGATGTATATACACCTTGAAAAACTCCAGTGTCTTTCATTACCATGAGAAATACAGGGGCTGGCTGCTTTTGACAGCCAGTGATGCTATTAGCTAGCCTATTGCGTTGGTAGCTGAAGAAAATTCAGTCAACATATTTTAACCTTCTGAGCAATCCCAGCACATTGTGATCTTACCAAAGCAGCTGATAACAACTGAAGTACAAGCTCTGCGTCAGACAAACAGCAGCTGGGGGAAGGGAGCTCTGCTCTCCTTCCTCCCCCACGCCAGCCCAGCTTGTAGATCAAGCTTGTCATCCCTTTCAAGGCAAAAGGCATTGACAATATCTTTCTTCCTCAAATAACAGAGAAAGAAGTGAGTTTACTACTGCACTGGACTTTTACAGAGCAAAGAAAATAACCAAAAGCACTCGACAGTTCTAAGAGAGCACAGGGAGGACAGCCCAAACCCACCTGATGCTGGGATTCCAGCATAGATCTTGTATTATAAACTGAACTAGGCTCTGGGCCAAGACAAGTTGTGAACTCTACTGACTTAATTTCAGCTTCTCTCTGCAGCCTTTCATTAGGAATTGTAAAGGTTCCGTCCGAGTTTTTTCAAAGTAAGGCAACACAAGTGGTCTCCAATTTCAATTGTGCACTGTGATTAAAGTAGGCTGTCTGGAAGGAAAAGGGGGGTAAACTGGCCAGCCCTTTGAGTTCAGACTGGGTCTCACATATGTAGGAGTGCAGGAATTCCTCAGCTTCACATTTGGAAATGGGCCCAGGTCAGAAAGTAAAAATAGAAAAGTGTATATGCAATTCTATCAAGCTCAGCTGCAAGGAAGGGGGGAAAAAGTTTCCTGTAGACCTTGATTCAAGCATTTCAGAAGTTTCAAGGACAAAGATGAAGCAGCTCCAGGGCTCCATTTCATTTTGGAAATTCATAATTCATCATTCAGCACAGTGGAAAACTATTTGCAGAAAAATGAAAGTTGCTTTATTTTTTTTAATCTGATTTTATAGTATGCTTAAAAAAATTAGGCAAAATATCCATATATTGTCTCCATGTCTATTTTGTAGCATGACCACATTTTAACCGTTATTCTTTTAACACTAGAAAAGGAGAAAATATCTCATAAATTGAGAGAATTGACAGTAGATAACACTGTTCTTTCAAGCTTCAGCCTTAGTAGAGAGCAGCTGTATCATTTCCCTCAGGGAATACAGTTCTGCTTCCTTGCTCAAATATCCCCAAAATGGGTGAAACAGGTTTGCATGAATACGTGTATCAAAGAGAACTGAGCTTAGAGTGGGATGCCCAAATCATCTGTACATGTAAAGCACATGCAAATTCTCTGTATAGTCCAGAGCACAAGCTACATGTACCCTGAGGGAAACATGTACATGTACAGAGGAAAACAAGGAGTCACTAGCATGGGATTAAAACATCCATCCCTTGATTCTGTCTGTTGGGAAATGGTCTGTGTGGGACTCAGCTGACAATAACTAGCTGTATACACAGCTCTGTGTGTGTATATGTACGCAGCTATATCTACACACAAAGGAAGCAGCTGCAGGTGGAGACACAGAGGCCAGGGCACCACTGTCTGTTTTTTCCCCACAAAAAGAGTCTGGCTGCTACAAGGCTGATGCACAAGTCTTATGAGGAGTGGCTGAGGGAACTGGGGCTGCTTAGTCCGGAGAAAAGGAGGCTGAGGGCAGACCTTATTGCTGTCTACAACTACCTGAAAGGAGGTTGTAGCATGGAGGGTGTTGGTCTCTTGTCCCTAGTAGCAAGTGACAGGTATGAAAAGAAATGGCCTCAGGTTGCACCAGGGAAGATTCAGATTGGATATTAGGAAAAAAATCTTCACAGAAAGGGTTGTGAAGCAGAGGAACAGGCTGCCCAGGGAAGTGTGGGTGTCACCATTCCTGGATATGTTTAAAAGGCTTGTAAACAAGGCTCTTAGGGTCATGGTTTAGTGCTACAGTTAGGTTACGGCTGGACTTGGTGCTCTTAATGGTCTCTTCCAACCTCAATTATTCTATCATTTTATTCTATGCTGCTGCCAAATGAAGAAACAGGGAGCAGGAGGAAGTGGCAGCATGTCTCAGAAGCAGCACTTCTACTCCTTCCCATTTCTCCATGAAGCTTGATTTTCTAAAGTCTTCCCTGCTGCTTCTTGCCTCCTGGCTGTGTCTTTGCTCCTCCCATGACAGAGGAGGCGTGGCCTGGCACGTCCCCTGCACATCATCCCAGGTGGCATAGCTGGATTTTGCCTACCAAAGGCAGCCTCAAGGTAGCCCTGCAGTGAGGCCCCATGGCCCCCCAAGCCGTTCTCGAAATACATGTGGCTGCCAGGCTGCCTCCCGTCAGTGGCAAGATGTACAGCATCCCTGGGCAGCCAAGAAAAACTGGACTTTCCCTACGACTTACTAGACCTGATACAATGAGGTCATCTTCTTGGGCCTTTTCTTTCTAACTGTATTTTCACATCAACAAACAAACAAGGAGGAAACATAAATGCTAGCCTCTGGAGGAAGGACACTGGTGCAGGTAAACACACTCCTTCACTTTTAAAAAATTAACAACACTGTCAATTTCACTCATGTACATTCTGATGCAAGACTGCATTTTACTCACCACAATCTTTTTCTCAGCTTTTTTTTTTGGAAGGGAGGGGAGCATGGGAAGGGGGTAACAGTAATAAAATAATTTTGTGTGAAACAAGAACACTCAAAACTTCAAATAAATCAAGCATGAAACAACAGAAAAGTAAGAGAAGTTTTCAGCAGTTCTACTTGCAGAATCAGAGGAGACTATAGCTTAAATGAATAAACAAAATGGCTAGTAATTTTGTTGAATTATATTGTTCAGTTTCAGTTGTTTCCCCCAATATAAACAGACCAGTGACTGATGTGTTATTGTGAATTTGTGGATTGTGTCTGTAATGAATGTGTACTGGAATGACCCTCTGAGAGTAAATCAATATTGGAAAGAAGACACCTCTGCTGATTCAGATTTCTGACTCTTCTAAATCAGTTTTCAAATGGTCAGAATTTCTGTTAACAACAGAAGTCATCCCAACATATGAAGAATAGTCACAGTTTTCAGAATACAGGTCCTCTCAGTATCCTTGGATGTTCTTGCAAGGTACTTAATGCCTTTCAGACTTCTGACAAGATAGTCAGATATGGGGAAGAATAAGCTACACATTTTCCAAAAAAAGTAGTTTCCAAGCTGTGATCACCACAAACCCACAGGCTAAATAGCCTACAAAGAGAATCTGTAAAGAATAAGCTAGTTGTGAATACTCTTGGTTTGGGAATGAGTGCACAGATAAAAACTGGTGAAATACTTCTTTTAAAATAGAGGAAGATAAACTCTGCAAAGTTCATCTTTCAGCATTCAGTGGGCATAAGGCTGAAGAAATGTGGTCCTTTCTCCTTGTATTCAGACTGGTCCACGTAACCAAGTCCTTTGACTTGAGGGCATGGCTGGATGGTAAATCTCTTTCTCTGGCATTGTACCCTTGAAAATTTACCTATTTCAAGTACCGCTGAGGGTTGTGCTGCTAAAGTAACGTAGCTGCTGGAAGCATCCAACCCTGTATTTCTCCATCTGTGTCCCAGGGCAGCAGCATGTCAATAAAGTCATGTCCTTGGTTGTCATATTGCTTAGCAAATCCAAATAGAAACCCAGAACTAGATCTCCTTAAATCTAGTGAAGAAATTACTATCTATGTCTAAGTCTGAAGTTGGCAGTAAATAATTCACTTCATTCATCCATGCTGCAATCAAAAAGATGCTTTTTAAATTTGCACCAGAATTTAATGCTGCTGAGTCATAGTTACTGAGCTTCACCTCAGTTTTGCTGCTTTCAAACTTCTTTTCCTGTTTGTTATTAAACCAATATTGTGTGGCTGTGAGTTTAAACAGGGCAGGACAGCCTAAGTTTTGCGGATGAGTAACTTCAGTGTTCTGAGGGTGAAGAAGAACAAAGTACTTCAGCTGCAAAAAATGAATTTATATACTGTAAGGAGAAATTACTCAAATACGGGCAGGTGACAGTCAAAGTCACTAGTATTATTGTGAAACTGCTGCTAAAGCAGAATAATATTTATGCACTGCAAACAGATTTGTGCTGCTGAGCAAATCTATCTGCTCTCAGGAGTAAACCTCAGAAATGTGTTCCTTTGCAGGCAACACAGTAGGCAAACAAACACTGTAATGTCAAATAAAATGAAATATAAAAGAGTATAACGTTGCTCAAATGGCAAAGCAAGAGGTGGATATTCTATACTATCACTTCTCAGGCCTTTTGTTTGAGGGTGCATGACTGGGAAGGGGTTTTACTACTATTTGTTACTATTCGCTATAACCTCAGTGCCCTAGAAGATGGAAAGTTGGGATACCAAACATAAAGAAGCTAGTAGGAGGAGAGCTTACAGTCACACTCATGTCCGCCTCTGACTGCTAGTCATCAGCACCCACTTCCAAAATGGTATCACTTTACTCTTTCCGGTACCAAACCTGCATTAATGGCAGTCTAACTGTGACAAAAGGCGTTGGTGTTCTGTGTACAATGATGTGACAGCTCTCAGTAGCAATGCATTCAAGTGTGGATTAAAAACAAGGAACAGATCAGAAAATGGTTCAGCCAATCCAGCATTCCCTTCTAGAGAGAATGTGATATTTAGACACACAGGAAGATACAGATATCATGTAAAATATACTAAAAACTCCACTTATCTGGCTGTTTGTTATTTATTGAGTTCCAATGGTATGTTCAGCAACCTGCATGGAAATCTTCAAATGCAATTATTTACATCATTCCAAATTATAGCATCTCATTTTTCCACCCCTATATTTACAGATTTAGATTCTTTATGCAGGCTCCAGCTCTTACAGACTATGGAGAAATTTCACCAGCAGGACATACAGAACTGTTCATTTTCAGTATCTGTAGCCAAGTGTCCATGGCCTGCCCCGTGGATATACAGATTTCCCAGGTCTTTTGAGTTTGTAAGGCCAAATTGTTCTGCTTCAATATAGTTCAGAGACTCCCCTGTCTCCACTGATCTTATTCCCAAGATCAGTATGAGATGAAGGGGAAGAACAAGTAGGACAAATGCATTCCTGGTGTAAGCAGATGAAACCTTATAACCTCATTTTTCCTCTCCCCCCATTTTAGGACTTGTCGGTTGAGTAGCAGCTGTTTACACCAATTATGAATTTGGCCTAAGACATAGAAATAAAGCAATGGATTATATTCCATGGAGAGTACATTAAAAATAAACAATGCATGTGTGTGTGTGGCAGAACTGAGTCTTGAGTCCCTAATTATAGGAAACAGGAAATACTTTGGTTGCCCTCCTTCCCAAGATCAAAATTAGTTAATAATTACAACACTTCTTTAAGGTTCACTCTCCCTTTGGCTTTACTGCCACTGGGGAGGGGGAGGGAAGGGTGGAGGAGGAGGAGGGAGGAAACCAGGGATCACCATAACAATATGTAGGTGGAAAAAAGAGACATTACATGTTCTAAGATAAGAGCAAGGAAAGCATCACACGATAAAATCAGCCAGTCCTTCCCTTGTGCAGCACAGTAGGTCATTCAGGAGCATTCAGGAGAATTCTTTTGCTTCATTATTTTTTTTCACAGTCATATTTAGGAAGCTGAAGAACATTATCAAAAGACATTCAGGAGCTGGGGTTGGGGGCAGTTTTAGCAAAAACTTCAACAATCTTTAAACCATCTGGCAATTTTCCGTGCAGAGATCAAGCTGGAGGTGGGGATGAGGGGACGGAAGTTTTTCTTAAATAAGAATAACCTGACATTTTTCTCTACTTTAAGGCATTGTCTCCTCTGTGTTTGTATTTCTCTCTTTTTTAAATAAAACAAATTTTAAAATAACAACTCCTTAGGTAATCTGAGCCAGATTCCCAAAAACATTGCATGAGACAACTCAGTGGCAGCATTTAGTTTGTTGCAAGCAGTCTGCACAGGCTCAAACCCCATTAAAGCTCCTTTTTTTAATATTTTTTTTAGACCAGTATAATGACTCACTTTGTACAATAGCATATGTAAAGAGCGAGAATCCAGGCCTGCAGCTTCATTGTTGAAAGAAAATTCACATCTTGTCAATATTGGGCAAAAAAGGCTGCAAATGAAGATGTAAAATCAGGTTCATGTTTAAAACATCTAAACTAATATTGCTTTAGGAAAGAAATAACACATTAAGAACAACGTGTGAATATCCACTGACAGCCCTGAGTGCAGAATATTGTTTCAATAGTGCAGTTTGCTCATATACATAAAATAAGTAGGATTCAGTTGGTTAATAATTTATCTGGTGACGTTTTAATCTTGAACCAAAAATATCCTTGAATGTTTCCAGAGAAGCTGATATCAGGCATCCACAGCAACTGTAAAATCTGCCCTTTTTCTGCTTTATACTGGCTGAGAGTTCATCATAGTCTTGGCTCTGCAAAAGACATACATAAGTGATTAATTTAATGCGCAGCAAGTAGTGCCATTAACACCATGTGCATACGCCTTTCCAAATTCAAGGGCTTACATTTGCCCAGTGCCTTCCCAACACAGACAGACCTCTGGGGAGGGGCTTTGAGCAAATCTTATTTCAAAGAATGAAGGCAAGGGAAAAAATGTATTTTTCTCCATAAAGCAAATCTATCTGCCAGCAGCAATGAGCTGGGGCTGTGCACAGGGGCTTGCAGGACCCCTTCTCTTGCCTGGCAGCAGCAGGCACTGCCCAGCCACAGTGGCCACCACCATCTCTCCAGTTGTTAGCCCTGAACTCTCAGCAGCATGATCAAGAGTACTGGAATCACAACCAAATAAAAGTTCCCCAGAAAATGTAAATGAATATACAGTTGATCTTGCCATGCTGGCAAAAGAAACCTCTGTGTTTGAACCTTTTGGCTTCCCTCGAAGAGTCCTGGCCTTGTTTTCCTACAGTCCCTTAGAGAAAAGCCCCAGGGCTGAGGCAGTAAGAATTCAACTGCTGACAGTCCTTCAGCAGACACCATTAACCCTTTGGCTGCTAACTCCTGTCCACTGAAAAATGGGTGTCTGCTCTCAGACTACTCAGCATTTAGCTGCTACCCTCAATGTCCTTGTAAGCTCAAGGTTCAACAGCAGCTGAGCACTTAGGCAAGCACTTACTGCAGATTGGTGGTCAAATGTATAAGAGCGATCACCTCCGTGGGCTCCTGGAGTGTTTTCAGCCTTGCTGCTGACTCCCTGGCTATCCCCAAGCTGCTCCTCCTGTTTTGCTGCATGGCACAAATTAATGCTGAATGGGTGAGGCTTACTTAACCGACTAGTGTAAAAGGCTTTGTATCTCCTGAATAAGAGGAAGCCACGTGAGGAAAAATACCTAATGTTATCACAGAATCACAAAGAATCACAGAAAGTTAGGGATTGGAAGGGACCTCGAAAGATCATCTAGTCCAATCTCCCTGTCAGAGCAGGAACACCTAGATGAGGTTACACAGGAAGGCGTCCAGGCGGGTTTATTGGATTTTAAAGTATAAATCCAATCAGCAGATTTTGGAGCACAGCTATGCTGAGCGTACACATTCATCAGCAGGAAGCATTGATACTTCATCTCTCCAGTCAGACAACAAGAGTGAAAATTTCTTATATCAATCTTGAAATGGATGTGTTCCCTTGCTGCAACAAAACAAAGCAAAACACATTCACACAGCTGGGTAAAGCTCCTCTTAATCCATGTGCTTACAAATACCGTGGACATAGGTATTTGGATGTTAAATAGATTTGTAACACAGTGCTGTAAAAAATAATAGCACTCTTGGTATTATGTGGTAATTTCACAATGTTGGGGAGAGGCTCTTAATGAGTTTACTGTTTGCTACCATGGAGAAGATGACAGGACTGGGATGCCAGATCATTAAACCCTTGGAATTAGTATTCTTTTTAATATCGCAGTGGACATAAAGGCTAACTCAGTCTCTGCTACAAAAGATCTTACAATCGAGTCTCAATTTTTCCCGAACTTTATTTGTTGCTTTTGGTTTTCAAAGTTTGAGAACATTCAGCTATATTTCTGCCCTCCCAGACTCCATAAAAAGCTTTCAAGGCTATGTGTGGTGAGAAGATAGTGTGGATATTAAAGACAGAATACCCACCCACTGCATTGTATTATTTTGTGTTGCAAAAGTAATTACCGTGCTAGAAATCAAGTTCAGTGTTATTGAATGGTTATAAAATTCATCTAGCATAATTCTCACAGAGAAAAAAATAGCTTATGGTAAAAGAAATAGATTGAGAGTGTACTCTGAAGTATACCTTCTCCCCACTCCCATTACTCTGGAAGAACTCCTAAGTATTAAACACAGGCACTAGACAAGCTGTACAAATCAGAATGACACCTTCATTTCTGTTTAACGAGTCGTTATATGCTCTCTCTTAGTAATTCTTTTATGCAAGAACTTTCTTAAAATGTAATCATTAATAACATGCTATTTGAATGCCTCAAATGAGTCTCAGCTTTCCATTATAAACACACTTGCTTGTGGATACCACTGGAATAATAGGATTTGAGCATTAGTGCTCTGCTTATCCACACACAGGTAACACTCAGGATTCAACCCCTAGCAAGCTGTCTTACAGCCTGACCTGCTCTGAGCTGAGATAGCTAATGCACGTACAGTTCTACCTGCCCACAGACAGCAGCGACTCCCTGGCAAGCTGTCTCTGAAGTCTAGCATTGCTCTGAATTTTCTCCAATCAACTTTTTTCTTTTCTGTAAATGTGTTTTTGCTTTCAAGAGGTTAAAAAAAAAATTTAAAAAGACAAAAATTACAATTGCTGCAAGTGGTCTAGAGGCTTAGGATATGAAATATCCTAAATATGCTATGATCCTGAAGTCAAAAACCTGGTGTTCACATGCTAAGAAATTGTATCATCAGACTATGGTGTCCTCAGCATCACTGTTGCAGCTCTTCACAGTGTTTCATACTGAAGTAAAATTCCTTGACTCTTAGATACTTTATTTTAAGATATCAGGAACACAAGAAATTTACACCAGCTTGAGTGGGCGGGCCACAAAAGGGTAAGGGAAAGACATCAGAAAAGACAGATATTAAGTTGCTTTGGAATATAGCAGTTTCTCTCAGAACAAACTGGCTATACAGAGAGAACAAACTTGGTATGCAACATATTGATTATTTAATGATTTTTTAAAGCAAATAATGCCACATTCTTCTATATTATTTGGTTATTTTTTCTGCATTGTTGCCTAGCACAAGTCTCATAAACTGTGAAATCAAAACAATGTGTCATAAAAATCTCCAGGCAGATACATGGTCACACACACAGCTTTAATCCATTTACATTTCCTGTGGTCACACCAGGTGTTGGCTAAGACTTCAATTTTTGCTTTTTCCAACAATGACAACACTGCTAGTTCCTGCATGAAATATAGGTCATTTGAAGAGATAGATAATGGGAATAGAGATATACACTTACCTACATATATATTCAGGGAAGAAAAGGAAGGAAGAGGATCATAATATATATATATTCCTGTCTAGAAAATAAATGATGTTTGCATTTGTACATAGGGCTCTTGATTCCCATGAGGCAGTTATTAGAAGTTTCCTTCTCGCATTTAGTCATGTTTGGAATTGTTTTCAGGATGTTTAGACTCTTTTCTTCAAGTTGTCACCAGTTCATTACCACAGAATTACATTTTACAAATAAGAGCTGGCTAGAGCCAACTTGGCTTGGCTACTGCTGCCTGAGGGAATTTGAAAAAATTATAATTTCCCTGCCTTTGGAAATAGACAGACATAGACCCAACTGCAGGCAATCTCACCTCTTTACTGTCTTTCTGAGCTGAGCAATGGCTTTTGGTTTCTTGGAGGAGCTCACCTCTTATTTGCAGAGAGAACACGCATACAAAATATTTTTTACTCCAATACACTGTACACCTGAGCAGACATGAATTTTCATCTTAATGACTCTGCACAATAGGGTCCCCACTGCATCACCATCAGAAAGAATTACTGAAGATGGGGGGCAGAAGAGTTTCCTTCAATGGAGTGGTGAACCATCCCAGTGTAACCGGTACTCAGAGCAGGACTCCACAGAAGGTCCAAAGTAGCCAAACTCCTTGTCTTTTCCAAAAGAGGCAAAGTTGATAATGACACTGGCTGCACCCAAAGCCTTTTTCCCTTAAGGGTCCCTGGGAATTAAACCTTGTCACATCTATGACTGGCCCATCTGCACCTCCCTTGACAGCAATTTACCCACCACTATCCCTTACACACACATACACACACAAGCACACACCTCCCTATGCTGTGATAATGTCATAATTAGCAATTGATCTTTTTGTCTAACAAAAATTGTCTTGTTTCTGCCTTTTATCCTTCTGAAAGTGTCCCTCCTCAGCTTCATAAACTGTGATAAAAACTGTAGCCACCACTTCCCTGTAATTCTCCTTTTTGCAAAGGATCTGCAAAGATCTCTTCAGAGAAGGAAGCACCAGATTTATAGAAAATTAGAGGCAAACTTTAAGGAACGGTCTGCCCACATGATTGCTCAAAGGTCAAAATGATGTGTCTTTTCTTATAATTACAGTTAGATAGTAACTGCTGGTTAGTGATAAATTAAGTCAGCACATCTGAAGTTGATTTGGCATGAGAACAGGATATTAATCACCAAATAGTCATCATTTACCTTCAGTTGAAGCATAAATTGCAATTGTGAATAGATCAAGCTGAATATAAGCTTATTCCAAAAGCAATCTACAGGACAGATTCTCAGGCAGTGAGAGCTTCCAAAGTTTAATTAAATTCAGAGCTACATCAATTAACACTAGCTGAGATCTGGGTCCAAAGGATGATCTGTGGAGTAAATTGAACACAATTTACCTTAATATCAGGAAGAATATTCACATTTTTCATCCTGATGGAATAGCAAATCTGTCTTGAGTGCACAGGGCCATATTCTCATGCTTCTCCCAGGTGGAACAGTACAAGCAGCTTTGCTGAAATCTGCAGAATAATTCCCTCATGACCACACTCTAATCTTAAGTGGCTACCTGTACTTGTTGGGAACATCAATTTAATTCCAAGCTAGTGGTTCTCATTGCTAAGACCTCCTTCAAGAGAAAGTCAGATTATCTAAAAGGTAAGTCTTTAGTCAAATTGTGTGAACAAAAATAATGCAGCCAGCAACTTCAAGTGTTCAGGACAAACTACATCGCCTGACTGCTAGCCCAAGCTTATGAAAACCAGAAAAGAACAAGTATGCCCTTGAATAATCTTCAAAATACAATGCAAAATCTCCTGTTCGGTGGAACTTCCTTAAAAATTTAGTAACAATTAAGAATAAAAGGGAATAAATATTTTAGAAGCTTTCTAGTGAGGTATATTTGTTATTTCCTAGCTCATACTCATTCTTTGGGGGATGATTTGAGAGAGCATAGTGCCTGTGAAAGCAAGAAATCCCACTTTTCAATTTTTGCTGTCATTTTCTTATAAGATTCTGGTCAGAAAATGAGACTAACATTTTACAAAAATGTTTGCAACATTTTTGTCACTGTCTCAAAATGGATAAAAATGTGTCAGAAAGTTTGACAAACATCAAGAATGTGCCTCTATGCTGTCAAGAGCATTCCCCTTCTTGATGAGCCAAGACATGTACTACTCCCACATTCACACTTCTGCCTAAAGCTCTGTAACTTTTTCCTGCAGGGAGTCCTAAACCTTGAGCCGGGAGATTTTCCCTCTATTTACATTAGGTAGGGCACAGCCTTTTGTCAGGTTAACTGAAATGCTACTTATCTTGGAAACAGACTGACCATCTGAGCCCTGCATCATCTGAGTGCTTTTAGATGTTCAGTGGGTGAAGTGTCCTATTGTGGATCATTCCTTTGCAGAACAAATGCTCTCTGAGACTGTTCCAAACATTTGTTTGGCACACGAGCATTCCCTCTCCTTTTGAAGCAGTATTAAAAGCACTGTCAGCTCATTAATGGATTTTTTTAACTTTTTCTTTTGGCAGAAATGAAGCTATCACTGAAGGAAATATCTTGTAAACATTGAAACAACCACAACAGCATTCCATGTGTACACGCTGGAAAACAAAAACAAAATAAAAGCAGCCTTTTGCAATGAAACGTGTCTTTCCTGAATCAGCAAAGACTTCCATGACCTTGCAGCCATTCTTTGGAATAGCCACTGAGAGCTGCATGAATCAAATAACAAAATAAAAGCAACTATAGTGCAAAGGACAAATTTTCCAGGGTTAGAGGAGAGACACTGCTCTGAAAACACCAAGCACTGAAATCTTACCCATAGGTCGACTTGTGTACAGATGTCACCATGACTACATCAAAGGCCAGATTTCCCAGAGGATTCAGCTTCCCTTAGAGAAATTCTTTAAACATTAGAGTTTTAAAGACCTCAGCAAGCCAGATTTTCAGAAGACCTTATTCCAGAGGGCTAGTATTGGTATTTAGATGAGACCTGGTTACCACAAAAAATTTATACTTGAAGAAGTCATCCTGATAGATAGCACGATGAGCATTCTGTGTAAAATGTAGGAATGTGCTTGTTACCCTTATTCTCCCTCCTTTTCTTCTTTTCCCCCACTTTATTTTTCTTAATTTGAGAAACCAAGGACACTTTAACTCGTCTCGACACACTTAGGTATGAAAGGAAACAGCTTTCATCCGAACTCTGTAGCTACTGCATAGGCACTCTCTGTAAATAAATCTGTATCTTTCCTCCTATTACTGGTTATTTCTGACTGGGTTTTTTTCTTTTATTTCTAGGCATTTTTTATGAAAGATATGTTATGAAAATCGAAGTGTTCTTCTAGAATGTGGCTGATTTGGATGAAATATTAAAAAAAAAAAAAAAAGAAAATACCTTTCTCAAATATTTTCCGTTTTTAATTTCCTGTTCTTCACAAGACAAGTTGGTCCTGGAAAATAATTTGTAAAGAAAAATGTCTTGCTAATTACAGAAAACTCCCAGTCATTTGTTAGATTCATGCAAAATCAGACATTTGACTGTAAAAGCATGCAACTTGAACAAAATATACTTTGTGTTCTTTTGATTAACTGTCTAGGGTTGGTTTACACTTCCACACTTGTAAAAAAGGCTAGATAAAAATTATTTTAGTGAGAAGTTAGGTGCCTGTTTAAAAGTGACAGCAATAGCTTGGGGAGATTAGGTAGGCAGATAGACGAGTAGATAGATAGACAGATACAGAGAAGTGCTGGGACTTGGAATGAATTTCCCTGAAATATCCTAGCCTCAAGTGCTCTCAGTTTCATGACAGATTTGTGATATGCAGTTTGTCAACAGTCAAGAAGAAAACTAGATCTAGAACTGCCAGGTAATGTATCGGACAGTTTTTCCTAAGTTGCAAGGTTTATGTAAGATAACCACCTGTCTCACTCATGCTTACAGCAGTTTGGACAAAATAACTGTGGTCCTCTTCCTCTCTCATAACCATCACCGTCCACTGAGCACTCAATGCTTCAGACAACCTGAGCAATTACCTGGAGCAGACCAAAGTCTGTGCGTCTTACTTACCAGAAATCACAGGAAACCTGGTGCATGTTCTGATGTCATTGCAAGAGGGTCTGCAACAACAAATGAGCTTATATTGCATTTGCAAGAAGTCAAATCACTGAAAGGAACAGGTATAAAAAGGAAAAATAATCAGATCATCATGGTACTAGTTTTTTAAGTGCTCTGCCTTAAACCATGATCTATAATAAAGAAGATTGCACAGAACATATGGAAAAAAAAAAATTAGATTATAATTTCTGGTTTCATATCCCCGTTTCACGAAGTTTAGCCACTCTTTTTGGATCAAACTTCTTTGTGACCTCAATATTGTATAAGGATATTCATTAACTCCTGATGTAATTAGTCTACAAGAAGACAAAAGGGAATATGTCCCCTCCCTTGTATATTCAATGTACCCATTTAACCATTCAGTTGCCCAAATCTTGTATAGGTGCTTGAAGGCACTGTTAAAATTTTCAATTTTACATTGGGAATTGGGCAAGCAATGTACACCCCAATACATGCATAAAATATTATTTGGAAAAAGCATGACATCCCTGATGTAGGTTAATTATTAACGAGCTTGGTTCTGAATTAGTGTGTTTCAGTTGCAGAAGAACACTAGTGCAGTTGAGATTATCCTAGAGCACTTGAGTAACTAGTCTCATTTCCAGCAGAACAGAGAACATGTCACAGCCCATGTTACTTCCCAGACCTTAACATGACAAGGAAAAGATTGTCTTTAGTGAGGCCTTTCGACTATGGAAAGGGATAAAACTCCAGAAGTTGTATAAGGTTAAGTCTCACGGCAGGCCCCAACACATGTTGGGAGAAATGATGATCCCTCTTTTCTTGCCACTTTCCCAAGATCTCTGTTATCCCACACTGTGATATCTGTCTTCATTATTTTGCCAGCCTCAGCAGGTTTCAGTCTCCCAGTCCTGAAGGAAAGAGTTTAGAATGCAAATTTGTTCAGGTTTGCTGCATTTCACAGTATTGCTGCATCTCTCTGATCTAATTTACCTAGAAATTTATGTCATAAATATATATATACAGAAATACATAAATACATAATCATAAATGTATATATACATAAATACACAATGACAGACACACAGAAGGTTGTATGGTCACATGTCAGCAACTTTTGAGGCTGGTGAAGGTCTCACATATAACTTTGACATGAACATAGATCTGGTAAAAGGAGCGAAGAAATATCCATATCTATACGCATCTTTTCTCTCCTTTTCCAGGCCAAATACAATGAATCATCCCCATCACTTTCTCTATCAACTTTTCCTCTGTGACTGTCTTGAAAGGACAATGGGAGAACTGCAGCAGAAGAGACACTGTAGTCAGTAGCATCCTTACACCAGTAACTCAGAACTGCTGACATCCCCTAGATTGACAGCTGCCTACACAGGCCATTACATCACTGCACCACCATTAACCAGGTGCTGTCAGGAGCAAGAAACTAAGAAAGAAAGGTATAAATCATGTTTACAAACGACACGTGAGATGTCTTTCAGTCCATTTGTGGTCTTTCTGTAGCTCTATTTAGTATTCTGTACATCTGCTTGGGGTTTTGTTGTTTTTTGTTGGTTTGAGGTTTGTGTTGTTTTTGGTTTTTGGTTTTTGTTTTTGTTTTTTTTTCCCACCGTGTTTCCTATCATATCAGCTACAGAATTGCCTACATTGAGGTATCCATAAATTATACTGCAGCCTAGGAGGTTTTAGTGTCTGAACAAAAGGCACAAATGCAAATGCAAGATGTTTAATTCACTGTTTATGTGTGATGCTACCCAGGTGCCAGTGACATCCTTCTGACCAGAGCAGAGGCACTAGGGACCAACCCAACATACATTTTTAATGTGATCAGCTGTGACAGCACATACACAGAGCAGACCTTGCGGCCTTAAAGCCATCCTTTTGGAACACTTCTAGGGGCCCAGAAGAAATGGTTTAATTAATCTTCTTTTTTTCAGGATTGCAGCTTTTTTTTTTTTTAATATAAATTATGTACACTGAAAACCTGCCAATTATACCAAATTAAGGGACTTGGCAAGTGCATCCCTTGGAGACAGATGGTAAATAACATTCAGATTTTGAGTTGAAATAGGGCTAGCGATTAACTGGTACAGGATAGAAAAGCAGTCCAAATAAATTAAATAAAAGGCTTTGATATGAATGCAAGTACGGTAGGTTGCTTTTTTTGTGTGTGTGATAATGGTGGCACCAAAAATATTGATGATTCATAATTAATATGCTGCACACTCTGAGTGGCAGTAGGATTCTAGATCTTTAGTACTTTTTAAAAAAACAATGCCAGTTGTTTATTTTGCTTTCACGAGACTGCAAATAACTGTCATTTCATCCTCCCTGAAGGATTTACCAGTTAAAAAGACAGGAGTGCAGCCTTACAGCTAAGAGAAAGTGACCCTGCAAATAGAAGAGGACCACAGGCAAAATTCAGAGGAAACAGGGCCTCCTGAGATGCAGAATGATATAATGCAACAATGGAAGTACCTGAGGAGAGTCCATTTGTTTCCGACTTGAGCTGCAAATGAAACAGGAGTGACGACCTCAGCTTCATCCCCTGCTGACCATTTCCTCATTCCAAAAATTCACCATGCCTACTGATCAGAATAAACCTGCTGTCCCTGGCACAACAGAGGTGGTGCTGCTCAGAAATGCACTGGCAGAACTGCAAGAGGGTAGGAAGATCGCGCAGCACCTGTGTGCACTCTGCCTGGGAACAATGATTACTGCTAACCTGTCAATCTCAACAGCACTAAAATACACCAAATCTAATTTGACTTAAAAATGCAAAAGCACAGAAAGATCTTTTTAAGACTCCAGTCAGAGATAAAAAAGATGACAAAGTCAAGAGTGTGTTAGTCATTTAATTTGTATTCTGCTTAGGATACTAAATTCAGGAAATGACTCAATCATGCACACAATTACAGCTATTTTCAGACCATAAATGATGCAGTACGCCAATACTGATGCAAAAACATACCACAATTAGTTCCTGCAAATGCTCTTTCAATAAGGCATCATATCCAAGGGAGCCTTCAACCTAATTATGGCAACAGAGTATGCCTCAAGGCACACCTCTCCGTATTATTTCATTATTCTTGTAGGGTGACCTGACAATGATGTCACCAGAGTGCTACTTCACCTTGCATGCTCCCAAGCACATGATAAGAAGGTTAATTGCTTTGATATAAGTTTAAAGGGTCCATTTTGATTTAGATGTTAGAACCACACAGAGCAGTTCCGTTAATAGTCTTTTCAAAGTACAATTTGGATCCAGGAAGAATTAATACGGAATAATGTTTACATGTGACTGAGAAATTGAAGACAAGTAATAACTGATGGAATCTACTCTAAGAACTGGATTAGTTATTCAAGAAAATTTGACTTGTCAGTTAGTGGCTTTCCTCATAACAAGAGGCCAGAGCTTTAAAGAAAAAATAAATGCAATAAATGCACAGGAAATATCTCTGTTCTACTTGTTCATGTTCATGAAAGATCAAGATCCGGAAAAATTCAGAGTAAATTTGAAGATTAAAATCTGGGCTCTGAGGAAGTGCCAAAGCTCCTGCTAGATGCATTAGGACTTGGATGACAGGAAGAATTTTCACCTTTATCTCAGCTGCCATGCCGAAATTATGCGTAACCCACTGTTAATAAGATGAATCACTCGCTCTTCATAAATCCCTCCAATACCCACTCAAATGCAGTAAGCTAGAGCAATAGGAGCCAGATTTTCAAATGAGGGACTCCAGTTTTCCCCTAAGAATGATTTCATTCATAGCCTTGAATAAATTTTCCTTCTCAGTTTTAAATCCAGCCTACAGTATGTCAGTGATATAAGATTTTCCTTATGCTGGAAAATAAATTTTTGCTCAAGCAGATTATATCATTATATAGCAATATCAAACTGACAAATACTTTTCATGCATTTACAAAAATTCTGAAAGTTTACATTTTATTATTTAGACTTTCTTCCATTTTAAAAGTTCTGTATTTCCACAATTCTAATCAAAAGTGTGCACTCTCGGTCTTTTTAATCACAAAGAAGATGTTGCTAGCCAAAACTACTTCACAGAAACTAGAAAGTACTGACTCAAGCAAGAATTATAGCATTTGAGTCAGATTTGTCAATATGGCCATGAAATTTCAAGAAAAACAGGGAAAACCTCCAGCTTCTCTGATACTTTTCAATTACATTAAAAACTTGGTAACTGTAAATTTCTGTTTCTGACATGTCATTATATCAACACATTTTATATGTTCAACCTAGTTTTACTTAGTTCTTTCCACACATGATAAAAGGAAAGTCCTAAATGTTTGTGCAATGTGAACACGTCTATCCTGCAGAAATTCCCAGTCTCCAATATGCAGTATTATTCCCCTTCAAATTCTACTCTGTTGTAACCCACCTGACATTTGATCAAAAGATATTTAAAGGAAGAATAGGTTCTGCAATGTAGTTCACAGAGACCGGTGAAATAAAGAAAAATCAAGATAATCTGAACTACGATAATATTACTAAAATTTCCATAGGGCAACATTAAGATCATTCTAAAAAATGTGTAGTCTTTCCTTTATACACAAGTAAGATCTTTGAGAAATCTTGTTAGCTGATTTTCTTTTGATTGGTTAGGATTTTTTGCTTGTTAAAGGAAAATATTTTATTAAATCAAGAAATAACACACGGGACCATTAAAGGCAGGGCGGAGGGGGAGGGTGTTCTTCCTAGGGAAAGAACAAGATTGTATTTCCTGGTTAAAGGCCAGAACATGAATTCGGGAATCATAAGAACAACTTTGTTTATGCTGTTGTGTTTGGGGTGTTTATATAAATCTATATCTGGCTGTTTAGTCAAGAACTGGACAAACACTGTGAAGCAACAGTTCAAAACTTTTTTTTGGTTGTAAACAGGTGGTTTTTAAACTGTGGCTATGCATATTTTTCATTATTTTACAGGAGCACATGTTTGGTTTTTTTGTTTTGTTTTGAGTTTGGGTTTGTTGTGGTTTTTTTGTATGTTCATGACTGCCTGGAGGATGGCTGCTGTCCACATGAACATCAGTGTTCCCATATGAACAAAAGGGTAGCAAAAATATTGCAAAACTTAAGCAGCCACTAATAAATTAGAGAGAGAGAATTAAATTGAGTAACACATGTTTGTATTAACTGCATGGCAAATATTTTTTATTAAAACTTGTGTTATTAGACATCTGGCAATGGGTAAGGACACTTTCTGAATTCCAGGAACAGCAAAACTCAACAATCTAAAATTCTCAACTCGTTCTTGGTCCAGTCCTAATTAATATTTAAATACATATAAGCTGGAAAAGATAATGTGCGTAAACCTGTGTTTTACTAGCTTTTAAATTTGATTATTTGAGCCATGACAGTTCTACATCCATATCAGAGGCTCATTGCACTTGCTTCTCTCTTTGCCCACGTTAAGATGGTCGCTGCCCTGAATAACTGGTAGTTCAACAGGAAGATGAAGGAAAACAGCTGGCTTCAAAAAGCAGATGGGTGGATCACACGGTAATGGTGAGAGCATAATTAACACAAGCATCATCAGTCACAGCACACCAGCTGCCAGCAAACCTGCACACATCGCTTTTGTGTTGTTTTGGCTTCTTCTTCCTCAGAAAAAAAAAAAAAAAAAAAAAAATCTCTTTAAATAAAGTCGAGACTCTCAAGAAGGTTTTTTCTGCTTAACTTGGGACTCTTGCCGAGCACCTCTCCAGCTGTGTGAACCCTGGCCCTGCCACAGCGTTGTGTAAACTATTGATGAGCTCTCCAAAAAGATACAAATCTCAGCCAGGTCTGATGATTCCCCTGAGCTGTGAGAATTAGATTAAAGCAGGAAGCCAAACACACCAAAGGGGAAAAAATATGAGACTATGATTCCTTTGAGAGAATAATGGAAGCAACTATATCACAGCAGTGCAGAAAACAATTTCACAAGGCGTAAATGAATGCAGAAAAGAAATCCTGTAACACTCCTTTTGTGCTTGGACACATGTGTTACCTCTTGACCCACATTTTAAGTGGTTCCCTTAAAAGTAATTTAAGAATTTCATTAAGGATCTAGATGATCCTTTTATGAACATTGTCATCTAAAGGTCAGGGACCTAGGAATGCTTCTCAGATGCACGAGTCCAAGCGAGTTCTTCAGTCATATCTTGATCGCTGCTGCTGGAATGAGATCTAATTACGCTGTGGTTTCTCCATGGTATCACTGTTATCCTTGAGAATAAAACCTCAGTATGGTGGCCTTAAGAGCCTAACGTGGTAGGGTCCTGGCCACATGCCTGGATGGTGAGAGGAACAGGACCCAATAGGACACATTTCAGCACACAGTCACCACAGAATTCCCCCATATCCATAAGGTTTTCTGTGATATGTATATTCACACAATGTATAAGAACATTGTTTTCTCACTATTGCTTCCCCTCCTCCCTTTCTGTCTTACACAGCTGCCTGTGCGTGCATATCTTGTGTGATCTACTGTAGATATATCAAAAAATATTATGGTAGTACCAAGGCAATACTCACAGCGTATGACATAATGTCATTGAACCAATCCTACTAAAGAACTAGCCATAATCATTGATGAAAACAATAAATTAATCCAAAGCTTCTCAGATCTTAAAAAAAAAAAAATGTTCTTCTCTTCTCTGTTTTCATACATTTATTTCTTGCCTTCCCAATTTAGCAGAGGGTTTTAAAGAGATGTGTCAAAATATCGTAAGATAGGCTATTTTGGTATCAGTCAGAGTGGAAACGAGAACTTTCAGTTGCTTATCTTAACATACTATAATTAAGACTCACATGTTTGTGAAGTTCACTTCTCGGTTATTTAATAAGCAGAAAAACTGTGAAATAAATACTAATAAAATACTACTGAAACTAAAAATTTATTGAGAGGTTTCCCATAACTTGCTTCCCTATTAAAAACTGATTGGCTAACACCAAAGTTGTCCCTGGGAACATGTCAGGTTTTGTGAATTTTTTGCATGGAAAAAATGTTGAACGTATTCTGAAGATGTCAACATTATTTTTCAATATCTACAAAAAGAAAATAACTCTTCAGTTACAATCTACTTCTTACTTTGGAATGCTCAATTTTTATTTGTAAAAGTGATCAAAACTTAAACACTTCATGATTAGCTAAATTATATGTTTCAAGTTTTTTAGTATTTTACTAGAACATGACAAGTGTTTCCTTCTTAGCTTTAGCTGAAATTTTCCAAGGCTGCTGATAGCCATTTCTAAAGGTATGTTACTTAAGTAAAGAAAAAGAAATAGAAGATGAATTCAAAACCCAGTGAACAAGGATATGTTCCACAACAAAAAGAATTTTTCAATTATTGGATTCATTTCCACTAGGAAGAGGCCTATCCTATTCTCTTTGTGCTATAAATGTTTTAAGACATGAGATTTCAAGAACTAAACAAAATTATAGTATAAAAAGTTTAAAATGAGGTGCTCAGCATTTCTGAAAAGCAGGTTTTCAATTGCTAGTATACAAGGAACAGAATAATTTCTAAATTACTGCCCAAAAGCATGTGACATTATGTTCTTGATTAATATGTTCTTTGTACTCTTAGAGGGGATATTCTGACTGAATATGTTGATACAGTTAATCAGTAATTAGTCACTAATCCATGCTTTTATGATTCAACACTTGAATGAATCAACACTTAGGCGAGAACTATTACTCATTTTTTCTAATAGACATAATAAAATATAAAGAATTAAGTGAAGTGATCATGGTCACACATTTCTATGCAATAGAAGCAATAAAAGCAGTCCATCTTGAACAAGCAGTAGGTCAAATATGCCAAATAGTTGTACACTCCAGCAAATGAAATCAATCATAACAGCTCAGAAGCTTTGAAAACATATATCCAGTCTTAGCTTAAACAGAAATGTCACTTCTCTGGCTACACTTTAAATTAGTTTTTGTTCACTGTTTCTCTCTACTGAAGAATTTTAGGGAAGGTCTGAACAATTAGCCACAAGGAACAAACTTTTATTCAAGGAAGAACAAAATTTTCCTTTGGGGGTGTTTTCCTATTTCACCTTCCCCCATCCAGCTGATGGCAAACACAGCAGAAATATTCTTGGCTTTAAAGGCATTTACATTTTCAAGCAGGTTCATTTACAAGTGTCCAATTTCATCTCTTGGGTATTATACACACATCTTTGGGTGATACTCTCTAGTGTCCCTATTGTAGATGAATTTCAGTCTGCATAGTTTACACTTGCTTTCAAAAATATTTGTGTTAGCCTTGAGCTCACTGAAAGGCTACTTCTTGCTGCAAATTATATAGCATCTTTTCAGAAATACCTCTATCTATCACAGAGAAAAGATCTTCTTGGGCCACAAGAACTACCAGACTATGTAGGACACAACATTTAATGTTATATTAGCTGCACTGTGTAGTTTGTTACATCACTGTATAGAAGTGTCATGCTATACAATTCAGGTTGTGACAAATATCTTAAGTGTATCTGAGTACCGGTTAAAATATCTCACAGTTTTTGACAGACTGTGCCCTTTGGAAACATGCACTCTGTTGTATCATTTGAGAAATATAAGACCATATAAGAACATCAGTTGTTTTCTGTTAATGCAGCTATGTGTTGGGTCAGCTGGAATCAAAGTAATTTTCCATGCAGTTAGCATCTTTTCTTCTCAGTAACTGGCCTGATTTTTTGTTGTGGATTTAATTTGAGAATAATGAGATAGCACTCTTATATAGGGTTAATGTTTTCTTCCAAAAGCTTTCAAGTATTTGGGATTTCATATGAAGAGAATGTAAGAACTTGTGGATACCTTGGCTCATGCCAAGGAGGCAAAGGACTTTTCAACCATCCTGCTGAAGGTGCAAATTGGTAGGATTGGGACACAGGTGGGACAGCACCTAGATTGACATCCAGGTTGATCAATTAAGTACTCCATACCATGAACATCATGCTCAATATATAAGCAGGAAGTTACTGGGGACAGCCTTTCCTCTTTGATGGCGACTGTCTATGAAAGGTCCTGCTCCTGTGGCTCCCATGCATCCACTGTGTTCCCTGCGTTTTGCTGGACTTGCTGTGCTTGCAGTGTCCACTCTCTGGTGCTTATTGCTGGGAGCTCGTCTTCCAGCAGCTAGGTATTGCTTTGTGTCACTCTTATTATTGTTCTATTAAATGTGTTTCCATTTCAGCCCACAAGCCTTCCTCCTGTTCCCTTCCTTCCCCCTGGGAAAGGAAAGGTGAGAGAGTGGCCCAGGGCTAAACAGTAGCAGCTAATACTGCAACTGTATGAAAATATGCTTGGAACCAGTTTTGGGGCAAACAACTTAGGTAGGTATCTGAATTCTTAGCTAAGGAGGAAAGACTTCTAGCCTAAGTTAAGAATTATTAAAAGCCTTACACTGTTGAGTAAAAGGAAACAGAAGTCTGCATTGCAGCCTTTTCCAGGCATCCCATCTTAATTTAAATGGTTATTGTACTTAGCATCAGCATGTTACTGGCAAACACAGAAATGTTTGGTTTTTTATTACAACATGTGCATATTACATGTCTTTTGTAATATCATGTTATAAAAACACTTACATTGACTTCACTTAGAATATTTCACCATTATTCAAATTTATTGTATTAGGAACACTGGTTATATAGTAGCTTGTCAGCATTATGTAATTTCAAAGGACTGGGTGCAAATCTTTAAAGAGGGAATAAGTAGGTTCTTTCCCAGGACTTTTTTAATTCTCCATACTCTATGCAGTACAGTCTATTGTAACAAACCCAAATTACTTCTCTGAAACGTTTTTAATGAGACATAATGATAAACTCTCTTTCTGGTGTAGTAGTGGAAACAGAGAAATTTGTCAAAGTAAGAAAATTGTAACCTCCTTTTCACCACAGGCAGACTTTAAAAGAGCACTCCTAAGCCTTTGTAGATATTGCAGAGTTAAAAAAAAAAAAAATTCTAGATGCTGATAGGCAGTACTGCCCAAAAAGGTAACCCAATGCTAATACATGGACCCTGATACTCCAGAGAGATATTTGTCTGTTTTTTCAATGATGGTATTAAACAATAGCAAAGAAAAAAAAAAGTCATTCTAGCCCTGACTGGGGTCTAAAAACACTACGCAATCTGCAGGCCTGTATGAACTTGCGTTTAGCAATGTTTTCAGTAGCACATTCTGAAAATAAGAGCAGCATATTTTAACGGGGGTGGGGAATGCAGCCCTATTTTTTTCCTCAACTTCACAGCAAGCTAACAGGAAGACTTCTACTTTTGTTGATTCTTCAACTTAGTCCAAGGCATTTCCTTATTGTCTTTCACTGCCTGTTTCCCCACATTAGCATTCGGTATGCCACTGGCCTATTAATAGATTGTATGAGCGTGCACTGCAGACATATTCACCAGCACAGTTGCACATATGGCTGTCACTCCGTGTTCTGCACTGAAGGATGGGTCCTTGCAGAAAACATTTCTGCCCTCAGACTTCCACTAGCCAATTTGACATCCTCCCCAGATCATAGACCCTTGCTGGTACCTCCAGGGTCATGCTTGGGCCTAGGCGCATGCTGGCTCCATGAATATTTAACAGAGAAATTGAGAAGAGATTTGCTAGTGATCCATCTGTTAAGCTGCTGGAGCTATACCAGAGACCCATGAATTGGCTGCAGACTTCTTCCATAATAATGCCAAGGTTCAACAGAGAATTTAAGGCATTCAGTTGATTCACTGCCCAAAGCTGACTATTAGCAAAAAGGGTGGCCATAGTGCATAGCTGGTGACAACAGATTTACTACTGAATAAAGCCAAAACTATCTCTGAAATAATCAGCTGTGACTAATAATAAATAATAACCTTATGCAATCATTTTTTAAGGATAAATTTAGGACATTTCTGCCTTATTTAAAGTAGCTAAGGTATGCTTCTTCCAGCCTGATATTAGCAAGCCCTGGTATTATTCTAGCATGCCAAATAATATCCCTTGGACTTCTTGACTTCCAGAACTCACTTCACTACCCAATACTGCATAATAACAATTGTATTTTGGGAAGAGAGCGCAGGATAAGAGGGAGAATAGCGTGACAGATCAGTCCATTATGTCACCTACTGACACCTAATGAAAGATGTTTATTTCCTGGGGAACAACACTGGGATTTCTAATAAATCATTGATGGCTCATAAAAATGTTGAGTCAGTCTCCTGCAGGATATATCACTCCTGTGTTAACATGGAATCCGTGGGATAGAAGTTAAGTTTTCTTTCTCCTTTTCATGAATTTTAGATTTTGGTTTTGTGCTTTAAAATTGAAATGATCTGGTGCTTTAAGAGTCAAGTAAGGTACATTATTACTTTTCAAACCATTTCAACTATTTTGAAAGAAACGTTAGAAGAGAACAGTTGGTCATTTTTCTCAGTATGAAGTAACATTTTTGATTTTAGGTCATATCTGCCTGCATTTTCCTTTTCTTTTTGTCTCCTCCTCCCAACTCACTACCTCCATGGGAGTCCTTCAAGGCTGGAAAAAGCCTCTAGAGGTTTGCCCCTTCAGGAAGTTTTCAGTTTGTTTAAATAAAATTCTTAACAAATGAAGTTAGCTGACACCGTATGAACTGGATGACAGCAAATACAGGGAGAAGCTGTGTTCAGCATAATGGCCTCTAGTCATTCTTAAGCTCTGCAAGACCAAAATATAACCCTGTCTACTAGGTTACAGTGCAGAAAAAAGACTTCTGTTTCTCCACACTGACTGCAATTGGCAGCATCATGAGAGCTCAGTTGTTAAAACCATGTCTAAACACAGTAAAATGCCCAACTGCAGTAAAGCCCTTAAGTACCATTAAAAAGACAGAGTAGTTAGTAAAACTAAGACTGTGGTTTGATGGCACCATAAATCTGTCTTGAGGTCTCCAACTTAATAGTGTAGCAGTGTGAAGCACAGTCCTGCTCTGGCTAAAACTCACAATCTTGCATGAAATTTACCCAGTTTTTTTTCTGACAGGCAGCTTCCATACTGGTATGTTTGTTCATTTACATCTGGTCCATGTGAGAGTTTCTCTGCACTTCCCTATTTGGTGTAGTCCTGCTGTTCCTGCTCTGTTTCTTCAGAAGACTCTGGATGTCACCAGCTTTCTCTAAACATTGTCTCAGAGCTTCCATTTTGGCTGTATTTCCATTTTTGTTTCTCATTGTGGTTGAACCTTTCCTGATCACAGACTCCTGCACCAGCCCTAAGTAGTTAGATCTTCAGCAGTCAACAGCTGTTACAATAATGGCTGAGTTTGTCCATTTCAGGGCTTTTCTTCTGTCTGATTGGTGACTTTGCTCTTCCTGAAGTTCTGTCTTTTGGGAACTGAACAGCAACTGTTGGCCCTGCCAGAATTCTGGCAGTGCACATTAGGAAATGGTCTGCCATTCCCTTCTGCACAGGTGCTTCAGTGTAGGCTCCAAAGCAACCTTGAATGAGACAGGCCAAGACTGGTCTCCACAAAAAACTATAAACAGAGTAAAAAAATAGACCTTCTGGTGCTGCAAAATTAACATACCTCCAGTAGGAAGCACTCCAGAGTACCTGAGAATGCTCTTTAATGCTAGTTCACTTTACCCAAGGGAGACATCCCAAAAACTGTGATAGGGCTCTCCAGAGAATAGACCTTTGTCGTTACCTATTACCAGAATCAAACAATTGATCAGCTTGTCCTGGGCTAGAAAATGAAGCCTTCTTTCTGGTCATTCAGAGGGGAAGCTCTAATGTAATTTTCTGGGAATGTATTTAGGCCCTGGATGCTTGACCAAAGACTGACTATTCTGTGCTGACAGTCACCCACCTGCACCAGTCCCATTTCATTTGTGTAAGTCTACCTCACATCAAGAGTTTTCAACAAAAAGATCTTACACTTTGAGGCTGGAAGTCACTGTAACTGGAGACATATTCACTTCACACTTGATTAGGCTGGAACTAAAAGACAGTATTATTTTGGAAATCTTTAAGGACACCTACACATGAACAAAAAATCTCATTGGCAGTTCATTGTAGTCAGGAATTAATTTGGTGAAGTAAGGCCAGCCTGCATTCATGTTTCCCCTCCTAAATAATCATCAGTCATATGTTACGTCTCAGAAATGTGGTATAAGACTGAACTGTAGTTCAAAACACTGATACAGCATCCACCAGATGGTCTTCAATATATAAAGTCTCTTTCTTGATCCTGTGTGGGTTGCTTTTCCTGACCAAGAATTCAGCATTTGCTTCAGTCACCACACATGGTAGCAGTATCATGCTGTATTTGGCTAGACTTCTACTGATCATGGAGAAAATAAATTTTGGCACTGTCTTGTCACAGCCATTTTACAGATGCTAGCAGAGGCCATGGCAGAGAGTATCACCAACACTTTCAGATATTTCACACTCAAAAGCTTTAGCTGGATTGATGGTTTTTTTCTGCAGACGAATTAGGCATAGTAGAGACAATCCACGCCAGGGCAGGTGCCTAAGATGCACAGTGTGAATTAGATGCTGGAAGCACTAATCTCTTCTTCTTTGACTGCAGGATATCTGACTATAGGCCTAAGGTTTAGGTGGCCATAGTCAAAACAAGATGAATACCACCTATCACATAAGTTCAGGGTATGTTAAAGGCTTCAAAAAGACTGTAGGAGCAGAGACAACTAGCAAATCCAGGCAAGAAGGAAAGCTAGCATGTCTATGCTGGTGTGACTCAGTGCTGATGGTGTTTCAGTGTTTTTTCAGCATTACCTTCCTGACAATTGGCTACATGGTGTTCTGCTGATCCAAGTGATCCTCTGGATGCAGTTGTTGGCGTATGTGACTAGCCTAGGAGTTCCAGCTCAGTTCACAGTGGAGCTGTTAGATACAAGCTGGCTTTGAGAAAATTCAACACGGGGCCCACAGTGTACTACCATTGATCTTTTATCACTGGCCCCTTCTCAAGACTCTACAAGACCACCTAGAGTCACTGCTGAATGACAGATTTGCCCTCATCCCTAACTGTAGTGCCTCTACTAGCAATAACTACAGTCATGGCCCAGAGCACAGAAACTCAAGAGATTTAGCAGGAAGGGGTCCCTCATCTGACTAGCAAAGTCTGTAAGCTGCAAGAGATCAGTGGCAGTTTGAAGTGATTACTACAACCAGCCCAAATCTTCACTGTCAATGGATAGCATGGACAAGAAGCTCCAGAACCCAGACACTGGATGCAGCAGATACAGTCTTAACCACTCAGTTGTACATATGTTGATTGTTCTGCAGCAATAATCAGGCCAGACCATGCTGTTTGACATCATCTGGACAGTCTAGGTTGCCAGTGTCCTACACACATGGTTAGATAGGGATTTCTAATGCTCACAGTTCTGAGTTGAGGCTTGGGAGGTGAACCAGTCCTGAGAGACCTTCCTGCTCAGAGGCACTGTGTTCTGCCAGCAACTTTTGTTCCTTACATAAAATCTGAGATCCCCATATCAGCCAGTAGTTCCTCCAGCCAGTTGCAGGATAGTATCCTTAACACCCAAAGTAGTACCCACAGAAATTTTATCTTCAAAGTCCTCCTATAAGACTATGGGAAAATGTTACTCAGCTACAGACATACCCCTCAGGATTTTGGAAGCAGGTCTTAGGATATTATTACAATGAGCAACTCACTTTCTGAGCAACTTATGGAGGAAGAAACAACCACAGTAAATCTCTGATCTTGCCTGATGGTCAAAACCTGCAATGAGATTTGTCCCAACACCCTGTTGAGCAAAGCTTAGTACCAGGCAGGCTCTGTAGATCCTTACAAGTTTCTCTATCTGAAAAACCAATTAGACACACAGGATTTGTAAACCACATAAGACATCTAATGGTGGGAGACAACTGAAATCAAGGCCGGAGTTAATATTGACAGTACAGAGCTATTCCAGTCACCATTATGTAACGATATATAGCTTTGATCCAATGACAAAAATCAGTGCTTGTGACACTGAATTAGAGGACAATTAGTTTTAGAAAAAAAAAAAAAAAAAAGGTCTTGGAGAGAAATGTCACTACTTAGTTGAAAATAAAGAGTTTATGCATCCACATATAAAATGTTTAACATTTCTGCTGAAAATGAAAACAAGCAGCACAGTTTTGACCTGTACTGTAAAGCAGTGTGGTGGAGTCTGTTTGCTGTATACCTAAATATAGCCTGCAAGCAACCATTCCTTTGGGAGGGCTGCACACAACAGCAGCAATGATAAATAGGATGATGCACAACACATAACTTTTGGCTTATTTAAAAACATGTTCCTTTCATAATGAAACTTGAAGATTGTGTGTCCCTAATTCTCTCTTTTAATACTTCCAGTCACTTCCATTTTCGCAAAGCATCATCTTTCACATACTTCTCTCCTCATTTCTCCTGCACACGAAGCATTATGCAGTTTGTCTGGCTCAGAGCTGTGCTGCACTGATCAGCTAGTCAGTACACACACATCGACTGGCCACTCAGGTGGCCCCTCTCAGAATGGATAATGGACTGAATTCTAGCAGAGTTTCTCCCCAGAATAATGTTTATTGTGGTTTCTACCTAGTCATTGCACACCAGATATCCTGGCTGGATATTTTTCATCCTTCTGCCACCAACATTTCCTAAGTCGATGAATGGGTTTCACACCTACTGAGTATGAAAGATGTGGGCTGTTGGGAGGAAACTAAAGGGAAAGTGACAGACAGAACAGACAACATGATTAGATAAGCTAATTTCCTCAGGAAACTGGGCTGAATATGTAAGCCAGTACAAGATCATGTTTCTTCTTCCTGATGATGATCCTTTTCTAAGGATGTAGGTGCTTGAAGAAAGCAGATTTCTTAATTACAGTTTGAAGACATTCTTCCAAAGTTAATGTGAGTGTAGACCTCTACTGCCAAATGAAACAGAACCACTCACTGAGTCTAAGCAACTTGATTTGACTGCACCCACAATGCACAGAAACTGGCCCTGTGCCTTTTTATTGTTTGGATATGTACTAGCTTCTGCTAACCTCAGACTCCAACAGAAATGGCTAGTGTCAGACAGTCTGTCTAAGGAATCATCTGTGATCCTGTACACAAAGACTTTGGATAAAGTACCACTGACAGTTTCTACTCTCACTAAAACTACGATTCCTAGTGGACAGGTCAAGGTCTCTTTTGTGTGCTTTATGAGACACAAAGATACACAGTGATGACAAATGTGTCAATCCAGTGATGGAAAACTCTAAGAAGCAGGGTCTTTCTGCACAGCATGCAGGAATAAGGAACTCACAGAGCTACACTGGAAAGAATTTCACCACCTCCCCATCACCACCTCCCCACACTCAGTCACACATATTAATAGATAACACCCTCCCTCAAAATTCAGCCTGCCGAAGTTACAGGGGAAATTTCAGAGCTCTCCAACAGAAGCAGCCCTCAGGGAACACAGCTCTGTTTTGTAAGACTGAACTGCTTTACTTAGCTCCTGTCAGGCTTCCTTTGAACATCTGGTGTCATCCATCCCATCCTTTGTCTAGCCCATCTCCATAGGCAAATCAGATACGTGCTTATTTCCCTGAATCTCTCACTTGTAGTAGACCTATCTCAAACATGTGATTCTATCACAATACTGTGACATATATGTTACTACAAATTTATAATGGAGTTAAATTGAGTGTCCGTTTCCAACAGCATCTCCAATAGTTCTTGAAGTCATAAATAAACTTTGTTTAAAACTGTGGTGTTTATAGAAGGAATTGATGCAATGAAAGATAACAAGTTCTGATCTTTTGGCCTTGCCTTGTCTTCCTCTTCCAAAACTTCATGAAGAAACACCAAAGTGATGACAAAATATTTATTCCTCTTGCTGCATGAGGAGAGGGGGCTGGGGTAGTGCAGGAGGGAAGACAGGACTGTTAGGAATGGAGGGCGCTTTGTAAGGCAAAACTGTAAGCCAGACGAAGGACATGAGAGCACACTGCAGAAATTTATCAACTATGTTTGTTTGACAAATGTTTTCTATGTCAAATAACACATTTGATGAACAGCCTAAAAAGCTGATTGAATATCAGAATAACAGATTTGTCAAAAACATTATCTAATGAAAGATGACAATTTACTGACTAATGGTTGGCTTTTGTTAATCAGATCTCAAAGTCCTCCATCAAGAAAAAATCCCCTGAGGCCAAATCCTGGAATCTTTAATTTGAGCCAGGGTTTGCTCCACACCAGACTACACAACTACTCACTACAGTCCAGATGGTGCAATTCACCTAGCAGGAAATGCACAGGAGATGAATCTATGCACTTTAGATTCTGATTTTTTGGCCCGAAGAATACATTTCAATGGCCATTATAAGCATACAACTTTTTTCTCCCAAATATCTCCAACATTCTCTCCTTATCCGACGGCAGTTGTTTGTACAAAACATAGCTATTAAACTGCCTGAAAACACCAGTCTTGAGTCACCATCATCAAACATTTAGTCTTAAAAATATAGAGTCTACTGGCACACAGGAATTGTTTATACCAGGAAAAGAACACAGGAGATAATTGAGTCACCCAGAACTGTAACAACTGTACCTATAATTATCATCAAAACAATGTATAATTTTTTATATATGCATTTAACAACCATGTATTGCACTTATCACTGAAACAGACAGGGCTTTTACTGTTCTGGTGTTACTACTGAACTTTCCAGACAATTCCGTACTAGTTCTGGTCAGCTTTCCATGGTAGTCATGTAGACTTTGCAGCATCAAAGAGAAATATTTCCTTCCTGTTGCTGATCTTCATTTGACACAGTTAAGGAAAAGGGTATGAAGAGAGTTGCATGCCCATATGAGTGAAAGAAGGTGGGAACTGAAATGCCAGTGTAACATTCCATAAATTTGTACAGTAGAAGATATTTCATTATTTATTTTGGCTTGTATCTTGCCACTACACCACCCCATCACTTCACTCCCCTCTCTATCCTCATTCCATTTGAATGAACTTTGGGCAGCCCAGAATAAAATGTGCTGTATAAAAGCAGCAGGTGTTATCATGTGAAAATAAAACCAAATTAGAAATTATTCCAATAGCTGCCACTGCCTAATGATCAGAAGAAATCTTCCATTGATGTCTAAACCAGAAATAATATACTGTTTACTGACTTACGTGCATCTAAACAGAATCATATACTCTGAATGTATTTGCATATAGGGCTGAACTCTTCTTCACTAAAATTAGTGCAGAGAAAGAAGATTTATACTATTTGATAGCATAGGTACACTAGCACTTCAGATTACTTGCTTCTGTCAGGACTGTACTTCTGTGCATGAATGACTTGGTTTAGCTTCACTGTATACTATTACTACAGAGTGATATACTGTTGCTAGAGAGGCCTGCAAGAATAAGGCATCCTATGCAACTTGACATTCACTGGGAATTACACTTGAGTTATTTCTTTTGTGTAACTGCTTCTTCTCCCTGCCTAAACTTTATAACCATTGTGGGAGAAGCCGGAGTCAGAAGAGAGCTACAGCTGCTAATTGCACTTGGGAAGAGTATTCTACACATACACAGACACACACACGCATAAACACACACATACCCCACAAAAAAAAAAAAAAAAAAAAATTAAAAAAACAAAAAAAAAAAAAAAACCAACAAACCAGCACCAAAAACTCACAACTGCTATAAAAGACATCATCGGATAAAAGGAAAATCTCATTGATCTAATTGGATGGAAATCAGGGAAAAAAACCACTAAAAGTGCTTTTTTTGGAGATGTTTTGATGATTTGTTGGAATCTGGAAGCAGGTTCACCTAGCTTGAACAGCATGCCTAAATTCACCAGGGCCAGGTTGGATTTCAGTGCTCAGCCAAGGATATCGTCTTTTCTCGCATTTCCTGTCCTTTCCTCATTCTTTTCTCCTCCAGTTTTGTCTCTAAACTCTTTATAGCTTTGTAGGTGCATACCAGCAATACCTGTAACCTGGGAAAAATCCAAGACAACTCACATGATTCATGATCACAGGGACTGATCATACCAGAGTCACAGCCCTCCCTGGCTTGACCAGCATACAGCCCAGTGCAATGAAAGGTATGTAGCAAGGGCATTGAAGGGGCTGTCTCCCATCCAGACCCATAATTCTGGACCCCTGGTTCTCATTTCTCTTATTAGGCTTCCTACTCAAAAGTGCATCATGGCACACACCTGCACTGTGATTGATGTAATTTTTTGTGTAAAAAAAAAAAAAAAAATTAAAATAAGCTATGAACCAGATTCACTGTAGGTGGCTGCTTAATAAAATGGATATGTAAGGAAGACATATATATTGTATATAGTTATAGATACAGATAAAGGTGTTTTGGGTTTGGTTTTTTTTTTTTAAGATAACAGATATCACCTTCATGCTCAACTTCGCTCACTTGCACAAATGTCCAAACAAAGGTACCTCAAATACAATAAGGGAAACTACCAGAACTTTTCTGATTGCTAAAAATGTTGGCTATATGCCTTGCATTCTCTGGGGCTTGTGCATAAATGCTGTGTTATTCAGACCATGGACTGTATTTCACTATTTATGTATTTGTGATGTGGTTTCGTTTTTTCTTTAATTTTTATTGAGCTTGAATTAATCCTTTACCAGAAAAACTATGACATTCTTTGACACTGAAAGCAGAGTAGATGAAAGGAAAAGAAAAAAATACGACTATCAGGAAATAAGACCAAGTAGAAAGCATGGATTTTCGAAGTCTGCAATCGTGACCAAAATTTTTATTGGAAATGAAGGCATGCTATTAGTATGATTCCTCATGACACTACAAAAGAAGTCTTGCAATAGGATCATTCAGATGAGAAATCTAACTTGAGTACTCTTCAGGAAGAAGTAAAGCTGTGAAAACACAACTGCAGTATAGAACCTGTTTGTAAGCACTAAAATTTTTCCAGGTTTCAGAATGATTCAAAGAGGAAAAAAAATAAGTAAAATAATTAGTCCACCAAAATGTGGACATTAGACATTTTGGATATTAACAAAATTTAAAGTATCTGTTTTTAATGCTAAATATAGGCTAAAATGTTCGTGAGAAACTATTGGCATTACCAATGTTTTTCCATGTCAATGAATTATTGTGTAACATATTTTAATCGTAAAGGAGAGGTTAAAACCATTATGTGAGTTCTCTTGTTTACCAACACTTTGGAAACCAAAATATTGTAACTGGTACATCTTACATTAAAATGCTAATTAAAAATATCATAAGCATGTGCTGCCAAGAAAATTTTGAAAGAAAATTTGAACTCTTTTCAATGCTTTTTTGGGAACAACTTTTTTGCTGAATTGTTTTGTTGTTCTGTTAATAACACCACAATTATGGGGGAAAATGTATTAAGAATGAATTAAGAATGAATGAATCACTGGATTTGTTCTGTTGTAACGAACCATCACATTCTAAGTATTTTTTGCTGTGTAGCATAGCAGCCTGCAATCTGAGTGTTTTAATATAAGTATTTGGATACTATGTAAGGTATGTTTTAATGGACACATTATTTTATTATCTTGGAACATTACCACAGGCTGGGTTGACTCAGAAACAATCTGGTCATTGCTCATAAAGCCTCAGAGCGGTCAGCAGAACTTTCACACTTCCTAACATACACCTTGTCGGCAGCTTGTCCAGTACATGGCAAGAAACAGGCCATGATCACCTCAGCTTTGTCACCATCATTGTTTCCACAGTGATGGTCTGATGGTGATGTCTGCTTAATAAAAGACTGGAAGGCAAACACTGATGCTGAGCTCTTGTTTCATTGCAATGCTCGTTACTTTAGCCCAAAGGAAAACTCCCATCCTCTCCCATGTGCAGAATGAGAATAACACATAGCCTCATAATTTAAGGACAGTCTCCGTGCTTGGTTTGTTGCGTTGCTTAATGAAGGAGGAAGCAGCTCCTGACCATTTGCCCTTTCACACTAGCAAGCCCTCCCTGGTCTGTCTGATCTTTGTGAGTTTTCACTCACTGATCCTGGACCAGCTCTCCACAGAACATGGTTTTCAGAGCACTGTGTGTTTTGGGTGACATTTTCAGAAGCACAAGAGGAGCTTTTGTGTTCAACTGTGTACATATCTGGAGGTCAACACCAAACACAGAAAAGCAGTATGACTCCCTGAATAGATAAGCCCCAAGCTCCTTTGTCAAATAAAGAGATCTTGGCTCTGAAGTGCTAAAATCACTTTTGAAAAAATGTGGTCAGGTGCTTTTGTAAAATGTAACTTGTTTGACCACTTGGATCCTGAAAGAGGTCAGCTGCCTCATATATGCAGAAACTCTGACAAACTCAGTAGCATGGAAAGTGCACATTTAGCCAGCTGCCTTCTTCCTTCTGTATTTAAAGTGTAATTTCCTGCAGGAGAGGGGAAAGATTAGAAGTCTGTATCTCACTTCATTTACCCTCAGACAGAGAAGCAGCATGAAAAAATCCATCACGAAAGATAAAAGATTATCGTTTCAAAAACTGCCTGTTTCCTCAGAGAGAGGGACTTTATGATGGAAGTTCTCTGTTGTTGAGGAGAAAGCACACACGTATATGTAAACATATCCCACACAGTCTGTGACGCACTGCTTCCCTTCTAAACATAGAGCGTGTTATCAGCACTGCCGTACATATCAGCAGCTGAGTGGCTGCTCAACACCATGTTTATCTAATGGACCATAATATACAGAGTGACTGAGCACAATAGACAGTGAACTGTGTAAGTATGTTCTGAGCTAGTACAAGTCTTTTTTTCTCTTCCCCAAACGGGGAAAGGAGGGGGTGAGGACATTACACAAGACAGATCACACGGCTGTCCAGCAGCCACTGAAGCATAGCATAAAGGCCTTGTTTAGATAAATAATGACTTCTTTACTTTATTCTTAGAAGTGGAAGTCTCTAAAGCTGAAACATAATGTCCCACAACTGCTTCTGGCATCTGTTTTTCAGGGAGAGGATTGGGCCTTTTATAATGGGATCCATTTTTACAAAGGTCTGCTCTGTTATAGAGAGAATTCATCTCTTCCCATCAATAGATCCCATCCACTTACAAAGGGCAACAAGGCAGTGAGCTAAGAGTTTCAACACAGTGCTTCGGAAATGAACTAGGCAATCAAATCATGTGTCTTCCTCAGGCCTCTTCTGAGCATCCTACAAAGTGTCCCAGGAAGAGTACACTAAGCAAAGGAAAAACTATCATCAGTCAAAAAATTTGGATTGTAAGATATTTGCATGTCCATTGATTTTTTAACTTTATAAGAGAGAACTCTTTTAGAATATAACCTCACAGCTTGCTGAATTCTGGAAATCAGAATAATGAAGCTGACATACTTCCCATGTACATGGAAAGGCTTAAGATTTCCTTATAAACTGAGTATCTGAAAGCATATGATTCACAGGACCTCCTTGATCATAAGACAACCACAGAAGTCTGAGAGAAGATATTTTCTCTCATCTCAGCAAGTGTATACTAGAAGGAAATAAGTATGGTTTACTTATGAATCCTGTCTCGGTCTCTGCTGAGAAACTGCTTTGGAGAAGCACCTGCATTGAATAGTTTATTCATCAAATTATTCCTTTTTCCCTAGTTGTGACTTATTAACAAATTGCTCCTGGACTCTATTAATCTATTATATATTTGCTACTCGTTGTTCAAAAAGGATCTTGGTCTGTGCTTATTTCATGACATGATCGTGGCAGGTTGTACTAGTCATTTTGGAGAATGTACAAGTGTTCATAACTTGAGCTTCACAACCAAGTGAAGCTCACTTCATTGATAAATGCCTCTCCACTGGCAAGAAGGGAGTGAATCCTACTCAAACACACCTGCAGCAGATGTCAGGCAGGAAGAGGGAGTGCGAGGGGATGGAGAGGCAGGGAGAGCCTCCTTGTGAGGTTACAGCCAAGTGGCAACTAGCTGTCTGGAGGAGACTTTTGGGAGGAGAAAAGGCTTAGGGAGCATGACTGAAAGCCTGGATATGTGAGGATATGTCCAAACGAAGAGACAAGTGTTAGGTAGGATGACCTATTTTGAGTGTCTGGCTTTAGTGCACTGCTGGGAACTTTATTACTACAGAAAGGATGGGAGGCCAAGAGTGCTAACAGACTAACACTGATGGGCTGCGATATTCAAGGGAGACCTGCCTGGGCAGAGGAGGGGGAGTGAATCTTTAGACTGACTGCACGAGTGCTTCTGAATTTTTTGCCTTGCTTTACATCTCTATAATGTTGTAAATTTTAGAATGAACTTCAAAGAGTAACCAGTAGGCATTGCTTGATGTAGCTGCTTCATGGACAGTTTAACTGTCAGGAAAGCAAAGCAGTTTACTCCTTTTGAGAGAAGAAAGGTTGGCAAGTGCATAACAAAGTGAAGGACATCTTGGAATGCTATTTCAAGTAGTCCAGAAGCAAAACCACATAGTGACACCAAGCCATTCAAGGAGCTATAATTATCTACTCTGTTTTGGAGAATACTTGTGACAAACCAGCCAGTGTTGCAAGTGGTGGCCTCAGATAAGAAAAGGAGCCTGCAAAATCCAAGCTTCAGCAGAAACTAGAAATGAGTCACAACCAGCGTTAAAACTGAAACAAAAGCCCACAATGCATTAAGATCCTTCATTAAGATAAACACCCAAGATAGACACACATACAATCCCTATTGCCTCGTACCAGGAACAGTTCAGTCTTTTCCTGATGATTTTATATACCCACCCTCTGGGGATACAGCTGACTGCTAGCAATTACCCTTGATACACCAGCAGGTATTTCCTGAGGGGAAATGACAATCCTAATAGCTAGTGGTTGGGAAGCCTCCAGCTGACTGAGCCAGCTTTAACTCCTGACAAACTAAGGCCTGTCCATTCACCTTGTCACAAGTACTTTTAATGCCTTTTTTGGACAGGACTCAATGTTCTTAGAAAAATTTTAGAGGTTTTTATGGGTGCAGAACTTTGCATCTCTGTGTCTGGTTGCCAGGCTGTAGAGGAGAAATCTAGAACAGGTCACAGCACAGCTCAGGCTCCCCAGACATTCTTCACTACTCAGTGAACATGGGAGTATGAAGGTTTCTGAGGATGCAGCATCCTAACTGGTTAGGGGGAAGACTTTCCATGACGGAGCAAGTAACAGAATACACGAACCTTCCCAGGGTTCACAGGTGAGACTGTACCTGTGCCACACGCAGGTACACGTACCTTCCATGCCGCCAGCTTTGCCCTGTCTTTGTGGCACAGCCTCCTAAGTCCACGCTGTACACCTCAGCACCCTGCCATGCCTGGGAGCCACCAGGCAAGCTAAGGCTGGCCATTCTGTGTAACTTCTCTCCCTAGACCTGGCAGCAAGGGGCTTGGTCTCATTTGAATGAGGGTTCCCAGCGAAATCCAAGTTCAGGCCCTCACCCAGCAATTTAACTATTGGTGCTCAGTTTGTTAATTATCCACACTTGCAAATTTGAATTAACTGCAACAAGACTTTATCAAAGGGAGAAGGGAACATTCATAACCAAGTAACATGGCTAATATGCACCACCTAAGCCATGAGGTACAACTGTCTCACAGCCTTCTTTGGCAAAGCTACATCAGCCAGTTGTTTCCTCCTTCCTGTGGTAAAATCTCCTTCCCATTTTGAGACTGTCAATTTTTCCCACATAGAAAGGTCAGTTCAAGCCACTTCTATTCTTCCATCTTCTTCTTTCCCACCAGCCTCTCTGTGACCTCTGTCAGTTAACTGCTGCAGTTTCTATTATTTCACCTCTTAATAAAACTATGTATAGCGCTAAGAGAACTATCATTCTTCTTGCATATGTGAGACTCTTAAACAGGTTCTCCTATTTCACAGCTTAGCAGGAGCCACTTTAATAGTCTTTTCACCTCTAACTTTGATGTACGCAAGAAGCCATCGCCTTACTTTAGCATCAATACACACCCCAGAAATATTAAACCATAACTGGCTAATAGACACTTTCTGACACTATTCCTAAAATTAACTTTTTTACAATTCATGATGTGCCTTTTTTCAGCTATGGCTCTCAGACACTACAAATGACATATATAAACCAGCCATTTCTCAGGACAGTCCACTGGATCCTTTCTTTTCTCTTTGGCAGATGCTGACAAGAAGCCCCTCTTCTGGGACCATGTTCCTGGTTGGAGGAAGAGTTAATGGAGTGTGTTGCTTTAAGTTCAGGCTTTCACTTCCAATTTTTCACAATTTTTTTTCTGTGACACAGCTATAAGACACCCCTCATATAGTAGGGTATGGATAAATTCCATTGACTTCAATAAGACTTTCATTTCTCAAGATCTTTGGCACTTCTGGTAATTCCATTGTTAATCCTCTCAGAGTGGACATTAATCTAAAGAGAGGCTTCTCATCACCTCAAGGCCTGGATGACTTCAGCACTGGTCTGTATCTGCTTTGGGGTTCATAAAAATCACATCTAACTAACAAAGATTTTAGGAAAACAACAACAACAACAACAACAAAACCCTCTTCCATTTGGTCCTGTATTGATGAGAGAAACAAAACCATAAGTATCCTACTTAAATATTTTCCCTCCAGTAATGTGCATACATAGAGACACATGCATATATACATGTATATATAATGCATACATATGCATTATATATACATACATGCATATATAATATGTGTATATATAGGAAGCATGAATAAAACAAATAAAACCCACATCACCTAAAGATCTGAAAAATTCAAATCCAGACAGGTATAGTATGCAAACCTAAGACATTGTATATATGGCTTTTGGCACCCATTATTAGTTATCAATAGTAGAATAAAATATTTAACAATAACCAGGAATTAAAAACATTTTCTTGGCTTTTGATTTTTACCGCAAATCAACTTTAGTCTGCTGCTAGCTGGCTTTGTTTACTTAAAAATGTTTCTGAATGCTTTGTTAGAGACAAGTGTTATAATGTTATTGCCAAATTTTTGCCAGACTGAAAATGTGCGTAGCTTATTTTCCTTTTTAAGACTGCACAAGAAGAGTATGTTTCAGGCCTCAGATTGCAACTCCTGCAAGTTCTCATTGATCAGATTTTTTAAAAAACTGTAGTACCTACATGGCCAAAGTGTGGATCATGACCCTACTGTGCAAATTTTTACTAGTTTGCACAACTTCCTCAAGATGTGGTTCTGAATAAACTGTACTATATCACTGCCTCCAACACACAGTTTAGAATTGCAGCTCTAATAAAGACATAGGCACATACCAGAGTTTCCAAATATTTGCTCAAAAGGGAGCCAGAGAAGTAAAGTCTACAGCTAGAAAGTACAATGCATTATACAATTATGCATCCTTTTTTGGAAAAAGACTAACAACTACTGAAAAAAAAGCAGTCTTCAATGGACTGCATGACTTGAATGCACTATAGGTTTTCTACATGACTCAAACTGTCAATGTTTGTGTGCCACTGTTAGAAGTACAGTCCAGCTCTTAGAACCTCACAAGTCAGAGCATAGAGGTGACCTACGGGAGTGCATGACTGAAAAGGAAACCAGAGCAGTGGCTGAGGCCAGTAGGCAAAATTATGGCAACTTCTGGCTTTGCTTATTTTTTAAGTGGAGGAATATAGATAGGGGAAAGCATTTGACTGTGGAGAGAGTGGAATGAAGACCAAACCACACTAGCTGTCAGCCAACAAAAAAGGAGAACCTTTTTCTTTGGACACTGAATGCTATGTGAGCTGCTGCCCTTCCCCCACCATTCTGGAAAGGAATGTTCTTCCTTCCCAGATCAGCAACCCACACTGGTCACTCTCTTCAGGCCATTTCTTGCTGAAGAGGAGATTCCTATGTCTAGGTAGGACTTTGTAGAGGACAATTTCAGTTTCCAAATGATACGTCCATAATCCCTGACCTGGCTTGATAGCAGTGCAGAACAGTTCCCTGGCCACCCAGGGAGACTTTGGCTCCATGCTTGTGAGCAACTGGCTTTTTGCTCTTTCTTCCAGCCTCAACCCAGTGTTGCACTTGCAAGCACACAGCTAGTCTACACATTTTTAATAAAGATCTGTGCAGAGGCTCTAGGAGGAATACAGCTTAACAGATTGATTTAGCATGAAGTATTTACAGGATATTTAAATTGCATTTAGCTTAGTGTTTGCAAGTAGTTCCCAGATGTGTTTTTTCTGCAAGTACCAGAAATCATTTCTCATTGGTCTCTAAAAGTAATCCGGAGAGAGAGAGAAAAAAATAAATAAATAAAGAGCAGTAGGGCATTTATTATAAGCACTGTAATAAAAATTAGAATCTCTGCACTCTTCTGTCATCATTAAAGTCTTCCTGATCTTAGCTCCTGACTGGATTCCTGTTGCCTCTTCCAAACACCTGCACTGAAGAAAACCTCTCTAGACTATCATAGTGATGCTATCCACTTTCTGAAAAATCATTTCTTATAGAAGTCAATCTGTAGTAACAATGTGGTATATTTTATTCAGCCTTTTACATAAAGCTGAGCAGAAATAAGAGGATACTTTTACAAAGGGGAGGAATTGCACTCTCGGGAAAAAGCAGCTGATGTCTGACCATGGTAATTTAAACATAATTCTGGTGTTTTGGACAACCGTCTATCAAAACACAACTAACATATATCATAATTAGAAGTAAGGCAATGAGATAGAGAAGATAATAATGGAAAAAAAAAAAAAGATATAATGAAGATTGTCTCTGGAGAGAGAAGCAAGAGATTTTGAAATAATCTGGTTTTGTGTACACACACACACACCAAAAAAAAAAAAAAAAAAAAAAAAGATTTAAAACACAACTAATGGGTACAGGCAGCAGAAAAATACCAAAACATCTGCAACAAACAGGCATGGTCAGAAGGGGATGAGTGGCTAATGTCCACATGTAGCTGGCATTTAAAAGTGAGTGCCAGTGATACACAACTATCATAATAGGCATGCAATCAAATGAGTATAACATGTAGGTGGAGTGAGGATGTGAAGAGGAAAAAGAACAAATGTGATCTGCTTTTGCTGTTAAATCATAACATCAGGTAAATTATGGAAGAGAAGGAGAAATTCTTAAGATACTGAGAGGAAAGATTTCAGAGAAAGCTCAGTAAAATGAAATAAATATAAAAATAGACACAAATGTAAAATGAAGTCTGCACAGCTATTCCTTGAAGAGAAAGGGATTACCATCACCAGAATTAGACAACTACTTTCAACTCTATCTGCCTTTGTGGGGTTAGAATTATTAAGCTGCAATGCATTTCTTAATGATTGGAACATATTATAAAGTTCAGAATTGCAACAGAGCACAGGAAATATTTATTTCTCCAAGAGCCTACAGTTCATTGCCTCTTAGTGAAGACTTTCTACGTCAAACGACACCTTTCAAATCTCCTTAGTGAAAGGCGAAAAGGGAAACAAAAGCAAATGTACTTTTTTCTCTGATTTGTTCAGAAATTGATCATCTTTTGTGTTAAGGTTTCAAAGAAATAAATAAAATTAATACTAGGACAGAAACTATACCAGTAGACTTTACTATAAGACTCATTTCAGAAAGTTATGAACATTTAGTAATAGTGGGGAGGCAATAATAAGAACTACATTTTTTATCTAGTGGATACTGAGTGCTCTGATTGAAATAATAAAGACCATTTTTATTTCCTACATACAGACTGAACTGCATGCAGAGGCAGTAGCTGCTCCTGGACATACCAAAAGGTAATAACCTCCTGATACACGTGGAAAAGCAAAGAACAACAGAGAAGCCATGCTGAATTTAACCTTGACTTGCACAGAGTTTGGCTCGGACATGGGAGATTGTTAAAACAAAAGCACTTCTACCACCTGCCCTCCAGGGTCAGAAATCTCATTTGTTTCTCCCCAAGCATAAGTCAGGACAAGGATTCCCAGCCAGTACACAGTGAAATGCTTTGGGCCTTGGTTCCAGATTAGTTCCTTTCTCACCACCCCCCCTTTTGCCCCCACCTTCCTGAGGGTGCTCATGTGATGAGGTAACTTCCTCCTTTATTTGTTTTCCTCATTGTAGGGAAAGCATCAGTTTCTCGGACAGAAAATGTTCTCTCCCTCCTTTTTTCCCTTCTCTCTTTTTTCTTTTTTTTTTTTTCTTTTCTCATATACTTTTTTATTGTTGTTGTCTTTGCTGAGTGACATTAAACAAACTTCTGATTCCTACAATCCACTACACATCCACAATTTCCATAATATAAAAGTAATTTATTTCTATCAGATCTACTACCAAGGGAAAAAATACTAAGAAATCTAGAAGTCACAATGGAGGGAGACAGAGCTGTTGGCTCAAAGAGAAGAGACTGTTCCATAGATCACATACTTGTAGCCAGGCTTTATCCACCTCCAGCAGTCATTGTAGCTAGAATCACCGAGACTTTAAAGAGCGCATTCAAGGGCCCATTGCACAACACCCAGTTCTACAAAGCCTCTAGGGTCCAGAATGCATTGAAAAATGAAGACGTGGAATAATTCAAAGTGAAAAATGTGTTACTCTTCCTCTGCACCAGAAGAGGTGATTAATTACATGAGAGGTTTACAAAGTAATGCAGCACAAAGCCATGTCCAGCAACTCCATCTTTCCTTGTGAGAAATAGCTGAATGATCTACTAAACATTTTTCAAGCCATCACATTCATTTTTCCACTGTTGCCTTCTACTAATAACTTTATCTTAGAGTTCATTGTTCTTTTCCCATTCATTTTTCAAATGTTCTTTCCTTCTCTTTTAATATGTAACCTCCCTTCCTTCAACAGCTATCAGTGATTTTCATCTCTTAACAAGTTGAAGCTCTGAGGATATAGTTTAAATCATATTTCCTCTTTCCAGAAGTAAAAAGCTGAGAACTCAGTGATATTGTAATAGGAAGATAATTTCAAATCAAAATAATAGTGCACCCAGAGCTTTTTGTGCTGCTTAAATGAACCAGAACCAAGCTTTCACTATTGAAACTGTGCAGGGAGTAATTTTTTTCTTTATATGTTCGCATTTCCTCTTAACATGCTGAGTGAAACAAGTCAAATGTTCTAAAACAGGAATATTTATGGGCCTCTCCAATAAAAACATGTAAAATATAGCAGAGTTCTCATGAAAGACTCTTGAATCCTCAGGAGATGTGTAGCTTTCTATCTGAGGCCCTTATATTTGGACACCTTTCAGTTGTAAACCCAAAGCTTTGGTTAGATAATTTGGTACACAAATTGGTTTCACTCTACCCACAACCAAACTGGAATTCTCCTCATTCTCTTCATTTGTAAATCTCCCCAGTTGCTAAAGATGGTGCATTGACACAGTGCTTCATAAAGTACATCAGAAATTTTATACCTGAGATGTCAGAGCAGACAGAATCACAATGCAGTGTTATCACGGCTACACCTGGGATTTACGACCCACATGCAAGATATTTAAAAACAAAACCAAAAACCACTCTGGGATAAAAGCAGTGATAGAACTAATGCATGAGATCACATACAATATTTTATCCTGTTTATTTAAGGATATTTGAACTGCATAAATTTGCTACACTAAGAAAATAAATCAGTCACAGTGCCCACTATTTCTTTAATTTACTGAATCAATATGCAATATAAAAGGAAAAGTGCGAGTGCAATTACGTACGCAAATAATATACCTGGTGTAAGATATACAGTATCATACTATATTAATATAGTAAAAAAGCCATACTACAATGAATAAACAATATTCAGATGGTTGTATTAAGCGCCCTGATCTACCATGTTTCCTGTTACCTCTGTTAAGTAAACACATGCTCTGACTCCTGAAATTTCAAATAAGTACTCTTGAAAAACTATAGAAGAACATGCTGTTATTTAAGTTCCAAGGATGAATTTTAGAACGAGGAAATTCAAAGAAGTGGAAAGAATCACAGCTCAAATAATCAATAAGGATCTGAGCAATTCAGATTTTTAGTGTAAATAGGAAGATATTGGAATGTGGGTTTGGTTTTGTTTTGTTTTGTTTAATGCATAGGCCATCTCATTTAATTAGATCTTCCAGTCCCTGGGAAGCTTTTCTACATTGAAAAAGGAGCAGTCAGTGTTGGTATTTTCTACAGTTTAGAAAATCACCCTTCTTTGAATACAATGCAGGCTTTTCCATCAGGAATTTCCTAGATTCCTGGGCCAAACCAAAGGAACTGAAAGCACAATTTCTCTGGTTATGTACTGAAGCAAACACATAGAGCTAGATGGGGAGCATGTGCCTATGTATGTGGATCTGTCACTCACACATTTCAATCAAGAAGCAGTAAACTTGTCCCATGTGTTTTCTCTCTTAATTGGTTTCTTCTATCATTCAGATTACAGAGGAAGTTGGAAGCCCCTAGTAAAGACATCATATGTTGGAAGACTTACCAAAACAAGTCTTCTTTTTTAAAAAAATGTTTATTTCAGCACCTTGTGAAATTCCTCACCTTCATCTTTCGTTCTCTATGGAGCAGGCTCTGAGGAAGTGGGCAGCACCAACTAACTGGTTGCTTTGAAACTACAGACCATTTGACTGAGAAAACTTGAAAGACATAATTTATTTTTCTACTGACCTCGCAATTCCCCCATATGAGCCTACCACCATCATATCTACAGTTTTGGATTTTGGCTGCCACTTTCCTCCTATATTTTTGACAGATGGATTCATTTGTTAGTATGCTTTTTTTTCATCCCTGCATTTAATTTTCCTCTTCCCCCATCCTCAAAGCACCAACTTCAAATGTAACGTTTCTTCTCTTGGAGACATGCCGCCCTTCCCCAGCCCCACAGAGGTCAAGGAGCCTGAGACCTCACGCCATCACCATGAGAAGCACATCAAGTGTCAGCTGCTCCACACCAGGAAAGAGCTTTTTGTGAAATTCAGAAAATACTTTCTGAGCAAGGTGTCAATAAGTACCCCAAATTTCAGTGTTATATTCCCAAAAGTATTGATTGATATTTATCATTTAAATTTCTTGCTAATTGATTTCTTGCCAATGAATTAAATGCACCTCACTGAATAGGAGGTCCACCTTAACATTAAAAGTACAGGATTTTACTTGCAGGTGGAGAAAAACAAATATTTAGGGTAATAAAAGCTTAATTAACTAAGGACTTCAGGAGAGTCACAGAAGTAAAACTTAGGCAGCTATTAGCAATCTGACATGATGCTGTTTATTTAGGTCAAGTCTTCGGAGTGTCTGTTAGCCCTGTAATGATTTGTTAATATCTGTAATTTTCCTTAAGGCTAAACAAATGAGGAAGCCATCTTGTTTTCCACATCGTTGGACCTAGTATGCTCCAGCAAATTACCATGGCAACCAGAGCAAATGTGCCCGGTGTGAAGACAACGGTGTAGGCCTCATTTCCTAAACGCATGTTCCTACTGAGGTTGAATCACCAATTAAAAGAGTTTTCTGTCCTCCAGGGTTTTGAAGATGCAAATAGAGTTGTGAAGCCTGGCTGGTCAGCTACTTCATCTGAGCTAGTCGCTCTTACTGATTGTCTAAATATAGAAAAACATTCAGCAAACAGGGAAAGAGGCGCTTCTGGAATTTCATCAATGACTCTATTAATCCTAAAAAAATAAAAATAAAAATTAAAAAGAAAAAAAAAAAATCACCAACCACAAGATTGCTTTGAAGAGTGGACTGAGACAATTCTTGTGATTTTTGATTACTGAGTAAACAGCTTGAACAAGGGGGTGTTCTCCAAGCCTTGGAAGATGCTCACAGTGCATTTCCTACAGCATCAACAATAACATGTTTTGTCATCAGCCCTCTGTCAGTGTGTCTGAGTCACACACATTTGGTATAAGTACGGATTAATTATAGATCTAATAAAAAAAAAAAGTGAGACTGTGGGATGACTGTTCCAACATCACTTTTAGGCATCATTCATCTTCTTATAAATGCCTTATTGTGGCAAATTTCTATTTAAATTTTGAAAAAAATATCTGCTTCTCACAAGTTGCCTTTATTAAAACAGAACTAAATTTTATAAAGAAAGGTAACCTTTACAGTACCATCAATTAATGAATTGTCTCACCAAGAAATCAGTTTGCTTAGCACAAAACTGTAGCTACAGCTGATTCAAACCAAAAAATGTCTGTAATAAATTTTCCTATTTTGTTATACTGAAACTGATTTAGACAAGATGCTAGAGGAAATTGAGAAATATGATAGGACTGCAAATACTAACAATGGAGTAACATTTTGCTCAATGTAATGAATTTATTTAATAGGTGGTCATTGTCAAAATATAGATCAAGCACTGAATAAAACAGTGAATATGCTGCAAATTGGACTCAGTATAAGATCTATCTTACACATTTATAGTTGTTCCCATTCATGTAAATGTCTCTTATTTGAGGACATCCATCGCAAAACACCAGAAGCCTTCAAACTCTTCACAGATGTGACTAGAACAGCCATCGGAGCCAGAAGACTAAGAAGAAATAGCCTATTTATAACACTAATTCTGTTTGGATAATCACTAACCACACAGTGTTTTTCAGTCACGAGTTCCTGAACAGCAGTAGATCGTAAAGCATCCATTTATTATTCTGTTCTCACTTAGCAAAGCAGAATTTAATGTGAAGTTTATTTAGTACATACAAGTCTGGCCCTTAAATGCGAGATCAGTATAAGATATTGGGTGAATTAGGCTTAATATACAGACCTATATTTTGTACTATACTCCAAATGAAGGACACACAGCCGAAAGGTTGATTCACGTATAGCATGATGTCCGTATCTATTCATTTCAAGATGCAGATAAGTCTCTGTTAAAATTTTCCAAACCTATCTTCTGTTGATTTCCATGAGAATCTCACACAATTTGAGTCCTATTTAATTACCTAAATACTTTACTGACTTCCTTCTATATCACAGTAAGTACAATCAGAACCTAATTCAATAAAATCACTGCTTCTAAACTAAAAACATTAACACCCACTTTATTACTCTCCATAGACCATCACTCAAAAATAATTCTGTCCTCTCCATTGAATCAATGTAATTGTCTGCTATTGAATCTAACTAGCTAAATACGTTCTGTTTAAGAGTTATCTTGTAGATAAACTCAATAACTGCCTGCCTTGGACTATCAACAGCAAATTGTGGCTATGGTTTTGGCTCACTAACTAATCAGCATTTCCTCTAACAGTTTCCTACACACAGTGCTGTCCAATTTGACAGAGCTCATTAGTTTCCAACTTTTGAGAAAAACAAAGTGTTGTTATAAAAAATTGTTCAAAGGGCCAAATAACAATTCAATTTGCATGTACCTCTGCATGCTGGAACTGCTAAGAAGACTTCTGGCCTTAAAGAAAAATGCCAAATTTTAAGAAAGACTTTAAAAAACTACATTTTAAAATGGACAGAAACAATATAGAAAATATATAGCACCATATAAAAATGATCAATTCTCACTTGTAGTACTGAGTTCAGTTGTGGTTGACTCACTCTCAAGAAAGATAAAGCAGAGATTGATGAAGTACAGAGTAGAGGTAGAGGTAAGGTGGGATTTATATTGGATGAGAGATTAACCCAGACAGGACAAGAGTAACAGGAGACTTGATGGAGGTGTGCAAAATTGCTACTGGTATAGTAATAAACTGATCTGTCTCTCCTTTTATTAAACTTGTCCCATCATATAACAACATAGGGTTGCAAATTAAAAGGCAATAAATTCCAATTAGAAAGAGAAATATTTACTTACGGGAGACATAGTACTGCACAAGGTCATTAAGTGAAATACTATGGATACAGTTTAAAAGAAAGCTAGTGTTACAACCATTAATACCTTCTGTAGACATGAAAGTCATCATAAATGAGTATCAAATCTTATGTCATGGAGTATATAGAGAATGTAATTTTTCCTTATATAGTTCTACTCGCCTACTGGCTTGGTTCACTGACAAAGATTTTACCTCCCTCTCTAGCATCTACTGTCAGCTGCTGCCAGCTTATTCTTTATAGGTTTTAATTTTGTTTCACTGCCCACTGGTTGTAATTATCTCAGATGCATGAAAATAACATTTTATCCGCTGATTTTTATCCTTTTGCATTTGGCAAACATTGGTTTCTTGTGTGTGTTTTGAGCCAAGCTGAAATCAACACATCTGTTTCAGTTTAATATCTTCAGTTTATATAACAAGACCTATGCAGTAATATGACGTCTTTACAGTGGTGTTTCCTAAATGGTGAAATCAGGCCAAAACACCTATGGCACTTTAGAATTTTACTGGTTATAGGTAATCAAAGCCTTGATTATATATGTCTACTAAAAGTCACATTTAGTCCTGCCAAACCACCTTTTATTTTTTGCCAGTATTATCAATTGCTCAGGAAATGGTGTGCTTAGTTAATTATTACTTTGAAGTCAGCAGATGGGGGACAAATAATGTCAGTTCAAGAGCTGCAGAAGTGATGGGCATTGTTTTGTTTTACAAATTCCCAGTGATGCAGTATGCAACTTAAATAAGAAGGACTGAGTAGTGCTTTTGGCATCCTGTTGTACCATGAATAGATGCCACTGAAACCAAGAATCCTTCAAGTGACATCCATCTGCAAACCTGCCTGAAGACACAAGGGTCAAATTTGCTTTGAATAGATGCAACAAAGCAAAAAAATCCAGTCTGTTTCCAAATAACTAGCCCTTAGTGATAATGGTATTTGGATCCAAATACAAATTGTCATCGGCATTCAAATGTTTGATCTGTAGCTTGACATTGAATCTATACAACAGTAAATAATTAAAAAGCAAAACCAGTAAGATTTAGACTCATGACAGCTTTTACTCAGATTGCAGTATCCTTATGTCAGGACCCCAAGGGTATCCACAGGTCTTGCCCTGGTGGAGCCTGTCACTATCATCACCAACCTAGTCCTGTTCAGACCCAGTGGGATGGTGCCTAGCTGATGAGAATGCTGCCCATGTGGAGGTAACCCTTGGCTTCTGGCCTGTCTTCCCTCATGGATTGAGCCTGCTCTTGCTGCTCGCTGACACCTTGGATATATATTTCTAAAAATTTCAACACGGAGTTTATTACAACAGTGATTTTCACCTGAGTAGATTCAGCTCTGTGCATTTATTCTGAGCTCAAACAACTATCTCAGATCTTCCAGCATATTTTTTTCCTAGTGACGACAATTGTGTGCACTGGTTTATGCTATTCTGAGTGCTTATACCTACCAACAGAAAGCATTTCTATGGTGCTGAGTGTAAAAATAGCCAAATATTTCATTTCCAAATAGAATTCAAAAGTACAGCAGTTTTCCACAACCATCCCCAAATGACTGTTTCTGAAAAACATTTTCAGTTGATTCCTGAGACTGTGACAGACACAATGAAGTGAAAGCTTACAATAGGTTCTTTGCTCAAAGTCTGGATTTGGTCCTCTCTGCAGATCCAGATTTAAATCAGTTTAAATTACTTGATCATTGAAATATTAACTGGATAAAAATATCACTTTGGTTCTTCCTGCTGAACCTGTCTCACTGTCAGAAAAAAAAAAAAAAAATGCAAAACTCATTGGCCAGAGAGAAAATATAGCAGAGAAAGCATTGATTCTGCAGTTCAGCAAAAGGAGATTTCTATAAAGAAGTCCTGGCTTTTAGACCATTCTTCAAGAATAATTTACGAATTCTATCAAGCAACTGTTTAATGCAAAATATACAAACAGTATTTGAAAACAGGACCAATTTCCTCATTTTGTCTCTTACAACTCATATTGAAAAGCTCTTCTAACGATACATATGCTGGATCACAACCCAGGTAGTTTGTTTAGCTACTTTGCCTCTGCTGGATTTCTCTGTCAGATAAGTGTTAATCTTTCATTGTGCTCACACCATGAACATGTTTCATCTATGACTTAGGGGGATTCATCGCAATGCTAAGTTATGTACATTTATTTCATGACCATTATGGTCTCAGAGCCTGCTCAGAGGCAAAAGACCTCCTCACTATAACTAAAGGTCCTTAAATTCATCAGCATTAGGTCAACCTCTCAGCTGTCTTCAGAAGGCATCAAGAACAATTCTGATCTTAGACGCATAATGACTAAAGAGATAACTTAAGACCACTATGTTTCTAATTCCTCGAGCTGGCTTGCTAGACCTAGTTGTAACTCAGAGGTTGTTCTTCACTCAGATGTCATGAGCTGTGTTCAGTCCACATAACTCCAGCTGTACCTTTTTCAGCCCTATATTAGAAGCTTCAAGTTCAAAGGATCCTGAGTCAACAGGATGTAGCCTTCTATTTCACCAGAACACTTTGGAAAATCTTATCCTTTCATATTCAATACAAAGATGGCATTTTTTCCACAGTCCTCTTCCAAAGTAATGGCCTTCCAGAGCTCATACTTTGAACTATAGGAAATTTGGGAGCTATTCAATTTCTTTAGTGAAATCTGCATTTCCTCCTTTTGCCATGTTTCTCATTCTCTACCAAAGCATCAAGCACTGTACTCATATTTTTGAATTGTGAGAGGTAAAACTGGGCAATAAATCCTTACATGCTAATATATTATGTTTTAGCAGAGGAACAATTTATATTGAATAACAAGCAAAACAATTTTCAGTTGGATGACTGACAAAAGAAATCTTTGTTCATTCTTGCACAATGAACTATGAAAAGGTACCAAGTTGAGGTAAGAATGAACATGTAGTTGGTACTTTCATGCTGCAGGTAAAGGACTGGAGATTCAGAAACTAGCTGAGCTCATTGCCAATAGATTTCATTGAAACTCAAGAGGTTACACTCATGGGGAGGCTATCTGTACATTTTTTCTTTATTTCAGTCCACATGGCTTCAACTTCACCCTTTCCAGTCTCACTGGGAGCTTCAGATCCAAATGATTTAAAAACTAGAAATCCTTCTCCTGGAACTCACCTAGAGTTAAGAGTTTTTTGAACCTAAAATCATGAAATAGCCACAGTTAACATGAAACCTGATCTTTAATGGCACGATACATCCAAAAAGAGGCACGCCTTAATGAAAAAAGATTAATCTGAGTTTTATTTCTGTAGAAGATAAATGTGAGGCTTGGACAACTAACAAGGTGTCTTGTTTATTTCATATAGTTAGTACTTCTGACAAAGCAACACTGGAAATTATTCAGAAGCCCTGCACAATGCCACGCAAGTCCTTCATGTTACTGATAGGAAGGACAAACGTAAGGTCAATTCTGTCTGAGATTCCACATACATCACTGCTACTTGATATAGGTATAGCTAGTCAGATAATGGCAGAGAAAAAGTGGCAATTTGCTGATCAGAAGGAATGGTAAAAGTACATTGCATGTTGGGTTTATTAAAAAAGACAGAATAAAATATAAGGCATCATTATTCCCTTATTATATATAAACACATGGTGACAGACATCTTGAATGCAGTGTACCATATTGGGCCCCCATCTCAAACATGAGAACAGGAAAGATTCAAGAAGGGAAATATGGAAGATCAAGTGCATGGCACAGGTTTTTTTACAAGAAACAGATAAGTAGACTAGGGTTTTTCAGCCTGAAAAAAAGGATCCCCGAGGAAGGATGTGACAGAAACCTATAAAATCAATGGCATGAAAAGGGTGAAAAGGAACTGATTGTACTTTGTTTTTCCCTCAATATGAGAACACTTGCTAGTATAAAACAAGCTATGCAAACAACACAAAGAATTCCAAGAAACCCCAGTTCAATCACCTACCTTAATATTCCACAGCAGCAACATTTCTTTTTAAATATACACAACTGTCTGCCTGAAAACCTATGCAGTAAGTTCATCTATGTTGATCCCATCAGATCTTTTTCTGAACATTAGGAGAGCCTGAATTAAGTGAATTGCCACCTACAGCCATAACTGAAAACTGAAACTGAACTCCTAAATTAATTGTATGCATTTCCTACTTCCATGATGTTTCTGCAATGTAGAAATATAAAGTGTCCTTAACCCACAGAAAAACTATTAATTTCTGACATTTATTTTGACAGACCTCAGACTTATCGTGACCTTCTGGTAAAATCAGCTACCAAAATAAAAAACAACCTCTGGGGGAAGGAAATGGACATTTAGGTCCATTTGGAGATCCAAATTTGACTTTTTGGAAATCTGCCCTTGTTCTCTGCTGCTCCTCAGTGGAATGTTGTCCTGCTGATACTGTCTGATGACAATTAACATGCAACCCTATATATTGGAACAAAGGCTCTGGAGTCTCTTCTGCTACCAATACTGTGAAAAATGTTATTCTGACAAACCTTGACAGTGAAGCCATGTTAATCAATTGACAGCATCATTAAAAGCACATAGTAAAGACACAATTGGAGGTGGACTGGAACAGAATGCCTGTTAAGAAATAGGAAATATCAAATTAAGATCTGTGGTGGCACGTTGAAAATAAATGAGATGAGATATTCTTCTCTGAAAGTACAGTTGTGTCACTTATTGACACAGTATATCATGGATGGCAAAAGCCTTCACGGTTTCCCAAAATCATTAAATAGCGTAATAGAAGAACAAAACATCAATAGCAGTTAAGCAAAGAGATAATATCCATGATTAGGGAAATACATGAACTGTAGATTACTGTAAGTTCATTAATTATGACTATAGGATAGTCTTTTACTTATCTAAAAGTAGTTATCCACTTTTGGCCACTTTAAGATAGCAGTTTAGGTGGATCTTTGATCCGACATACTGTGGTTATTCTTATGCTCTGCCTTGATCCCTTCAACATTCCTCCAGGTTATGTCACATGCTGACATCTCCTCTGCTTTCTCATCAGTAATTTGCTGTCAGAAAGACTGAGCAATGAGTAGCTACTTGCTTGTTGAAAATCCTAATGGGTTATGTCCTACTATGTCCTACTATTATTTCCGAATCAGAGTACTTCAAGAACACAATTGAATTTCTGCATTTTGCAAGAGCTCTGCAATCTCTTTGAACATCTGGCCAGGTAATTGATTCATTAGAGACAACTAGTCCTCCAAATAGAATGGTTAGTCCACCTAAGCTTATGAAATTGTGCCATACTGTAGTTTGCCTTGGCCAATCTGTTAACCAGAATATTAATGATAATTCCTGTGGGAAACTGCAGCGGGTCTGTGGAATCCTTGACAGAAAATATGAGAGTAGAGATCAGCCTTGAGATATTAAGATTTACCCTTGAGAAGGATGGGAGTAAAGGAGTATCCGGAGGGAGGAGAGATGTACCCGTGAGAGAGAAGGGGATAGAAGAATAACATGGATGATAGAAAAATTAACCAATGAGATGTTAGTGCTGTAACTTGTAACCAATAGTGAAAAGACACATGAACTGGCAGAATTGTATAAAAATGCACTTGTAGCAATAAATGGCATCTATTACTTTCATCTTGAAAGAATTTGGTCCATGTCGCTTGTCCGTCTCAACCGTGACAAATTCCTATTCTTATTACTATTGTGTAAAGTTTGTGTGGTCCTCTGGCCTCCATGGATATCCTCTGTCATCTGCTCTTTTATATATTCCATGCCACTTTTATAAATGGTCTAGTGCTCTACTTGCAGTCTTATACCCGGCATTTACTGTGTTAGTCAGTCCACTCTATTTGGTTTCATCATTTCCCTGATGGTTCACGACCTAGTGCAGGGACAGCAGTTACCTATCTCAGTTTCTTTGGGAGCAAGGGAGTGCTACTGAAGCATCACAATTTTATCTGCCACACAGGGAATCGCTGGGATCACTTCTTGCCCCAAGCCCATGCCAAGTTGAACAGCTGAGGTTCATTGGACCAAGGTTTAGAGGTTTTGAACAATACTTTGAGAACAACTTGCAGCTTTTGGTTACATTTACAATATTATGTGAAATATATATATGCTAAGCATGTTGGCGGGCTACAGAGAGGAAAATAGAGAACTGAGATGGATAAGCAAACTGAAACACAAAGAAACACTACCCTAAGAATGTTTAGAAATTCTTGTAAAAATTGCAGCATCCAACTTCCATGAGAAGTCTAAAGGCTGGTCTCCGCATTGGTTTTGACAGTCTTCCCTGTATCTGCTTTTCACTAATTCCTGTCAGGTAGAAGGTTAGTGGAATAACTTGTTGTTTCTGCACATTATATTAATCTCCTAAGATTCTGCTGCTGTATTTTATTCTCTCCAGTTTGTCAAAACGTGATGATTCATTATAGTAGGTCTGTATGTCAATATCTGTATTTGAATACTACAAAGATAAACTTTCTGGCCGGTACAGCTGACTTACTATTATACGTATTTATTATTTGCATTTGTCCAGCTCATCATTGTCCAGACCAAAACAGATGCAAGTTATTGTACAGAATAAAATTAAGATCCTGCCAAGAACAGATCCAAAATACAAGAATTACTGAAACTCATAGTTATTAAAAAAATCAAAGTTTACCAGTGGCCTACCAATAGATATTTATGATGGGAATGAAGGAGGACTTTAAAAAGCACTTTGAAGAGAAACAGTGAAGTATTTGGAGTGGTAATGTGGCAAATGCTGTCTTGCAACTGGAGAAGACAGGAGAGCCATCATTGTTAAACTGTAAAGCGTGTAATTGCTACAAAATTCCTGAGATCTTCTTTAGGAGGAAAAAAAAAAAAATCTATATTTTTCATTCTACCCAATTCACATTTCAGCTTGGAGAATGTTCTCTCCACCAATATTAGCATGGTCAAACCAGTTGACTCTGTAACTGTTAGTGACTGCTGTGGGGAAAGCCATTTATGTCCTCTGTGGCAATGAGTTAACAATGACTTGATAATGCTCCACCACCTGATGCAATCAGCCTGCTCTCCACACATGGCAAACCAAGCCTGAACTGTGAAATTGCATCCTGTAAAATTGTAGATGTCCCTGCAGAATAACACTTCATTGAGAGTTTGCAAGTATTTTCTGCTGACTTGGAGAATTTTTGTTTATTTTCCCCTCTAGAACAGTTTTCATACAGTTATTTTTTTACCCTCAAAGGCCACTTTAGAAAATATAAATTGTAATTATGCAAAACACGTAAAGGTAGTGCTGAATTCCTCAGTTTGGTAACTCTCTATAGAAAGGCACTGTAGCAGAAATCCAAATGGATCTGGGAAATAGAACAGAGCACCTCCCTCCAAAATCAGTTTCACTAAAAACATCCCACATGCAATGTACACAAATTGGTTGAGTTCATGTGGCATTGCAACAGTCATTAATTTCTCTTAGTACTTCCACTTACTAGAAAGGATTAAGTTATAAAAGATGAATAAGTAAATCTAATAACCCCTTGTGGCTTGAAAGGGGAAGGTCCTGACACTTCATCCATACATTCCCACTCCTGCACCCAATCTGTGCACCAGATCTGGTGTTTATCAGACTCCAATGTAAACCAGCTCACTAACATGGCAAAAAATTAATCCAAAAAGATAAATAACTATTTTATTCTGGCTTAGTAAATCAAGTTGGCTCAAAGGAGGATCTAGTGAGTGTCAGAGCCAAAACAGAACTGAATCAGAAGCCTGGGAGTGGAAGTGGTGGGACTTCCCCATTCCAACAGACATGATTTCTTAGAATAGGAAGACCTTTTTGAAGGACCATTCCAGTGGGCTATGAATTCTTAGAGCAGCTCATCTCATGGAATTTTACTGCAAGAACCACACTCACAGCCTTCTCCCTGGATAATGGAGTCCTGGAAGATAGACAGTGCTATCTTCTTTAACTCATTTTTTCCAGTATTTCACTTCTGCTTGACAAAAATTACCCTTTTTCCTGATCAATGTACCAGGTTTCTTATGCACTTATCTAGTCTCTAGGAGAAGAGACAGACCTAACTGGCCAGGCAAACCCACTGTTGTAACCAACATCCAGACCCAGTTTTGTCATTTTCGATAGTAGAGTTCTTTCACTTTCATGAATACATTGTGTTTTCAAAAGAAAAGACTGTCAGGCCTAGCAGGACACCTGGAAAAATTACACTCTTTCAGGTATTTTATTTTATATTACTCTTGCTAGATGACCTTGAAGCCTTTATCTGGAATCATTGCCTAGAAAATCATGACCTTGCAGTTACTCTATATTATCTGTTCAGCTTTGAGCAATCCCAAATCAAAATGGAATATGATTATCCTATCCTACTTTTCCCATCCTTTACAGAAGTACTGAGGATTCCAACGTTGAAGCATGTGCTTTTGAAGGCAGTATGCAAAGCAGAAACAACAGTGGCAGAAGTAATGATGGTCAAAGACATTGTAAACCCCTCTAACACTATGCTAACTTCCTTATTTTTGAGGCTTGGCTTAAGTCTTCAGGGAAGTTTTGATTTCTGATAGCTGGAGTGATGCTGAGAAATACAGTGAAGAAAGACACTCATCCAGGGGCTCGATTCAGCAAAGCAGTCACATATGTGAAAACGGTATTGAAGCTAATGAAGCTGCTACAGTTTCAAGAAATTACTGCTTGGGGATCTCAGTTTGCAAGACACACCATTCTGTCACCTTCTATATAGGCTTTGTCTGCAGATACTGAAGTTCTCATTACCGCATTGGATCTGATTCATGAAACTGTCTGGACCACAGGGAAGTGTTTCTATTCTCTTTTATATGTAGCCTGATACAACCTATACAACATTTTGTCTGTATGTCTGCAAAGGATGGGGAGCTAGTTATGCTATTCCAAATATCACCTGATATGTTCCCCAACATCACTCAGTCACCAGAGAAGTGAAATTAAAATACTTGAAAATGGCAGTTTTTCTCACAGTTGGAACAGCTTCTACCTGTGTTAAAACTGAGATGAAATCTGATGCTCTGATTGCCTAAAGGGGATATTAAAAATCGTGTCCCTAATTCTGATTCTTATTTCTGAAGCAAGCCATTAGAGTAAATCTCTGAGATGTAATTTAAAGACACCTACTTTTCTCTGGAGAGTTGCTTATATTGTCTTGCTTATTAGCCCCCTTAGGGTAAACTGACTATAATTTCCACACAACTTTCTACAAACTTTATTTAAATCTAAAAATTTTACAGCAGTGACAGTGGAGTGAAGAATGAACACAGAGCCCCAGAAATCTTTGCCCTACATAAATTTTGTAACTTAAAATATCAGCAAATACTCAGTCAAGATGAAATACTTACTCCCTGCAATGTTTGCCTTAACCTAATTCTTTGAGATACAAGGGAGCAAGCAGAGAACTTCCAGGATTTGCTGGACTTAAAGATGTAAATAATACAGACTGCATGTATTTGGCAGGAAGCTTCTTTTTTGAAGGTAAAATTAATCTCTGTACGGAGCACCAACATCAGCCTGAGCAGCACTGATGTACCTGTTAAACGCTATTTTAAGAGTTTTGTTAGGACTTCAGAGGGCTTTGTTTTGGCTTCTTGAAGTTGGAGAGATTTTCATTGTCAGTGATTTATTTTCTTGCCAAGGTTAATTAGATCCAAGCTTTGGTTTGTTTTGTTTTTCTGAGTTAAAAGGTAATTTTCACTTCTTTCAATCTCATTGTAATGTTAAGGTATTCATCTGAATTTTGAATTGTAAAGAACACCACGAAAAATCATGGGACTTGCAACAGTTTTATGTATTTTGGCAATACTAAGAACAGACTGCTGCCAATAAACTGTTTGAGATAGGAACTAATTGGAGTCATGTGGTTTTGGACTGATGCTGAGGAGGAAAAAAGGACACATATTAAATACCATTCAGACAGATATCCTTTGTATGAAGGTGCTCGAAATGAGGAATTTGCCATATGGTCCATGTATGTAAACATGTTTCATTATGATCTGCTGCACAAATAGCTAGTGACATGGACTGATAAAAAGAGATTCTGCATGCTTGAGGAGATTAGTGTCATTACAGTGAGCAAATTTTCTTAGAATAAAACAGAAATTATGTTTATACAGTGTCACAAACCAAAGCAGCTGATTATTATACTATACTATACTATACTATACTATACTATACTATACTATACTATACTATACTATACTATACTATATTATACTATACTATACTATACTAACCAAGCAAATTACAATCCTTACTGTAGAGGTTACAGTCTAGCTCAGATTATTGAGGAGTGAAGCATTACTGTCTGATAGTTGAGTCTGAGCTAAATGAAGTGTCTTGGTGGTTTCAGTCTTTCTAAGCAGGCCTCTAAAGGTCTGCAGAACTTCCAGCCACCACTAGACCTATCTCTCATTGATACCAGCACTCCTATGACCCATGGAAGATATGCGCTGATAGTTGAGGCTGTAGTTATGGCTGCACAAGTTACCTCTGATCAGCTGAGCAATGGCGGACATGATTAGCTCACACTTTTTCATCATGGTTGAGCTATGGAACATATTATTTCACAGCCGAGCAGACTCAGAGCATGTGCCTAAATTCCACCAACAGTTAGCATACTTAAATTGACACCTGACAAGGTAGTAAACTACCATAGCTAATTAATGTGTGTGACCTTTGATTTCTACTAATGTTACTGTAGAGAGATATGATTTCATCAAAGCACACTGCATTTGGTGGCATGAATGAAACCTAGCCTTAAAGAGAAAGACTTTCTTTCTGCAAGGCTTTCATCAAGTGGATACACACTTAGGGCTTGAGAATAAAACTTCAGACTGAGACAAATTTCTAACTTTCGAAGATCTGGTAAAGCTCCCCCAAGAGGGCAGGAAATCATTGCTGCATAAACTTACACCATATTTTATCAAGGTCAGGATTATAATCAGTTTGCAACTAAGTCTTATCACCAAATAAATACCAGATTACATTTGCAGGGCTTTACAAACAATGATTAGTTCACATGCATAAGGCAGGCATTACTAATTCACCCACTGAAGCAGAGTTCATTGTCTAGGACAGTCAAATGAACAGTTTCCATCAACACAATATTCACTTTTAAAAATCAGAGGATACAAGCATAAACATTGTTTGGAGATCAACAAAAGTAAACAGGTAGTAGGTTTGCTACTGTATGTTTCTTAATTGTGCTACTGAACATTTATTTTTAAATGTGGTTGGTGTTGAACCTAGAACATTTTAACTGAATAAAGCTGCCTAGTCTTATAACAGAATTTCTTTGAGACAAAGACAACAATAATTAACAATTAGGACAGGAAATTTGGCTTGACGACTTCTTCCCCACAGCAAAATCTATTACTAGCAATGTTAGGCAGCAATAATTTAATATCTTTTTTTCATAACATATTGCCATAATGTTCCAGCAGATAGGAGATTATTTCCAACACATGTACACCTTTACACATGTACTAGAAAGCCTAATTTAAGGAAATGTTCCAAAATATCTGAATCCCATGTAAGACTGTGACTTAATATTTCCTGGGAGAACAAAGTGGTCCCATTTCTGGATAAAGGGTGAGGGGCATGTATGTAAAAGAGTGACAATCCAGCCCTCTTTTCAAAGGAAAAAAGTCTAACAAAAACATTATGTTCAGTTTCGTCTACACCAGGTACATTGCTAGAATATTATAACTGATAGAGTCTCCCTTTTTTCTGGGTATAGAAAAGGCAACAACAAAAAAGGTACTGATCTTATTGAGCTATGCTGTTTAGAGGAGCTTATAGTTCAAACTGTCTACCCTGTTTAAAGACCTACTTTTATTTTTGCTGTTGAAATTCTGGAAGGTTCACGCTAGGTTGAATTAATCAACATTGCCTTTAACTCTGCAGAATAAGAAAGCCATACTGTCTTAAAAACCCAATATAATTGTAAATGTAATAATGGCTCAGAAAAAAGAGAATTCTGCACCATGGACTAGTGACTGGTGAACCCACACGTCAGTGATGGAGCTAGAATTAAATATATGACAAACAGTTTTAAAGGAAGAGGGGGATAAACCAGTAAAGCTGTCTAACTGTCCACATGAAGTTAATTCTAAATCCCACAGCTGCTGCTTAATCTGGGACATGCCTCATCCTGGAGATATGCAGAAGTACCTAAACTAGTTCCTAAGACACAGGTGACTGAGAAATTGCTTTAGGACGAGTGCAATAAGCCTCACCAGAGGAAGTCTCCTGCTAGCACCTGGTGCTGATGACACTATTCAGAGAGGGCAAAGAAGTTGACTCAGGTCTTCTTAAGGAGGAAACAAAGCCAAACCTTGCCCTCCTGCATCCTAAGGGAGTATTGTGTTCACTGGAGCACTAGACAAAGGCAAAACCTTTTCCGTGCCTTTCATTCCATCACTTTGGACATGCAGTTCTCAGTAAACCACATGTGGAAGAGCTGAGTACCACAATCTCCAGGGGTGCAGCAGGGAGTGTAACCATCTCCTGAGCTTTTCCCCAGAGCTACATTCAGCAGATCAGCCCACTGGCCTTTATAAACCTCATTCACTGTCAGGTCTCCAGGAGTTGTTCATGGCACGAAGGCACAACCTGGGGCTGTGTGATCACACTGATGCCACAGTGCTTTCCAGATGATGCAGAAGTTATTTTGTGAAGATAATCTGAAGTCTCCAAATTAAGGGAGGAAGACTGTGAGCAAGAAATGGAAGAAAAATATGTCAGAAAATAGGAAACACAAACTAAGAAAGAGAGAGAACATATTAGGATCATTCCTCCATTTTGAAGATGTCAATTCAGAGAAGAGTTTTGTGGCAGAGAAGAGTTTACAGGCAGGTAAAAGTTATATTGTTTTTGCTCTGTTTTCTTAGTTAAAAATTGGTACAATTGAAAATGAAAGAAGGAAATGGAAACACAGGTGACAAGCTGAAGAAAAAAAATCATTATTTTGCACGCACAAAAATGAATAAGAGGTGGGTGTCATTTTAGATAAAGGAGCAAGGATCAAACAACATGCAAGCAGAACACTCAGGTTTGCAAAACTCTATGTATTAACAAAGAACTTCCTCTTCATGCAACCGCACAGGTTCTTAAAGTATTTAAAACATATCTCATTATGAACTTGTCCTTGGTGCACAGCCTCTCAGCAGTATCTGTCTAAGAACTCAGCACACCAGTTTGCTCCTCCCAGCTGGGAGGTGGTACAGGACTTTGAGTAAGCTGCTTCTCCTCTTTGGCTGTCATCTATAAAACGAAGATTATGACAATGTCTTCCTGTTGAAAAGACTGTAAAAAATGCTAGGCAAGAGTAGCAATGTTATTATTCAAACTAATTATCACAGCAATTCCTTGCCACACTGTTTGCTTTCTGAACGTTCCTTCAAATATTTAAACTCTTCTGGGGAGCTCAGTTTGAAATCTTAAACAAGGCATAGGAATATATCTACTTGTAAAAACACTGTAAGAAACACGTTCCGATTATACCAAAGCCTCATATCCTTCTTCAAGCAGTTGCACCATCGCTTGTGTAGGAGCATGGAAGTGATGGATTTTATCCTCTGAGGGCACACATATTTAACTTTGTTTTCTAGTCCAATGAGCTGGCCACAGAGAACAAAGTTATGCAAATATTTTATAAATGTGGTTGTACATGAGCATCCATAACTGAGGGGAATGTATCACTTTGGTTCTTCTAGTAGAGCAACATTTTGCATAGACAGGCCTAGGCATGTGATATAGTTTCCCAGAGGAAACTTAAAGCTTGTTAGCTAAAATCTAGAGAAGTATGAAAAAACAAACCCTATTAGATACTGACAAACCAGCAATAGGCTGGAGCAAATCATCTTCATGACAAGTGCCTTACAGCTGTAGATGACAGTGCCATAGAGGCAGAGAGTGAGCTATTGTTGTGCAAGCTATTACGTTTACCTCAACTACAGAGCAGGACACAGGCCCAGGTGAATTAGGGGACTGAAAAGTGCAAAGACTCTTCATATGAAATGGGAATATGCATCACACAAGTCAATGCTGGTAGGGGGTCTCTCTCTGGGGACAAGGATTGAACTAGATAGATTAAATCAACAAAAAGCTATGACTGTAATTTACATTCTTTATTTTGCATTGCACTGTGGTACTAGTAACAGTAACACACAGACACTTTACAAAAAAACAATTTCTTTCTTTTGCTAAGGCTTTTCTACACAGGGAACTTTGGTCGTATCTTTATATCAGCATAACTCCCCATGTGGACACTCTTCCTTCAGAATAATTCCAGGATAATTACAATTATGTTGCATAATTATGCTGCATAATTATAACAGTGAATATCTTGGTCTAAACAAGCCTTAACTCTTTAACTGAATCTACTTGAACCCTCAGAATTATGTCACTGCCTTTGCTGATGTTTAGAGCCTTCACCAAACTTGTCATTTGTGCGCATTCCCAGAACATTAGCTGTTGTTTACCCAAGCTAAACATGTTTGATTGTTCTAATTTGTTCTCAGATCAGTCTTTCCAGCCTCATAGCCTTATCTGACATTCAGAGCATCACAGTATTTGCTGGGTCCTGCTTAATATCTAAAACAGGACTTGAAAGCACGGCATGTACACAGACACTTTTAAGTGGCTGCAAATTTGACCTGCTTATTAATAGACCAATACAAGAAATTTCCTTCTCATTGTTGAGGAGTCTTGAGGAAGAAGAAATCCAGTTTGTTCACACAGCTGACAGAGAAATTCTCCTTACATTTTTCCAAGTGTCTTACCATCATCCTCAGTTTCACCCAACTCTGCTGCACTTAGCTGAGGAGTCAGAGACAACGTCAAACAAGGTGTTTTAATCCTGTGGGCTGCATCTGAGGATAAAAGCATCCATCCATCCATCCATTGCTGCTCCACATTAACATTGTTGTCCTCATAAGCAACCATCAGTTTCAGAGGCAGAACAAGATTTGTTAGTCTGGTACAAGGTCACCAGCATTTTCAATCCTATTTCCTTAGAGATCTGAGAAGCAGTTAATTATCACAAGATACACTGTTAAACAGGTCATCAGTCCAGCATTTAGAGAATGTTTCTCCATCACCTTGTTTGAAAGCATAGCATGACACTGAAAAACTCTTCACTGACCTTTATAGTTGCCTCTAAACAGCCTGCAGATTATTTACTGTAAAGGATATTCACACCTAATTTCTCTCCCACTTCTAAACCACATTGGCAATGATATCACTAATACTAATAGTACTATTGTTAACAATACCAAATAAAGCTAATAAATTGTTATTTATAATTTGCCTGGCCCTGACATTTTGAGGCATTTCTGGAGCACTTACTGTGATAGCTAGCACTACAGTAGACACAAGGATGTCCTCTTCACCAGACAGGGAAATGCGGGTTTCCCTGGACTAAAGTGCAGCAGGCTCATAGCTATGCACATCAATGCTACTCCAGAGTTTAAGGCAGAAAGTATAAAAAAATATTCCATTTTGCTGAAGGGAGAAGTTTTGGACCTTAATAAGTGACAAGCAGTAAGCCATACAACTCTTTGCATTACAACTTCAAACTCTTGTTCAGAGTTTCACTCCCTGTTCACAAATGTACTGGCAAATTAGTATTTTTTATTATTATTTTTTTCCCCTCTAGCCACCCCATTTGCCATCCAAGCAGAATAAAACTTATTTCTTCTCTTGATTGCAAGGAATAATCCTGAATCTGCTTTTTGCTGGTGCATTCAGATCTTGAACTGTATTAGCTGGGAAAGATCACGCTAGGGCGAGTCACAAGGGAGTTCTGCTGTGTCCCTAATTAGCTGAGCTACCCAAGTAATGTAGAAGGTCATCAGAAGCCATTTCAACTCTGTTTCTCAGATAGGCAGAGAGGTTGTGTTCAGCTGAGCACTCTGATCTCATTTTAAAGAAAAGAGAGAAGGAATGGAAGATTTTTGTCCATTCTGATAATTTATTACATGCAAGCAGTACAGCTGTTTATGTCAGAAGGCAGAAGTGGAAGAAGGGCCTTTGTTTCTGTTTGGCAAATTTTCCATGACACTCTCAGTAGAAGAGAGCTATTTTATTCTGTTGGGTGCAGCTCTCACATGGGAACACAACAGCAACAACAACAAAAGGCTTAGCTGATGATTTGGCAGCAGCCTAGTATTCTTCATTTCGTTATTTAACATTAGCATTCTTTTAGCTTTTCCCAGTGGCAGGAATAAAACCTAAAAGTTCGTTGAAACTCCTGTTCTTCCTTTGTTCAAGTGCAAGCACAACTCGTACAGACATTTTGGAGTCTCAAGCATTTGAAAGAAATAGACCATAAAAAAAAATTGGATCCTTTTGTATTCAAATCGCTACTCTTGGAGTTGATATGGATGCAGGGACCATGTATATTACTATTCGTTAATTAAGCTATCACTGTGCTTGGAGCTATACAGTTGAAACAGAGCAACACTGAATCACATCAAAGACTGAGTAGGTGGCTGACGCTGTGATTCCCAGCATGGCACACGGTGCTGGGGCCAGTTCTGTCCACAAGCCCCCAGGATGGGACTGCAAAACAGTGAGGTGTCAGGGCCAGCGCAGGCACAACAGTCAAGGCATAAACAGTACTCACCCAGAGGAACAAAAGAAAGGTGGGTTGTTTTAGACACTGTGAAAGAACAGAAGGGCTAATATGTTACCACTGAACATACTTGTAGAATTCCATTGGTGAGAATATAGTTCAGGAAATAACACACATCTTTTATGTAAAAAAAAATTGGTTCTTTTTAAAGTTTGTGTTGTATTATCAAGGAGGGTAGCCAGCAACACATTTTTGCATTAACCAGTGTCCATATATCACATTCAGAAGAGTTCATTAGGCACTTCACTTTTAATTGAACTCAGTGAAGGGGCTTTTTTCATTTAGCCTCAAAGGTCCTGCTAACACAAAATTCCCAGTGATATTAGGAAAATTATATATATATGAAAAGCTAGTTGTGATTGTATCTCTAACTTCTTCATGAACTGAATTGTGTCGGGGAAATCAAGATAATAAAAACTTGCCAAATGGGACTAACTAATTTAATTTTAAATAAACTCGAATTTTCTGTTGTATTATAACTCTAATAGTTGAAGGAAAACATTGTAAGGCAGAAAAGTAAATGTTAATACAAAAATCTAAGGATAATAAGGGAAAGCACTAATACTGATTAAGATGATTATGATGATTATAACTTCCAGTATGTAAAATCATAATGAAAATGATACAGTCTAGTACGCTCTCAGAAGTTATACATGTACTTAGGCACTAGGAAAATTTTTCAAGCTAAGATGGTTTGTGCAGTTACGGTAGAACTCTGGAACGAATAAGGAAAGGACCAGAACCACCTGATGGGAGGGACAACGCTTTATGCAAATAAAAAGTTTCCTGATTCAAAAAAATCTTCCAATCCCATCCAGAAAAGTAAAAGATATATTTAAAGTAAAGGAAAATCCATTTATATAAATCATTCAGAGGTAACACTGAGTGGCATGATGTCTTCAGTTGCAGTCAATATTAAGATTTATTGATCTGAGAGATAAATATTGACCAAGGTGATGCCAAAGCCAATATTTAACTTCAGGGACCACAAATCTTAATAGTGACTGTAAAGAGCAGTCAGTATCATCCACATTTGATATATATTTTATTGCCTTTTACAAGGGTGTAAAAGGTTTTTTAAAAGAGAAACTGTTTCCTTCAGTTTGAAAAGCTCCTTGCCTTACCAGAGCAGTCCAGATGTATACACTTGCCTTTTCAAAGATCATCTAATGATTGTGAGAATCATTTGAGTGATGAAGAAGTTGCCTATTTAACAACAACAAAAACCACAGTTGGCAGCATCTTTTGCAGATTTATGTTAGCTATGAAATGCTGATGTACATGCAACATGTTCCTAGATAAAGCTATTTAACAACTTAGAGGAAAATCAACTCTAAATTATGCAGTATCAGCAGTTCTCTAGGGGTTTCTTAATTTTAAATGGTTCCACCTCAACACATCAACTGGATCCATAAAACGTTCATACACATAACTTCCTACTCGATTTACAAATTATTCCATTATATATACTCCTGTACAGTCTTGCACATGCTATTTTGCTGGTTTTGTTATTAATATTTCTATCAGTTCTGCTTCTAATATATGTGAGCTTTTTTTTAACCCAGTGTCTAGAGTTCAGAGTGTTAAACAGAGATCTTTTTCTCACTTGCTCTCTCTTTCCTCTTCGCTTATATTACAGAGATGACACTGACAACAATAGCAAAGGTAAATGCAAGTTAACAAATACAAATAATTAAGCAAAAATCCCCATGAGTTAGCAAATGATAACTTAGTTACGGTCTTGGAGTATTCTTAACCATACCAATGTTCTCCCTAATGTTCAGAGGAGATTTCTGTTATTACATTAGACGACATTTGTTTTCAAAAGCCACTGCATAGTTGACATCCACTTTTCTAACACCTGAAAAAACCATTTATAATAAAAGATTACTTGGACACTACTACAGTGAGTGAGCCCAACTCTTCCTGAACAACAACTTTTTTAGATCAGTTTATAGGATCTAACCCAGCACAAGGGAATGATTTGATACAAACGTATGTAATAAGGCTTTAATTCTATGAAAAGAAGGCTTTATGACATTAAGAAGCATGAAAGATAACCTCAAATGGTTTATTCATGTCAGCACAGTCCAAAGACGTAATTAGTTGTAATGTCCTTAGCCTCAGAGTCAGGGGTTTAGAGAGGGAATAACCACCAGTGGCATCGCCCAGCTCCTCCTACTCTCTCCCCAGGGGGCTGCGCTGTCTAATTTTATGTCTCAGGGTCCTGACAGACAATGGCCTTTCTTTCAAAAAGTGTCTGCACATTACCAGGATGACTTACAGAGAGATTTTTCATGCCTGAGAAACAGCAAACATACATAGGTATATATCGAAACCAATGCTGCACTCGGTGCTTAGGCTTTGGCATCTCCTCAGGTTAAACACTTGTTAGCAGGCACTTGTTAGAGGTAGTAGACACTTGGCAGTTTTAGTTTGATCATTTCCACAACCCATTAAGTTTTTGACTGTCAAAAGAAAACAATCAGAGTTGTCTGGAAAGGGATTCCTTTCTCAGGCTGTTTTTCATTACTTTCCTAGTCTTCAGAACTCTGCAATTAAGTGATTTAGTTTTATTGATATCACTTCTTGTTTTAGAAGGTGGCAGGACTAGAAACTGTGGTAATTAGTGAACACAGTAAAAACTCATGTCCATTCCCCCTTTACCAGTGCTAGTGACTGAGCAAACACGTTGAAAACATATTCAAAGTTTACACGTGGCTGAGGGAGTACCATCCAAACTTTACTATAATGGGAAGTCAAGTATTTTGCTCATTTTAAGTATCTGCAGTTGTAAACAGTGGTGATAATGCTGGGAAAAAATGCACTTCAGAAGAGAGATGACTGTAGACATGATAACACTCTGAGATAGCATTTCGAGAGAGGAAAACTAAGGGGGAGGTGTCCTTTATCTATTACATCACAGCAATATGGCTTTTGAAATGTTCAGTAGGTAGCTTTATTTACAGGCTGTAACTTGTGATAACTCTAGTGATAGAGGGAGTGTCATCCCAGTTTGGGAAAAAAAAGAGAAAATCACTCCGTATTTTGTGTTTCCACTACATGTAGTCATCATCTGGCATTTGGCTGGGGTGTAATAACTTGGTGTCTCTTTGTTTCCCCATACAGAATGAAGGCTTTAATCAGTTTTGTCAGAACGTTTGCTCGGTTAATCTCCTAGCAATGTGTGATGAATAATCTGCTTATTGACTGTCTCAGCAGTTGGTGGGTTCTCCACCCTCACCCCATGGTGAGATGCATCTAGTTTCTGCTGGCTGCTCATTTTCCTTTAAAAGAGGAGCACTGTCTCTCTCCCCAGCAGGCTTATCCCACCCAGCCCACCCCCTTTAGCCTCACACCCCTCTTCCCCCCTTCCCCTCCCTGCCTCTGGAATCTGGAAAACGCTGCCTGCTCTCATTGGGGTTTGTCTTTGGATAATTACTGCGTCCCAGTCACCTTGAGCTCACATACCACAGAGTGCTCTCTCTCTGCTGAGCTTCGTATCTTTATTTTCATACCAAGAAAAACAGATTTAGGGTGAACAGGAAAGTTTTGGCAACAACTGTCATCACATTATCAACACAGTGCTAGTGATGAATAGTTCGGGAGTAAAGAAAATGCCATAGGAAGCTATACTTCATTGGGACAAAAATACAAGGACGGATCTGAGACCTTCCTTCATCGCTGACTCAGAAGGAAAAAAATGAGGAAAAACTCTAATCAAAGTATCAAATCTCAATTGCCTGCAACTGTGAACTAACTTCACAGGAAAAAAAAGCCTAGGCCCCTATCGTGCACGTGACTGCACACAATTATGGGTTCTGCCTGTAGCAGCTCTTTGCAGAGCAGATAATGGTAGGGAAGTTTCTTACAACCAGCTCTGATTTTAACATTCTTGGTAACAAACCCTTAACAAAAAATCCCTGAGAAGTAAAGGATTTCAGCTCCCAACTCAGGACAACACTTCTGAAAGTTTCTTAATTAGGCCAGAAATAAAGTCCATCATACAAAAAGCAGTGTAGTTATTTGGGACAGTGATATACCTTGGGTTATAAAGGTTGACGGAGATACATTGTGCATGAAGGATAGAGAAAATGTTATATATTTTAAAGCACGGATTTGAGGAAATATGAATGAAAAGCTTCATGACTTCCAGCTGTGGGGTCTTTTCAGACCTATCTGAAATGCACAGTTCTTGAGAATGAGTGGAGATGTGCTGTTAATGTAAAATTGCACTTGTTACAGAACTTCCTTTATGCACAAGTAAATCTGCCTTAGATCAGGCTCCAAGTCTGACAGCCAGATTTCACCAGAGTGACATATGTGAAGGCAGGGTTCTTATATTTATTATGCAATTTGGATTCAGTATCTCCCTCACTTTTTAAGGGCATTCTATTTTTCCCATTGATGATTCTCACCTAAATAAAATTGGCTACAGTTCCTGTTGTTTTTATGCTTCTGATTTATTTTCTGCATCGTTCCACAAAGGTATAGAATTATATATGCTTTTGTCTGAGCTAAGTGGTACCAAAAGTCACCTGCTTTCTCTGTTCCTGAACCTCACCCAGCTTCTGCAGACAACCTAAAGTCGGTCAGTTTGTATTGTCTACATTTCACACCCTTCCTTGCCATAAGGTGGCCTCACCATGTGAGCTTTGATGATGGATCTCTGAGTCACCTTGACTGCCCAACCAGCAGGGCTGATGGGGTGGATGGAGCCAGGCATCGCACACCAGGTCCCAGCACACAGCAGTTAGTGTGTCCCCAAATGTGTCTTCACAAATTTACATGCAGGTCTTACCCAGTGTTTTCCCCAAAGGCATAGAAACTGAATCATCTCAGAGCTCACAGTAAGCAAACAGATGGTCAGCAAGAATATGATACATGATGATATCTGTGCATAAAAGTATGCATATTTGAATGTGTGTGCATGCCTCCTTGGAGCGAGAATATAGTTTCACTGCTTTTTCTAGGGTTCTGGGAAGTTGTTTTCAGCTTGAATTTAGTGTCAAATAAATCTGGTTTATAGGTCACTTGTGATAGCTTGTGACCAAGTTGCATAGCACTGTAAAGCAGATACCATCACATATTATATCTTCAAAAATTCCTGATGCAAAAATAAAGAAAACAATTCAGTTCTGTTGATTTTGTGTTTTGAAGCTCTTGCAACTGAGAAACTCTCTAAAAGAAATGAAATGCTGTATAAAGCACCTGACAAAAGCAAATTATGCTAATAGAATGGGTATGTGTAGCTTACTATAGATGTAGGTTTTATGGTTCTTGTTTACACCCTGGCATCTCATTCACACATTCTTGGGAGAAGGATCAATCAAAAGTGGAGTGGTAAATAGCATGCCTTTAATTAACTAGATTTTAGAAGTGTCTATATAAGCCCATATTGGGACCAGTACTATTTAATATCTTCATCCATTACATAGATAGTGGGATAGAGTGCACACTCAGCAGGTTTGCAGATGACACCAAGCTGAGTGGTGCAGTAGACACACCTGAGGGATGGGCCTATCTGAACCTCACCAGGTTCAACAAGGCCAAGTGCAAGGTACTGCACCTATGCTGGGGCAATCCCCAGTACCAATACAGGCTGGGGGATGAAGGGATTGAGAGCAGCTCCACAGAGAAGGACTTGGGGGTACTGGTGGACGAAAAATTGGACATGAGCAGGCAATGTGTGCTCACAGCCCAGAAGGCAAATCATACCTTGGGTTGCATCAAAAGTAGCATGGCCAGCAGGTCAAGGGAGGTGATTTTGCCCCTCTACTCCGCTCTGGTCAGAGTCCACCTGGAGTCCTGCATCCAGCTCTGGAGCCCTCAGTACAGGAAAGACATGGACCTGTTGGACAGGGTCCAGAGGAGGCTACCATGATGTTCAGAGGGCTGGAACACCTCTCCTATGAGAACACGCTGAGAGAGCTGGGGGGTTTCAGCCTGGAGAAGTCTTTGGGAACACTCTGTTGCAGCCTTTCAGTACTTAAAAAGGGCCTATGAGAAAGATGGGGACAGACTTTTAGCAAGGCCTGTTGTGATAGGACAAGGGGTAGTGGTTTTAAAATAAAGGAGGGGAGATGCAGACTAGACATGAGGAAGACATTTTTTACAATGTGGGTGGTGAAACACTGGCACAGGTTGCCCAGAGAGGTGGCAGATGCCCCATCCCTGGAGACATTCAAGGCCAGGCTGGATGGGGCTCTGAGCAACCTGATCTAGTTGAAGATGTCCCTGCCTGTTGCAGGACAGTTGGACTAGATGACCTTGGAAGGTCCCTTCCAACCTTAATTAATCTATAATTCTATGATTCTATGAAATTCTGGGGGGCTGAAAAGGCTATGCCTAATGCTCCACTTTTACCTCAAGTTCCTTATGCTTAGATCTGACCTTCAATACCTTTTCTCACTGGAGCTTGTTTACTGAAGCTAAAAGAATTAAAGCTTTTGCCAAATACTTTATGTCTTTGAAGCTCTGTAGTCTGGAGTCCCTTACAGGGACACACGGCAATCTTTTCCAAACAGATCAGAATTTAACATTTTAGGATCTGTCAAGTGGAATGGAAAAGCAGGACTTGTGTATTTTTTTTTCAGACTAAACTGCCATGATTCCAGCTCTCCTGCTATGTTCTGCGGCAGAGACCTTATTGCCAATTCTGCCGCTAGGTTTTCATATATGCTGCCTCTTTTTTTTTAAATCAACAACAGTAATGACTAGTCATTTGTTTTGCTAAATCTCAAAGTAATGCCCTCTTAAAGGAACAATTTCAGATTAGTTCTTTATACTAACTCCAACGTGCCAATTTCAGCAACTGATTTGATCCCTCTGTTCTGAGAAGAAAACTTACTACTCTGGTCTTAGGAAATCACAGTACCACGATCTATAAGCAAACTATTATGCATGGGGAGGGCAGAGGGAAAGGCACAGATGCTCTCTGTATTTTCTGTAGACTCTCATGCAATTTCCCTGGACTTGTCTCCTCCTTCCTTTTCTGCCTTCATTCTACAGGCTTCTGCAGACTTTTTATCAGAGGTAAGAGACTGTCAGTTTGTTCAAGGCACTTACCATATTTGCAAGAACTAACACAGACCTCTCACATATTTGGTCTAGGTGTGATAAGAACATTTGCTCTTTATACATTAGCCCCACTTAAAACCTGTCAAAGACACCAAGTGGTCCTGCAATCTATCATCTATTCTGCAGTGCAAGTGAAGCTGGGTGGTTAGCTTCATCAGTCGTTTAAAACCAGATATCACTATTGCTTCCCCAAAACAGCCACAGCTCGGGGAGGTCAGCAAGATACATATGTCATATGACATGATCCAGCCTGTAGAAAAGCAGCTTTGGACCCCTCCATCAGTAGAAGATGCCCTGAAGACAGCAGAGGTAAGTACTCCAGGTGGAGGCTACAACCCCTTAGACTACATCTGTACAAGTAAAATAGACAGTGCTGGGCAGGCTTAGGCACTGAACCTCCATCACCTCCACTGTTACATTTCCAGAATGGTTTTGACTCTGGCTGACTCGCACTCACCCAAACAATCTCTAGGATGACTTCCTGAGCTAGCACAGGCCAGGGACTCTTCCCAACAAAACTTCTGGCTGCAATCAACTCTCTCTCACAGGGTAAAACTGTTTAATCTTGTGGATGTGGGCAGTTCGATACCAGGTGACTTCAGCAGTGTAGAGCTGGACATGTCTGATGTAGCCTCACTGTCTAACAACTTCCTGCAGAAACTTCTGAAGGAGCCCAGCAGGTTCCCACGCCCCGGATCGCCCCTCTGCTGCCTTCGAAAAACCAGGTTCTGAATTCTCTGCTTAAGTCTTCAATAGCATTGAATAAAAAAGGGGATGAGAAGTACAAAGCAGATACAATTTTCCAACCTCCAGATTATCAGCCCCAGATCCACATGCAGAGGAAAAAATGTATATGCCTGGATTTCCTTTAACAGATTATGCAGTCTATTCACTCACATTTATCACATGAGCTAATGTAAGATTTACTGTCCATAATTAATCAACCTTAGGCAAGAATATTTAGCACTTTTACTCCATTTTTCATTTTCAAACTGCTTTTCAAACACTACCTAATTAAACATCAGGAACAATTATTTCCAAGCTACTTTACAGGCACATTTGAAAAATGAAATGAGCACATTTTAGCATGCATATGAGGAATCTTTGTAAACCAAAACAGGTCTATCTGCAACCTGCTGAAGGAATGACAGCAGTAATAGGGCAGAGATTTCCAAACAGACCAAAGTAGCCAGTTATTTCTGTTCCTATGCACATAAAAGCCAGTAATGTAGCTTCACTTTTAAAACTTCCGCCTATCTCACATTTTCATTTTGTCTCTGAGAGGATATTTTATTCTTAAATAACTGCAGAACTGGGATGAGGAAGAATTTCTTCTTTGCAACGGACAGATGCCAACAATGGGCCTCGGGCTCTGATTCACATGCTCAGCAGCAACTCTTGAGGTCACACCTGTGAGTTTCACCTCATCTCTTTCACAGAGGTAGCAGGTTGAGCTGTATGTTCATGCAGCGGTAGTGTTTCCACTAGCAAGGTCAATGCAAGGCATGATATTTGCTCTCTGAAAACTGTTCCAATACCGTTCCCTCGTGACTAGACATACAGTCAGCACTGGCAATTTTTGACCGCCTCTAAGGAGAAAGTCAGGTGGGGTGGACCATGCCTGTCATCCCAGTGGCTCAGGATGGGTGGCTCAGGTGCATGCCCACAAGCCCAGGTCTGTAGTGTACTCAGCCAGCCAGGTTTCCCCATCACTTTTGGCATCAGCGTGACAACCCCAAAGAGCTCAGGTCAGCAGGTTGTCTAAGGGGGAGTAAACCTACCCAGGCCAGAAAGGAAGCAGCTTGGTTTCTGGCAGCACAGTTCAGTTTACCTAGGAGAATGTACTGAAAGTGTTGGATGTTTAAATCAATAGGGCAGTTGACCACACATTGTGATTGAGAGTGGACACACAGCCACTTCTGTCCTCTCTGCTACAGAGACAACACAAAAGTAAGGTGCAGCCTGCAGAGTTAAGTCTGGCAGGTATCATGAGTCAGAGTTGCCAGAGCTTAACAAGTTCTCATTTGTGACAGAATCCTCCTTGCCTTAATAGTGAAAATAGGTTTAACCTGCATAAATAAGCCAACAAGGAAGCACGGGATCCTTAGGGCAGAAAGTGTGATATTTTCTCTGATGAGATAAATACAATCAAGAAACCAAATATTATTAATTAAATATTAAGAGTTTATGGATCTGCCAACATGGCCTGGTGCAGTTCTGAGCAAGCTCTAAATTAGCCAGCTCCACTAGTGGAAGCAGTACAGCCAGGCAAATGCAGCATTCTGCACCAGCTCATTAACACAGCTGCAAAGTTAGCTATATTAATTCAGATAGTGCATCACACGAATGTTTCTTCACTTCTTCTGGGGCCCGCAGAGGTTCATTCAGCATGGGTAACTCAGTGCAGTGCTTACATGAGCTCTCCAGGTACACACCAAGGCAGGGGACAGTAAATTTTCAAGGATGGTGTGTACCAGATGGTATTTTTCTTTCCCACATTAGAGGTTAAACATGCTGGTAAGAACGCGGTGGGATCCATGAGAGACTGCCTCTTACAGAAACAATATGCTACCATTTTCTATCATCATTAAATCGCATCTGTAAGAGGCAGAAGCTCCCGCTGCTCTCAGAACTGAGAGTGAGCCAGAAGGTGGGAGCCACCAATGTCTCTCTCCAGATGGCACAGCCCCAAAACTAGCTCTGAGCTGGTCCTCCTGGCATTTTTAGAGATTGACCTCCACATTGCTACTGGTTTCAGTGCCCTAGACTGTAAACAGGCTGTAGGAGTCACAGGGATGCAAAAAAAAGTTCAGCAAAACTAAAACTTAAGGCTAAGGCTTTTCTACAAATATCCTTGAGTGCTGTGCTTGGGCACAGCTGCCTTACACACAAATTACAGAATGTGTTCTGGCTTAGAAGTAGGCAAACCTATCTTCAGTTCACAACGAAATAATTCAAGTGTCTTTCACAGAGTGCTAAAAATTGGGCTTTGGATTAGGTTGTTGACCTACATGCCTCATCTCCCTGGCTGTGAAATGGGAACAGTCTTTCCAGCAGGGACATTGCTGAGAGAATTTCATTCTTGCTTATAAAACACTACCACAGTGAAGTGATAATAAGAGATATAGATGTGTTAGTTTTACTAAACTATTTAAAATATTCAGAATAGGGAAAATGGTCCCAACCTACGTTTTGCTTGTGCTAGTGTAAATGGAAGCAACTCACTGGATATAAAACTTAATTAAAATCAGTCTCTGTGTCTTTCTGTGCACTTAAAATAGATAAAGGGAATTTTTATGATCCCACTCACAGCCGAGCTACAGCAACCTTATATTCGAGGACCTATATATGGAGCTTTTTTGCTTTAAACTTTAGGTGGTTTCAAGGCTTACAAAAAGGCCTGGGATGTTTTGATTTATTTATCTCAGTATTCTCCCTTGAGCAGAGCAACTTGGAGGATGCACGAGTCTGAGTTTAAAAATAATGCCATAAAATAATTTTTGAAACAATTTTAGAAGCCAAAGCAGCAGATATTTTAACACTGAGTCATAATTATGCAGAAACAAGAGACAAAATTAATTGCATCTATCTGGGTGCAGAGGTTTCTGTTTTAAGTTTGCTGCAAATGCCCACATGTATTTTTACCCTCCTTGCAAATATAAGTATTCCAAAAACTCTACATAGTGTGGACACAGCTGAAGGCTACACTTCATTGATCACAGCCGATTCTGTTACGATGCCCTTCCCTCTAAGGCAGAAGCTGCTCAGCTCAGCATCAGGAGGCAGCGACATGATGACTGACAAGGAGCGCATTCCCAATCGTCAAATGTGATGTGTTAGTTAAGCCACCAGACTACATTTGTCTTCAATGATGACTGAATCCTAGCTTTGAAAGCTATATTATTTCAGAGAGAAATAAAAACCTGATAGGAATGGCAATTCTAACTTTTCCATTCCTAATACCTTATGTTTTTCAAAAACTGTGACAAGAAAAGAATTTTCCTGGATTTGTTTGTAAACAAGCCTGATGGACTGCAGGGGTTCATTTCATACCACTATGTGAAAGCACAGTGTAGAGGGCCCATGCAAGATTTCAGGCCAGTAGCTATGCCTCTTATCACTTCAGAAATCTGTTTTCCCATAAGTAAACCCATTAGCATCTCTCCACCTATGAGTATGTGTGTCAGAAAACAGATAATAAGACAGAAGTACTTCAGGCTGGATCTCTATGGCAGTTGTTACATCCTCTTTCCAAGTGGCCAGAAAAGCCAAACTTCCTTCTTCTTTTGGATTGACAAGTTAGATGATGCCTGAGGTTCAAAATGGGACTGAACTAACAGTTTTTTCTACATTCCCTTGCACACCAGCAGGAGTTTTGCGGGCAAAATTCTTACAGGAAAGCCAGTCAGATATTTACACTTTGTACCGTTTGATTCCTGGAAAAACAAGCTTAAGATCGAGTGCTGTATAACACTGATTCTATTTCTAATATCTCCCACCCATAGCATTGTTGAAGGAGACCAGAATAAAGTTAACGTGAATGCAAATGGCAAAATGACAGCTGTGATGGTACAATTCCAGATTAAATACCTGATGAAACATCAAAGGTGGTTGGCCAAGCAATGTCATACTTTACTAAGTAACTCCCCAGACTTTTCCACAAATCATAATACTTATTTACATTTCTGGTAATTTACGAAATATCATATTATAAATGACCATTATACAAGTCAAACATATAATTCCCTCATGAGGAGGCTAGGATACTTTTCATGTGCCATGAATTCTGGACTAGTCAGTATTTTCTTAGGAGCTACTTAATAGCTGTCCATTATTGCATGTCACATTTTGTTGCTCCACACCAAAAGAATCATATTCTGATTAAGAAAAATGGAAAAAAGTCATTATTATGAGAAACCCAAAGGATTCTGTTTACACTATGAAAAAATGGTTTTGAACTTTCCAAAGCAGTTCACACATAAATGTTCCAACAGGTATAGGAATTATGTTTTAAAAGAATAACAAGAATACAAGCAGCACATAGGCATCTAAGAAGACAAAAATGCGCTACACTGCTCTTTCAAATACCCAGCTGTTGGTTTGGGGTTTTTTTAATTTTATGTCTAGCTGTTTATCTATTTTCCAAATTGCAAGTCAAAATTTCAAGAAATAAGAGGAAAATTATAAATATTAAACCATTTATACTTAGAGAAATGCAGCCATTTCTTTCCAAATTCACGCAAGTTTCTCAAGCTTCAGCTTTTAGTGGATTCATCTAGGTCAGTTGTTGGCCAGCGACAGGTGAGGAGGGGGAGAGAGGAAAAAATAAAGGAAAAAAGGAAGAGAAGGGAAAGAACAAAGAGAGAAACATAAAGTAAAAAAAACCCACTCCTTCTCTAGCAGAGGCTGCTGCAGTAGTATGGCACAGAAAGTCTAATGGGGACACTGAACCAGTGCCTGAGATTATTCTGAAATATAAAAAAATAAGGTGTATTTTGTTTTAAAATTTCCATGTTATTTTTTCCTTATTTAAAAAAAAAAAAAAAAGGAAGAAGAAATCCAGCTAGGATGGAACCTACAGAGACCCCTTGAATAAGTTGAATAATTATAGACTTGGACAAATTGTAGTTCAACCATTTGTTTCAGATGTGCTACAACCAATAACCAAACCAGCAACAGCCTTTTGGTATAAGAGTGGTTTCTGGCTTCAGGATAAAGTACAATGAGCTGCAGATAGTCATTGGCCAGCCATACACTATATAATGAGAAAAACCTTTCCTCCATAAAGACTGTGATTTCCACATTTCAGATACCAGCAAAAATAATCATATGCATTTGCTTGCCATTTGTATGCAGAAAACAGTAACAGTATTTTCCTGAAACAGCAAGGGCAGACTTGTGTTTTGTCTGTTGTATTCTTTGATTTCCAGAATCAGAGTTGTCTCAGTAATAAACTAATCCTCATTCTTAAGAGGCTATAAAAGTAGAGGCAGGAAGAACCTTATTTTCCTGTTAACAATGGCCAGGGCATCCTACACATTCCTGTTTAAAATTTCACCTCCTGCCCTGTTTGTACTGAATTTGCACCAGTTGGTGATTGCAGGTACCAGCTACTATCCCAAATGTGTGATCTTTTTCCTTTTCCACAGTTGTCAGTGGTGATATACAGCAAAGATTCATGTTGAGGGTACCATGAGAATTATTGTGAAATTTATTTTATCTTTCTTATATGGACAAACTCCTGTAAAAATCCTTGATTTTTCAGTGAGTTCAGTACCATGAGATTTCTCTGTCCAGCTGGATCCTGCAGGGCTCAATGCAGTTCAGTTTTGCTGCAGGATCTGCCAAAAACACCTCCCAGAGAAGAACAGGGAAAGAAGTAAAGACAGGAGGATTTAATCCACTCAAGGGCTCGAATGTGCCAAACACATGAAGGACATCAAATTGCTTAATTTGATTAAGCTTAAGGACACTGGAGGAAAACAATGGTACTCTAAGTCAAGCTTCTACACCATATGATGGCTTCATGTGCTGCAAACAAACCACAGGTATGTTGTAGAAATCACCTTGTCACAGCTACGAGTGATCTCCCAGCAGTAGCCCCACTTGCCCTTGCCACTCATAAGGGTAGTCATTTATTTTCTTTCTGTTACTCCTTCACATACACAAACATAAATGTGCACACAGCAAATGCATCTAACCACCATGTTCAGCCCTCTCACACTGCACATGCAGTTGGTTCAGTATTCGCCTGTGGCTGCCAGGATCATCACTGAAGCTTGGCTGCCCTCCCTGAAGTCCTGCTGCTTTGGATGTCTCTGCTGTAGTATGTAAGACAGTTGGGGCAAGGGAACAGATGCTTCTGCAAGGTCCTTTTATCTAGTGAAATGGAAGTGCTGCACTAGCAAATAGGTACCTGTGAGAGCATACTGAAATTGGGACAAAGGTAAAATGCACTTATTTTGCATTTCATAGTGAAATTTCTTCTTCAAGAAAAAAAATATTGGGTAAAAATGAAAAAGGAACTAAAAAATTTAAGAAATTGGGAAACACAATGGAAGATCTAGTTCAACAGAAATAAAATGTGCCAGTGCAGGAAAACTTTAAACTCCATCCATAAGTTGATGGATTCTATTAGCATCTCATATCGGGCATTTTTTTGATCAATTCAGTGACAAGCTCTGTTTTCAGCAGTGATCAGAAAAGCAAAATCAACTGCTTGACTGTAAAAAACAGGGAACTCTTATGAGGCTAGAGAAAAGCACTTCCAGAGTTGGACAGTGGGAGACTGAAGCAGATGATCATGGCATTGCCTGTCCTTATTCCTCTCCTAGAAAGATGGAAGACAACCTTACATGCAAAAATGGCAGTGGAGCCATGACCTCTAAGTAATAGAGCGTTCTGAAGACTAGATATTTGCCACAATCCTGAAATCAAGCTTTCAACAACTGGATGTGGCCAGAATCAAAATTTGAAAAAAAAATTATTATTATTATTATTATTATTATTATTATTATTATTATTATTATTATTATTATTATTAATTATAATTAATAATATAATTATATTATATATAATAATATATAATTATAATATAAATAATAATAATAATAATAATAATAATAATAATAATAATAATAATAATAATAATAATAATAATAATAATATAAACAAACAACCATAGTAAAAAGAAAGATTTTGTGATGTATTTGAGTTTGATATGTTCAGACTCTCTATGCAGCAGAGGAAGTCTGGGAGGTTTACTGATATCTCAGTAGTAATATCCAAGCCTTCAAGATGCTAGGAATAACTGAGCTGCTAATAGTGCTACCCAGAGGGCAGCTTTGGGGGTTGGCTGGACTGACACCTGCAGCTTGCCCCCCATCACCTGAGACACTCCTCCATCCCCACAGTACCTCAGCAACTGAAAAACTCAGAGATGCTAAAGACAGTCGACGCTGATTTGTACACACTTGGTATAGCTAGTGACCGTAACTTCTAGAATTAATCTTCTGCACAGATTTCCCTCATTCACACCATGCAGCTTTTCAGTTGTGCCCTTCTCCCAGGGTATATCTGAGTACGATGAGGAAACAAGCAGTTTATAATATCAGCCTTAAAGTTCTAGTTTAACATGGCAACTATTCACCTGTTCAAACACATGCATTCTTGAACCCAGGCCCAAGTCACTGTGTTCAAATCTATATAATATTTATTACCAATAAGATCTATTTGCCCCTACTATCAGTGTAATACTGACATATGGCAAGAAGCCCAGGGGAGCTGGACTTTTCAAGAGATATAAATATCTCTCTCAAAACAGTAGCGAATACCTTAGCAAAGTCTTTTGAGAGAATAATTTAAGATGGAGAGTGTGTAGTTTGGTTAAGAGAGGAAAGAAGAAAGAAGACTGAAGGAGCAAAAATTGAAGTTTCTTTAATTTGAGGATATGAGGTAAAACAGGGAGTAGGTAAAGAGAAGATCAGCAGAAAGAAAAAGCATATCTGTCAATTAAATGTATTTAAACTACAGGCTAATCTCAGAAAATCTGGACAAAAGTATGTAAACCTCCTGAGCAAGGATCTGAAACAGAATAAGAATCAATAGCAGAAGCCGGAACAGGTGATTAAACAGAGCTCCTCAGTCCCCAGCTTCTGGGAGTGCAAGAACATCTTGCAATGTCATTTACCAATGGCACTGTCTCATCATCAGTTCTGAACATTCCTATTAGATACACCAAATAGCAAAGTAATATTGACATAGATGACATATCATAGGTACCTCAGAACTCTCTGTAGGAAAAAAAGAAAAAGGTAACAGCTGAGACATCACTGATTATGAACTGGATCTTAGGCTTCAGACCAATACACATTTCTCAGCAGGAAATAAACAGTAGAGACTGGAAACAGAAATTAGAGTAAGTGAAAAAGAAAAAGATGGACCACTATCACATTCCTTTGTGAAATTATCTTCACCAAAAGGGATCTCATCATAGTGATGAAAGAGATATTAAAATGGAGATTTGATAGTTTTTCAGTGTTTTGTCCAACCCACTGTTAATTATTTCAGACACTTTTTTTTTTAAACCTGTTCCTCTATATGATTATACAGCATTTCTACTCAAACCCAGCCAGTGTCTTCTACTGCTTAATTTCATCCTCACATTTCCATTTAAAAATCTCTGAAAAAAACTAAATAATCTATCTATCCTTGCTGTTCAGTCTTTAAGTGTTTATCCATCATTATTTGAGATTTAACTTAAGTTGACAAGCTAAATTAATTTGATTCTTTCAATTTTCTGTCATAAACCAATTCTTCTTGTCTCTTCATGGTGTTACATCTTTGATTTATCTGCATTTTTACTGGTATTATGAGGTTTCCAGAAAATAATGTATGATTCTATTTATGCCCTCATCCACGCCAAAAGTTGTACAGGGTCTCTGAATAAAGCTGAACACTGCAAAAGACTGCTACTTTTAAACAGGAGGCTATGCCATATTCCACTTCTGCTCCAAAAGTCAGATTTTCAACTACTTCTAGAGTTTCCAAAGTGTAAAAATTATTTCACCCCACTGTAATAATTTATGAGATTTTTAAGCTTCACTGATGGCAGTGACTTGTTTCCCAAGTGTCACAGTGTTGGATTTGATTGTTGTGGCCCTATATGCTGCAGATGGTTACCATACAGGGACAATTGAGTTAGGGTAAATTTTCGCAAAACCCTCACAGCCATGCTGGAAATCTCTCCTTGCCCCTTCCTCACTGGGTACGCTGAATATGGAGGCAGACCAGTAAATAGGAATTTTTAAAGTTCAGTAAGCGGAAGAAGCCTGGGGCACAGTCTCCCGCTTCTTCTATAGGCAGCTCTGACTCTCTTATGAAAACCTCCCTCTGAATCATCTGCCTAAAGAAAATTAGCTAGCACCTGCTTGGCTTTAAATATGTGAATAGAATAGTGACTTTGATTGGAAAATCCAGATGCTTACATTTGCGTACGCTTTAAAGTGTTTTGCTAAATCAGAGCCTAAGGACAAAGGAAACAGTTCAGAAAGTGCATCAGCAGTAGAACTGTTGCCTGTAACCTGAAAAGAACTCAAAACATTTTAGCTTGGCTATTTATTTACTTTAATATTCACACATAACTGTAATTCCTGCAGTGAGAATTACTGCAATGATATGATATGCAAGAACAGTCTTATGATACTTTCCGCACATGTAGAAGTGGAAAGCTCACAAGGGAATTTGATCTTGAAAGATTTTCAGCCTGATTTCTAAACTAGAATGCTTTGTTGTGCTTTTGGATTAGCTTCAAAAATTTTTGATACCTCCTTCCAAGGTTCACCAACCAGTGCTAATGCAGTGATCACAATTTCAGTTTTAAGCATTTGCTAAAAAGTAAAAGAAGATGACAGAAGTCTTGAAGGGGGTGAAGGGAGGGGGGCAGTGGGGAACAAATCCACTCATTCACCAACGTCAATTAGTTTGCATCAAGGAAACCCAAATATTTTTCATTTTGCTCTTAAATTCTCAGCCACCTCTGGCATTTCCCTACCACTCCCTGTCAGTTTCACATGGAGGATGTGTGATGAGGCTGTGTGGGGACATGCAAATCATGCACACATCCCTGGAAAAATGCTTGGCAAATCTGGCTTTTCAGTTTTGCATTCACTTGCCAAAAAATATTCCCTCATCCCGCAAGCCCTCCCTCTGCCTTGCCTAATTTAATTTCAAAAGTCAGAAGCTTAACAGGGACATAAGCTTCCTAAACATGCTGTCATCTAACAAGGAATGTGAATTCAAAGGTTATAATTATGATTTTCTTTAGGTGCAGAAAAGACTGTGCAATCTTTTAGATATTCTTGTCCACAAGCACTAATACAATGACAGGCTTCACATGGCTGGTGGGCATGTTTTCCCCCCTAAAAAGAGATATCAGGGTTTTTCACAACCCTGCCTTGCCAACAGGACATGAGGCTTTTGTCTCTTATGCCAGCAGTTCTGGTTAGTATAAATATTCCACATTTCAGTGCAATGAGAAGCTGAATGACTCTGTAGAGAGCTCAGGGCAAATGAGAGTTACTGACCTGCTATTTCTATTAGTCCGTTATTTTATCTCTCAAAGGGGACTTGCATACACTGAATTTTCAGGGTTTAAGTAAAAATAAATCACTCACTTTCAAAGACACCCCCTCTGCACCTTCCTTTATTTCAAGTCCTTAGGACTTTCAGGACACACATGACTGTGAATACATGTGTACATGCTTGGGAGAGAAGAAGGGAAATGATAGAGATATCATCATTTTAATCACTAATTTTGAAACAGCTGGTGAGACTGGACTATTTTCTTTAAGCACAACCATTTTGTGCCTTTATTTTCCCTCTGGTGAGGAATTCTTGCTCAAAGTGAGACTTAAGTATTTGCCAATATCCCACAGTAAATACTTTTTTTTGTCTTTTTGTACTCTTATGATGACTGGCCTTCTTTCCCCTTCAGTAATCACTGTCTAAAAAAAGAAAACCTCCAGGAGCACTTCACTTCTGTCCCTTCCCCCTGGCAGAATGCCCAGCCTCAGTATGATGCTTTTAAACCCTTCCCCCCACAGACACAAGGTTTCCACCACATTATTATCCTGCATAGTAGAGGGGGGGATGCAGGGCTGAGGGATATGATACAATTCAAGCAGAGGTACACGGAGACAGAGCTTTAGAGTACCTAACGCTTTGCATTCTATATGTGTGCATAAATCCTTACACACATGTACATACACACACACATACCCAGGCAAGACAAACCTGGTGTAACGTATTTCATAGCTGTCTTGGTTAAGAGGACTCTGCCACAAGGAAAACATAATGAATATACAATGAGTTCAGATTGCCAGGCAGCCTAAAGTGCATGTGTATGTGTCATATGCACATGCAAGTGTGCTGGTTTGGTAGAAATTCAGCAGTAATTCCACAAAGCTGAGAATAACAGCCAAAAAAGAAACAATAAAGAGCCTTTCTATTGTTGTGCAATGCGCAAGTTCTCAGATAATCATTCTACATGTGATACAACATTCTTTGCACAAGGAAGCTACTGGGAATTGTGATGATGCGTGACAATTCGGGATCCTGTCCTGGATAAACAGTGCTATCATCATCTTAAATAGGGCTGCAGATAGGTCACCAGCAGACGAAGGCTGCATTATTCAAGGCATTTTGATGGGAAAATTAAACTTGGATTTACTGAGATAAATCCTTTCAGTGCTGTAGCTTTTTCAGTCACCCAGAGAATCAATGTGTTTTTGCTATATCACTTTTACTTCTGCAGTACAGCAAAGATCTTTTGTGATAAACTGTAGTTTATTTTTTTCATTTGTCTTCCCAAATGAGCAGTCCACACAGGTCATTCAAAGCTAAGTGTCTTGCTTGCTTGCTTCCTTGTAGCCCAGTTCTAGTTTTCTGGGTATTAGCTCAAAGAAATTGCCCAGAAAAGCTAAATCAGACTATGATCTCTTTGAAGTGATGGTAATAGCATAAAAAAATGAGTCTGATATCTTTGTTTTAACTTGCTTATAGCACAGTTTCAATAGACACCAAAGTAAATATATAGACAAGTGTATCAAACTAGAATTAAGATAACCTGTGAAATGTCACTAGATGAATTCCACTGTTTGTCCAAGGTTGTGATCAATGACACCAAATGTTTAAAGCAGCACTGGCTTAAATTGTCTCTTCCCTCTGATCCCAGCTGCTTGTTCTTTTTCCATCAGCATAACTATTTGCAGGGTTGCACCATGAATGAAATCAGGAAACTGGTCCAATTAAAATAAATAAATAAATAAAACAATAGAGATGGAGGCAGAGAGACGAAATCAACTGCCGAGGCCAAAATTCCCATTAATTACTTTTTATCATCAAATCACAGTCTTAAAATACATTTCCAAGTGACTTTTAGATGTTGTGTAATGTATTGTCATGCTACACAATGTGCCGCCTTCCACAAACAGGTACAGCCCCTCCATTTGTGCCACATTAGCTGTTTGTGTGGTTGTACTCTAAGCCAGATCTGAGAAAGAATCTTCCTTGAAAAGCTGGGGTTTTAAGAGTTTTGCATTTGGTTGGTTGGTTGGTTTTGGTTTGGTTTGGTTTTGGTTTTGTTTGTTTTTTCCTGGAAAGAAGGCAGTGGGCTTGGTTTTTAAGTAGATGATTTGAGAGGCCTTTTTGAGCATGCGGCTACACCATTGAAAGGAATATCTGCTCACAGGGGGAAGGAAAGCAAGCAGGGCACTGGGGTCAGGTTGGGAGGAAGAGCTGTCACTGCTGGAATCTTCCTGAGCAACCCCAGCCCCAAAATGTGGTTTCACACACACAAATTCAGCTGCAGGCACCACACTCACCCGGAAGTTCAACACAATTGTTTCACTGCTCAGGTGAGCTAAGCCCTTATGAGACCTTTTACAGAGGCAAATCTACCACTGAATTCAACTCCTTCCCATATAAGACAAGATCAATACCAAACCTAAGGTTTGAACTTCAAGCAAGCTGGGATACTGCTTGATACTGCCTGATGTAGTATGAAAACAGCATTTCCCAGATCATTCCCCACAGGCTTGGGGCTGAGCCAGTTGGTGAACAGGTGAAAAACCTGACCACATCTTGTGCATTTGGAGCCACCTGCATACAGATGAAGAGCTTGTGTAAGATGGGAATAGAAAGCTAAATGTTGACACTGCACTCAGTCAATGAAATCTTGCAGCTAAATAAGAAGGATGCCTTGGGCAAGACCTAGTCGACCCAGATTTCGAGACTGTGTAAATAGTCTAATCCTATTTATCTGCTACCTCTCTCAGGGAAAAGCAAATCCTCCTCAGTGGTCTCTCAAAGCCCCTCTCCTGTTTGTTAGAGTTACATTTGGCCAGTTAAGGAACAGAGACAGAGTCATTTCTGTAGCCACTCACCAACAGCTCGAGTCCCAAATATCAAACACTTGCAGCAAGCTGCTTGCAAGAGTGCATGAGAGGGGAGACTGTGGCAGGTACTTTTAATAATGAATGCATTTGAGAAAGAGAAAAGAAGGGAGAAGGGAAGGGAGGGAAGGGAGGGAAGGGAGGGAGGGAGGGAGGGAGGGAGGGAGGAAGGAAGGAAGGAAGGAAGGAAGGAAGGAAGGAAGGAAGGAAGGAAGGAAGGAAGGAAGGAGGGAAGGAAGGGTCTGCTCTCACACATCTTGAGCACAAAGAAAAAACTAAATTCCCTGTGTCAGTGACCAGGGGGTCCAAAGACCATTCCAAAAAGCAATTAACATTAGCTGGAGATCACATTCACCCTAAAGCAGAGGTAGAACAAAACCAGATTACAATTATAGGGATTCAGATGTCCACAGAAGTGTCTTGTCACAAGCCAACACCCATGATCCTTGCTGTAAATCTAGTATTTATTTAAACATGAAGATTTTCACTATAACTACTACTACTATTGCAGGTCCTAAGCAACTGTGTGGAACAGCATTGACTTAGAGAAAGCGGGGGGCTGTGAAATTAAAATCGGCAACAAAATGACCCATGTATTACTAAAATGGAAAGGCTTTTTGCAAGAGAATTGTGCTGAGAATGTGAAATAAAGGTTGTCCCTCATCTGCAGTAACATTTCCCTCCCATAGCCCGCCTGCCACGAAGTGCCAGGCACAGGGCTGGGGGAGCAAGCTGGCCGTTCTCCTCTGGTGGGAAGGAGCGCAGGTTTAGCAGCTCTTCAGGCAAGGAGGGAGGGGAGGTAGGAGGCCCAGAAATTCAAGCCAGTTCCTTTCAGTTCAAAATCCTGAGCATTGTCCCCCTCTCCCATAACAAACAGTTCTTGTAGCTATTCCAGTAAAATGCAGATGTCAAATATCCTCTCTCTCTTCTTTTTTTTCTTTCTTCCAGGACTCAGGGCTCCAATGAACCAATGTAACTCTACCCTGTTTTAGATTGTGCAAAGTATGTTTACCAAGGTTGAAAGGAATTTAGTGCATACTCCCTCCCCCAGGATCTGCAGGGCTTCAGAAGGGCTGAACCAGGCAGGGGAAGAACTAGAGAGTTAAGAACTACAAAGCAGGCAATTTTGTTTAACGCATGCCTTTTTATTGTATTCTTTAATGCCTGGACTAGTGCGCACAAGACACAGGAAAAGCACATTTTTTTAGTTCAAAACGATTTCCTGCATAGATTGCCATTGCTGTTTTAAAAATACTTAATTTTGTTAAAATTCTACACCCACACTCAGAAAGGTACAGGCAGGGAACAGATTTCCCTTTTAACCAATGAGGGGGAGGGGCGCTTTAATTTTTTATTTTTTTTTAACCGAAACAATTTAAACTACTTGATTAATGCCGCAGCCACAAACAGACACATCAGTGCAACCGAAAGGTGCCACAAAGCAAGGCGGGGTGCCAACAAATAGCCGGGGGCAAGAAACAGGAAACTTGTGATTCACAGTCTCTGTAGACCAGATGAATCTCCCCTCAGAAGTGTTTGTCTCCATCAATTATAGATGGAGCCTGGCCAATCAGCCAAGATTAGACACCTGACTTTGCTGTCTGGCAGCTGGAAGCAGTAGTGGAGAGTAAGTGATAGTTTTAGGAGGCATTTCAAAACTTTACACATCTGAGGAGCACAGCAGTTCAGATACAGACTTTCTACATGGTGCAAGGTCTTGATCTCTCAAGGCACTGTGTCGCTCTCTTCAAAGTAACTGGGACACTGAGCATCCAGAAAATGCTCTTCATCTTTGCAAAATCAAATCCTAAATCTCAACAGTAAAAAAAAAAAAAAAAAAAAAATCTGAATTCACAGGCACTCTGGAGTTGTTCTTAATATGAATTGCACACATGCAATCTGAAACGTTTTGGCATGGTAGGGGTTAATTCCTTACAGACTGAAATACTTTGTTCTGTGTTGTATAAATTTGACTATGCATTTGAGCACGATTATGGCTGATTCATCAGATGAGCTACTTCTGCTGCAGCTGAAAGGGAATTTGTTACACAGTCAGGCACTATCACTTTGTGTTTGACTCTACTGGCAGCAGGGTGCTAAGACATGAACTCTGTTTGCAGGTGGTAATACTGTTTTATCTACTGGGCTTGTTTGTTGCAATGTGACTCAGTCTAAAAGTTCTACAGAGGGAGCTAGGCTCTTCCATCTGCCTTATTTTAGACATTTAAAACCAGGATTAATCACTTCCTGAAAGTGTCCGTATCTCTCGATGGATGTACAGAGTGTTCTGGACAATAGTTACATACATAAGTGAGGAGAGAAAAATCCTTCCTCTGCCATTGCTTTTTCTTATTGTGGCCAACTATTGTGAACATTCCATCTAAGTATGTACATATCTGCAATAACTACAAATTGCTATAACTCATATAACAAAGGCACCACAATTCCCCTAAATGAATAATCATCATCATCTCAAGATTAACTTCTGCATCTAAGTTTAGTGGTAATTTGTGTTTCAGCCAAGAAAGACCTTTATCATATTCTCACCACTTTCCTTTCTGCAGGTGCACATTTACCAGCCATAGTGAGTGAGCATCATGTATTTAACTATGGAGGAATAAATAATGCATAAAAAGCCTTTTTGTGAATACTCAAGCCACATTTTCAACAGATTTACATAAAGTCACATTCACCCCGTCCTTCCTTCTCCACTTTCAATGTAAGATGTATGAAATACTCATGGGAAGCAGAATTTGAGGTTAAACATTGAAATTCCCTGTGATCTTAATCTTGCTGCCTGCTGCAGTTACAGGAATATCACTATGGTAAGATATCTTCATCCAATCCAGAAAACAGAGACAATACCACATATACAAAGAATTACAGCTGGCATACCCAAATAAAACACAAGTCACAGAACCACAGAATGTTCGGGGTTGGAAGGGCCCTCTGGAGGTCATCTAGTCCAACCCACCTGCTAAAGTAGATTCAACTAAAGGAGATTGCATACGAATGTGTCCTGGCAGGTTTTGAATGTCTCCAGAGGAGACTCCACAACCTCTTTGGCAGCCTGTTCCAGTGTTCTGTCACCCTCAAAGTAAAGAAGTTTTTCCTCATATTCAGATGGAACCTCCTGTGCTTCAGTCTGTGTCCATTGCCCCTCATTCTGTCATTGGGCACCACTGAAAGGAGTCTGGTCTCATCCTCTTGACATCTACCCTTGAGATATTTATAAACATTGATTAGATCCCCTCTCAGCCTTCTCTTCTCCAGGCTGAACAGACCCAGCTCCCTCAATCTCTTCTCATAAGAAAGATGCTCCAGACCCGTCATCATCTTTGTGGCCTGCTTCTGGACTCCTTCCAGCAATTCCTTGTCCTTCTTAAACTGGGAAGCCCAGAACTGGACACAGTACTCCAGATGCAGGCTCACCAGGGCAGAGTAGAGAGGGAGAAGAACTTCCATCAGCTTGCTGGTCACAATTTTCTTAATCCACTCCAGGATACCATTGGCCTTCTTGGCCACAAGGACACATTGTTGACTCATGGTCAACTGCTGTTGACCAGAACTCCCAGGTCCACCTCTGCAGAGCTGCTTTCAGTCAGGTCAATCCCTAACCTGTACTGGTGCCTGGGGTTATTCCTTCCCAGATGCAGGACCCTACACTTTCCCTTGTTGAACCTCATTAGTTTCTTCTCTGCCTAGTGCTCTATCCTGTCCAGGTTTTGCTGAAGGGCAGCACGGACTTCTGGTGTGTCAATCCTTACTCCTAGAAGTCACAGACCTTTAATATGATCAGCTCGAGTCATTTCAAACCAGTAGACTCACTGACCCATAAAGTACTTAGCCTAGCAGGACAACAATATTAGTTGAGATCCCAAGATTCTATCACCATCTACAAAATACGAACAACAGTAAAAGCCAGAAGGATGGGAAATTTTGTTCGCAGGCAATATGTTAATGGAAATCAAGGCATATTATTGGTATAAATTATTTGCCCAGTGGTATTTGTAGAGTAACACTTTGAGGACCTCCAGAGCCCCCTCGTTTTTGAAACTAGAAGTACTTTGTTTGCTTTTAAGTCAAAGAATGTTTTCTGGCTCCCTATCTTTCCTTTTAATCTGAAAACCTCTTTTTTTTCCAGCCATCACAGCCTAAATGTGCAAAGACAGAAAACAAGTAACTCTTTTGCACTGCTTCTAGAACAACAAACAAAAAACGTGAACCAGGGGAGGTTGCCACCTCAATAATAACCATGCACAACCTTTTGTTGTGTTAATAATAGTCAAACATGCAAAACCTGTCAAAAAAAGCTGAAGGTCTCTTCTCTGAGGCACTCTGAGGTCTCAGAGGTTTGTACTCCTTCTGTTTCAGCATGACATGCATTGTCTTTTTGGCACTGTGATTATCTTTGCCTCATTGTCTGCCTCAGGAAAAGATATCATTTACGGTGCCACCTTTGTGACTCTTTAGACATCAGATAACCTACTTAATGATCACTTCCCAGATGCTGAGAAATTTGGACTTCACTGACATGTGGGACCTTCATGGCAATGTACCCACTGTCAGAAAGGATTTTCTTCCTCCTCCTTTCCTTTCCTTTCCTTTCCTTTCCTTTCCTTTCCTTTCCTTTCCTTTCCTTTCCTTTCCTTTCCTTTCCTTTCCTTTCCTTTCCTTTCCTTTCCTTTCCTTTCCTTTCCTTTCCTTTCCTTTCCTTTCCTTTCCTTTCCTTTCCCTTTCTCTCTCTTTCTCTTTCCCTTCCCTTCCCTTCCCTTCCCTTCCCTTCCCTTCCCTTCCCTTCCCTTCCCTTCCCTTCCCTTCCCATAGTAGATAGGCTTTACAGAAAAGCCAGACAGTACATGAGGCAGGCAAAAGTAGCACAATTGGTATTGCATTGTTACTGTTCTTTTTTTCCTCTTCCTCTCCAGAGATCCCCTGCCTTAGTTTTTCTCCATCATTACACTAGATTTATTGCTCCAGTAAATTTCTGCAAAAGGAGAAAAAGAAGGTACTTGAAGACCCTGGGGACTACCAGCATGGATCTCCTGGCCACTCAGCCCTGCATTGCAACAAAAGCATTCCAGAGGGTTCAATTGTTTCACTCTCAGCTAGAGCAACTGGGATGAGCAACAGAGGGAGTGGGGGACAGAAGGGAAGGGAAGGAAAAGGGTGCATGTTTGGAAGAGCGAGATGAAAGAAACCTCTGGAAAGAGATGGGAAGCTGGGCTGGTGCTATTGATGGCCCCAAGGGATACGTAGATGAGAGGAGGAAGAGCAAAGGAGGAGTGAGGCAAAGGCTCCCAGTTCTGCTAGTGAACAGTGTTCCCATAAGGGGGCTGCTCACCTTTGGGAAATGAAATGGTGCTGCCTTGTCTGTTACATCTTTTATTTGACTTTGAATTCAAGTGAAACATTATCTTTCTCTTTTCTGATGTTATTTGGTCTGGCTGTGTTCTGTAGTGGAATACACTGCATGACTGTTTTACCTCTTTCACTACAGTAATTTGCACACTGGAAAAGGGAGAGGTGTAGAGATCTTGTGAGATGGGCCATGGAAGTGTCATACCATGTTCAAAACTTTACTTAGCATGACTGTGTGCATCATTTAAAATCTGACAATCCCCATTCTCACACTGCACTTCATTTAAACCTGACATTCCAGTTACCTGGAGCAAGTGCTTTGATGAAGAGAAACTTGGAGGGTAATCCACCAGGACACATTAAACTGTTACAAGTCATAAAACATCTGCACCCAATAGCAAGCTTTAAAGCTGAATGGATAAAGCTATTAAACACATAGCATTGCTGGGCTGAACTCTTCCCCCTGTGAGCACACTCAGCTGGTTCGCTCACAAAAGGTTTTCCCATGATTGTATCATGAGCAGCTCATATGATTTTAATTTCAAGTAAGGAAGACAGCTAGCAAGAGCTGAGTTAGGACAAATTTGCATGCTTCTGGTGAACACAAAACAGAGAGCATATAAGATTCCTGAAGTATTTACTGAGCATATGATATGAGATGTCTTTTCCCATCACATCTGCTATACGACTTTATAAAATGATGAAAACACCAAGAATAAGCTAAAATGAAATAATACTCAAGTAGAATGGAAAAGCCACCCATGCAAGAAAATTGTATGTTTTACAAAGCCATGGTACTTCTGAGTATCAACCCTTTTTATTCCATTCCTACTTCTGTGCACAGAAGTGAACAGGGGACACGTGGTGACACCCAGTTCCAGCTCTGCTCTGAAGTTCAGCAGAGCCACCAGCATCCTGACTGGGCACAAGGAAAGCTCCTACACATACCCTAGTTAGCAAAGATCAAGCAGAACACAGCGTGAAAGGATTATGTCCTCTTTATATCCAAACACTGTTACTATCTTTGCTGGCTGAGACTAAATAGAGGTTGTCCTAGGTTTCTTTCTAACAGCCTTACACAGACATGAAATCACCCATCCAAGTATGATTCCAAGGGACCATGTTTAGTTTTTTAAGGGGGAGCTGAAAGCAGTCCTCAAAGGGGAAGGAGTAGAGGCATTGTCTGTATGGTCTCATAGAGTCCTACTGATTTTGTCTGAGAGAGATGACCTTATCTTTGATCCACTCACCTCTTCTTAGCATTGCCAAACCCAACACAGATTCTAATCGGTGGAAACCACATTCATTAAAATCTGTAATAATTTCTTCCTGGTCCAACAACCATTACTTCTTCCTTATTTTCCATGTGTGGACTGCCATTTTCAACATAGGAAACAACTTTTTGTTGCCACAGGGTCCACAGAGTCCAGTCTAGATAAGAACCAGGATCTCTGCTTCACTAATATTTTCACCATTTTTTTTTTCCACTCAGAAGTAGAATGAAGAAGAAAAAAAACCATTTATTTCTAGACAGATTCTCCAAACAAAATCCTGGTGATTCAGCCAAAATTCTGTTTCTATAAATCAATATTCCTTTCATCTTTACCAGTGATAAACTCCTGACACTGAAGATTAATTTCCTCTACAAAACTTCACACTCTTTACAAAGTAGCATTTTCGAAAAGTAAAATGTTAAATTGAAAAATGGCCATCCTGCTGCACCTAGCATATTTCTGGGTAATCTTGTCTGCAAACATTAACTCAGCTACCACCTCTAGCCTGGGCAATCGCTTGAGCAAACATTCATTCACTTACTATCTCCGAACAGGCAACTCACAAAGCTATATTTTTGCTATAGGTCTATCTTCTTTAAATCAAACAGAAATCTCAGGTTGATTCTCTGTTCACTCAAGGACAGTTTCCTTCATGTATATTGTATAAGATATTTACTCTTTGGATTGTCATCTGCCACTCAGACCACTCCTTAGGTCTTCATTGGCAGGGTATATTTAAATTTCGTAAATCCCAGCTGCATATAATCTCCAGGGCAAGTCTTAACGCAGTAGACAACTGCTTACACAAGCAAAGCAAGTACATGAGATTGTATGATACTATCCCTATACTAAAAGCAGTATAGGAATTTGGACAGTACAACACTGTCTAAGACATTTTTCCTATATTCCTGTCTTTCATGCTTTCCCATATGACCACTACTGCTCTTATTCACTCATTAAAATTCCCATAAGTATCATCTTCATGTTTTCTCCCATGTTTTACTTTCTGTTTGGGGGAAGTTTCTAGTTAACAAAGACATTTCATTAAACTATTTAAAATTCTTTCTTAGTAATCTCTCTTGCCAATCAGTCTTCAGAAATAATTGGCAATGCTTTAGGTAATGGTGTGATGAAGCCACTGTCTTACTGCTTCTTTAGATTCCTCTATTACTTGTCTCAAGTGATTTGCTTTCACTGACTTATACCACAGGCTCTTTGCAGCAGGTCTTCCCTTGGTGTCTTAGGCACACTGTAAGGCAACTCATACTGCCACTCGAAAGAAGAAAAAAAAAAACAAAAAAAAAGAATCAGAACCATTGTATATTCCAACATAGCATCACTCTTTTCACAAAGACCCATGATCCCAGGCAATATTTCTCACACTCCCGTTGTTCCACGTAATCGTGATGAAACATTTGTCCTTTCAATATGGCACAAACTAACTATTCACTTATGAAAGCCCACTCTCTTGCAACGAACATATTTTGGAGAGTCACAGATAATGTCATTCACTGTTTTAACTCTCCAAGAAAGGAATGCATAGTATGTGTTGCAATGAAGGCATAAGCTTCAGTTACTCTGGGAGCCATGGCAAGAAAGTTCTTCAAATAAAAATAACATCAACATGCACATCTTAAATTTAAACAAGACTTTACGTCTATGAAAAATACCTGCATTTTTTCTAAGATAAATTACCGTGTATTAATATATTAAAAGATACAAACTTTTGCTATTGCCAGGTCCACCTGATGATAGCTGATGAAAATTCTAGGCTAGATAGATACCAGTACATTTTATAGGTTTCAAACAATTATCCATACCTGAAGAAGAATATTACATATGAATCACTCACCCAAAATCGAAAGCTAAAGAACTTGCAGAAAAAAAAAAAATGTTGACATTTGTAATACTTCCTGAAAACATTGTTTTCCTAAGATTTCCTTAGTCTATGTACAGCTGACAGACATTTGGTGTTTTGTGTAAGGATTATTTTGCACATCAACTTAGGGTGGCATCTCTGCAACAGATACCTCACTGGAACTTCTATGTCTTAAATTTTCTCAGCAGGCTGGAATAATATATCCTGGCTTCCTGAACTTTTGTAGCATCTTGCTTACAAATTGCATATGTATTCCATATCATTTTAGGGAATAATATGATTTTAGCAGTCTGGAAACCATTTCAAATATTTCTATTTGGATGTCAGCCAGCCAGGGCTAATTTTGTTATACAGTAATCTGTAAAGATGCATTAGACTAGATTTTACCTGTCTCCTAAGCCATTGTATAGTTTAAAGGTACGCTACAAGAAGCATTTCTGTACTTTTTCTGTTACCTTTTTCTGGGAAAAAAAAAATCATCTTTGTAAAACAATCAATTAAAATCATTTTAATGAAATCATGTACCCAACAGGAACAATGGCTTTACCAACAAAACTTGACAAAAAAGTGTGATCTGCTGTTCTATTAAAGGAAATAGAGACTATTTTCATGTTCTAGAACAAATGTGATTTTAGCTTCAGCAGACCATTAATGGCTTCAGTTTACTGAAATGTAAAAGGAGATGAGTTAAACCATCCATTCTAGTGGCTGTGAACGAATTAAATTTAGCAGCATATAAAATTTCAGGTTTGCTGATGTCACAGATCTTTCACTAGAAATCCTCTAATAAGTAAAGATCTAGGAGACATGATCCAGACCACTTCTAACTCAGTTTGAGACCTTGGCATCAGCTTAAAAATTCAGTCTCTTTTTTAATGTGTCTAATAGAAAATTTTTGAATCAATAACTTGCTTTCTGTCTTGGACTAACATTGGCCAGATAATAGAAAAAATAATTCCTATTATGGATTTTAAAATGGCTCACCTTCCTTCTGTGACTTCAGGAAGCAAACCTGTTCTAGTACAGTTTTCCAAACAAAAGGCATCATTTTCAGTGGTTCTGAGAATTAGTAGTTTCTCTGAATCTCCAAGTCATTGAGCTGGGAAGGGACCTCCTGAGATCACCTGGTCTACCCACCCTCCTCAGAACAGGGTCAACAAGAACAGGTTGCCCAAGACCACGTTCAGCTGGATTTTCAATATCTCAAAGGATGGAGCATTTACACCCTCTCTAGGTTTGTTCCAGTGTTTGACCACCCTCACAGTAAAAAAGTTTTCTTATGTTTAAATGGAGTTTTCAGTATTTCAGTTTATGCCCATTGACTTCCCTGTCACTGAAAAGTGTCCAGCTCCCTCTTCTTCATTCCTGCTCCATCAGGAATTATACAAATTTATAAGATCTTCTTCAAACTTCTCTAGGTTGAACAGTCCAAATTCTCTCAGCCTCTCCATGTATAAAAGAGGCTCCAATCCCTTAAACATATTTGTGGCTCTGCACCAGACTCTCTCCAGTATGCCCATGCATCTTTTGTACTGGGGAATGCAGCACAGGATCTGGTATTCCCGATGTGCCTCACTAATGCTGAGTAGAGAGGAAGGATCATCTCCTTTGACCTGTCAGTGATGCAGTTCCTGGGATGCAGCCTAGAATATCGTTGGGCCTTCTTTGCTGCACAGACACATTCCTAGCTTCTGTCTAACTTTTTGTCCAGCCTGACCCTCAAGTCCTTTTCTGCAAAACTTCTTCCTACCAGCCTGTACAAATGCATGGGGTTATTACTTCCACAGGTGCAGGACTTGGCCTTTCCCTTTGTTGAACATCGCAAGATTCCTGCTGGCCCACTTCTGCAGCCTGTCAAGGTCCCTCTGAATGACAGGACACCCATTTTGACTATCAAACCACTCCGTACAGTTTTGTGTTGTCTGAAAAGTTGCTGAGGATGCATTGTGTCCCATCATCTGGGTGATTCGTTAAGATGTCAAACAGTATTGACTCCTGCCATGCACCAGCAATGACTGGCCTCTAACTGGATATTGTGCTGGTGCTCACAACCCTTCCAGTACACTTCATTGTTCACTTATCTAGCCGATCCTTGGTCAGTTTCTCCATGAGGATCTTCTGGGAGACAGTGTTGAAAGCCTTGTCTGTGAGGTGTTATGTGACTTCAAAAGCCACGTTGAAATCAACACAAACAGGTAGTCATTTTGTGGTAGAAGGCTACCAGATGAAGTATGATATCTCTTTCATAAATGCATGGTGACTATTCCTGGCCACCTTCTGGTTCTTCATATGTTCGGAAATGGCTTCCAGGATGATTTCTTCCATCACCTTCCCATGCTTTAAGGTGAGGCTGATCTGCCTGTAGTTTTCCCTAGGGGTGGCATTTGTCTTCTCCTTATACTCAGGAACCTACCCTGACTGCCACAGCCTTTCACAGGTAATCAAGAGTAGCCTCCAAAGGACACTGGCCAGCTTCCTTGGCACTCATGTGTGCATCCCATCAGGTCCTGAGGACTTATGTATATCTGGTTTAAGTATTCCCTAAACTGATCCTCCTCCACTTCCTTGCTCCAGACTTTTCCACTGCTCTCAGGGACTTGAAACTGCTGAAGACAAGTCTTACCAGTAAATACCTAGATGAAGAAGACATTGAATTCCTCAGCTTTCTCCATATCCTTTGTGACGAGGTCCCCTGTGCCATTTAGCAATGGGCCTACATTTTCCATACTCTTGTTTTTGCTATTGATATAGCAGGTCTTCTTGTTGCCCTTCACGTTGCTTGCCAGATTCAATTCTTTGGCTTTCCTAACCCCATCTCTGCATGCTTGGACAGTGTCTCTATATTTCTCCTGGGTCACCTGCCCCTGCTTTTGTCTCTGGTACACCACCTTTCTACAGCTGAAATTATTCAGGATATACTTAGTCCTCCATGAAGGCTTCCTGCCACCTTTGCTTCCCAGCCTTAAGGATGGGCACAGGACAGGACTTTGCGGCCAGAGCCTTTCCCACCACCCCAGCCAGGAGTAGGATGGGTGGGAGGCACCAGAGCAGCCTCAGCCCCTGGCACCAGGCAGCTCCCTGGGGACAGGGATGGGTCAAAGCTGAGCTGGGACATGGACATGTGGATGGGGGTCAGGATCAGTCCCATTGAGGAAAGTCAGGATCAGACAGTGTTTCAAAAGTAAAAATTCTAGATTTTTAAAGCTTTTTTTCTTTTTATACTTTTTTTTTAATTTGAAGTAACTTTACAGATTCAGCAAAATATGTGAAAATACACCATCCATATCCATATTACATGACAAAAAAACTTTCATCCATTTATACTAAGTACATCCAGGGAGGTTTTTTCTCTATTCCATGTTTGGAAGTAGCTTGATGTATCCTTGATACAACTAGCTTGATGTACCCTTTCCATCCCTGATTCCAAAATTGCTGGGGCCAAAATATACTTGCCTATTGGAACACCAGAGTGATAATTTATTCTAATTTTAATTCTAAAATTGAATGTACTTTTTTTTAAATCTAAAGTATTAATAATACTACTTTGATATGGATTTTTCAAAATATATGATCCTGGCAAAGCTCATGGAATCCCTTTTAAATAAGCTCAAATACTAATCAGTGTATACAGCCTGTAAATCTCACGAACCTCCAATTCAATTTATTGTAAATCTTTTTATTTTTCAATGTACATTTTACAAAAAGGTAACACATCAATGACTAGCTCTGTTTTGTTTGTTTGTTTGTTTGTTTAAAGCCTATCCAAATACATACCTCAAGCTAAGCTTAAAGTGGTCCCCTTCAATTCCGTCAAAGCTGTGGATTTCAGAGAGGCTTTGTCAGAAATAAAATGGAGATTGAGAATGTGTATAAAGGAGCTTTCAGAGGAAGGGCCATATACTTAGTTTCGTTTATAGCTTTACCTTCACTTAGGTTTATATATATCTCCTATCTCTCCTTGTGAAAAAAAGGTCCTGCATGTATTTCATTGCACAATCAGTGACAGAATTATTACTTCTCTTAAAATATGAGTGCAGCTGAACAGTACTTGCAATCCTTATGAGGATTTCCTATTCAAATTAATATACTAGATTTTGTGTGAGGTGCTATTGAGAGGGCCAGTTGCATATTCTGGATTACATATGGAAGAATGTGACAAAATAAAAATTATCCAAATGATCCCATCTTGACAACAAATCCTTGTGCAGTTTATTTTTTTAATCTAGCCCCATTTCACATAAGACAGTCCAGACACATAGAGCAAATTAGCTCAGAGTTCATATAGATAAGTAAGTGGAAAAACTCAATAGGAAAAGTACGATTCAAATTGGTAGGCTTATATTTCCAGACCAGAGGTGAAAACAGGAAACTTAGTCCTCCCACTTAACACTATGGAGTTTGTGATACAAACTCTAGGGCCACACCTTCCCTCCCCACTCTTTAGCTTATATTTAGGTCACATCTTCTTTCATGTGACTTTGCTCTTCCAGATGCTTAATATATATTTAAAATAAACAGATCAGCTTTTTTGCTACAACAACCCACAGGAGAAGGAGGCCCCTAGGGAGTAATCTTCTGGTTTTCTCATTAATATTATTCTTTGGCCTTTCTATGTGTAGTGCTATATATTTTTACTGGTGATACTAAAAGATGTGTCCCCTTTTCTATTTATCTAATGGCAAATAATAATGCACATTAGGTCATGACCATGCAGTCAAGAAATTTCTCTAGGCAGTGAATGAGCAGATTGATTATTCACTATGGTTTCTTTAAAGCCTTTGCAATAGAGTAATATCTGGTTTGGACAACTATTCCAAACCACAGGTATTTGTGTCAAGTCCTTCTGTAGGAAATCTAAGCTTTCCAATTTCACATACAACACAGACCACAGCTGTTTTAATGCACATCAGCTCACTGCAAACAGGTGTTGATAAACTCCAATACAAATTGTGCACTTGCTCATCTGCAACACCAGTTACCACTCCTAATTTAAATAGCCCAACAGACTGGTGGGTTTTTTTTATTTTTGTTTTTTTCTTGCAACCTCTTCAAGCTTTATAGCTTCATTACTCTAGGAGTTGGATGACATCCTTGAAAGCAGAGACCTTCCAAAAGACTGTAGATGCTACACTGGCTAAACAACTCCACATGAATCCCAGTGTTCCAGCAAAGCAGTTAATTCGGCTATTGTGTGTATAACCAGAAGAGTAATGCGGAAAAGCAGAGCAGAGATGAGTAGTGAAGCTTAATATAGGATACTGATAAGAGTAATGCTTATTTTTTGCTTCTGGTTCTCACATTTTACAGTGTTGATGCAATGGCAAAGGTACAATGAAAAGTCACAGAAGTGATCTGAAGACTGAAGGAAATATTTCACAATGAGAGTTAAAGAGCTCATTCTGCTTCAGGGGTGTCAAACATTTTCTCCAGGGGCCACATCAGCCTCCCAGTTGCCTTCAAAGGGCCAAATGTAATTTTAGGACTGTATAACATTTATACAGTTACACATTTATACAGTTATACATTCATATATACCTACACACACACACACACACACATATGTATTATACAGTGCTAAAATTCCTGTTCTATTTAGCTCATCAGAAAACATGCCAAGAGATTGTGTATAAGTACTTTCACAAGGAGGAATCACCAGTTATTGAAGGCCTTTAAATGTAGTAAAGAAAGAAAAAAAATCAGAAGCTGAAAAAAGGTCTCAAGAAAATTCAGGTGAGGAATTGGGCATAGAGATTTGATAGCGAAGAAGATTAACCATATGAACACTGTGGCAGATGCACTTGACATCCCACAGCCAAATCAGTAGAAGTTGGGTCCAGACTCCAGAGGTAAAGGCCTGAGCTGCAGCCAGACCAAGAACTTTTAGGAAACACACAGGAAGCAGAACAGCACACTGAACACCAATAAATTGTGGGTGCAGGGAGCCTCGTACATACCTTTCCCACTGTATGCACTTTAACTACGAGTCAACCACTTTATTTTATAAACATGACAGCCTATGTGAGTCTACTTTGAGCTCTCTCTGCTAAATAAGCTGGCTGTATGGCAATGGTTTTACCACTCACAGGTCAGTGGATGAACCCAATTTAAGTTTAATATTAATCATTTATCTTAAGTAAATGCACACTAAATATAAGGAATCATTTAGAAGTATAAAGTTGTATGATTTTTAATATACTCTTTGCTTCATGTTACTTAGTGAGCTGGATTTGCTAAAATCTTAAGCTGTAAAGTTCCGCTCATTTTTACCAAAGGCAACTACAAATGACACTGAACACTTGCAAGACAAGGTCTCGTTTGCACTTTGCTGGGAAGAACAGAACAGTTATCAGAGAGAGAAGATGCCTGAAAGTTTGCTTCATGAACAGGTATAGGCTTCTGGAGAGAAGGTAAGCAGCATTCGGCTTGGCATATTTCCCCCATGCAGTAAATAATAGAGTGAACCTGCCACCAAACTCTTTTCAAGTCTCACCTCTGAGAAATCTGCAACAAGCATCTCTTGATGTCTTCAAATCATAATACCTTTCTGGAATATGTAGCTATCTCTCTAGAAGATCCAATCTCGAAAAAGATAAATTGTAACAAATTAGCTAACTCTTTCTCAGATAATTTTATGTAACTGTGGTTAAATGTATGTGTCTTTGAAATGGAGGAAAAAAAAAAATAGACTAAGCAGCAAACAAAGCCAGAACATGAACTGGGAACACAGCCCACAACCAAGCCAAGAGAGAGCTGTTGGAATAAGTACTGATTAAAAAAGAGCTCAGGGCTTTGAGGAAAGATAACATCTCTCCCCATTTGATGTTTGTTGTACTGAAGAAAAGAAGCCTTTGTACATTTTTTATAAAATAAATAGGATTTTAGCATCAATTTCTCTTTCCTACTGACTTAAACAACTCAACAGAATCTGGATTTCTGGCTAACTGCTCATGTTAGAGAAAGATAACATTGCGTTTTATGGGCTCAGTACAGGGAGCAAGAGGCACAATTCAGAGGTCTGTTACTGACTAGAAACTTACATGATCTCCTCAGTCCTTTAGTTCTGTGAATCTGTGAATTCCCTGAATATTTGTTGATATGTCTTTCCAGCTTAATACAACAAATCTGAACTAATGTCTACAGCTCTACTGCTTTACATTCCTAATGCTCTTCAGTGAAACTTGACATTGAGAGCATATTAAAAGTAGTTGGAAGATGTTCATGCAGTCAAAGCTGATACAGAGAAAGATCTCCAAAGTCAATTTATTTTCCCATCATCTCTAAGTGCATATCATCATTTCCCAGGCTACTTTGGATTTTTTTTTTCCTTTGTACTGTTTTGGTGGCTCCAGACAGTTTTGCATTACATTTGACTGGTGTTATCTTGGTTATAGTATCTTTGTTCCTCTGTTAAAAGTGTGCCCGATAAGATATGCCCTTAGACTGAGCAGAGCAGCACTGTGTGTTCCCACCAAACTTACCTCACTTCAGCTCTCTCTCAATAGTCCACGAAGCTTGGCTGTTTTGACATATAACAGAATGACACTAATTCACAAAGGCAGAATTCATTGGATAGTATTCATATGATTTATTTGATTATTGGTATGTTTTTGTGCCTTAAATTATTAAACAAATCATTCCTGACAAGAATGGACAAACTCTGTAAAACTCACCAGTGTCTGATTTCTAAAACCTTGTTTTAGATATTAGTTTACTACCTTTATTAAATGCATAACTGGGGATTTCCACGTACTAAGCAGTGCACATCAAAAGATTCCTGTTATTACCTCTTACCCACAGTGCAGATACAGGAAAAAAAATGACCAAAGTACTAATGCTGGTTTGTAAAACTTAGAAGAAAAAGTTTTCTCCTTGAGTTTTCAGCACTTCTGGTCACAGCTGCACACTAAAAGATCAGCCTTTTTTTAGCCATATTTCAGTTGATTCTAATTCAGTTTCCCAAAATTAAAGTATATCATTAAAATCTGAAAATGTTATTCTAACTAGAAATCTATACCTAACCCGGTGCTGTGTCATCAAAGCCTCCGAACTTCCGAGTCACATTCATTCACTCTTGATGCAAAAAGACGTATTTTCAAACAACCACCTCTACAGACTTAGCCTTGATTCTGACCGTCAGGTGTGCCTTTTGGGACTCTTTCCTCACAGTCCGTTGTAAGAGTCTGCAGTCACATTTTGGTCTGTTACACCTGCACAGGACTACTGCCTTCCTTGGTAGAGCCAAAAGCCCAAATAAATCCATATTAGTTACTCTGTTCATAAGCTTAACAGCAAAAGTTCAGGTCCCTCAGTAATAGTTGCATTGGCTCTGCAGGGATGAAGAGAGGAAAAAGAAATACAGATTTATTTCTGTGCCACTAGTGTGAATAAGTTTGATGGACTAAATTCAAGGCTCAAATGGGTTGAATAAGAAAATGACATTTAAATTGTAAAACAGCTCTTGAGATTCTCCAGAATGGAATGTGTTCCCAGGATTCTTAACCAAAAATACAGAAGTAACGAGGGCGATAATAACATGGTTTCCCACCTCTATACTTTTGCTGTGCTGACTTTCACATCACTGATAGTGTTGCTAGTAAAGGGGTTGAATGAATGAAGCCTGCAATTACATCATTTAAGCAGTGTTATCTTTTATAATATTTTCCTCCCATAATCTTTAACAGAATATAGATTACAGTTAACTCATGCTAAATCTATCACTTTCAATACATAGAGCCTGGTGCAGTTGTTATCTATTTCAGCTACGCTTTAGAACTGGATTGCATAACAGTACCCACAGTCTTTTGTTACTTGTGTCATCCTTCCTGTTATGTGGCATCGTTCACACTATTCATATTCACATCTTGTACATTCTGAAATGCATCAGAGCTCTCTACATCTTCCACAGTCAAAGTGTAGCTTAGCATCGGAAAAAAAGCATTATTAAACTGATTTGCCAGAATGTTTGATTCATGTATGCAGGAAGCATTCTCTCAACTCTCTAGGGATGGGAATTTCCAATCCTTAGAGAATTTTGAATTTGTTTTGAATTACATCAGAAAATGAAATATTTACTCACCAGGATTATATAAATTTTCTTTGCATTTCAGACAATTCAGAACCTAAATGACTGAAAAAAATTAAAAAAAAATGTACAATTTGACAATTTCACTTTGTTTTAATAATAAAAAATGCACATGTAAAAGTATTTCAAAGTGAAAAAATTACAGTCTCCATTTTGACACTATAAAAATCACAGAAGTTTGAGTTTGTTAAAACTTGTCCTTCTTCTTCAAAATGGAGTTTCAGCAACAAAGATCGAGTTGTGTCAAGTGGTTGGATTTATATGAAACTGCATTCTCTGATAGATTATTCAGCCACAGCTCTTCCAGCCAGCCCTAGTTAATATACACAGAACGGAGCCAACAGAACAGGAAGATGGTTAGTGACTTATCACAAGGTATATTGTACTAAATGGCTTTAACACAAGTAGAAGCAAATATTCCTGAGTACCTTACTATATTGGTTTAGAGACTGATTGAAGCATCATCTAGCAATCTGTTAGGGTCTGCAATATAGAAACAGATATCTCTTAAATATATAATTTTGATTTAGTTTGCCTAAGAGTATTACATATCAGCTGCTGGAGTTCAAGAATATCTTGTTAAATTTGTGCATAGCACTGAAGTCCTGTTCTGAAAACTCAACAGGTAAACATGCTACAAACATATGATTCCTCCCAATGGACAAGATCCTAATTTGTTGCCATCATCATTATATCTTTATACATTCTATATTAATGTGCAGTTCAGCTGCATGAACTTCATACAATGAGAACAGGTCTGGTTTATTATAGCTGGACCTATACACAGGGTAGAAAAAGAAATATTATTAGTAGCTACCCTCATTTTACAGGTGGGAAGCTAAGGCACAGAAAGATATTTACTTTCACAGTTTGTTTGGGCAAAAGTGCTAACATTGTACATTTCTGAGCCTTCTCTGAGTGCCCTTGCTGCAATTTCAGTTTAGTGGGAGTGCAGAAAACTGTGTATAGCACGTCTTCTTTCTGAATCTGTATGAATGTCCCTCATGAGTGTCTCAGTGACATACCCACAAAGTGCATTTTGACAGCCAAGCTATTCTGCCCCTTCTGCAGACTAGTTTGCTACTATTCTGAATGGAAAGTCCAGGTTGTAATGACCCAGCACTATCGATACAGTGTTGCCAGCTGTTGATGATACTTTATTCCCATCAAGTGTCCAGACAGAATCACAGAATCATATAGGTAGGTTGGCAGGGACCTCCTGAGATTGTCTAGCCAATTACCCATCTCAAGCAGAGTCACTCAAAGCAGGTTGCCCAGGACCGTATCCAGTTGGATTTTTAATATCTCCACAGATGGAGACTCCACAGCCTCTTTGGGTGACCTGTTCTTGTGTCGAAATTCCATGTTTTAATTTGTGCTCATTGCCTCTTATCCTGTAAGTAAGCCTCAGTAAGAGTCTAGCTCCCTCATCTTCATTCCCTCCCATCAGGTATTTATACACATTGATAGGATCCCCTTCAACCTCTTCTTATCCTGAAGGAAGAGGCTGAACAGACCCAGCTCTCTCAGCCTCTCTGCATACGAGAGATGCTCCAGTCCCTTAGTCATCTTTGTGGCCCTTCACTGGGCCCTCTCCAGTATGTCTATATCTTTCTCACGCTGGGGAGCCCAGAACTGTGCCCAGCACTCCAGATGTGTCTCACCAGTGCTGAGTAGAGAGGTAGGATCATGTCCCTCCACCGGCTGGCAGTGCTTCTCCTAATGCAGCCCAGGATGCCTTTGGCAGAGGAAGATGACTGTTGTGATAAGTAAACAGCAGGACTTCCTGTAAAGAATATGACTATCTGAAAAAGCTTATTTAGTAGGTGAAAACACACTGCAATATGACAGACTTGAGTACAAGTGGTGAACAAGTCCCAAACCCAGGTCTGGCTATCAAGCCACAGTGGTATGCAGAACTTCTGGGGTAATTTACCTGTGTCTCCATGCAGAGCTCTGTAATCCCAGTAAGACAACTAGCTCCTTCTAAACCACACTGGTTGTTCTTCCTTCTCATAACAGACTACAACGTAGGCAAAGCCATAAAACTTACCTGCTTCTATAGCTGGTAAAACAACTGAACTTTTGTTTTACACATTAGTGCTACAACAACCAGTTAAATTTTGCATGAGCTAGCTTCTAACTTAAATAATGTACTGTAAGTACCTTTTTCTTTAATGATTTCTTGGAGAAAAATTACTAGTTAAAGCTTATCTGTGGGTACGCTGCTGCCTTACATTACTTCTGTTAAGTGTCTAATAGATCTGCAATCATGATCGTGGTACATACAGAACACTTCAAGGATTTTTGATGGGGTCTTATTGACTCCAAACTACAATTACACACCTATCAAGTGAAAGGCTATGTGGTAGCATATGTTATTTGAAGGTAAGACTGATCCATATTATTCTAAGGGGCTCTTCTTTTACTCTTATTATTTTTATAGCTACTATCATTATCATTACCCAGCATTATCTGAGAATCAGTAGATTCATTTAGTGAAGGGTTTTTTTTCTTTTCTAATCTATCACCATGTAACATTCTTGAAAACTAAGTAAATGACAGGCTAGGTCAGCAACCTGGTGTTTGAAGTTATCACAAGTAACAGTATGTTATATCATTTTTGTGAACAACACATACATTGGTTAGGCCCTACCTAAACTGACCACAGACACAGTGTCAGTGGCATCTTTCAGAAAAGAAATACACACAGAATAGTTTTTGGAACAAAAGAACTTTCTCTGAAGATGAACCATCTTGGGTAAACAACTAGCCTGTATTTACATTATTCACCATTTTTACGCAAGCATTTTTTCATGGAAGATACACAAGAACTGACAGTGGATAAATAACTGCGAGGAACAGAAACCTCATTTACACTGAGATTTGGAGATATTTTATGATCTTAGTAAAAGATAATTTTTGAACATGCTTTGCATAGTATAGTAACATTACTGTTTACATGACCTGATGCATATTCTGCCTGCATTTCATTTAGGAAATAAACATGTGCTTCTTTACCACCCAAACTTTAATAAATTTAAGGGGAGAATGGCTCTTTTTTTAACTGTGACTCATTCTTTGCTAATTCAATCAAGCTGCAACTGACAAAATAACAAGTAGTTTTTGGAGGTATTTTTACCATGTTTGTCACTCCACCAAATGACAGTGCAAAGTTCCCTTGTCTGAATTTCGATCAAATACTTACCAGGAATGCTAAGCCTTTCAGAATTCTATTGTACCTCTGTTTCATGGCATGTGAGTTATTTGCTTTCATCTCCCCTTTACTGTATAAAAGAGGATCTAAGGCTGTAAAAACTTCAATCCAGAGATTCATGCAGCTGTACATAACAGATCCTTCCTCTCTCGTCATTGCAGCACAACATCAAACCAAACAAAATGTCTCAGAAAGCTACAGTGAGGCTGTCACAGATCTCCTTTTTTTGCTTTTGAAAAAAAGTGGCTGAATGCCCAGCACCTGCCTCCATACTGACATTTTCTGAAACACTTAAGGTAGGGGAATCAACCTTTGTCAATATCATCTCAGTGATTTGTTAGAAACAGTGAAATGAAAAGCCTCAGCCTCTATCCTTGCTTCTGGAATACAGGATTAAAATAAAAGACACATGATTTTATTGATTTAATGAGGGGTGGAGGCTTCAGTGGAGCATCCCTTGTGATTAGAGAACAAGCCACGTTTGCAGGTCTTACAACCAGTTCTTCCCCATTTGCTTGGCTTTCCCTATTTCTTGGGAATTTGTTTATGTATTTGGCTGTTGTGATGGCCCACAGAGTTCACTCCTGTGCTGCATGAAGCATTCAAATGCCTGCAGTGATTTCGGTCTGTCTCTCTCAACAGGGAAAGAAAGAAAGAAACAGTGAAGGGATTGTGGTACAGTTCCGCAAACTAAAGAGATGAAGCAGAGAAGATAGGGAGAGGAAAAAAAAAAAAAACCTTTAAAAATGCTAGATAAAACACAGCAACAGGAACAGGAATAACACCTCCTACCTATGAAGTAGGCTGTGTGCAGAATGCATTAATCTCTTTGTATATTTTATCAGATAGGAATCCCTCCCCCCAGCTATGAACTGAGAGGTAACCTAAAGGAGCTCACTTGTAGTGTTTTGTGGTAGATTGATCCATGAATAGAAAGTTAATCTCGTCCCTGAGACCTTTTACCTTTGTTCTTCTTTTCCTGGAGGTATTCATATGATATAAAATTACATTTTCATATGATAATGTCTCCTTGTAGCATTGCTCTTCAAGATTAGCCAGAGGGATGAAATACAATGAACAGAGCTTTCCCAGGAACACAAAACAAACAATAAAAAGCAAAACCAAATTGAAAACTAAAATTCATTCCTTATTGTCGATTTGGCTGTGTGATAACAGTAATAGAATCACCGATGCTTGATGTATGTAAATATAGCACAATGGATATAGGCTTATGTCATAAACACCTACAGTAATAGTTCTGTGTACATAAATACATATCACTAAACCAGATATACAGCATCTACTTCTCCCACAGCTTCAACTTTCTCAGTTCCCTCTGGTGTTACTGTCTCTGGGCTCCAAAAGTTAGAAAGAGTCTGTGCCTGAGCACGTGGTTTCCAAATCCAGCCATTCCTGGCTCCCCATTTTGGTTTCCCCAAACTGAGCTGCTGTCCCTCCTCCCATCTCCTTTCCTCTCAGTAGGCGAGTGAGTGTGAAACCAGGGGGCAAAATCATTACTTCCTAATTATCTTAAGGCATGCAAGATAACCTCTCTTTCAAGGGCCGATGCTAAAATATGCACACAATTCTGATGTCTAGACAGGTATGAAATATAGGTGTAGGGCTCTGCATATGCAGAAGGGAAATGCATCCCAAATGAAGTGCTTTTATTAAAGAAGTATAATCACTGGGATAACTAATTACGTCAATACCACATAGTTAATTAAACCCATTATAGTTACTATTCCCATGGAGGGGAGGTCAGACAAAGCAGCTGTCCCCCTGACTCTGCTGTGCTAACAAAAGAGAGAGAAATTAAATATATTAAACGATGCTTCTCATTCAGGTTAAAAAGAAAAGTTTAACAACTACACAGTCACTCAACAAAGAAACTCCACAGAGGTAATTTATGTTGGCACATTTGCATGGGACTATTTCAAATGCAGGTCTTAACAGTGCACTGTAGTTCCATTAGGTTTGTGCTAACTGAGGGGATGAGGAGAAAATACTGGTCTGACAGAATTGTTCCGGATTTTTTCCAACGGAATTTAAATACATTTTTTCACCAGTGGGTATATTTGATAAGTGACCAGAAAAAAATGACATGATGTGGAAAGATAATGAGGTTTGTACTGCCACTCAGTCAAATCTCATGCCATCCCTCCCACCTAAATGTTGAATAGTTAAAGATGACATTGTGGGATGCCCAGAAGTGCTGGTAGGAAAAGAGAGATTTTTTCTGTTCCAAATCATCCATCAGAAAAGTTTTCATAGGTTGCTATCACCTGTCTTATGACAAGGGTAATTACACTCTGAATCCAGGGACTGGGGTTAAAAATCTGAGCCATAAGAAGTTCTTGTATAAGAACTTGCAAGTTCTTAATCATTATCCAGTCAATACTTGAAGCAAAAATATCAAGATGCATCAGGTATAAAGTGCTCCAACAATACCATAAAGATCCTGCAATTTTTGTGAAAGACAGGTATGAGTCACAAAGCTCAGAAATACACTTATACATACATGCACACAGAAAAAGCAGAAATCTTCACAAAGTTTGAGAGGTGCTTTCACAAAAAACTACAGACATTACAATCATCAATGTTTGTGATAATTGCCTATGTCAATGTTTTTCAACTTTTGACCCATGGACTCATAGGGACCAACACCATACTCCAAAGAGGCCCATGAGTGGTGCCCAAGAACTACTTCTTCACACATGTCATACAGCAACCTAGATATAAGAAGCTTCCTCAGGAGCCCTCACCTCCCTGGAGATTTTGGAAATCCACAAGTCAAAAAGGATTGCAAAGATGGTCCAATCCTACCCTTGAGGGAAAGGGAGGGAAGGGGGAGAGCGACAAAGAAAGACGGAGGAAGGGAGGGATGAAAGAAGGGGAGTTGAGGGGCAGTAAGCACTTAAATCTTGAAATCTTGACTGAAAGAAAAATAGCATAACCTAGTATTTGCAGAGAGTGAAATTCTGTTGCAAAATTATTTACCTATCCAAGGAAATTCACAACTTATTAATAATCCACCAGCTCTTAACACCAGTCAGAGTCATTATAATGACATTATTAATAGTATTACATTCTTGTTTTATGTAGTGCTAGATACTACATTTCTATACACATAAGAAAAAAGGCTGTTCTGAAAGCTTAATATCCAAATATGGAACAAAATCAATGAATAAAATGTAGTGTTATTAGTCCTATTTTACAATAGGCAAATGAGACACATAGCAATCGAGGATATGTTAATATTGCACAGTACTATGTATACAATAAAAATCCCAGACTACTTCCAAATGAGCTGGTTTGCCCAGAAAGCACCACAAAGCACAGCTCCCTGAAGAGATAGTAACTCACCTCAGAAATTATATTACTGTGTCACTATGATACTACATCCTAGTCAGGACGAGTGCAGATATACCACATGTGACAAGCTCAGTGTCACACAGGAAACTTGTGGCAGAGACAGTCGTGCATCAGCTGGGAACAGGCTAGAAGCAAGGCTAACCGGTTTCATTATGTTTCTCAAAGAAAGTTGAGGTGGACGACATTGTGTTAGTGGGGGTACATGACACCATGGGCATCTGCTCATTCTCTGTATTGAAGCCTTTGGTTTGTTGTGTTTGCTCAGCCAGCCTCAGTCAGGAGGTTCATCCTGAGACCAACCCAAGTCATGGTTCATCAAGGACTGGCTAGAAAAACTGTCCTGTTTATCTTTATGGGTACCACCTTATATGCCGAAAGATAGTATCAACATTGTGAGTCCAAACACTGTGAGGTGAATGAGGGCCTCACTCCTGACTGCCTATGCAGCCCAGTCTCAGTGAGAGCTCTTCACAGCACTACGGCTATGCTGCCATAGGATGGTGTTGCTACCTTAACATTCTTATCACACTCTTGCAAGTAACCACAAAAGGATACCCAAGTCTCCAGGGAAAGTGAAACCCAGAAGGGTCCTCAATCAGGGAAGTGCTGCAGCGAGAATAACCAGAACATGAAGAAACTTGCAGTAGGTTGAAGTGACCTGTTCATTCAAGTGGCTGAAACCTCTCTTCAGTCTGTTTCCCTCAAAAGTGAGATCAACCTAAGTCTCAGACTGCCCCTATAGCAGGAAATACATTGCAAGGCTCAGGGTGGCACCGTCAGAGCTCATTCTCTTCTCTGCTAAATGGTGAGAACAGTCTCTGGCATGCTTTTTGCCCACATCACCCAAAACTCTCCAAATCAGTTCCAAAGTATGAATCAGACGTTAAGCCAGGAACTATTCCAGGTATGCAGTTGGACATATCCAGACTCTTTCCTGCTTTGGAAACCAGAAAATTTAACCATACGGGTACACCCAGACAATGCCAACTGGACACAGGGCCAGAGAAAAGGCAATGACATTGTTCATTTTACTATATAGAGGTAATTCAGTTTGGGTATGACTTAACCACTAGTCCCTAAACAGTCTTGCTACTTTACTAATTAAGCCCTTAATTTCCTGAACTTCCACTACTAATACTTAAAAACAAACCTTTTCTGAAATGTCCAAACATTTCAGAGACATCAGAAAAGTCTTTGAACTCATGATTCCTCCAATTTCTTCTTCCTTTTCCTTAAGGTTTACTGCCATATAATCATACCTGCCAGCAAGAAAACTGTGTGATCCAAGGAAATAATAGGTGAGTTGGTTGGTTTGGTTTGAATTTTTATTTGGCAGCCAGGCAGAATGGGCGTTTAAGGAATGAGCTCTTCACTGTAGTGGACAGAGTAACTTTAAGGTTTAAAATATTGTTTTTATTCTTCTATGAAGTCTAATCAGACACTGTCAGAAAAAAAAAAAAAAAAAAAAGTGACTCTCTGAATTATTTTTTTACTGTTGTCACATAACAGTTTCTTAAGCCCAAGTAGGACAGCTGTACTTGTCAAATGTTTTCACTGATATAAGTGTTCAGTTCCAATTCAAATCAAAGGCAGACCTGTGTGCTCTCCCTGTCAGAGTGCTAAGGCCAATTAGAGAGAGCTCCAGACACCTACCAGAATCAGAACTCACTGTGGAATTAGTGTTAGTTACTGGTGTTTTTGAAATGCCCTTTTGAGAAACCAGATACACTAAAACTAAGAAATCTGAAATAAAGACCCTTATTCTAAGATTGTAAGTCATTGGGGAGTAGCTTTAAAAATAAAAAAATTGATCCCACTGCATACATTCACAACACTAAGAATTTTCTTCTAGCTTTCTGCCTTAAGGCACTACGTAAAGACCCGCCAAGCCTGTCTCTTTGGAAAACACTGACCGTCATTTGCCCCAGAAGAACCTGACATGTCATGGGGCAGGTTTTCAGCCTATGAAGCAGGAAGAGACTAACGTTGAATTCTGTTGGCCTGTTGCAGGAGCTAATAGAGTGAAATGATTTATGTACAAAGGTTATGTTAATTATTATAGGTCCTGGTCTTTTTCAGTACATGTGATCTTTCCTGTCTAGGAAGCATAACTTACCCCTCCACTTGATCATCCTTCATGAGTAAAAGGAAATTATGTTCTGTTACCCTCTCTGGAAAGTTCACCTATATATGCCCAGAAAAAGCAGAGGTCAGAGATTTGCAGTTGTTGGGAATGTTTTATGTGAAGAAAAAACTATTAAACTACTAAGCAGTGGATTGAAATGTTTGTCCTCACCACTGAGCATAGCAGACAGTCCAAAACTCCAGTTTTCCCTACAGTTCCTTCCAGTTAACGAGACAAAAGAACACATGCAGAGTAGGAGGCAGCTTCATGCCTGTCTATAGCAAAACACCAAAGGGGGCCTGTCTGCAACAGTAGCACAAATAGCCTTCTTCCTGCAACTTTCTGTTTTTTATTCATGCTGCATTTTCTCACTGCTGGAAATGCTACTGACCCCTGAGCAAGCCCAAATGCTATGAATACAAAACAACTGACATTCCTAAAGGTGAGACTGGAGACATCCTGTCCAGATTCTTCGGTGTGCACCATCCTTCCTCCTTCAGATACAGTCATCAGCTCTGACAGCCTTAGTGATGAATGGGCTGAGTGTTGACAGCTGAAGATGAGGGGCTCCAGCAGAAGGAGAAATCTCCAAGACTGATCAAGTCCTGTGATGCTGACTTTACAGTGGGAATAGGCAAAAGAATAAAATGCATCTAAACACATGTTCTGTGTCTTTCAAATTCACCTCTAGTAGTCATTCAGCTTTCAAAGATATTGGTGGTCAACCTGTCTTGCATGTAGACAGGAGCATGAACATACTGTTGCAGCGCTATCATTAAAGGTTAAAATGCAAACAAGATGTTTCTAATCCTAGTCAGCCAATAACCTCAGCAGCATTATAGCAAAGGGGAGAGGAAAAAAAATTAAAATAAATAAATAAATAAATAAATAAATATAAAAAGAAATGAAAAAAAAAAATCAGTTTTCCTATTCCCATCTTTTCTACATTTGTCAAGGTAGTTAAGGTGCATTTTCATATGGTAAAACCACCAGATATATGTCTAATTAACATTCTTACTGAAAGTACATTTCAATCCGTCTTCTAAATCAGCATTGCCTTAAGTTGACAAAGCAATATGTCAACCTATTGGTAAATCCCAAGAGTGGAAATGAACACTGAAGGATCACCTGTTCCATTTGCTGCACCTCAAACAAAACGAGTGATATCTTTCTCACTTCTTGCAGAGGTTTTATCTAACAACAACTGCAACTCCATAATCTCTCAATTTGTCAATAATCTCTCCCATTTAAAGTCTTTGCTGCCCTAATCATTACAAGGTTTTCATAATTGTCTTGCCTATTGCTTCCATCTTATTCATCATGGACAGAAAGCACAGTTGTCTTCCACATCACTGCACTCTTTCTTTTATTTGCACATCACTACAGGATATCCCTTCTCAGTCCTTGAAAACTTCTTCTTAGGCCAAAAAAAGCCAATTTATTCAAACTTTTCTCACAGTCATGTTTCATAGCCCTCTGATCATTCTGTTTGCTCTCCTCAAGGCTCTCTGGCAAGTTCATGTATCTCTTAAAGTCGAAAAGGAGAAAATGTGCTCTCTTTGAGGCCTTACCAATGTCAGGAGGATCATTTCATACCTGCTGCATGCCATAGTTCTATTTAATGAGAGCAGTGCAATGATTGCCTTGTTTGCTAACACTATGGCATGTAAGCTCATATTCGGATATGACTCTATGCTCCTCACGACCTTTTCTATGAAACTGCTACCTAACCAGTTATTCTCACTTTACATTAGTGCAGCAGAATATTCCTATCTGGGTGTTAATACCTGGGACTTTTTTCTTCTGGAAAGTATTATTTTCTTTTTGGAGAGAGCACCAGTGCCAAAGACTGTCAGTTTACCATCAGTTGTGCACAAGGAATCTGCACAATGAGAGGCCAGAACAAAGCCAGGTGTAGTCAACAATAAGGTTTCCACTTGTTTTTTGAACTTTTCTCTGGGATCTACTGCCAATATCGTCAAGAATGTGAAGCCCTAAACTCCCACAGATGTGTATCAGGGATTAGGCAGGCACATAATGGGGTAGGATTTGACCTAAATGCTTAAATTAAAACTTAAACTTGTTCATCAACATGTAAGAAACCTAGTCTTTCCACATCTAGGCAGTTAACTGGACACATCATACGGATCATTTATAAAAAACTTATTTACCTTGTTCAATACTCTCTGATTGAGGATCATGTCCACAACTGGAATTCAAGACTGGCACAACTGATAATGTCAGAGTAGTTCCTTTATATCAACTTCATTTGCTAATGATTTGCCATTGAAAAATTAAAATACACCTGCTAACAAGACACATTCACTGAAAGATGTTTCACAAACATGGTTGACTAATAACAGTTTCAAATGCATCCATACTAGAGAAAGAAAGAAAGGAAAAAAAAAAAAAAAAGGAAGAAAACCGTGTGTTACTTTTAAAAGATGCAGCAATACCATCATCAGCCTAATTAGACACAAACTATAATAATTTTTCCCAAAACATGCAACAGTTAGGAGTTTTGAGCCCCAAAATTGTCTGTATTTCCTTCTCTAATAATGGACCGAGGATAGTCTAGATAAAACTCTACTGGTCAGCCATGGGATACCTTGATCACAAAAATAATTTCTACTTCACCACGACAGTGGTGCAGTTTTATTGCCCCTCAGGTGGGAAGACTTGCACGAACATTGTAAAAAGGCATTTTCATTTGTTCTTAAGGTGACTGAATAAGCTCATTATCTGTAACAATGTCTAAGGCTTTTCTGAAACCTGTTGAACTTTCAGCTTCTCCTAATGCCACAAGACTGGGATCAGAAAGATGTGGGCACCACATGGAACATAATTTTTTCCATGCAATTGCCACAGATTTGTGTGGAAATAACTGCATGAACAAATGATCAGGTCACTAATAGACTGTTTGCACCTGCAAAAACCCAGTTTGTTTTCATAGCCATGGTAACCACATTTTCATGGAATTTCTTTTATTTTTTTAACAAGGCTTTTATGTGTATTTTGGGAGGGAAAGCCCTCCATATTTTGTGATACACCTAATCAGACAGGCAAACTGGATGTTGTTTGAAAACTGCACTATTCATAATGTGTTAGACATTGCCACTCAAGGGCAGCTGAGACCAAGCTTAATAAATCCCACCCAATAAGCTTATTTTAATTGAACAAAGTTAGTGAAAGGTGCCAAAGCAGAAGTGCACAAAAATGATGTTCCTTATTTAAAGAAGTGGTACAGTAGCTATGGAAACTTTCCCTACACTTCCATGCCAATTTGTCTCCAACCTGATTGCTAAGCTCAACCATTTTGCTGAACAAACTGATGCATGTCCAAGTGACAATATGCACATTCAACTAAGGGATGTATACACAAACTGCATGGAGTTTCACATTCATTCATGTACATACTTAATTTAAAAAAAAAAAAAGAAAAATGAAAAGAAAAAAAAAAAAAAGAAAAAAAATTATTGCAGCCGGTTTGGACCAAGCTTTTAAGTGGTAATTCATTGAGTTCCTGTTTAGTTTTATGGGTCTGCCTATATTTCCTTTTCATTTGGCTATGCTAGGGGTCTGTGCACCATGGCAAATATTTGACAGCTTACTCAGCAGGCTCTGTGCTCTGCAGAGCTTTTACAGTGCTACCTATTATTAATTGGTTTCAAAATACATTCTCCTGTAACCCAAAATAAGATGTGACTATTGTACCTGTCATCCCAAAGTAAGTGGAAATAAAATATTTGCAATTAGTCCATGAAATCTTTATAAGTTTGACTGGTTAAGCCTTCCAAGTTTTAAATATATTGTGTAAAAATATCTATTCGTGTAAAAGCAGACCTGATCCTCCCAAAGCACCTGCCTGTTATATTCACTTCATTTACCTAATATGCAGTGGTCTAGAGACTTCTGGAGCATCATGACAGAATGTTTAGTAGAAAGAACACTTTATGTCTATGTTATTATAAAGAACCCTTTTAAGCCATTAATCTTAAGGCACTTCATAAGTACATGTTAAGCTTCACAAGTCTCCTAACAAGAAGAAGCCCAAAGGAAGGAGAAAATCAATTCATGCAAGCGACAGCAATGGACAATTCTTTCTGATGAAGGTGTCTGAAATGATTGATGGCAATCACTGATGCTGTTAGGTGAATGATCTCATGATGAGGAAATTCAGAGAAGTTGCTTCTGGAAAGCAAATGACTGAACACTTGTCAAAAGCACGAATTCAAGATTTGCACACACGAAAGAACTGGAAGACAGACAGCTGCCACTAAGCTGAGCAGGGAAACCCTCACAATAAGAGACATCTGCAAGCTTTGTCCAGATGTTTGACCCAAAATTTGCTGCTTTAGTGTACAGCCTCTGGTAGTAGCAAGCATTATGCCTATTATTGAAGAGCTCTTTGTTGTAGATGTTTTCAGACTAGAAAATAAAACATTCATCATGCTTTAACTTTATTGGTCATCTAAACACTCACCTAAGGTTTAAAGCTATAACGTATTTTTGAAGTTATTAAAATCAAAGCTTCCTTACAAAGGGCATTTTATGAAATGAATGTCCAACATGTATATGCAACAGAGGGACTTAAGTGTCATTGCTTGCCACATTTATTTCTCAAGTGCACTTTCTTTGGGAGTTCCAAAGATTTGCTTTTAGAATGCTTTAGAACACTAAAAATCTGATGTAAGTAACTTCTCTGCTGTTCATGTAGACAAAAAGGCAACTGCTGTTGATATTTTTGCTTTACAGAGTTTTAGAAAGTAGATATTCTAAAAAAAAAAAAAAAAAAAAAAAAAAGAGTAATAGAGTTCAGTAAATCACTTCTTATTTATAAATAGAACCATATGTATGGTCACCTTTTAAAATTTTGCCAGCTGCCTCAGATAACTAACTTAATCACAGTATTTGTGAATTGTAAATAGTCCCTGTAGTAAGTTTGGAGTTATTTAAGAAAAACTGCAACTAGGCAGAGATCCAAAATATACTGAACTCTGTGGGATCCTTTCCACTGAATTCAGGAAAGTTTGCACTGGGCCCTTATTGAATTAGCTTTTTTCCCAAGACAAAATTTGTAGGTTTCAAACAGCTCCAAAAGTTTCTTCCGCTGTCCGCAATGCCTGTAATTAAAACCTTACCTCTACTGAAAATCACTGAACACACCATATCAGAATCAATGGATATTTCAGTTCATTGTTCAGCCAAGCTTCCTGAAGGCTTGTGAATGGACAGGAGAAGACACCTGATAACACCAGATACTACACTAGGTATATACATATGTACATGTATGTAGTGGAGTAGCTTTACCACTATTGAATATATTTCCATTAAATATTATAGCAAGACACATGTTTTAATAGGCAATTCCAGTGGGAGACAAGCTCTGCAGTTTTGTGTCACAGTTAGTCAATTTATTACTTAATACACAGAAAGAAAGTGAAAGGCAGAGCAGATGAACTGTGTGTTCAGTATTTTTCATTTTCAGGGCCAGAAAGGAGGAGGACACAGCCAGCAGCATTTGATAACAAAGGGTGATGTGCTGGCCCTGGGTATTCTGGGCAAACCCTACTCTGCTCACAGCTCACTGCAAAGTGAACTGTTCCAGTTCCCACGAAGTATATTTAATTTGGTCATGCAGCCCACTGACCTTGCTACCAGTGAGAAAAACAACAGTGCTGTCAATCATGCTTCAGGCAAGTAAAACAACTAACACATTCCCAGTTCCTCAATATGTCCCAGTATGGGCACAGATACACATACCCGCACACACTTCAGTGTAGCCTGAACCAATACCATTAAAAGTTCATGAGTCAGTATGTAGTAAATGTGGGTATATAAATATATTTATACACACATACACACATGCATATGCACATAAAAATTTTTGAAGAATTAACTGTGCTACTGTAAACATGAAAATACATATTCATTCCCCCTTCCAACCATTTCCACCAAAAATGTTTTCAAAGAACAAAAAATCTGAAAAAGTAAATACTTTTTATTTTTACTATTGTTTTAATCCTGCCAATCATAGCCTTAGGTTCAGCCTATTTTTCTCAGTATCTACACTCAAAACCAGATGATAATTATTTGACTTACTTTGGCTAGAGAAATAAAACTAAAAAGGCTTCTCAAAATGTAAAAGGCGAACAGTGAAATAGATATAATACTTAAGTTTAATCCTTACTATACTAGTACTTTGCAGACTACCAAGTTAGTGACTACTTGTGAGAACCAGGGAAATCAATAATGAGACTTTGCAAGGGTATTACTGGCTAAACAGGGGACTGCCATGGGCCCACCTAAAATCAGTACAGGGAAGATTCCCCCGTGGACATCCCTTCTGATCAGGCTGCATAGTGGTAGTAAACTAATTGCAATAGAAGTCTATAGCTTATTTCTATAGCTTATAGTTCTATAGCTTCTATAGAAGCCATGGAGAGGGCAAACTCTGCTTTGTTCATACCCACCAACCAGAAATGGCCTGTGTGAACCACATTTGAAGCCAGGCCAATAGCTGGGTGCCTGTTAAAGGTCAGAGAATGATCTGCCCTGGTCATGGGAAACACAAGCAAGAGGTTTCAGCAGCTGCAGCAGACCAGGAGGAGAACAGTCAAGTTCTGATCTCTGCTAGAGAGTTCTGTGCCAAATCCAACCGGTTTTGTGAGTCTGGGTATGTGTCACTTATGGTCTCCAGATTCCCCACAAATTGCCAAATTAATACCTGAATTTGTGGCTTCATATGTTGCCTGAGCATTTTATTCGATCTCAGTCAACCTCAATTTTCTCTTTCTCCTACTCCCAGAAAAAAAAGATTATCATATTCCCTGGGACTCTCAAGTACCTCTGAGTCAGAAAAAAACACAGACATTTCAGTACAATGGTCCTGAAACCTAGGAGCTGTGAAATTTTATATGAACACAAAGCTTGTTCCACATGGAAATCCCAAATAGCACTGAACTGGTGATTGCTGCTGCTGGGAAAATGTGGGAAAAAGTCATGCCACCATGCTTTACATAATCTATCCTCGAGCATACCTGTTTCACCAAATTTTAACTCACAGACACCAAGGCAAGGGAACAAATTGGAATTAACTGCCAGCTGTGGGTTGTGTTTAATTGCTGGCATTGCTGGTGGTGGACAGACACATAGTTTAGCAAGTTATCAGGTATCTGCATTTTCTGACCCCAAGAAAAACTCAATTAAAGAAAACTATTTTTTGTGTTGCCAGTCAGTCAGAACCAGACACTAACACACAAATAGGAGCAGTTGTCTTTGCACAGCTCCTTCCTAACAATCAGCTCTTCCAAGAGGCTTTCCAAACTTTGTGGATTTCAGATTCCAGATGGGAGCATTTAGAACCTGAAATTTATTGCCTAATGTCTGTTGAAAAAAATAAGTCCTTCGTTCTATCAGTAACTCATTGATTTGACCAATATCTTACAGATAAAATATCTACCTTGAGAAACTTACGTTGCTTATTTGACACGGTATTTTGCACTGTGGTGGCAGAACAAGTGCTGACACAGCATCAGAGAATGAGGGCAGCACAATAAGGTACACACACAACTGGGGTTAGCAAAGGCAACATACTTCATGTCAGATTAGGTACCTGATAGCAAATTTGATGTTCTGTAGTTGGTGCAGCTGTTTCAGATGGCTTACACAACTGATATAAAGCTATTTATTTATGTTTGTATCAATGGATAATTCACAATAGGTCTCTTGAATAATTTATTTTAAGAGTTCTTTGATAGTCTTTAACATTTTATGTCCCTCCTATAATGGTGTTTATAAATATTAAGCATTCAGAATAAGATGAGGGAAAATTCTAAAAATTCCTTATCTGTTACAATTTCAAAGTAATGTTCTACTGAAGAAATGAAGGTATATGAATGCCAAAAAATACTTTCTCCTTAGAGTATTCACTTCCAAGATGACTTCCATGCCATTTATACTCAGCACATAAGATTGGAAAGATTTTGGACTCTTTTCAACTCTGTTGAGGCCAATCCAGATGTTGAGTGCAATATTTTTATTTTTTGCTTTCTATTCACTCAGCATCAGGCATCAGCCAAAATCTGCCTCTCTCCTTGTGCAGTCTTTTTCATTAGTACAGAAGAATATGTAAAATGTTTTTAGCTGAAACATGCGGAAGGAAAGATAGCCAGTTTATGTGAGAATAACTCATGAAAATATTTATTAAATATTGCAGGCAAGACACTGAGTATAATTACATCCAGTTGTCTTCCATTCCTCTTTATAAAGATGACATTTTCTCATTCCTGCTTTTGTTTCTGATGCTATTGTCACAGTCACTAACACTGAGAGATTATTTATTTCCAAATAAAAAAAGTAAGCCCGTGTTTTGAGTGAGGATTTAGAAATCTGGAGTGAGGTCTGATTGATGACTTCTTGAGTCTGTTAAGGAGCTTCCAATTCAAATAGACGTTCTGTCTGAAATCACTTTGTTTCTCCCCCTAGATACCATCCTAAATGTGAGGGAGCAGTAAGGGAACAGGGGAGGAGAAGAGTGGAAGAGGTATTTCTGCTTAGCAAAATCTATTTACATATAAGGAGCTGCAAAAAGTACCACCAATTGTGACGGAAGGACTTGAACTAAGACACCTCAGTGCACACACAGAAGCCTACAAAATAAAGGAGAAGGAAATGTTGTTTTCTGATGAAAAAATATTTCAAGAAAGTAAGAAAAGAACATGCTATAGTGGGGAATGTTTATAAAAGCCTCTTTTAAATCTTCTTGGCAAATAAAGTTTTGTTTGGTTTGGTTGAAAGCAGTGTGGCTTATGCCTTTGGCATTCAAATTTACATGCTAATAAAAGTGTGCTTATAAACTTGAATAACCACACTGCACAGTCCCAAACACTGCACCCCAGAATCTAAAAGCTGCCACTGCCAACATATGTATATTGTCCAGATCTCTCCATCTGCAGTCAATTACTTCCCATACTATGAACAAAAATCCGAGTCCTTTACAGCATACTCCCAATTATTAAACTGCAGTTCTATTCTCTAAAAATTGCAATTTTTTATAATCTTTCCAATTCCATATCAAATACATTCAGTCTAATTATGGCTTTTCCATCAATTTGCAAAGCTTTGCAGATCCATGCTGGATTCTAAGAGTGAAGCAGAACTACTGAACATCCTCAACAAAGAGAGTTGCAGAACAAGGTTACTCATCATTTATACCTGTGCAGCCCCATTGGCTTCAAATTATACTTTCTGCTGCCCTTGTATAACTCAAATTTCAATGCCTTATTATTGGTGCAGTTGATCAGAACATATTAAACAGTGTTGACAATACACAAGAAGAAATAGATGAGTTTCTCTCACATCACACCAAAGGACAGGGATTGTTAAATAAAAAGCTGTTATTTTCCAGATCACTTTTCACACTCCGCATGCAATTTAAATAGATACCTGTTGTGCCTTAAGATTGTGTTGTCCCTACTGAAAGCAAAAAAGTGCTGCTTTCCCTAGTGTTGCATCCTACTTAATCTGGCAAATCCTAAGGGATGCTGGAAAACACAAAGTAGAAGTTGCCATTACTTAGCCAAATCAGAAAGAGAATAGAGATTGATTGAGTCATTGCAACCTGTGATTCCTCCAGACTCAGCCCTAGTTCTTCAGAGTGACAGAAAGCTACTACAGTGTCAGAGCTCAGCTTCCAATGTCTTTCAAAACGCATACCATACTTGCTGTATGCAGCTATACAGAGCAATAAATGAAGAGGAAAAGAGAAGGAAATTCTGACAACCTTCAGATAGCATCCTTCACATTACCGATAATTTTTTTCAGATTTAGGTTTCATCATGAGAGCTTATAAATGCCTTTGTATGTGAAGTTCAAGCTGAAGAGACTGAACATCTGAATAGCTTTATTTTCTGGTAGACATGTGGATGGCAGAAAGCCTGCTAGTACTCAGAACTGATTTAATCAGTTTTCAGGCAACAAAGAAAAAAACACAAAACAGACCCATAAAATCACTCTGAAGAGATACCAGAGCTTGTCAGCAAAGTGACACACTTCTGACAAGAACCAGTGGGCAGTGACATGAGCTATACTTGCCTAAGACTGCCTTGGGACTATTACAAATCCCTGGATCCTGGTCATATAGAGGAAGTCAATGAATTAAGACTGGCATAAGAAAATAAGGAATCAGGCCCAATACTTTGGAAGCTCCTGGCATTTTTACAGCATTTGCTGCTAATTCTATAGTATGTCTGATTCTAAGTGACAGCATGTGGCATTATCATAAATGTCAGTTGCGTTATTGTTGCCACTTTCACCCCCTAATCTTAGGGAAAGCAGAGCTGTTGAGATGTTGGAAAAGAGATTGAATATTTTATCCCGATATTATGGACATATGATCACTTGTAGCATTCTGCTATCATGAAGGGGAAAAGAAGTGCTAAACCTTCTGAGCCACTCTCATAAGATTTAGGAAATTACCAGATTCAGAGGGATAAGTGGCAGGATGGGGGAAGCAGGGCTGTTAGCTAAAACTCCCCAGTGCATCTGCTGCAAAGGGGGGAGTGCGCATGTAGGTGTGTACTCATACTGATGGCATAGTTTGAGGGGCTTACAAGAGATTACACAATGTTGTAATGGAATATCAAGGGTTTATCTGCGTGTACTGAGTGAGTTATTCTAAAAACTCCTGATAAAACCTGATTACCATGCCATCTTGGACTGTAAAATATATATGTCTATACACACACACCAAAAAAAACTTTTACAGAAAAAAATAAATCTTTGACACCATGAATTTATAATTGTGTTGCTTTCACTTGTCCCTTTTCCTCCAAGAAAAAAAAAAATCTCTGTGAAGACAGTAGAGTCTTTAAAGTCTTCAGAGAAAGAGGAGAAAAAACTGTGGCTAGTAGAACTGCAATGTGAGAAACATCAGAACAGACTAAGGTGCCTAACAGCACTGATGAAACCCTTTAACCAGACCAACTATATTGAGGACAGAACACGCAAAACTAGTGACAGTTCCACCTTTACACCCAATGCTGTTGTTCCTTGCAGGTCCTAGATGTTTTCTGGGACAAGCACTAAGAATACCACACTGCTCACCCCCTCCTAGATTAACTAGGGGAAAAAAAGATGCTTTGTGGGAGAGAAAGACTGGTAATCTTTACTTTCTTTCAGTCAAAAGGGCATTTTGTCATTCCTAGGTGTTTACACACCAGGTAAAATTAGCTTCAGCATTAAAAGCATAATGCCAGTGGTACACAGTCTCTAGAGATAACAGCATTAACCAGCTTCAGTAATTTTAAACGTCAGTTGAGCTTAAAATTAATTTAAGTTAAGCAAAACTAGGGCTTGTAAATCCACCAAGGATGTGCACTTGACTGAGTCTCTTTGGGATATCACAGGCATTGGTTGTAAGTTAGCATTTTTGACATTTACCAAACATCCTGTTAAAGCTTCTTCAGATTAGACAGTTCATGTTACGATCAACTTTGTTTTAAAAAAATAAAATCGTTGTTTGAGCACCAACCTTTGCCCTGAGGCACATCTGCTGAGGAAGAGAGAAAAACAGGTTACATCATCTTGTTAGCTTAAGATGGGGCCCTCAAAATACATATCGAAAACAGAATCTTAAGAAATCACATATTTTTATTATTCCAGGAATACTGAGTTGGCATGCTTGTCCTTGAACTCATAGTGCCAAAATTAATACAATTATGCACAAGAGCCTTGTTTTATACAAAATACAGTTTATATTTTCAAAATATTAATACTTGGCACATGCAGAAGAGCTTTCGCCATGGAAGAATTTCAGCATGCCTCACAAACAACTAAACAGACTGCACGACCTGACAAAAGAAATAAGAACAGTCCCTATCTGAAGTGTGTATTAAGAGAGCTTCAGAAAGAACAGAAGGTTGTTTTGCCACCTTCATCCAAAAAGAGACAGACTTGGGAAGGCAGACCCTACTCTGAGGGGTATTTCAGTAGTGGGTCCACTACAGGCACATTGCTGAACACTTGGATGCAGATACCTGCCTCAACACCTTGCTGAAATGAGGTCCCTATCATCATGTCTCGGTTTTGCCCTTCTAACTCAATACAGTCGTTGCAGAGCTGGTCCCTGCCCAAAAGGATCAGCGTAGCCTGTAGAGTACCTTTGATCAACATATTCATACCTGCCATTAGCACCTACAGCAGAACCACTACTGATCAAGGACTGATGTGACCCCTTTTTGGTAAAAGTGAGAGTTCACCTCCTTGCTAGCCATTGCAGAGATGTGAGAGTTCTGTTCTCCAGCCTTTCCTCCTGCTGAACCCTCCTTGCCCCTCCAGCCAAGAATCCATGCATGGGCTGCTTCATCTGTCACCTGAGCTTGGGAAGCGCAAGCCTAAGGAAGTCAGTGAGCAAGATGAAAGGGAAAGCATGGTCAGTCATCTTGAAAGAACTCACTTCCCTTCCCAAATTCATCTTCCTCAGTCCATCCATCTTCCTGCCACCTCCCATTTCAAAATGAGGTGCCCTTGTTTTCTTTTTCTTCCGCCCTATCACAGCCAGATAGTCTGACTCTTTTGTTCCCCCTTTTCAAGCACAATATAGTGCTATAACCAGGGAATGTTCCTTCCTTCAAGGGAAGAAAACACACCTCATTGTGCCTCCCATGAGGCAAGACACTTGTCTCTTGGGTAGATTGAAGCACTGGAGGAAGTCAACAGGAGATAGTAAAATAACTGCAAGTAAGATTTCCAATGACAGAGACTTTCCTAGACCTGGGTGGCTGATGCAAATCACTCTGCACCATTCTGGTAACCCTGGGTATTGTCTTGAAAACAGGAACAGCCCATTATTCTTTATTCACCACTTGGTAGGATTTAATACAGAAAATGCCCCTGGGAAGTGTATCTTGGCATCCTTAGGCACCCACAGGGAATTGCCAGTGCCCACTTGCCCCAGTTTTAAAAAAATCAGAATTTCAATGCCATTTTTATTTCTGTGAAATCTTCACCATTTTCAGCTGTTCAAATATCATTATTCCAAAAAAATACTGGCACTGCAATGTTCCACAAGAGCCTTTTAAAACAACCAAATTATAAAGTGTTACACAAAGGGCATTTTGTCTCATTCAAATGAAATAATAACAAAATTAATCCCAGGAGCAACAACACATCTCACACACCAGCTTTTAAAGTGAATTTATTTTTTTGTATGTCCAGTTGACATCTGCTCTTTTGTGAATGAAGTGAAAGAGCTAGCTCCTCAGAATTAACTTGCTTTTCTCATTACTATGACAAAGAACTTTTTTTGTGTCATGACAAACTGTTACTAAGTAATGATCATTTCACATGTAGCCATAATCATTGAACACACCATGGAGCTTATGATCTGAACAATCCACATGCTAAAATCTTAAGAATCAGATATAATAAGTTAATCAGATAAATCCAAAGGATTGGAAGAGAAGGCACCCCAAATCAATTGGTTTCTAGCCATAGTATTTTCCTAGTTCCTAGCTTCCTCATGCTCACCCAGAGAAGCAGGGAGGGGATTAGGTGCACAGCCCAGATCTTTTGGCTATCTGACTGGTGTCAATCTAGAGCTCCATTGAACAGTGCAACTTGTCCTCAGGGTAAAGACATTTTTTAAAGCTTACTGTGCTCCAATACACACCAATAAATCTGATGGGAACTCTGTCTCAGTATGTTGCTGGGAGAGCAATCCAAAGGGCATGAAGACCTTATGGAACCACCCTCGGCATTTTCAAGAATCTTCAGATTGAGCTTTTCCATAAGAGTTAGGGGCTTCAAAAGACATGTTTCAAAACCTGGCGGAATCTCCCAAAATACTTCTCTGCAACTTCAGGCTCCCAAACACTATGTGAAACTCTGGCCCTCAATCACAGAAGTCAAATAGTGGGGCATCAAGTAGCTTGTCCTGCTAATTTAGCTACTTCTTCTGGAATAGACACTTTAAGATAACGTCATTCTGTAAGATTGCCAGAAGCTTGCACTCTCTTATTCTCAGTATGTTTGGTCCAGGATTTCACTCAAAACAGCTGGTCCTCCAATTCCATTTATTTTTATTTTGCACTATACCACATGATTAAAACAGAAATCAGAAGTCTGAAAACTCAAAAGAAAAGGAATTGCTAAATAAGGCAGTATTAAAATAAGAAATTACATCCCTACAAAAGTGCTCCAAATTAATCAGGAAATGTATAAGTAAAATTGAGTGTGGTACTCCACATAACCTAAATTCTAATTCTACTTGATACTGATGGAAGCTTGTTGATATGTGATGCCTGCTTAATGACCCGTGAGATAGGAATATATTGCCTGAGCCCATTTCTTACAGTATATATGTAGGCGTCGCACAGCATGGCTATGACAATAGCCATGACTTAATGCCCTGGTTGGCAGTATATCTACACAGCCAGCTGATTGAATTACTGTTGAGAAATACTCCAACTAGCCTTAAATAAGACGTAGAATAAATCAGGCTTTGTGTAAGTCCTTTCTGTCATGGCTAGGTGAGTTCCAGTATGAAGCGAGGTTATATTAAACTGCCTCGGGTATTTCTAGTCTAAGATGCAACCTGCAATGTAGACATGGTAATGAAAATGCTGGCAACATGAAGCCACAAAGAGTGAACCACTTGCATGTCCTCAGAGTCAATCCTCTCAAACCAGGGCTCAGGCAAGGGTAGGAAAATAAGTATAAAAGTCGGTGGAGCTTTTCTTCCTGAAAGCTTTCCAGGGGCACTTCACCCACCCACAGAGACCCTGTGCAAGGGCCCCATCTAACTGTCTATCTACCCTTCTGCTTTAAATGAGATGTCAGAGTCCTGTACTGCCCATCAGGCATTTTTCTCTTACAGCAAAACTCTTGCAAGTCAGTAGTTTCTCAGTCTGATTCTTCATATAGAGGTTTTCATATGATTCAGTTAGTGCTGCTTCTCCACTATACAAACACCCCATCTAAATGAGACAATTTTAGCAGGGATCTCACTTTAAGCAAGGCAGTACAGTTTCAGATATTTCTTCAGCTCCTTGCATGACGGAGCAGCTTGGCACTACCTGGAGTTGTAGCAAGTGATACACTCTTCAACTCATTTCATCCTGATGGACAGTCAGCCTGTAAGCCTAGGAAGCAGGAGGGAGGCTTGTTTGCTTAGTCTGAATCTCTAGGGTACACTCACTGCTGTTCTAATGTAAATGTTTATGAGGGATGCAATAAAATATTAAACTAAATGAATAATTGATATTTACTTTATAGTAATTCATATCCTTGCTTGTTTGAATAAAATCCATTATTTACAATATTCTACTTAACTAGGAGTGATTTCTCTTTGTTCATGCCACTTACTAATTACTTGTTCCATCTGACACGTTTTCCAGATCCATATTGAGATAGTCATTGCATGTCAGTGTTTAAGGGCTTAGTATCCATTTTCCAGATACTCTGTAACACGAAAAAGATCTTCACAAACTTATTTCTTGCATGGTAGATGATCTTTAACTCTAATGGATTTTCGACATACACAATCATTATCAAGATGTAGGTATATTAATTAAAGCCGATGGGCAAAGATCCACAAAACTCTTTATCTAGCACACAGCTTGAATTCAATACACTGAGTTTGTACTTATAAGTATTATGCATTAATATTAAAATGATAATTTCATTTAAAAAGGTCCACAAATCTTAACAACTTCATACCTAAAGCGCATTATCCAGAAAAAAATATTCATTTGTTAAAAAGCTCCAGTCATCCAATTTAAGAGTGAAAACTGAACATCACGATTAATCTGCAAGCCCTGAAAATTGAGTAGTTAAAATTGAGAGTCTACAAACAGCACATAGCTTGAAAATTATCCATCCGAAATATCTGGACCAAATTTACAAATTCCAAATACAGGTAATGCAAACAATTCACTCCTGTTCCAATTAAGTGTTAAATCAGTTCAATTAGTGCAGTCCAATCTCACACATCAATTCATGTTACATATCAACAACCCACTAACATGCCACTCAGCCCAATGCACACTCACGTTTTGTGCATACTTAGATAATTACGGAATGTGCAGTGCAGAAGGAATCCTATTTCCCTGCTAAACACAGGCGTGTCCCACAGATCAACTTTCACAATCTGTCTTTTAACAGTAGGGTGTGAGAAACACCAGGAAAAGAAGAGAAACACTGAATGTGAGCTGCTGCCAGAAATTCCACCATCAAATTACGCTGTGAATCTGCCTCGTAAAACTAAGAAAGAATGTTATAATACTGTTGTAATAAACATGACATAATTCAGACAAAATGGTTTTTGCAAATTAAATGCCAAATATCTCCTCCTTGAGACATAATAAATGCAATTGTGGAGTAGCTGAAAGGCAGGCTGCACACATTTATACTCTTGAAGACCAGCTTAGAAGCAGGATTCCCGAAGAATATGAGGGTATCCTGCTCGCTAATTCTTATTGATACATTAAAAATTAAGTTAATATTTGCATTTAAACTAGCAAAATATCAGTCATCATCTCTGGTTGATGCTTTACAGGTAAGTAACAGGAACTTACATGATTTTGTAGTGTTATGCCAGTAAAATCAGTCTGGAATTACAAAGTACCAGATTGCAGTTTATAAACTGATTTCACCTCTTAATAACATCTGAAAATTTGCAGGAAGTTACCAGAGAGTTGACATGCACAAGAAAGGTGCACTGAACTTATGGAAAAAACTTCTGGAGATCACCTAGAGGAAGACCTCAAACCTGAATCCAGCTTCCCTTTAAACTGATCTGAGCACAAAAATAATCACCATTGAAGAAATTATTGAATCCACTATTGACTTCTCAGATTTCAAATTTACTACACTTGGGGTTTAGTCTAAGCCACACCTGCATATATTTGTTTTTCCCTGTGCTGTATCTTATTTTATATCTGATTTTAATAGATACGCTATATACAATTACGTTTCATTTTTGTCTAGAGTTTTGCAAAAGAAAATTGCTATTACTAAGAGCTACACTCTTTCTAACTGCAGACAACATAACACACAATGCCCTTACCTAATTATTCCTATATTATCCTTAACACACAGAAAAACATAATCAAATTCAGCAAAATAATGCTGAAACTAACAAAACCTTTCTTTCCAGCCCCTCACTACAGTTCTGTGCTGGTTTCCAAGTTCAAAGAAGAGCTTTAAGGTAGGACTGATAGGACTTTAAACATATATGAGTATGAAGTACTGGTCTAAGCTAGTATTATGGAGTTTTTTACAATCAATTGAAATTAATAGGAACTTTTAAAGCAAGAATCACTTCCCAAGGTAAGCTTTTCACACAAAATCGAGACAAATTGAAACTCAAACTCTATTAGCTTTTGCAGGTGATCCTGAATTTTCCATTTTGCAACAGTGTCAGGATCAAAAGTATCAAAGATCCCAAGATTTTTCTCATGGTATTTAACAGAATGGATGAAGCCAGGAAGTCACAAAGGCTTGAATAAGTTTGCCTTTAAGTTGATTTCAGCTTTTTTTTTCCTTTTTTTTTTTTCTCCCTAGAGCCAAAGGATTCTAAGAAATGCCAGGAGTGTCCTAATACACTGGTGAAACTGGAGTAATTACTTCAAGTAAACTCCAACCATTAGGGTTCCCATATAAATGCAGACCCAAAAATGAGAAAGTGATTATTCATCTCTGCTTTCTAAACAGCATGTATCTCTTTCCAGGCAGCAATGCAAAGGGAGGCCATGAGCCTGGAAACACATAGGAACACTGCTTTCTAGAAATATAAAAAATTTTCTGACTTGCCAAACATAAAAGACCCCAGCTACACTATCCAATGTACCTTTCAAGTAAAAGTGTCTGAAGCTTCTCTGTGTGTTTTCAGACCCATTAGACCTTGATCATTTTTTAAAAATCCTTGGCTTCTTAAATGTCCAGGTATTGCCTTTTTACTGCTGCATTTTGCAGTTCACCATCCTTCAGGGAGGCTTGACATGGATTGCTCCAGACTGGAGTTAAAAGGGGCAGCAGTACCACAGGTTGTGTGGCCGTGCTATCTTCACAAACCAGCTTTCCTCAAACTGTAAACAAGAGCTTGCTGAGGATTTATGAGTGGATGTGCAGAGTAAACAAAAGCCTACAAGGATCGTGGCAGCTTACAGTACCTGTGAGCGGCAGTTTGCAAGGCCTTCTGAAGGAACCTACTGCATTCGTGAAATATTGTAAGCCTGGCAAAATCACACAATGAGGAGAGCTTAAGAGGATGCTGGGTAAAAAGTTGACAAATCATTCCACATCCTCCACAGATACAACACGCTTAGCGATATCTGAGGTTTTACATATACCACTTTTAAATGACTAGTTGTAAACACGACTAAAGCTAAAAGGATTAACATTCCTTAGATATTTCACCTAAATCAACTACTCCAAAGGAGGTGTTTAGTCCAAGCATTTGTCATGTCTTCAACTTTCCTTTGTGACACAACATTCAGAAAAAATGAGAGGTATTTTTTAAAATTTGTAGGTGATTTTAGTGCTAGCGAAAATGAAGGATTTACGACCCTAACTAAAGCTGAACACAGTACATTGTAGAAATTTACATTCACAGAAGACAGTATAGCATTCTTCAGCTCTAACTTGAAACACCCTATCTTCCTGGTCCTTCCTCAAATCAAAGTTATTTGCTACAGAATCACGAAAATTTTGTTCCCACATATTCATGCCTTGCTCACACTCAGTGAATGCTCACTGAAGAAGGAATTACCTTCCTCTTTAAGCACACCTTCTGAATTAAGGTGTACCCCACAGATCTCCTTTCACAGACATGTATATTTCTTCATATGCTTTCTCAAGGAAGACGTTCCAAAAATGAAATCCATGTTAGGGACCATGTAGAGGGCTTGCCCTGAAAATATAGGAAAAAATCTCCTCTCATGCCTCCCCAGCACTGGAGCTGACCTGAACAGAATAATTTCAGACTACTTTCTGGGAAATGCCTTAAACTGTGACCCGTGGCATGATGTTGACATAACCTATGTCTGCTCTATGGGGTCCAGGAGCATTTCCCAGTTTTGTTGACTGTCATTCCCCTCCCCATACACACTCACATATCCTGGTTCCCATGTAGAAATACCACCCTGAAAAAGATCATGTCAAAGTGAATATAATTGACTTCCACTGGGAAAATAAGATGAAGGATACTGGTGGATTGGGAAATGATGACTAGAGAATCAAATTTATTTATTTATGGATCAAATTATGAAAAGACCAGCACAAAAAATTCCATGTATTCTTTCTATGTTTCGTTGAGCTTCAGATACCCATAAATCTAAGAAAATAGTGAAAAATTCAGTCCATTTCTGCTGCTGCAAACAAGGAATCCACTCAGAAACCCTTGTTAACTTTAGAAAGGATCTATATGCAATAAAGGAACACAGTTAGCTAGAGCAAAAAAAGTGAAAAAACTTCTTCAATCATTTTTTCCCTCATTTATTTTACCTTTGGATAATGAGCATGCTCTCCAAACAGCTGACTATACAAAACTGCCAATGCTGTGATCCAGACATAATAGTGATGAACAGTTAATCAGAAACCACCCTAAAATAAATCCTGCACAGTATTCTTTACCCTTAAAAGCTTGTCTTGGCACTAGTTTTCCTCTCTGAAATGTCCATCTTCATACTTTGCTAGGAACTTTTCTCATGCAGGTTATGAATATGCCTGAAGTAAATAAAACATAAGAAGCAGTAATACTCTTATTTCTTGCTGCAGCAACCTTCCCTTGGGCTGTCCCCTGAAAAGTGGGGGGAAATGAACAGAAAACTTCCTGCTGCCATAGATGGTTGTTGTGGTATGAGGGAATCCAATTAGCTGCCCCACTGAAAGCACAAACTGGCAGGATCCTGGGCACAGGAAAGGTTTGTAGAGGAGGAAGAGAAATCAAAGTGGAGTAAGGACGATGCCTCTCTGTAGAGATGACTAGTGAGATCTTAGACTTATGGCCCATATGTCAATATTTGACAGGTGTAAGGGTATGAGGAAGAATCAGGCTGCCATGCTCAGTCCGTTTATTTAGTGCCTTGTGCTGTGGTCACCTTACTCAGTACATCTTGGAGAAGGGAGTAAAGAGGAGATTCCAGCCAAAACTTATTGCTGAAAAAGAGACCCCATTGTGTCACCTTCCCTGCAGAGATGCCTGCAGTCTCAGCTGTGGCCCCAGCCTCTCTGCACTCACTGCAGTGCAGCCCCACAGCTCTCCCCGAGGTGAGTGCTGGGCACCATGTCCATCACAAGCCAGGTGGACTGTGTGGCTTCCAGACACAGGTCTGACACAGCTCCCAGGTTCCCTCCAGCCAAGTTCGCCCTTTGCTCTGAGTTTGGTGATGTTCTCTGCTAAATTCATGTTTTTGGACTGTGATAGACCATGACTTGCCTTCTGAAGGTCTCCTGGATGACCAGTGCCCTTTGGAGGAGCATATCAATGAGTGCTGTCTGTGACCCAAATGGGAGACTGCTCCACACCTCTGTTCCAGGACAACAAAAGGAGACTAATGTGTTTTCATTGGTGAGAGAGGCAGGCAAGCATCTATGTATCAGATGTAAAATGATATTGAAATAACAAAGTGTTTACTTAAATTCACATTGTTCAAACAAAAGGCAACCTCACCTATTTTCCCTTTTCAGACAGGATATCGACAGGTCCATTTTTTTTATTCAGTTCACTTGAGACTTTAACATAACAGCTAAACTTTATGCTGTTAGATTCCCAGAAATCATTTTTATGTGGCCAAAGAAAGGCATGGACACCAGAGATTTTAAGAAAACACAGTGGTGTTTATTTGATTTTCTTGTTACATAAATGGATTTTATGTACTGGAAAAGTAGTTAATCTTGATAGATGTGCATGTGGTAATACAGCTGATGGTTACTGAAGCCAGACAATGTGAGCTTTCTCTTTCCAAGCCTCTTATTGAGGAACTGTGCTGATACTTAAGTAAATAAAATGACAAAAAGAAAGAGGATAGAAACACAGAGCTGATTAAGATCAAATTAAAAATAAATCAACAGCAATCCTACTGAAATGCAACTCCAGAAGCTGCAGCAGTGTCACAGCATAATACAAATGAAGAAAAATGCATTGTTCTCTAGACACAAATATAACAATCATTTCTTCAGAAACATCATTTGAGAATTTTAAAGGACATTTGTTTGGAATGCCTAAATTGATACAGCTCATGAGGTTATCACATGGCAGTTTCCAAAAAACTGGTGAAGCTTATCAAAGTAGTTGATGGATTATACTGCCCCACATACAACAGGACAGTGTGAAATATCCTTCTCTACTTTGTCACCCTAAGCTTCAAATATAATCATACTCTATATGTATTATTTGAATGTCTATTCAGAGCATATAACTTCTTTACCTCCATTTTTATATCTGCTTTTTTCCCCAATACTGAAAAACAATTTGTTTTAACTCTTTAAGTGTGCAGGATGCTACATCCTCAAAGCAAGAAAGCAAATTCTGGAGCCAAATTCCCACCATAACTCAACCTGTGCATAAAAAGTAAAATGGAGAAAAAATCGTTTTACACTGTAAGTTCTATGTTCAAGACAGAAACAGAGAGGGTCACGCAACTGTTATGTTATTTGAGATTTTTCTTGCACTTTATCCTGCATCATCAGGCAGATCCTTGAAAGACACAGGACACAGCAGTCTAGTCATGTAAGCAGTCTAGTCTAGCAAGAGGTAAGAGCAAAGCTTCCAGGTGGAAAGCGATAGGAGTAGATATCAGAAAGCAGATCAGAGCATATATGGTGGACCTCTAATAAGAGCATATGAAAATTACATCAATGCTATACTTGCTCATGAAGCCTTTTATTCAAGAGGTATTGATGGGAATTCATATACTGCCAATTTAAAGTCTCTTTACTCTTCAAGTGCTATTTTAAAGAATGCACTTAAGAGTAAGTTCAGCAATATGCAGCAATTTTGTAGTGGAAAATCAAAGTATATTACTTCTTAATTATTTGTTTGCTTGGTGATTATCAAAGAACCTTGGCCTTAACTTGCAAATACAGAATTAATAAAACGCCTGTATCCCAAATATCTGCTCCATACCAATGTTGCTGTAAGCCACACTCATGCCACTTACATTCAACATGAAAACTTGAGCTTGTAAACTTCTGGGAATGTGCTGTATTTAAAGCATCTCAATAGTTCTATGAAAGTCTCACGGTCTCAATGGTCTATGAAAGTTATTCTCTTAAACCTGTTCTCTTAAACATCAGCCCACTAGAGTATTAAGTTGACTTGCTTGAGCTGCCACACAGACCTTAGTGCTGGCTCATCTCCACTCCTGATGCTGTGACTGTAACATAGCTGAAGACACCCAGGTTATCTCCTATTCTTTTTCAAAAATGCAACAGGAATGTGAAGTTCCACGTCAGTGTTACCAAATATATTCATTTTATTGTACAAATTAGAGACTGGAATAGTCTCTTAGGTCATCTTATGCTACAGAAAGGTATTACAACAGCCCAGGCTTCTTAAAGAGCACTGCAAATGTCAGCAACAAGCATAATTGCAAGCAGTTTCCTTGAATACCTGACCGTTTTTCCCACCTCTTCATATCTTTATTTTAAACAATAAGAATGACTACAGTTGCAGCAGCTAAATTAAATTTCATACGAAGAGCGCACTTAATAGGATGGGAGGGTAATAATGTACATGGGCACAAAAATAAATGACAGCTTTATTGCTCCTTCTGTGTTGATTATGAAAAACATTAAAAGAAAGGTTGGAAGCAGAAGAAAGATGGGAAGCTTAGATGAAGATCAACAAAGGGCAACTAGCTGAAGAGTGGAGAAAGTAGTGAAACAGTTGTGATAACAGGAAGAGCAGTACCAATGCCAATAACACAAATTGTTTGACGTGCATGGGCCACCTGATGAGAACACTGTCCTGTTTGAACTGTTGGAGCTCAGCCTAAGCAAAGGGTCTGTCTTCACATTCACGTAGTTGCAGGACTGGTTTCACAGATTATGATAGTTCTGGAAACAGATAATGTGGTTAACCAGCTGATGAGTGAGAGCTATGGGCAGACTGATAGGAAGACACTACTTCCTGAACTCCTGTAGAGATGTGTTCAACTCACGGTCTGTGAGGCATCTGAAGCCTATTGAAACAGTTCATCAGCCCACCCTCCTCCATACCTGAAGTTAGGTGGCTGTGCCTCACAATAGTTGAGTGAATTGCTCTGGTAGCTGCAGCTTTCACCTTTGCTAAGGGGGACCCTGCAGTCCTTTCGCCATGTGAGGGACTCACATCCTAGCCTCAGGACTGTGAGGTGGCCATGGCAAGAAAACCCATGTCTGGGTAACACATAGACCTGGAGCCATCTGCTACCAGCAAAGCAATCATCCAACTGACAGCCTTGTGCAAGAGTAGGCAGCATCCAGGAAAGGGAGGAGTGCCAAGAGCAGGTGTGGAGTGTTCTGATGGCTACCACAGGCTCCTACTCCTCTCCTTGCTGGGACCAACTAGGAGGAATCAGTAAGAAGCACTGCATGGGCACTGTACATTGATGACCATATGCAAGCTTGGGAAGCATGTCACAGACTGCAGCACGCAGCCCTCCCCAGTTCCGAAACAAAGTATGTGGACTGTCTGACCAGAGGGCTGGGCACCACTTTTACATATCCTGTTTTCTTACTTCTGCATGCCTGTAGATCTATGTCAATCAAGTATGATACTTACTTTTAGTGTGTAATAATCCAGGAGAAATTATCATTGTCTTCAGCTGTGATACTGCTTTTCCTCTTATTGATTTAACATAATACAATACTTTAAAATTTTACTAGTGTTTGGCTTTTTGGTATTTACATCACAGTGCAGTAATATTAACTTGGAAAGCAGATCTGTTCTGCACATAAAACTACAAGAATTGGCTGCATCAGAGACACTTAAATGTATATACACCTGCCAACTAGGGCTTCCCCAAGTGCTTTTAAAACCATAAGCATATAATCTCTAAAACCAAAAATTAGAAGTTAAAATTTTCAGCCTTCATAAGCAGCAGGATGCTTTGATCAGATCTTGTTTGTGATTGTGATAATTATATAGCAAAATATGTCAGTGCAAATGTTTGAAAAACAAAGGACATCAAAGCACCTAAGAAGTCCTGTTTGGTTATTTGCTTTAGAAGTGTCCTTGAAAACATTCCTGTTGGTAACAGCCTATCTCTCAAATGGCTAACTAGATGTCTGAAATAATTATAACAGAGCCATGGCCAAAGCTAGAGCACAAATATCAAAGGCATAGAATTCAAAGCAAATAGCCTTATAGGAAACAAACAAAAAAACCTGTCATTTTGTTACACACAACTTGATTAACCACTGGTTCAAATCATGATATATGTGGATAGTCATTATATTATAACTTGTCAAAAAATGCAACTAAAATATTTTGAAGGAATTGGAGCAGCTATAGATACAGAAAGTTAGTCTGAAGCATGTTACCTGTTAGTCAGGAAGCATTTTTAAAGGTTTAGCAATCTAAATCTTTCAAATATTTCCTAACTGTTGCATAGCACTCAGAAAAATCAATTTAAGTAACATAAATTTGTCATAGGGGAGGAAGGTGTATTATATCAAATAAGGGCATGAACCAGTTGAGAGTGAGAGGAGATAAAGCTGATAGGTGGTGGTTGTTTTGAAACAGCTTTTACCTTCAAGGGGACTTCTGAACTTGAGCTTTCAGAAGGTTTTACAAGACAGTGAGAATAGCTGAAGGTTGGGTTCTATCAAGGGAGAGCACAGAAGAAATCAGACTGATTATACCATTACTCTAATATTATGCAACTCAGAAAAGGTCAAAATGTAATTTTAACAAGAGGGATGCCTTATCTGGTTTGCCGTTTAGATATTACATTTGCCATTTAAATATTGCATGTTTGTTGTGCAGAAGTGTGGGCCAGTGAGATGAGAAGCTGCTCCTTACCCTGGATGACCTATTTGCAACCTGGACTCCCTGCTTTGCCATTATATGATTGAGAAGGCAGCGGTAACTTTGGCTTTCAGTCTGTAACGCTTGGGGAAACACAGTTTGGCAGAAGAGTGATGTTTTGCTTGAAGGGATTATTTCTTTGGGGTTTTTGGATTTTTTTTTCTTGTGACTGGTCAAATTAAATTAAGTTGTTTTGCTGAAGGAAAGGAAATTATTTATTATTCTTTGCACTCAAAGTTGGTTAGCTCTGCAGCATACACAAATCTAATAGAGGGAATAGAAGAGAATTACTTTAATTCTTTAGGGTGGTTGATGATGAGTAATCTGTGCCTTTAGAGAATCCTCAGTGAACCACCCATGGGTGGTTCATTCTGGTATATGTTAGGTATGAGAGAAAACATTAGAAAAAGCAGAAGGCTGGATTTAGCATGACAGCTTAGGGCAGGAATTCTTTTTGTGCTTTTGGCTAGTAAATAAACTTGTACATAATGGAAATCTTCACTCGTATTGCTAATATTTTTTCTTCTTAAGAACAGCAGTGCTGAGTGTAACCTTTCCTTTTACCCATTTGTACCTAAAGATAAAGCCTTGCTTCACATGACACCATAAACTAAAAGCAAGAAATCTGACAAATCTAATACAGATCTGACAGACTGAAGCAATGTGGTCTGTGTAAGGGACCTTTAGAGAAATGCGTTACATAGATGGGACAGAGATAAGCACTAGCGCTTCTCTTCTGGCTATGGCCCTAGGCTGCTCTCCTCTATGTGCAGAGACAGGGATGTGCTCCCGGCTGTCTGTCCCGCTCCCCTGTCTTGGGTGGCTCCCTCACCTACTTCCCATAGTGATAGCCACTGGGTTTTTTTCCCCCCTTCCATGTTGACTCTTCCTCCTAGTACTTCTGCTAACTCAAAAAAAAAAAAAAAAAAAAAAACCAACAGAGATTGCTTGAGGTTAATCCATAAAATATTTGGGGGGAAAGGACAAATGACCTTCAGTTGGGTTGGACATGTTACTGGGCCAGGAGACACCTTCACTTTTTTTCTGGAGAGAGGCCATCTCCCCATGCTCAGCTTGCAGAGATTCCTCAGCCCTAAATTAAGGGCAGGAAAAAAGGATACTCAGACATACAGAGAAAGATGGAATTTCTGTAGGAAAAAGGTAGCAGGATTTGAGGTGAGGAGGTTAATGTTTTCACTTTTAAAGCGAGGTGGACAAAGAGATTTTAAGGAAGGATACAATGAATTCTGAGGGACACTACCAAATGATGAAATTACACATATTTTCTGAAATTATATCATAATTTGCATTTGGAGGAGGATGGTAAAACCACTGTTAAGTGTTTGAGAAGGCCCCTGACACTCTATGAATGCTGCTTAAAGTCAATGTTCCTTTAAGCAGGCACATATCTGATTGCAGAATCAGAGTCTACTCTGTTTTTGTAACCGTGGAGAACTTCAATGACTTTTTGAAGGACATTGGTTTATTATGATTGAACTCATAAGTTTAACTGTTTTTCAAACTAATTGTTTTAGCATAAGTATGCTTTTGTCCAAGTATAGACTCGCTTTTAGCTGCAAGTCTTTCAGTGCTTTCTTAAGTATGATGACATTGGGTCAGATTTATCAGATAAGAATAAATTAACAAAAAACAATACTTGGGGTGCCAAGTACTAGGCTTTCAGGCAATGGAATTGTTAGTTAATAATTAATCACCCATTTGTTAGCCATACTTAAACAAAAGTTGTTATAGTTTAAATCAGGAATATGAAAAAAATATAAATAAAAGAAAATAGAATTATAAGAACAAGAAAAATCAAAATCTCAGGTATCTACTTTTACTAAACACTATTCAAAGAATACCAAAGTTGCAAATTCTTCCTTTCAATCTAGGACTGAATTTTGTTCACATAAAACAGCTTAGCAAAGAAAAATATCTTAGGAAATATCTCTGCTCATGGACAATGTGTGAACAAGAGGGCTCATGAATACATCTAAATGTGTGATATGACTGTCAGACAAAAACGTACAAATAGTACTATAATTGGAGGAAAACATATATGCTAAAATTAGGGTGCTAACCAAATTCGTTAAGATTTTAATCAATTATAATTTTCCAGACCTATAGGCAAATAAGAAATATGTTTCTTCATGAAATAGAAATTTTGAATACAGAAGCTGAAAGAAACCTTAATAGGCCACATAGTCTATCCTGCTGTTCAAAGATATTAAAATATGTACTAATACAAAATCATTTCATGGTAAATAGTTGTTTCTATAATAATACTATGTTGCACTTTTAAGAATTATTACTGAAAATTATCTTACAAAACATGGCTGCAGTTTATGAGGAAAACATTGTCTTTAACCTATTAGTTCACACACGACAAACTTGTTAGCCCCAATAGAAATTATTAGGTATTACCTTTGAAATTAATGCAGAGGAATGAAGATGGAAGAGAAGCTGCTACTGGACTTGCACCAGTGCCACCAGTAAAACTGAAACAGTCACACAGACTTTTCTAGAGATAGATACGAAATGAAAAAGTTACATCGGATGAGATGGCATGAATTAAGTTTTCCCAATTTTTCAGCAATCCTTTTAGTAATCTTCACATTTAAACTAAAATCTTAATAACATGGCTTCTATTGAAGAGATGGTTGAGACCAGTTCTCCTTTGTCAGCTGCTCTTCCAAATCTATTACCTAACCACCTGAAAACAGTACTCCCCATCATCTAACACATGAAACAAACCTGCTTACATGAAAAGCTCACCATAAATTACCTCAAATACAGGTCTGAAGTCCTTCCCATTGAAGGAGCCACGTGTGAACACACACGTCCCACCTCCTGTTTCCTTGTCTTCCCTGCCTCAGGCAAGCAGTCAGGTTCCAAGAAAGCCACTCAACTAGCAAGCAGAGGCAACTTCATTTAGTTAAGGTTCTCTCTCACTTGTTGTTCACATGCAAAGTGAGATATAATCTGTGGTGAGATGCAAACTCCGGGCGATTGATAAGATATGATGAAAGGCTTAACAAATGGCCTCAGTTGTGCTGTCCACTGAGAAAGCTAAAAAGAGTTTGTATGATAAAATCTTAAATCTCTGAAAGTAATTAGTTCTGACATCTCCAGCTAGGCAATGGGCTGCCCAAACAGTGCTGTTCAGTTACAAATTCTGAGACTAATGAAGTGAGAAGAACATAGTGTAGATACAAATTAAAACCTACTTATGATGAACAGTCCGGGTTGTTTCTTAAACCCCTGATTTTTCTGTGGAGAGGGGAAAAAATAATCTGTTCATAACAGTTACCCTTTTGTGTTTTCATATTTTTAGAAGTTGTTGTGGTGTTCTGATTAAGAGCGAGGAACAGCCACAGGGTAATTGTAATATGTTAATGAAACCACACACTCCCATACAACTTCCTTGAATATTCTTTTTATAGATTTCACATTGAGAAGGAAATGAACTATAAAAAAATGTGCTACCTAGAAAATGATAAATCATTTACCACTTACTTATATTTTTTTCCTTGCCATATCACTATCCAGCTTATTCAAACATTTAAATATTCACTTATCCTCACTATGTGTATCTTTTATGAATTTTGCATCTTCAGGTGAAATCTGTAAGCTTCATTTCCAAACTTAAGCAACCACATTCTATCATCTAAGTGACCTAATAAAATTCTTTTCAAAGTTGCTTCACATGTGCAATGCTCCTTAATTTATCTCATTTGTTGTCAGGAATATGAACTATATGTGAACTATTTAGGAACCGTTTCCCCAGGTATCTAGCTTTAGTTATTTGAGGTTGGAAATTTGGTAAGAGTTCATCACCTGAAATACTGAATAACTGAATAAAGGACGATGTGTCATTGTGGGAAAGATGCCAAAAATAGATCAATCTTTGAGGCTTTCCATCAGCAGTAAATGCCTACACTTCTAGAACCCGTGAGAGTATTTGAATGTATACAAAAAGCAATTCCTTGCTTTTAGATACCTTGAAGAAAAAAAAGTTAAAGTAGACTCAGTAATCCTGTCAGGGAAGGCTAGATACTGATAGAAACACATTACTTAATGGCACAAATAGCCTCATTTGACTGGTGCCTTCTCTATGTTCATGGCCTTTATTTCTTGTTATCTCATGGTTATTCATTGATGGTTTTTGATTGCATGTGTCATGCACCATGTTTGTATATCACCAATAAACTTCTTTCAGCAAAACGGCAATAACGTAATACCATAATCAAAGTGGAAGTCCACTTAAACTAAAAAAAAAAAAAAGCCATTCAGTGTACTCTCCTGTAAATGAAAATACTCAGTGTAGCCTCCTGCACTGTAGTACTCCTACAGAGGCAAGTGTGGCAAGTGTTTCTCTCTATTATAAAAAGCACAAGATACAAAGATCTGGTAGTGTCTGCACTGTAGTGTTATCCATCCAATTAATTGTTTCCATGCTAATGTGGGCTCTGCTATCAATTTCATGAAAAAGCACTATGAGCCTTTTTTCAGGCAAGCAATGTCCTAGACTTTTCTTGCAATGTAAATGAAAGATCAAAAGAGTAAGTAGCCTATTAAGAACCTGAGATTATCCATTTCAGTTAATTCAAACTAGTAGCCTATGTTACTTCAGCAACTTAATATTTTACTCTATTAATGGTTTAGTAAAAATGCTTTGAGACACTGAAGGTATGAATCAACTCACTGTCTTGGCAGGTACAGGGTTTGATACATAGTGGTGTAAGTAATGTATGGTCATAAAGCTGAATTTCTTCTTTCTCATGTCTTCCCCTGCTTTCCCAGAACCTCTTGCACCTCCTTTGGTCTGCCCCACAGACCACAAAGTGAGGATCTGTATGAAAGCCAACAGCGTGGTATTCAATAAACTAAGATCTGATGGAAAACAATGATGCACAATCTACTTTTGAAACCTACTCACTTCTGACTTTGGTTCCTAGATGACTTACATACCTATGCAAATGTAATTTTCTATTTTTTGTTGCCTCCATCACTAACTCAGCCTGTTCACTCATATACTCTACCTTCTTTCTTTCATCAGCTTGCTCAGTGTGTTAGGCAGTAAGCTGTTTGTCATAGGGTACCTGTCATTTCTTATCTATCTGTAGAATGCCTCGGCTCTGCCAGGGATTGCAGATGGTACTGTAGTATAAGCGTTATAACTCAGAGAAATGTAAAAATAAAATCTGGTACATCTGTGTTACATATTATGGTGTTGTATTTTCTTTACATGCTCATTATAGTCTAACTAAATATGTCAAAAATTAAGTGAACAGTGCTCAGATCTGCAAGGATCATATCAAGGGATGTGACAAAACCTTTAGCTGGTGCAGAATTCACTTCACAGAAGTCAAAATACTTACGTGTCAGTGGATATTTTAACTGTAACGCAAATTATACCATAGAAACAATCCATATATTTATATGCAGAGATTGCTTCTGACACTATTAGCTAATTATCATTTTCCAACCCCCGCCCCTAATTCTTGAACACTCCAGTTCACCATGTCTATTTATCACCCCTCTTGTACGCATTCTTGCTATGCTCCACTAAAATCTCTTCCTTCTTTCCAGCTCAGTAGCCCTTGTTTAGACTTTACTGAAAGAACTGCTTACTTTTCTGTTTTGTGAGCACAAGAATGTCCATTGACTGACACCACAGCAGCTGCTGCGCAAGCTCTGTCCAATGGAATCCAGGCATTCCTGTCCTCTTCTCCTTCTCCCGTTACCTGCATTAGCTCACTACTACTGGACAACCTATGCAGAGTGTTTAAAGCATATCCATATCAATAATTTGTAGCTACTGCTCAAAAAGTTATTACTAGTGCATTTTGAGGACTTCTTCTAATGTGATATGATCTAGTAAATGGTCCACTAGACTGGAAGACAGGACACTTGTCTCTCTATTGTACAATATTTAAGTAAGGCAATTTATCATTTCTCTGCTTTAATTTTGCCATATGACAGAAGACTTTGAGTTCTCAGGATGAAAAATATTACAAGATAGCTAATTTCCTTTGGAGCTTTTACCAGTTTAAAGTTAAGTCTGTGATAGAATAATAAAAACAGCAGCTGTCATATTCTGGTTCTCTCATGACCCTTGTTTTCAATACCTATATTAATTTAGAAACGTGTAGATTTTTTTCTCCTCATTTAAAAGTAAATATTGATATCTTAGGTGTTGAAATCCCTTTTTTCCTTGACTAGGTATAGCAAGGGCTTTCTGTTTCATGATTAACAATCTCAGTTGTATAAATGGACGCAAAATTAATTTTGGCCTCAGTGGATAGGCCAATCCTATTGTAACTGGTGTAATCTTTGTAGCATCCCCCAGCTCAGCCCAAGAGACAGTCACAAATAGTTTAAGTCAGCTAAAGCCACCTCCTAGCTTGTTTCATTAGCTTATGCCCAGAGCAAGGAGTAAGTAAGCAAAGATGCAGTGTTCCAGCATGCCAGGCCATCTCAGCTTTTACTGGATTCTATAACATTAGCATGAACTTTGATGAAATGTCTACTATTCTAATGAAACCTTGTTTGGGTTTTCTGAGGAGAGTTTTAGTTATGACTCCAACAGCAGAGGGGAAACAAGTAAAGATTATACCAGTCATGATTCGACACTTGAAGCAGATGTACTCCAAAGGAGGAGCAGCACACACATTAAGTGCTCTCCTATAATTTCTGATATCCATGGTGGCTGTCACCCACTAGCTGAAGCTCATAAAAATTTATCAGCACTTGACAATGCACTTGGAAAGACTGAATTCTCTGGAAATATGCTTCATCGAGGCAGCACAGGAAAGCTGGATTGCTTACAATGAAGTGATTGAAATGACTGCCAAGAAAAATGCATGCAGGTTTCATTATAACTATTAATCTAATAGGTTCACATTGTACTCTCTATTTAAATCAGAAACATATCTACCATTTCCCACACTTACACTACTATTAGCTTTAGGTGAAGAAAGGGAAAAACAGATGAGGCATCAGGCTTGGGACTGCAAGCCCTGTGTGCAACCTGGAAGCAACCATGGCCATTTTTTTCAATGCAAAATAGAAATGACAACAAACAAATCCTTCCATACCAAAGACCACTCCAGCCAATTTGCTTTCCATGCAACAGGATGCATTCTGTGTCCACTCCAAACACTGCTGCACACAGGTAGCCACTGGATTTCCATCCCCATTACCCTCGTCTTCCCATTCTTTCCTTGTTTTTCTCTCTACAGAACTAAAGGAAAGATTTGAGCTGGAAACCTGGTGCTAGATATTAAATTCAGTTACAGTCCATCTTTGATGTGACTGACACACAAGAAAATAGGAACTGAAGGAGTTGCATGCACCTATGTGCCCAGAATTGTCATGGCAGTCGTGGGCTACTATATTACAAATGCCTTTTTGTCTGCCATCTAGACTGCTCCATAGCATATCTATACCCTAGATCATGCCTACTGTATGTACAGCCAGCTACCAAAACTTTCCAACAACCTGCAACAAACTTAAATGCTTACCTAAAAAGGTACATAAATATAATGTGCCACAGAGAGAGAGGCGAAGGTCCTTGTCAACATCTGGCAGCAAGGGATTTTTCAAGAAAAACTTCTACAAGATGTTGGGAAGCAAGTGATGTTCTGTGATACAGTAAAAGGTTAAAAATACCACTTAGATGGTCAGTCTCAGCCGTAGGGAAATTGTTTCCTGACCCCAAATCTGATCACTGTTTTAATCCTTAGTGTATGAGCAACATATACCAATCGGACACATGTGAATTTAACACCACTAAAAATACTGCATACATCCCTGCCTAGCTGTCTCCATTACCCAGAGGAAGGTGAAAAACGAACTCACATTATGGATCAAAGAAGGAAAAATTATTTCTAGCCCCCGAAAGTAATCATTAGAAGCCCTTAAGCATGGGATTAGTACAATATAAATACAGTATATACAATATATATTACACCATCTTATAAATTCAAGCCTCTATTAACTATCTTGTCACAGTTATTAAGCAAATTAAAGACTTAGCAAGTGTATTCAGTCACAGGATATTATCAATGAATTCCTGGAAAGAACTTCAGAAGCACAAGCACTGAAATTCTGCTCTACAAAATAGCGCTGCATCTTATGCTTTTAACCTGACACAGCAGAGTATAGAAGATTGCTTCATAAACCTATCATCTTCCCCAAGTTATTCATTAAGTTCCTAGTTTTGAGGAGGTGTGAAGTCACAAGAAAAATCTGGCTCATAGACGGATACTAGTTTCCAGAAATATAACAGTTTTTTTACTTTTGGAGATTTCAACTGCTGTTGCTAAAAGGTCCCTGGCCTGCAGTACTGGTTCTTCAGTGTTAGATACATCTTTGGAAATCAGATCATCTGCACTACAATGGTTTTGGCAAGCTGTGTTTTAATAAAGTCTTTCAGCATCCAGGAAATTCAATACCCAGAATTACCTGGTGTTGGTATTTCTGTGGTTTCCTAGTTTCTGACAAGTGAAGTGGGGAGGACAGGAGCAGCTAGAGTCAGCCTAGATGAGATATTGTCAGCAGGAGTCCAACTGATGTGCTGGTGAGACCCATTCACTAGTCAGATCATCTCTTGTCTTAACCTAACCAAGGATGAGACTTGCTGTCATTCCTTAGCTTATCATCACCCTGGTCCAACAGTTAAGGGTTTTCAGCAGGGACCAGGCTCTGGCAGTCTGCAAGACTCTACTAGATTTATTAATCACCCTGATTTTTAGTTGACCTCTAGGCCATTTTTAATAACAGAGGCAGAGGTCTAGTTATTGAGACTTTTATTCCTAAAGGAGTCATATTTTCTTAATATACTGTTTTAATTTATGAAAGCTGCCCAGGTGCCAACATGATAGGCAGTATAGCAGATCTGAAAGAACCAATTAAGGAATCACGAGTAATTGAATGACTTTGCTTAAGTCATGATAAAAAAGCACCTGACACAATAACAGACAATTCTATAGCAGTAAGTAACACAATCTCTTTTATCAGACTTGCTTATCACACACAGTTCAGCACCTAGTTTGAAAGGCTTTATGTACAAGGCCTACTAAACCCAATATTGAACAGAGAGTTATTTTCTGTGTCACTGTAAATCATTGTTTAGCTTTATGCACTGAAACAGTGCAGTTGTTCTGAGCCGGTTATTTTCTGCTGTTTGGATTTCTACAGTAAATAATAGATGGAAGAGAAGAAAGAGGCCACCTGACAAATAAGACAGCCCAAATATTACAGTCAGGAAGGAAAGAAGGAAGGAAGACAGTAAGGGAAAGAAATGGCACAGCTATGACAACAGTTGAGCATTTTTTGTAGGCCGTATCACAAGGTAATTGGCCGTGATGTGAATTATGCTTCCCATGCCAAATGTGAGAGTGCTTAACAGACACAGAGGTCAATTATCTCTTAGTACAGCCTGATACAGAGAAAGAGGCTATTTCAATTAGAATACACTATTAAAAATGGTTAGCCATTTTAGTATTTAAAATCACTACCCTTCTAAAAAGCTGTGCATAGTAATTCCTGTCATTGTATGCCTCATGGAATATTCTGTCTTTGGCAAAAAAAAAAATCACTGAAAATATTATTCCTCTGAGTTACTTCTGCTATGAGCCTTGGAACTCTGAGGTCATTCAAATAAAGAAATCAAAGCTTTGTTTCTAAGTACTCTATATTGCTCACTTCTAAGTACTGTATATGTTTACCTTGTCAATAAAGGGAAAATTAGACATAAAGAGTACCTAGGGGAAAATGGTTGTAATTTGCAAATGTTATTCCAATTCTCACTGTCATCATTCTGTCATGGTGTTGCACATTACAGGGCAGACAGACCCAAATCAGGAGTGTTTCATTTCTTCTCACAATTAATAATACTGGACTTTGAAATCGTTTGTCCTCTTGTATCTCTCTGAGGAACTCTATTAATTTTGTAGCCCTTATTAACAAAGTTAGCTCTTTTTGTTATGAACTTTAAAATATTAACTCTCTTCAAATTTCATTCTGGATAGAAGTAGAGTAAGCACTGCCTGAAAATACTGGCATAAACTGTTCCAAAAGATATGTGATGTGAATCAGATGTACTTTTCTCACAATAGTGCATTTACTTAAAGCAACAGATATTTTTTTAAGATGTTTGATCCTAACCTCTCTACAAAGGACCTTTGTACAGAAGAGTTCATGCTGTACTATGGTGAGTAGAAAACAAGGTGGGGCTCTGCCACCAAATAAAAATATGATCTAAAGCATTGAGAGTGTTGTTTCAGATAAATGAAATGTAACCTCTCAGCACTCCATCGAGTAATTGGCTTTCGCTTACAGTTGCACAATAAAAGTAAGAGCTGTGGTAAAAGAAAAAAATACAATGAGCGGCGCAATAAGCAATAAGCCCCTTTCCCAACTGACACCAATAAACCACAAATTTTTGTTTACGATGAAGTTTTTCAGCAAGACTGAATATGGGATTTATTTAGCTATCACTTGAGAAATCTCTTTGAGAGCTGCTAGTAGAAACAGGAAGTGCATATTCAAAATCACTAATACAAACCTGAAAACACAGTCTCTTCAATCAGGAGAAATCTACCAAGCAAATAAATTCTTCTTCATTTTCTAAGTGAAATCAGTTGAGAGGCAGTATTTCTCTGAAAAGGGCTCTGTTTTACTTTCAGCAAAATGCAAAATATGCACAACAGGGTGCTTCCAGTTGAACACTGTATTATTTTGTGTACATTTTTTTGTTTTCTTTGCTATGTTCCTCTTCTGAGAGATTAGTTTCACTGATCTTTGAGGAATTTCATAATAGCAAAATCCATTATTTTACACAGAATTTCAAAAATGGTAGTTTTGAGTTTAATTTTTCCACAGCCCATCCCAGTTTAGCATATTGAATATGCAATTGTTAGATTATTTCAGCATGCACAAAGATTCTTACAGGCACAATAACCTCTGATCTACATATGACTGCACAAATACCTAACTCCTTAGCAAATCTGTTGTAACTACAGAGTTTGAAAACATTACTTTGAACAACACTTGTTGCCCTCAGTTGTTTTTTGTAGAATTTTTTTGCCTTTCTGGAAAGACAACACTAGTTTGAAGAACATTCAGTTCTGTTCTAAGGCAAAGGTAAAATCATATTACTAGAAACAACTTCCTAAACCTAAGTTTGTGGCAGAATTTCAGGCATTGTACATGTTCTATAAAAACTTCTTATTCATGCATTTATACTTAGAATATACATACTGGTTGCTTGCTTGGTTGTCAAACTAGCTAGGCCTTTGTGAACATTTAATATCTAAGAATTTTACACAGTTTCCTATGAGTGTTTAACCAGGCCTTATAAACAGAGAAAAACATACAAATGAACTAGAAAACACTACACATTCATCCATCTTCATGGATCAATGTCCCAATCACTCACTTGAATATCAACTAACTGACTAGTGTAGAATCCCTTTAAACTTCTGAGAATATTTAGCAGACTGGGCTTTTTTTCTGGTTCAGGCAGCTGTAGCAGAATCATTTTCTACTTTAATGGTAGATGTCATCAGCTGCTTTATACATGGCCACTTCTCCTGAGATGTAGCAGAGAGGTGAAACGGGTCACAACCTTTTTTCCCAGAGTAGCTCAATGATTGCTCAAGACTAACATTTTAATAATTGTTATCTCTAAGAAAAATGCAAAACAATAGATTAATAGATTTTTTTTTTTCTTCAGTTCATCTTCTGCATTTTTAATTTGCCTTGCAGAACAAGTCTGAAGATGACCCAGGCAGGACTCAAGGACTCGTGTCCTACAGAGTCTGTGTTTATCCCAGGAACAGAGTATACGCAAACAATCTAACTTACAGTTTTCTCCCTCAGTTTCAAAAAGAAGTTAAATTTTTCAGTGTATTCCATGGCTCACAACAGTCTTTTTAGGCACTAACAACACTGACTGCAAGGACTTGGATGAAAATGGCAAATGGGTGAAGTATCTCCTGGAGGCCCAAATGATTCTGTTGAGGAGACAGAAGGATCCTTAAAATTCTTGATGTTTCTTTATCATCCTTCTGCAAGAAGAATACAATGAACATACATAGGTTTATGGTAAGTACAAGGATATACATCAAGTTCAGAGATCCAAAACTTAGTCTGCCTAAAACTCTCCTTCTATCCACAGCTGGCTGTATAACCCAAACTTTCACGATTCTTTGACTTATTATTGTAATCCTTTGTAGCATGACTCAAAAATATGAAAGAATCTTCTACCAAAAAGCTAAACGCAATTCAGAAGAAGCAGTCCACTTGCTCAGCATCGCAGACCATGGAGAATACACAGCTTTTGCTGCTCTCGCTCTCTGCTGAACACAGACAAATCCAAGGTTTCAGAAACCTTCACAGAATGGTCTGGCTCACCCTACATGACTCTCCCCATTCATAACCCTGCCTTATTACCCCAGAGCAAAGGAACTGTTAACCTTGGTGGTGAAACACACTTCTTGAAAACAGGGAACCAGTACATGAAATTGAGGCCCATGCCTGGAACAGATGAAGATAGAACAAAACCTCAACTGTTTCAGTGCAAACAGCAAAATTGACTTTTTGAAATACCTTTCCACCTGTGTACACCAGGGTCTATGTCTCACTGATTTTGTAGAGAATCAGGGAACAAAACAAAGAGAAAATATTTATTCATACATAGTCTTCCTAGTCTAGGAAATCATTAAGACACTCTAAAACACTCCCTAGGAGCCTCAGGGCATGTGGGTGGAAATTCAGTAACACTGAACACTCGGTCTAATAATTGCCCTTCAGACATATTTCTTACAATTTAAGTTATATCATGTTATTAGCTATTTGGTTTATCTGTTTTGGGAGGGTACAGGAGCTGCTTTTTTTGAAGTGTTAGTTGACCACATAGTGTACAATGAAAGCAGCAGAGTTTGCTAATTTGAAATTAGTCCTAAAGACTTTAATATTCCTTGCACTACAGCAACGCAGAAAGTCATTCCTATTTAATTAGTTAGGCCAAAGTATTTGCAAAACAATTAAGAATGTAATTTAATTTTGGTGTTTGGTAAACATCCAGGGATTCATTCATTCTGAACTTCTGACCTACATGTTGAGTTTACTTTGCAAAGTATCGTTAAACCAGTCAGTTAGAACTCACAATTAAAATGCATGACATGGCAAGCCTAGTAAGTATACATTACAAATTAGAAATATGTGATAGAAATTTATTTTTAAAAATGTCTTGATAGCTTAAACAATGAACTATGTGGTCAAAGCAAAATGGTGTCAGTGAGGAATCCTCTTTGAAACATCTCCATGAAGCCTGAGGCACTTAGCTCTTTAAGAAATTATTTCCCATGTTGCCTCCTCATTGCCATGGAAAGGCGGCACAGTGCACAGGCTCCAGCAGGGCATTGTGCCTTCACAAAGAACTCCCACTAGCAGCACCCGTCAGGGCGGGTATAGGCAGGAGTAGCATTACTGACTGCTACAGTCAGCCTGTTTATGTGAGAGGGCAGTATGAAAATTCAGATGGCAACTGGCAACTCAGCCTCACACACAAGTGCAATGGGAGTTCACCAGCCATGTCTGAACTGTTATGCATCATGCCTACATTATTACACAGAAAAAAGCTATGTAAAAAAGATATTATTAAGACTCCACATTTATTCTTTCAGGGATTAAGAAATGCCTAGAATTAAGACAGCCTATGCAAACTTTATTGTCCTCTTCTGCATATGTAGTATGATTGTCTACTCACACGTTAATATACTTTCTCCCCATGGGACTTCGCCTGGCACAGTCTCTAAGTGGGTGATTATTATAAGTTTCATTTCAACTTCATCGTTGGTTATTTGAACTTATCTAATGCCTATCAAAACCTTCAGTGATTATAAAATTATTCATCCCTTCCAACTCCTCATTAGGTTACTCATATTGTCATGTCTAAATGCTTCTCAAGCACCGATCTTTACAATATCCTGAAGGGCAGAATGAGTATTAAGAGTCCATCTTACAGCAGCGGAAAAGAGAGAGAAAGGCCAAAATTGTAAAATTGTCCATTAGTTTTCTCTGTCCAATATAAAACATCAATACCTCACGTATTTTACAGTACTTTATATACTCAAATTATAGTTCCACTCAACTTGAGATGCAGCTGTGAGCGCTGAGCAAGAAGACTCTTCTCTGCCTGCAGTTCCCAGCCTTGTTCACTCCTCCCATTCCACCTTCTGTAGTCAGTGGGACAGATGACTAAAACAAGGTAAGCACCCCAAGTGCAGTAAAAAATGCAGTATCTTACTCTCAGCTCCTCTTCTGCACCCTCAGCGGTGAGGTCAGGAAATTTACAGACAGATTGAGTATGAATGTTAAAATACAAATTATGCTAAAGACTGGGATCAAAGTTACACTTTAAAAACAAAATAAAGTCTCAGCAGGCTATCAAGGTTAAATCAGTCTTGATACCAATAATCAGATAAGGGTTGTATATGATCTAAGCACCAAGGTAGCCTCCTGCAAAATGTCAAGACCTTCATCCAAAGCACAGAGGGTCCAGAGCTGCTGAGGAAAAAGATGTAAGAATTTTTACAAAATGGCTGAAACTATATTATTTTCCCAATTTAGAAACAGATTAAATATTTTTATGCCAAAGGCTCTCAGGACAAACCTCTCTGAAGCACACACTGAAAGCAACTGGTCATCATGGTCAGGCAGAGCATGATGCTGTGCTGCATTTCCTCTCATGTATGTCAGCATGTGCCCATCCTGTCCACACTTGGATTCCCACAGTTCGAGCCCTGAGATTTCCCTAAGCAGAAACTGCCAGCCATCTAACACACATCAGCTTCAAGCTTGTTTTCTGTGATATAGCCAGACATCCATGAGGGACAAGGCTGAAATCACCCAACCCATTTTACATGTGACCTGAGACAGAATCCAGCTCTCCAAAGGCAAGAGGCTAGTAAATTAACCTACTGTGTCACCTAGCCCTTCACTATTGATTAGTAATTATTCTTTTCAAATGAAACAAGGACACAGGACATAAGGTCATCTACTGTATACCCTGAGAAAAGCCAATGTTTCCCTACATTCTTCTGTCAATCACTGTTGAGCACTGACTTGAAAGAAAAAAGTTCTCATTGAAATACAATTAAAAAAGTAATTTAACTCAGTCTTCATAATCCAGGAAGAACTCAAGCATCTGATGCAGGCATGACAGGCACAACTATGGTCAATAACTCTTCAATCTGATGAAACCCTTGGATAATTTGATAAAGAAAATGGTCAATGAATAAATAAAAAAACCAGGGACTAGTGGTATCAGTGATGCTAGTTCACAGCTTGAAATTCTTCCATACTAGGTCTCTTTGACCATACTGCCCTCCCTCCTCCTTTGATCATTTCTCTTTCCTTTGCATCTTTTCCTACATCCCATTAACTTCTAATTAATTGATTGAAAAACATGCTGCTCATACAAATGCACTGACCGAATTATATTATTACCTAAAAAAAAGCCCACAAACAAACAACAACAAAAAATGCATCCTCCCTTCTTCTGAACTATAAATTTTGCAAGTAAAAGAAGCATCAAGAAAAAAAAATATATATATATGCATCCTTTAAGGACATAGCACTTATAATATTTGAGTAAACCAGCAGCCCTATATCCTGTCTCCTATGATAAGCAATGCCATATTCTCCAGGAGATTGATCAAGCCAATATAACTAGCAAATAGAATGGGTGAAACCATGCCCTGAGATCTGAATTTCCAGAAATTCCTACTGAGTCTAAATCTAAACTATGTTGCACATTTTGAAGTTGAGAATTGCAATGTGTTGGATTGAATCCACAACCCAGGTCACAGCTGCACCTTCAGACACTAGAAATTTGTTTTCATTTCAACCCATCATAAATCCAAGATTCTGTGCAGTAGCATAAAGGAAGTACAGGTACAAACTCTGACCAGACAGAAACATCTTAGTCTTTAGGACATTCTTTTTACAACACAGTTGTTACTAGCTTCCAGGAGGAATTTGTGTTATTGCTTTATTTCAAGAAAATAAGAACAGGAGTCAGTTGTAAGTCATCACAGAGCTTCCCTAACATATTGAAGGACACTGCTTCAGTTCTTGCTAAAATATATTATTATTTTAGAATTTTTTCTTTGATTTCAGAGGCCACGTGACAATCTCATATCTAAGTTATATGATTGCATAGGTAGCATGGAAATGCAGCACACAGTGTTCGCAATCCATTAATGTCATAAGTATACAGTAGCAATTATAGGGCACAGAGTCAAACATGTATTTGGATTACATCCTGTCAGTCAGTATATTTCTAAAGTAGTGAAACCTGTTCACCATTTCATGGTGATTTTATGACTCTAATATCTTAAATATGTGTGAAGTGTATTTTATCTGAATTAATGTTTGACATATAAAAAATAGAGGAACCTAAATTTCGGCATTTTGCCTAATGCCACAATATAAAGTTATTTTAGAGTTAAGGTTACCATGCTACTCAGTTTCATGGAGTTTGGGGGGTTTTGACTTTTTGCTACAGTAGAAATCTCAAAGCAGACATTGACCTTATATACTATATACATTGGATTCAACTCTCAGCTCCAACTTGGCCTGTTGCTAGCAAAGAATTTAACTAAAAAGAAAGTTAAGAACTGATCTAAAAGTAAAGACTGGCCTGAAGTGTAGCCAGGCTCCTGTCTTATGTAGGAGAGGAGTATATCACTCCCAAGGATGAAAGCAAAGAGCAAAGCCACCCAGTAGAGCAGTCATGTCAGAATGGCCTCCCTTTTCTGCCCTTTAATGTGTGCCTTATTTAGCTTTATATCACCTTCAATATATATTCTTCTTTCTAATCCCAAATATTATCATTTTTTATTCTAATGTACCATAAGTTACTAAAATCCATGTCATGTTCCTTTCTCTAAATATCTCAATACTCTGTTCCATAGCTTCTGTGCAGCATTTCTAAGATCTCCTGTCTGTACACATCATCCCTTGTCTATACACATGGATTATCTTCCTAATCTACTGATTCTGCCAAATACTACCTTCTTTTTTATATTCTTTCAGCAGCTTCTCTGTTGCTGCAAATACAAGGTATTTACATTCTCTTCTCAAAGCTCTTCACTGCCATCCTTGGCTCTGAATGCCTCACTCAAGGTTCTTGTCAAGTTTGGAAGGAGTCTTCATAAACACCAATAAAGCCTGCTCTCATACCAGTTCATCCTAAAAAATGCCTTTGTCCTACAAAAATATTTTGAGGAGTTAGTTTGCTGGTATGCTGAAAAAATAATTGACAGCAATATAATTTCATTCCTTTCTTGTCGTCTTTTACCTCATCTTTCTGGATAAGCCTGTTGTCCTTGTTTTTATTTAGACCATGCACTGCCTAGTGCATCTGGTTCTGACCTGCAACTCCTATGGTATACATCAATACAAATAACGAAAAATTATGTTGGCAACTTCTCCAACCCATCTGTGAGGCTGGTTCAAATGTATAACAAAACATACTTCTCTTTTGCTTATTTCCACAATTGGATGTTAATGTATCACATCTTTCAGAGTCTGACCAAGATAATATAAAATTAAATGATCCTTCCCTCACAGCTTTCCCATTTTTAAGGTTTAATAGCTTGTCTGCTTTCCTTCAATAATATTTTTCTGAGAAATGTAAACTTTAGCATATGATTTCTTACAGAAAATACTTAGGCCAAGAGTTTTGATGTCCTGAAGCTAAACTTTCAAATGTTTTCCCAGCTTGCTGTGTGACCTCCTTCCTCTGGCATTTGTTCAACATATGCTGGAAAGATACTTTCCGTTTTTCTGTTCATTGAAGTTGGAGAAACAGTCTTCTCAGTCAAAAATCTTTGTGGAGTTTTACCATTACCTTAATATCCCTATCAAAGATAAAGTGTTGATTTGTGCTTCCCCTGTTAAAGTATGAAGATTTCTGTTTTTCTTGCTAATAACATTTGCGGTGAGCTACACATTTCCAATATTTTCTAACAGGAGAGAAATAATTTAGGCACTGTGATATCAGAGAGATTAACATTAGAAGAGGCTGAGAATCAGTTTCTTCAAATATTCCTCCTAACATTTTTACGTTAATTGAAAATTGGTGTTAGATATTTATGTTTCATCATAGTGCTAAGTAAGCTTTGAGAATGAACACATGATGCTGTGAAAAGGGATTGATAACGAAATAAGGGTTAACAGGCAGGAAATGTCTTGGCTGCTGATGAAACCGGATTGCTGTTCTTTGTTGCTCTAAAAGAATGACTGAACAACATGAATTTGATTGTGACTCCCAACAATTCCTAATGAACAGGTATAAAGATCACCAATAATGAAAAGAATAATTAATCTAATCCGAGAGTTTAAGCAGATAGTGGATATGAAGGGAAAATTGAAACTAGACTGTTACTGCAAACTGAGGCCAAGATATTAGCAAAGCAATATGAAGACCTTTTTATTGCTTACACTAATTCTTTCTTTGAGCAAACAGATGTTCTAGGATTGTAAATCCAATACATTTAATGAATGCTAACATCCTCTGGAAAATAAATAGTTTGCTAGACTTGGATTACAAAGAAGTTTACTTCTTGAAAAAGGAATTTTGCAGCCAGCATATTTACTAAATCAAATAGTTCCCCGTAGTGCCATATTTCTAATTTTTTTAGAAATTAAACCCAACTTTTTTAACATAAAAATGCCAGTGGCTGTGTATGTAAAATGACTTTTCTTAGAATTCTTTTTAAAAATATGTATATCTGAACTAGAATCATAATGGCTCCAACACTGTCAACATCATATAAGAGACCACAATTAGGTCAAAACAGCCATTTCACTCTGGGCAGGACAAAGTAGATATTTTTGAATGTAAAAGTTAAGTGAACAGTCAGTCATATCTTCACACATTTCCATGGCAGGTTTTTTTTCCCCCTCTGGAGCTTGTGGTTTCGATGTATCAGCCGCCCAGAAAGCACATTGTTCAGGAAGGTTTAGCAAAAAGCATTAGAATGTAACCACAAAAGAAGATTTCAAGTAGCATTAAGGATCTGATTTAAACCCACAAAAGCAACGAAATTTAAGAGTAACTCAATTATGATTGACATGTGTCCCTTAATGTATGCTAGATAATGCTTGCTGTGCATGCAGGAAGTTATTAAAACCATTTACCAATACATTTTGCATGATGACAGTCAGATCAAGGAGCACAGTCAATTAAAACAAGGGATAGATAAATTCAAAAATGATGGGAGCTAATTCAGAACAGGGATGTAATTAAAAGTTCAAGTGATTATGTAAATCTTTGTGGTTCCCTTGTCGGACTGTCAGTCTCATGGTAACAACCTGAAGGGACCCTGCAAAGGACCAAAATTCTCCCACCTGGATGCCTAACAGCGAGTCCTCCAAACCCCAACACAGACTTCTGCAGAGAGGTTCTTTTCTGTATAAAAACAGCAGTCACTGATAACCCTGCTAAAGTCACTGAGAGCTGCAGGTGATTAAAATTTTCATGAAAGCATCGAGTCTGCAAGTTTGGCCTCTGAAAATTACGTTTGCAGACATTAACATTTTGTCTTGGTGAAAACCACTGATATTTGATATAAAGATGTTTATGATGCTTTAAGGACAGAAACAGGTGAAGAGAACCCTGAAATTCGGAGCCTATGGTTTGGAAACCCCTTCAATAATAAGATGAGTATCTCTTCAAACATTTCCAGGAGAGGGAAAAAAAGAAGGGAGGGAGGGAACTGTAAGCAATATGTTTCTGGTACTTTGCTTGTTTTGCAGGAGGAACAGCTCATTAAAATACACTTAAAATGATGTTGCAAGGAGAGCAGATTTTGAGTGAATGTTGGTGAGGTCTGCAAATCAGAGCTGAATTCTGCAATGCAAGCACATTCACCACCTCCAGCAGCCAGATGCAATGCGGTCTAGTAAACATTTTATGCTGTGAGACCCAGAGTTGTTCACACAAAGGGTACAGACAGACCAGAGCTCCTCCAGTAGCACTTTGTCTAGAAGCCACTCAGCCATGTTCACATAGCACCAAGCTCTAGCTAAGGCACTGATCGAACAGCTCCAGCAGCCCAAGCAGGGTTAGGACAACTCTGTTTCTACCTGCCCATGTAGAGGTAACAACCAAGACATGAAATACAGATTCTTTTCCATATTTAAATACCAAAGCATTCTTTAACTTTGATTAAATATTGTTATCTCTCAATATCACTGTCTTCTCTGTCCCTTTTTTCCTTAATTTTTACTACTTGGATTTCAGGTTTTTTTAGTACATCTTTTATTACAGCACCTAGCACAGCAATGGACTGATGTTCGTTTCCACATTTAGGCTCAACAGGAAGAGAAATATAACTTCTGTTTTAAATGGTAAGAACATGGTCTAACCCCCTCTCTGGCATGTTCCATCCAACAGTATGGAACACTTTGCCACGAATTAATAGCCTCATACAAGCATTGTCTCCCCTTTACATTGGAGTAGGACAGACACAGAACAGTTACAGAACTTCCCCCAAGGTCATTTGTGAAGTGTCTGTCAAAATAAGAACAGAACACACATGATTGCCAGTTTTTACTTTAGCTATAGAACGATTATTTCCCCAAGACATAATATCTCTTTATGCATATGTCCTTAGTAATAAAAAATAGGGAAAAGAAATACCTCAGATATATATGCTGCAGTCTATAAGCAGAATTTTCTCTAAACAATACGTTTTTCAAATTTTTCCACGAGACATCAATATCACTTTAAGGACTTTATCATTGTTACTGACACATAATCATTCCTTGCAGGTGGAAAACATTGTGCTGAGAGATAATTGGGATACTTATTAGATATGACTCCTCACTGGTTTTAAGGCAGTATTAAGGCATGATTGCATTCTACTCAAAGAAAAGAATGAATATTCTTTGAATTTATGTCAGATTGAGTGATTTATGGCTACTGTAAGTACTGCATTAGATGATAAGGTCTAACATTATCCGATAGGATGCAATAAAATCTTTAAATATGGATACTTTCCCCCTGTAGAAAGGAAAACCGCTTTTGGCTGTTCGAGCCACATTTGCTATTGGTTTATCTGGGTGGGGTAATTTGACCTCAACTTGTGTGGAGAAACTGTCATCTCAGGGTACCATACTAATCGTAAAGGGAACAAATATTTTGAAACCCCCTCCTAAATAAGTGGGGTTATTAATGAGCAAATTCTGTTATCATATTGCTGACACATTTGTGAGCAATAAACTACTCACATGAATCCTGTTTGTGGTGGGCAGCTTAAATGACTAAGCAAACCCTGGTTCCTCAAATAAGGGCTTGGGCTTGAAAGTGTGTGAGAAAAAGTAAGCAGCTGAAGGGGGACACTGCTTTAACCAACAAGATTTTTGAGAGGGAAATCCCTGCCCAGGTCATTGGGGCAGGAAAAAGTCCCATACTCAGAGCAAGCAAAATAACAGCTTTATTTAGCTAAGAAAGCTCTAAGGAAGCATCAAATTTGCTATTCTTTGTTCTTCAGGACAATATTCCACCTATCAGTGTCCTGGAAAGGCAGGAAGTCCTCATGTCAATTTCTTTGTAAATTATGTATGCATGCACTTGTCTGTAGAAACCTATAGTAAACATAGTCACACACTTATGCTACATATGTAGATTTTTTTTATTCTAATTGTGTCACACCTGAAAAAGATTAAACAGGTTAATATATGTGCACTACATGAAGAGCAGATATGCGATACCAAGAAAGGAAGGACAAGTACACTCCTGTAACAAAGCTCATGCTTTGTCTTTAATTCAAAATTGATCTGACCCAAAGCCCACTGGAGTCAATACAATCTCTGCAGTAACTTCAGAGGGTTTTGGATCAGGCCCAATATCATTCCTGTTGTTATGGCTCATTGTTTAATTTTTGTAAAAGAAAACTCTTTCATTTCTTTTTTTTAGAAGAAGCAATTTTACAAGCCCTAATGTCAATTGTGTTCATTTTTGTATTGAAAGCTTCTTCACTACATAGTTTGTCAGTAAAATGGGTAAGTCATGGAATATTTTTAGGATTTCATTCAGTGAAAAATGATGTCATAAATTAACAGCTTCAAAATATACACCTCATGCCATGGAAGTTTCCCAATGTGGGTGGGAGGAGGGGCATCATTTTATTGTCTAGTGAGACCTTTGGCTATTGTTCTGTGCTGCTTTCATGGGACATAGTGTCACTATGTGTGATACTACAGGCATTTCCAGTCATTGTTTCAAATGCAGAATTCCCATTGAAGTCAATGGCACCATTACATGAAACTCCATGGCAGGATATGGCTGTAAGACCAGTGAATTTTATCCTAAGGTAACAAGACAGCTGACTGCAAAGTCATCACTAAGGTGATGACACCACTGAAGCTGAGTTTCCTTTGAAAAAATAAGAAAAACATGAAGATATAAGACACCAAACCTAGATGCCCACTGCTGTTACTCCACAATAGAAACTTGGGCAAAGTGGAACCTTTTCACTCTTCCAGACATATTGTCCCACCTAGAGATCCAAGAATTAAAAAGGGGAAAGCAAGTTGAAAGCAAGCTTTTCCAATAAGAGGGAATAACCTTCTCCAATGCCAAAATTCCAGTTCTACCTTCCCATAGTCCAAACGAAAGCTGTCTGCAAAGAGGTCAAGCCATATCTGCTCTATTTAGCAGATGTCTGGCAAAGCAAACCACACAAGTCTTTAGAAGATATAATAGTCATATGGTTTCTTTTTTTTTTTAATTCTTGTTAGAATTTTAATGCTGGATCATCATTATCTCCAGAAGTCTGGTTTAGTGGTTGTATTTACTGTCTCAGCCTACTTCTCAAGTGACTTGACACCTGTCTCATTGTAATTAAAGTGGTGGCCACGTACATGTTCATGTGAGCCCTTAACCATGAGATGCAGGTCAGTGAGCAAGAAATAAATCCAGAAGAAGCATTCTGCTATTTGGAATAAACTCAGTCAGCTACACTGGCCATGTAGGCTGTTGTGAATATTGCAGGGTGTCACAGCCACTGCTCATGGCCTCCAAAGTGGCCTCCAAAACCAAGCATGTCTAAGCATGTTACTTTTAAGACACCACAGTTTTGCAGATATGATTTCTCCAAACATTCACCTTCAGGGCTATTTTCAATTTTTCATTATTAAATAGAGCCTGAGGTGATTTTTCAAAGGAAATTCTGACAGAATTTTTTTTTTTTTGGCTTTATGAGAAATTGAAGACCAAAGGATCTAGTCTTCTTGTATTTAAAAAAAAAAAAAAAAAGCACTAGTAACACAGATCCTGCAAAAATGTCTGATTCTAATATGTGAAATTTAGCATGGGTCTCTTGTGCTTAGTTCCAGGGTGAAAAATAGATTGAGTGATAATAAACAAGAGAAAAATTATTCTTGTTCATGCTTGCTAGACAAGTAGCCTGAGGAAGAGTGTTTGTGATATCATCCCACGGTAGGGAAGAATGCTTTTTAGTCTCTGGAAAGTGGATAGCATATAATATTGGTTCTCAGCAAATCTGGATTTTGTTCCTGTTTCTACCACTGACCTCATGAGTGACACTGAGAAAATCACTTTCCTCTACTTTGTCTCTGCTTCCACAACTTTAAAAACAGGAAAACATACACTTAACTTTTTTCTTTTTTTTTCTTTTTCTTTTTTTTTTCCCTAAGTTCTCTTGGACCCCTCAATTAAGGATCCAGAAGAGAGAGAGGTAGTGTTATTATTCTGAACAGCCTAGGCTAATGTGGAAATAAAACAGAAATGATAACTCTACAACTTTTAAAAATATAACTTAGTGTTCAGTTTGGCACAAAATTGTTATGTATAACAAGACAAAGAAATAACAGTGTATCAGGGCATCTTTTTGTAAAACAGTCATTGATTTAGGGTACCTCAGATTTATGAAGTTCAGTTTAGATGGGCATTTTTTCATGTTTTCCTTAGTAAGAATAAACAATTCCACTTTGGGAAACACAGAGGGTTGGAAATGTGGAAAAATTAAACCAAACATGTTTCAAGTCAAGTTTTTCAAATAATTGGTGGTTTCATTTTATATTAAATTACTTTAGTTGACATTTCAGAAGATCAAATGCTGCTCCATTTAGGACTATGTCTGCATGTGTGCATGTGTGTCTATGTGTGAGCACACGTTTGTCTATATAATTTAATGAATGTTTGGTTCTGTAAAGCATTTAGAAGAAATAAAAAAATTAATTAAAAAAAAATTTAAAAATAAGAAAATCTGGCCTCTCAACCACTTTAACAATATCTCATTAAGTTGAGGGATTAATTTTATTCGAAGTGCATGGCAAAAGAGAAGTCAAACATTTTACTCAGAGCCAAGGGCAATAGGGGAGTTGCCTTTTTCAAGAAACATGGCTGTACAAAACTTGCAAAGTTTATGGAATCTCTCTGGTTTGTATTGCTTTACAAGATCTGACAGAGGAGTATTGTTTCCAGAAGTGTAACTTCTTAATGTGTTTCCCAGAATTCTTAAAATATTGTATGTAGGCAGTAGTGGTCTAAGGGTCACCTGCACCCTGCTGGAATAACCTTACCTATACACGGATAAAAGTAGGTAGTCCTGCATATAGATGTACTCTTTTCTTTCTTTTTCAATACATTTTTGAGAATAACACAAAGCTGTTGAGACATTAGGACATTTTAGAGCACGGAGGAGTATACTTAAAAATCTCTAAGTGCTAAACAAAGCTTTCTGCTTTGTCGGTTATTTAGCAGAAAGCACAGCACCCTTCTTCCCTTGTCCCTTCATTTCACTAAATGCCTTACAGGTAGCATTCAAAGGAGATCTGAAATTCTAAGAATTACAAACTAGCTTGATTCAGAAGTCTCTTCTCAAGTAAATTATTCTGATCAGTAGTATGGCTCCATATGGTATTTCCATGGATGTAAAGCACACAAGACGAATATTTTAAATTGCTGCTCCCCAGCACAGACCATGTGCAACCAATTGATCATTGACTATGCCTAATTATTTCTTTTTTTCTTTTTTTTTTCCTAATCTGTGAACTATGAAGCACCTATCATGGCTGCCACCCAGACTTTTATAACATTAAAACAAAGCATAACAAAAGAGCCCTCAAGTATTGACTCAGTAATCTATCTCTCTCCCTCAAGGAAAACTCGCCTGCCATAAAATTCCAATCAGTTGCACACACACAATTATGAAAACATGGGCCTCAAAACTTCATTCAAAACCTGATTACACTAAATATAGATCAACGTGTAATTTCTCCTTCCTTTCTATTTTTAAATCATGTTTTTGACAAACATTGAAATGATAATGAATGGTTTAGATTTTTTTTTTCTTTTTTGCATCGAAGGGTTTGTGGAGGGTTTCATGGTTTTAATAACTATGTATTCTTTATTGCTCCTTTAAAATACTAATAAAAGTGATGAAAAGGCATGAAAAATCATCACTGATTGCATAGGAATTCACTTAAAATACGATCTTTCCTTTGCTCAGTTATCATCTGTGGTGGTGTTTCCTTACAGAAATGGTAAAGGGCTAAAAGTTCTTAATAAAAAACACATGCTTTTCTTTACTCCACCATCACATTTGGATGTATTCCCTTGTGGAAAACTACACCAGGTTAACCACTGCAAGGCAGCCTTATGGTAAATTGGATCTGTTTTTAAAAATGCATTCCCAGAAGATTCCATTTAATACACTTTCTGAGAATACCTCTGTGAGAATGCCTTTTCAACAGTCTTGCTCTTCATATTTGGAAGCAAGTTCAGCTGGTGAAAGGCAGGAACAGAAAATACTACGTTGAGAAAATAGAGAACCAAAGACCAGAATTACTTAGAAATTAAAGGCAAGAATCATGTATATGTCGCATTCAGTATCGTTTTCTCTGTCTCTGAATATGTAAAATTATTTTTCCAACTATCTATGATTTTCCTTGAAGTATATAAGAGGCAGTGTTTCACTGATCCCATTCTTGAAATATGGCAACACTGAGAAACTATTATCCACACTTACAGCCAGGTCTGGAATATAATGAACCTTCTAGTTAAAAATGCGAGATGTGATTTTAAGTCTTATTAAATTTATGTTTAGAAAGTTTATGCTAATTTGAGAAAATATCCCCACACTTAAAATGGAAATTACTGTGGATTCAGAAGCATCTCTTAGAAGAAAGAAATTTTAAGCCAGAGCTTCCCATTCGCAAACTGCATGCTGGGGTCTGCCAGTTATAATCGATTCCACATAAAACTACTTCCCTTCCTTGTTCAGGAGTGGTGACATAGCCTTGCACATTAAGGGGGAGCAGAGGGGGAGAAAGGGATCTTAATTCAAAGACACAAAGAGAGGCCTAGAACAAGCATTTGACCTTGCTCTGAAGGAAGAAAAAAATAGTAGGTGCTAAATGAAATTTCTAAAAAATTACTATTGGTGGAATAAGAGTATCAGATCAGCAGGCTTTCTGGTGAAGCTGAAGAAAGGTTAGAGGAACATAATACCTGATAATACACTCCCCCATTGTCTACCATGCAAGTAGCTTCAAAAGCACACCAGTAAGAGCTTTTTTCATGAAGGTGGTAGGTACAAGAAGGGTTATCAGCTTAGGAAGAGGCTCGTTTTCTTTGTAATTTCTTTCTCAGACTGTGAGAGGTTAAAATGGTTAAGCAGTTTCCTTCACTCCATATTATGGCTCATTCCTACAAGCAATAAAATGAAGGAATTACTTGTAAGGGCAGAAATGTCATTATTTTTGCACTCATCCTGACCCCAGCATCTAAAAATACAAAATGCTGGAATTTGTAGTGCAGGTGACATTTTAAAAAAGGGCCCAGGGAAGTCTAATAGTGTAAAGGCTAAATGTACTTAGGAGGTGGAGGGACAGAAATAGAGAGATATCTCTGCTTCTGACCTAGGCCTAACAAGATTGGCCACATAATTCATTTCAATGACTTCTTGTCTGTGCAGTTTACCTCTGGGTTTAGACAGAAACATTTCTCTTTAGCATAATGGATCACAGTGTCAAGTTGGCTACCTTCTGCCTCAGAATGGGGTTAATTTTAGCCTGATCCTCATGTTGAACACACAAGGAATATATATGACTCATCAACCTTTGCCAAAAGCATAAGATAAATACATTCCTAAAACTCAAAGGCTATCTGCTATTTGAAAAGATTCGCCTGGCTTGTATTAATTGAACCGAGCTTCCTTTAAGGTCTCTAGCAGCCTACTAAAGCTACATATATATATAAAATTTCTAAAACGCTACATCACAATCTTTTTTTTTTTTTTTTCCTAACAGCCTCACTATACATCCGGTCAAAATCAAGTGTTTAATTCTACTTCCACAGGGATACTGCATTATTTCCAGTGTATTAACTAGTATTTATCCTGCAGGCTCTCAACTCTGAGCATGCTACAGCCTAGAGAATCAGGATTTTGAGCAGGTGTAAAAGAGGAATTAATGAACTGGTGAGCTAAAGTTCTTTTTTTTCTTCTCAATTTCAAGGCAGACACGGCTAAATACTGAATCACATGAGTAAAATGACAGGGAGCCTATGAGAAGTCCAGTAAGGATGATCACGTAGTTTCAGAAAAATTAAGAAATTTCTCTGTATTTCCCTTAGTCTATTTTTTTTATATAATCAATAAATATCTGCTAATACTGTCCTACCCCTCCACTCAAGTTTCCAACTCTCTTGTGTAGTCAAGCTGCCTTCAAAGGTATAAGCAAAGTATTCAACGGGCAGAAGAGAGCAATCTTAGTAAGGGAATTTTAGGCACTTCCAGTCTCAGAGGACCTAGGCTGGGGTTTTTATATTATTCTTTCAGAGCAGATATGACTCAAGGCTAAAATCCCCACTCTACTGCAGACCGTAACAAAAAACTCATGGGCTTCACCAGGGTGAGGCTTTCACTTAATGAGTCAGTAGCAGGCTTTGCTGTTTTAAAACAGAACAGAGCCCAAAGAGCAGCTATGTCAAACAAGCTGGTATCATTTCTTAATAGTCATCTTTTTACCTGCCACAGTAGCAGCCTGTGGTGCTGCAGGAAAGACACTTGCAGTTCCCTATGAAAACAATCCTCCATTTCACATGACAAGTTCTTCTGCTTCCCCAAAGCATAATGATTCACCATATTTAGCCAAGAGCTCTACTGAAAACCTCCAGTCACACGTAGTTTCATCATTAACTGCTATATTTACTTTGCCCTCCTTACATTAGTGTTTCTTCCCTTTTACTCATGCCCATCTTCCCAGCAGAGAAACCAGGCAGACCAACACAGGGGCTGCTGCAGGTTTGGCAACATGCTTATCCAGCAGCATCCTTCTTTTGTCTCCTACTGCAGAGAATATCAAAGTGTATCTCTTCCTCACTAGCCTCATTGAGATCACCGTTCAAGTAAAGCATGGCCGTTGCTTGCTCTCAGAACCAGGTCCCATCAAGGGCAGCACCACCATTTGCCACCAAGCTCCTCAGCACCAGCTGCAGTGGAAGAGACTGTCATTGCATTGATCATCTTTTTCAGAAGCCAAAGTCAACCCCTCTATTAGACGCAGAGAGCCTCCTGTTATAAACTGGCATTGTTCCATTAAATTTATGCTGAGTTACACCATTTGCAATCGTAAGTCTACCCTCTTGTGTATATGAATTATGAAACAGATTTTAGTTACAGTATCCCATATTGCTTCTCAAGTAATAAACCATACAATATTCTCAGTCTCCTTAGATGCATGTTTAGCAATACCTTGCAATGTTTTTTGTAGTTTTCCTCCTTTCACTAATTTCATTACCTTAATGGTCAACATCTTTAGAGTTATTGAAAAACCTCAGATTAAAAATTATTGTTAAGCATAGACCAACAACAGGACTACTAAAGAAAATCATAGTATTTGATTAAAACGTAACTGGCAAAAAAAAAAACAGAGCTTCTTGTTCATTCATAGCTTTTAATCAGAGCACATAATCAAACTCCAGATTTTGGATGCATGTGAAATGTGAACCCTAATTTGAATGACAAGTAACCTCTAGTATTATAGTGGGATGAAATAAAAACCATAGCTCCAAACACTCCTAAAATTTGGGGGTTTCTAAATCTGGATTTTAAATCTGTGGCTTGTGCCTACTCAAATAAACTTCTATTTAAAACCCTATTTCAATAAACTTCTATTTTGTGGCTTGGGCCTATTTAAGTAAGCCTTTTAAAATTAAGTTCTATTTATATGCCCCAAATTTATTTACAGTATCATTTTTTAGGATTTTAGGATTAGATATATCTTTATGTAAAGAGGAACCTTTGTTCAGAGGATATTTCTCCCTTCTTCATCCATTATCATAATCTAAGGGATGCAATAGAAATGGTTGCATCATGTGTTTATTATTATAAATAAATTGCTTATTGGCAGTGTTTCATTAGAAGAACATAAAAGAAAGATGAGCGTGAGAAGATTTTAGTTACTCTCTCCTATTCCCATAATTTCTTTCTTTCTTCTCTTTCCTTAAAATAAATTTATTATAAGACATTTAGAATAAAGTTTAATTGCAAAGTAGCCCATGCCCTCACTGCATATTTCCCAAACTGGAAAAAAGACTTGAGGCTATCGCTACAAATTATCATTTTTTCATACAGTGTTCAAAAACATATAATCCAAAATGAAACTATCACAATTATTTTTGTAAATATGTTTTTTTACCAGACCATTCTTTTTCAACAGGCACCATTCTTTATTATGCACTGCATTCAACTTATCTCTTTTCTTTTTTCTTCCTTACTCATCTCTTTTACCCAAATCACTGCCAATCTTTTTCCTTATGTTAGTATCCCTTCCTCCTGTTTAGGGCCAAAAAACAATGGTGAACTCAGCTGAACCTCAGATAGCAAAAGTATACATGACTTTGCTAGAGTCACCTCGCAGGATTACAGCTTTTACAACTTGCTTCTTATCTCCCCATTAGCACTTGTACCTCTTTCTTATAAGGCTCCAAGGTCTCTCTCAGGAGAGAGGAGCAAAGAAATAGATGACAGTTGCCACTTCTAGGTTTTCCAAAAGTTGGCAATCAAAGTGAGAAGTCATGAATCCACCGTATTGCTGCACTATCATTTTCTGTAGACTTAAGACACAACTTGTCATATGATTCCTTTAGGCTCCCTTGCTTCATATGCAGTGTTTTTGTTTTAACAATGAAAAAGGTCTACCCTTTTTTCCATTTCTACTGAAGAGATATGACAAAAGGCAGAGTTTTCATGAACTAATTACAGTCCTTTGGAAATTACCTTTTGTGCTAGGAAAATATGCTTTTCTATTTTTTCTACTGATGAAAAAGTAAGCAGTTTGAATGAAAAGTACTATTTAAAGAAAGAGTACAGTTACATAACCTTTCCACAAAATCCAGACATTTTTTTTAGTTCCACTTTGCAAAAAGAAGTATGCTACTTCCGCAGAATTATGCATACAATAATCTATTAAAAGATTTCTATACAGAAAAAAATAAGAGTTTCTCTCCTTTCGAAGAGAGTATTGCCTTATGTTGCAGTGCACATTCACCATTCAACAAAGCCATCACGTTTTGCCCTGTTTCTAACAGTATACAGCAGAACCTGCTAGCATATACTCCTGTCTCCCTACTCGGAAAACCAAGGAGAAATGCTCGTACATACTTGATGACAGACTTCAACCCCTTAGGGTGCGGGTTCACAGTCATCACAAGCTGATCTAGAGCCACACTGTCACCAAAACATACCCTACCGCCCTTCTTCTCCTGGGCCCTTGCCCTGCATTCCCACAACCTCCTGTTGCCAGCATACCTGTGTGGCCCCATGTGCAGACAAGTAAGGGATATGGCTCAGCCAAAAGAAGATGGAGATTCTGCAAGACTCATTTTCAGCTGAAAAGATGGCAGGAGAAGGTACATGAGCAAGGAAGATTAAAACTAACTAGGAATGCTAGAGGGGTGGTCGAGAGCTGCTGAAGTCGCCAAGAAAGTAGGAATAATAATGCCCTGAGGATTCAGTAACCCTATTTACAGCCCATGGTCTGTACAAGTCTATACAAGTACATACTGCAGCATAGCATCTCAGAAGGTTCAAAACTTGAAGAAAATGTAGATATCCTTGTCCACGCAAGATGGAGCGGCTTCAGCAATTTCATAGATGTGTTACTCATACTCAGAGCTGTAGGCCAGAAGGCAGTTGGCCACGTTGGAAAACCATTATCATTATTTCATTTTTTTTGTTGTTGATGCCATCTAGAAGGACCATGTGGGAAGTCTTCCCAGCTCAGCGAAGTGTTTACAGCACAATTGCTAGAAATCAGAAGACAGGTACTTCTTGAAGTGCAACAAAATTGGCATTTCAAGAAGGTAACCTCACACGTAGGTACCAGAGGGGTTGCGTAAGTTACAGTGGATATGTTTGATTATTTCACAAGCAAGATTTATGCAAGAAAACATCTACTACAGTGTCTACAATGTCTTTTCTGCTTAGGTCTTGTACTGAAAGCATAGAGAGGAAGCAGTACTTAACATAAGAACAGGATTTTTCTACAACTAAAAACTGTACACAAAGGTGTTATCTACTCTTCCGAGTATTACCAGTGCGTGAGAAGACCCCACAAGTAATTCATAACCAAACAGGTGTAGCTCAGGCTTTCAGGTTCCCTCAGCAAACTCCACTAGCATGTGAAACAGAACCAAGATAAGGATGGTAAGCTAAAGGCATGAATTATGCCATTCATTTTACTTCCTGTCTCCTAGGACTCCCGAGTGAGCATTTCTTACTCAAGCTATATGTAATATGCATTGACAAAGTCCTAGTTGTTTGGATAGAGGTACCAGATTTGCATCTGTATTAGAAATATTCTTCCCCTCTCCTTCCCCCAGTGAAGTGCAACAGAGTCATTATTTCTCATTTCAATAGACAACAGCAGGGTAACTTTTTATATAAGAAAAACCAAACATCATGTGAATCATGCACAAAATATCTGATTTTTCCAGGAAGAGTAGAACCATGAAAAGAATTGTAACAAAATATGGCATACTACTTTCAGTGCCTTCCTGCCAGCCAGAAAAAAGAAGCAATAAAAATAAAAAGTTGCAAAGAAGCTTCATGGTTTTTCAACTATACCACTGTCCCTTTGGCCATCATTGTAAATCTCTTCAAATTCTTACTCCTGTTTTGATGGAAAACATTCAGTTCTATAATAATAGTACTTAGATAACCTGTACTTGACCTGTCTTTGGATAGTGATGATTTTCCATACAAGATGTTTTACTGTGATAACACAGTGATTCAGATACTCTGTCTTAAGGCAGCTGGTGTACAAGTGCTTGGCTCTGAGAATTTTTTTCCTCCACTGCTATGTGAATGTAAGCTGCATGTTGACGGCCTTTCATGCCAGGCACATTTTCAAAGTATTCTCCCAGTTAATGCATTTCCATTAGAATTCCTCTGTTTTTGATTTCAAGAACACAGCACTGCACCCATGGGAACTGAGCTTTTCAGGTGTTAAAGAGGATTTGTTATAAAGAAAGTGATTATAATAGGATTTAATGTAATTGAAAGTCAAGGTACAGTTGCCATACACTGCATCAGAGACAGCATTAAACTTGTATTGAGAGTGAAGGAGTTCTGCTAAGTAAAACCTGGGGCCACAGTTAATAAACCAGGGTGGAAAACCTCCTGCTGTCGTGCACCTCTTGTTAACTGGCGCTGTCCTGACTGCCTTGCTCCCCAGAGAGGCAGGAAAAGCAGCAGAGCTGAACTCCCAGAGGCTCGTAACAGCATAAAAAAGTCTTTGGAAATAACCGAGGCAGCACCCACGGACTCAGCCCATCCATGCAAGTCCCTGTCTTGCAGGTTGCTGCTGGCTGTGGCAGAGGTGCTTCCAGCCACAACCTCAGGTGACTCACATAGAGGGCCTGATCTCACCATGCAAGGCAATGCTTTTTTGCACTGTTGCACAGGACCAATGTGAAACTAATTTGACTCTTCCTCAAATCCACTGAATTCCTCTGTACCATCTGCCCTGCTGGCAATCAAAGAACTTGTCAAAACTCTGTGGAAGAGCCCTGTTCCCCTTAATTGCTTTCTTTGCATCCTTGAAATCCATTGGACAGACAGGCTTCCGGTATCTCACATACTTAAATAAACCCTCATTATCAAGTAATTGCTATTCTTCAGAATTCCCATCTTCTTTTTCCTTATCATAGCTTGCACTCTTCTGAGTTGGCTTCATTCCTGCTGTCTCTCCATTTTCCAGGGGATCTTGCTTACTTCAAACAGCATCTTGAACTTCACCATTTAATCATCATTTGTTTTCTCTTTCTTCCTGCTTTCTTTTCAGCTGCTTCTGTGAGTGTTACAATGTCCTTAGATAACTTCTTTCTTGACTGTATGTGGGCAGTAGAAGTCAATGTTATTATCTTTTATTACACTTTGTTCCATCAGATATTCTTCAACATTATGCATTCAGTAACTTCTCTAGATCAGAGGTCAGGAATTTAGCCTTGCTAGTATTTGGGAACATTTATGTCCATAGCTGAGTTGGTCAAAATGTTTTTCATTTAAAAGACAAAATCATTCCTTTCAATAAAACATATTTTTAATGAAAAAAAAATATGGTTTTGTGTTTTGCATGACAAAGGGGATTGTTCAGCAAGGAATCAATTCTGATCAGACCAACCCATACCAGACTGAGGCTTTAACCAAGCTATTGCTTCACTTTTCACAGGAAAACTCTAACAAAAAAGTCTGACATTTTTCTTTCAAATTTCCTGGGGACATAATTGGCATTTGGAGGTCATAATGAATGTAGGTGACTGCATAGACAGATTTGCTTTTAAAAAACTGTGCTAGCTCTCCATATTGGGTCCCCACTGATCTGGGTCTTCACATTGAACAAAGATGTTTAGAATAATGAAGCATTTTCATGGACTACAGTTAGTGTAAGGTTCTCATAAGCTGTCTCTTCCTGAATGATGTAAAAAAAATGCCCGATATTGAGTCAACCATGAATCATACAACTTACGATTTGCTGCCTGCATCCATATGTGCATCAACATCACAATCATCATACTCAACACCATGGCTTGTTTCCATTCCTGAAACACAGGCCCCTCTGGGGTGCTGTATGTCAGCAATTACAATGGCATAAGCAGCAACAAGACATCTCCAGTTTTCAGCAACATCTTCCTACATGATCTGCTTTCCATGTCTCTCCCCATCCACAGCTTATAAATTGCATGAGGATAAAAAGAGGAAGACCTGCTGAGAGCAGACATCTGCCCAGGAAAGCAGGCCCTTGTTTCAGAGAGGAAAGAAAACTATATATCATCACCCAAGGAGGTGGGGTTTATTGGGTCAGAGGAAAGAGGGGTGGCCATGATTTTCAAGGCTTCTTTGCTACTTGTCCCGCAAGCCCGTTTTAGTGTTCTAGATGGGGCATGAAACTGGGGATCCTGGTTTCACCATTCCCATCCTTCTTCTTTTATTCTGAGTACAGCCTGGGTAGCATCTGCAACTCTGTTTGAACCATCACTTTTATTTCATTTCCCAAATGTGCAGTGGCCATGCACTCCTAGCATTCCTCAGACACAGAAGAGAGAAAGCTGTTTACACTGTTATTTCCTTTAATTATTTCTGCTACTTCACTTCTCATTTTGAGTCAGGATTTGTTTTCTTTCTTTCTGAAAAAGAATTAAAAAAAAAAAAAACAAGCAATTGAGGAAGTTCATTGTGAAGAAAAGTGAAATGTCACCAATAATTAGTTAGAAACACCAACGTGAGAAAGCAGTTTAGGAACACACATATAGACACACACAAGTAGTGTTTCAAGCTTAAAATTCAGGACCTTTGATGAAAATGCGCAGTGGTGAGAGGATCAATTTCTGATGATGTTCTTGAAGAGCAGAAAGAGAGATAATAACTTTGATGCCAGCTCTTTGTTTAAATGACTATTGTTTGTAGTTAACTGCTATTTAATCTCCACTACAGAGAGGAACCACTACATAGCTAAACTCTCTTCTAATGAGATCATTATTTTCTTACCACTTTTCAGAATGAATGTCATTTTACATAGCAAAACTATAGAGGCAGCGTTTTAGAACACTGCTACCTTTTATCTAACCAACATAAGAGGCACTTGAGAAAAGGACAAGGAGGGTCAAGAAGAAAATGTATGCAGCATGGCTTCTTTGCCTGGCAGGCAAGGAAAGGACAAAGGCAGAGGTCTATGATAACAAGACTGACCATCCTTATTAGTGGAGAGGGGTCCAAGCAGCAAAGTTTCAGGAACAGTTAGAGCAGGTTTGGCCCAATATATTAAAGGGATTTGCCTGGATTTCACAACAGCCTTCAGGGTTTAGTCACATTTTTAATTACCTCTAAATATCATTTTATACTTTAACATTTGCCAATTACTACAGACTGGAAAGCTACCAGCAAGCTTAGCAGAATCAGAAACATCGCACTGCCCCTTTAAAGAGTGAAGTCTCTCCCTTCCAGACAAAGGGGACATGCATGCGATATGTGCCATTTTGCATTTCATTTTAGCTGCAGACTGAGAGTGAGCAGGCTCAGAGATATGAGAGCCAGCATATTTTGCTACAGAGGTTTAAAACCCTCCTGCCCACTCTCTCCCTGTGGCAGCCGTTGCCTCTTCATAGAGTGCTGGCAACAAAAAGCAAATAGATATGCCCAAGCCTCAGCCACTGCCCTTCGCAGTCCACAGCCTAAAGGGCTGATAAAGGTAGCTCTGGACTAATACAGCAGATTGCTGTTCCAGGCATGGAAACCTCTGAGCAGAGAGGGAGGGTGCGTACTGCTGGAGGCAGTCAGATTTTAAATTGCTGTAAGTCTCTGCTTTGGTGCCTGCCACTCGGATCAGTCAGTCAGGGCATTCATATTCATGGAGCTGACACTCTACCTGTGCCCCTCTGCCTTGTTAATAAATGAATGGAGGTTTCTGAACAGGAATTTGCAGAGCAAGGAGCTGCCTAGAGCCAGCTAATCAGAAAAAGTAGTCCCAGGGAGCGGGTAGAAATTATACTGCCAGCTTTGAGCATCCAGAATCGTGAAACTGGCCCAAGGAATCATGAGAGCTACTTAATAATCATGTGATTTTAATAAACAATTCACACGGGATTCCTTTTATTTGCTTTTGGATTTTACAGATTCTCAGGATCATGTTTATAAACTTTTAGCCAGAATACAAGGCCCCAAAGGTTCCCATTAAAAAGTAAGGGAAAAAAGAGAAAGATCTGCATCTCCTCCATGCAACATATGAAAGGTGTGTATCAGAAATTGTACCACTTATCAGATTTTTAAACCCACCAGAGCAGGCGATCAGTTTAACCTCTTTCTTCCTCTCTCCTCGCAGCATGGAAGTTTTTGCATTTGTTCCTTCTGTTGTTTTCATTTGTTCCCCCGTGTTTCTCTAAATCTGAAATAAGTCATCTCTTCTACCCTTTGTTTGTGGGAAAGCCTGTTTGAGAAGCAAAAGAATCAATGCTCTGCTCATCAAATGGAGGAGTGTTCGGCATTCGTAACATGAATGGACAAAAATAAATGCCTCTGGCTGCTGTTTTTGTCCGGCCGTACCACGCTCTGGCAATACCAGGCCTGAATCCGAGCAGCGGCGTGGGGAAAGGGGCCTCTATTTAAGTTTTCAGCATAACGGTCAGAGCATTCAGGCATGTGCAGACATGCCAGTCCTCGTGTGTGCTTTTTGTTTTTGTTTGTTGTTTGTTTTAACAGCTGCTAATAATTCTATTATCCCGCTACAGAGGTAGCTCTGGGAAACAGGGACCTTTGAAAGCACTGAAGTGATAGGAAGAAGATGCCTCTTCCCTTCCCCCCTCCCTTCCCCATGTTAGTTTTCTGATACAAACAGCATTCCTGCCTCATTCCCCTCTGAAGTTAAAAGACTTAAATTCTTTACAAGGAAGGTCATCCTTTCGTAGCCAAAACCCTGTTTGCTTTTGTCTTTCCACTCTCTTTCAAATGAAAGAAGAAGAAGAAAAAAAAGCACAACCCTGAGACTGTGCACCAGCCTACTTCACCAACTCAGAAATCAAGCATAAAAAGCTTGGAGGGAGGGATTAAAAAAATAAAACAAAAGTTAAAAGGCTGTGTTTCATTTATTAATGTGTGTGTGTGTGTGTGTGTGTGTGTGTGTGTGTGTGTGTTCAGTGCTCTTGCCAGCAGCTCGTCCACGAATGCTGCGCGGGTTGTTCCCAACGTGACCCGATGGCGAGTCAGCAAGCGCCGGATGCGCAGGCTGCAGTCACACAGTGTTCAGGACCTTGGTGTGCTCACTCAAAGGAACACTGTCAACTACCTTTAATAGTGTTAAATATAATTTATCGATTCTCCATTGTTGGTAATAATAACCTCCCTGAAGCTTGAGAATAATGTTTTCTTTTCCCCTGCAGATTTTGTCCTGTCAAACATTTATTTTTTTTTCGTGGTGTTGCTAATAGACCTTGAAATTAACATTGCATTTATGTTTAGGATCTATACTGCGATTGTTTGTGCTGGTGCACTGCACTCATCCATCAGCAAAGCAAAATAGGAGAAGGAAGATGCATCTGAGCCCCTTACCATCCTGGGAAAAATGGGTCAAATTCGGCCCTTAGACATAGGCACAGAGCTTTCATTAACGTCAGGAGGAGGCTGTCTGCATATGTGTCACTGAGGCAGAATTTGGCTTGCTGCTTGTTAGCCAATTGCAGCTATAAAGCCAGAGAGGGCATAAAATGTTGGGGAGTATTTCAATACATCCTATATAAACACTGGCTGTTGGGGATTTTTTTTATTACTCGGTGAGGTCAGGTACATTTAAAATAAAATAAGGTATCTACAATTCCCTATGAAATGAGAATAAGCTTTAAATTGAATTAAATTTTGTCTAAACCAAATGACGGTATCCTTTTGAACAGTTGCATAAGAAAAATTACCAAGCTCCAAGTAAAACTGGATGACTGGGTTCGTCAGACTGACCTGTATTTAACAAAATGGTAGTTATTCCACTTTACACTAGCCATTAGCAATAAAAGAATTTATCATTTACTTTGAACTTTTTTTTCCCCTACTTTAACACAAAACTTCAATAAAATAGCTATGCTGCTATTGAAAGCATAGTGTGTTGAGAATTCCCTGTGAAACGCAGCATGTTTCAGGATCACATTAGCAAGCAGGAATCAGGAAATATTTAAAGGGCCCCTTGTTACCTACTAGTATCTCTTTCTTCCCCATGAGAAATGAGCTGAAATGTAAACAGGGTGAAGCAAGAGAATAAGAAATGCACCAGGAGCACATTCGGGATAGCCAAATTCTATGGCTTTGCGCAAGGCCTCTGACTTCTGGGAAGGGGGTTTCCATGGCTCGTAGGAAGCTGCTGATGCATGGAGGGCTGACGCTGCAGAACCGCAGGGGGAAGGGAGCGGGGAGAGGGTGAAGGAGTAGTATATACAGCTTTTCACCTTTTGGTCTCTATTCAATTTACTTTCTGCAAGTGTTATGAAAGGACTTAGCGCAACAAAACCTGATGAAATAATCACGTTTGCAAAACCTGTGTGTATCTAGAAATTGCCAGAACTTCATCTGTATGAAGGGTTCCTATACAGGAAATAAAAGCTGGGTGATTTATGGCTTTTTATTGCACTTCTTGGCCATTGCTAATGTTTTCTTCATTGAGAAATGGCAGAAGCTGCAATTTGGATTTTTATTGTGCAGCTTGCCAGCCTTCTTCCCATCCCCCTCCCTTCTTTCTTTTTCCTTTCCTGGGTGAACTTGCTTTGGGTTTAGGAGATGAAAGTTTATGGAGGCAGATGAGTGTCAAGGGGACTGAATCCAAATGCAGAGCCAATGAGCAAGTTGCCAGATTTTTATCTACCCTCACTGAAAATACAGTATCCAGAAAAAGAAGAGTGATTATAAAGGAGAGTGACTTAGCCTCTAACTTACACAAAAAATCTTGGACGGGTTTCTGGTTTTCTTTTTTAAACAAACAAAACAATGTTTCCTGGTTGGCAGTTCCCAAAGTCTTTCCTTTTTTTCCCATTTTTTGGCACATTGCTGAAAGGTCATGCTGATATATTTCCAAAACATGCTCATTGAGTACAGCTTTGCAAAAAATAAGCCCCTTTCTTTAAGGCCTGATCCTGCTCTCATTTAAGGCAGAGACCAAATTTCAACTGTTTGCAGGAGTATAGGAGTCGAGCCTAACCACAGAGCCAAACTCACTGTAGAATTAAGTGCAGGCTGGGTAGCACCAGCTACTCCTGAAAGCTGCTGACACCATTACACAATCCTGTTTACCATTGCTTGTGTCTTGCCAGACTGTAATGGTTCAGGCTGACATTGCTCATGCTACTTTTCAACCTCAAGTCAAGATGTCTGACACTGAGGTGAAAGCTAAAGTGGCTGTTTCTCACGTTAAAATAGTCTAGTGACAATTCCCTTGAAAGCCCGTGTGCCCATGAGCTTGGGGGAAGGAACATCAAGCCCAGGGTGCTTTATTTCTGGGATAAACCATAGGCCACCAAAATGTTGTCGGATGAAAATCCCATTCAAGATTGCACTTTTCCTATGCTCAAAGGGCTGCAGCTTTGAACTGTTGGGTTTGGTTAGGCACCATGCATCTAAGTGCACACAGATAAACCTGAAGGTGCATGAGCATGCTTTGCTTGCTGCTTGCAAACATTTGAGTTTGCAGGCACACTGACTTGCAACGTGTGCACATGTGAGTGCGTATGTGTGCGGCTGCTGTTGTTTATTTGGCTTAGGCAAGCAGGCAGGAGGACGGGTAAGTGGACAAAGTGGCTTGACTAGAACTTAAGGAACTTACGCTCTGTTCTTGGCATAGCATCAGGTTTCCTGCATGACCTTGTATAAGTCACTTATTCTGCCCTGCGCCTCAGTCGTCCTCCACTGTGAGAACTTTCCTTCCTTCCAGTAGTGCTATATAGTTAAAATCCATTAATGCACTAGAAAGGAACTGGCTGGGGGGTAGGGGAGCAGAGGGGCAGGGTTGGTGTTAAAGGAAGACTTTCTTGATACCATGAAGGGTATCACTTCCTTCCAGGTAACTTTAACTAAAGAACAACTAATATTATCAGTATTCATTGTTGTATTGTAGCAGTGCTCAGAGGCACTAGTCATAAATTAGGAACCCATTGTGCTAGGTGCTGTGCCAGCAAAGGACCAAAATACAATATATTTGGCTTCAAAATCATCAGCAGCAAGGTTTTCATAACTCTCTATAAATTAAAGGCAGTGTTGCAGATCTTCATGCCCAGCCCTTGTTTTCCTAGGGTTTTTATATTCAAGGGAACATAATGTGAACTCAAGCACAAGCACTGAAGGTTTTAAGTCCTCCTCTGATAAAAAGCCTGCTACTCTCTCCTTTAGTTGCTTTCAGTGAGAAGTGAAATCTTGTTGGCTTCTGAATCAGGATATTATCTAAGGAGTTAAAGCAAACACCAGTTTGTTGCCTTTAAACTCCAGCCTGATCCCAGTGAGTCCGCAGAGGGCTGAGAGGTTTTAAAAGAATGGCAGGGGGTTTTGTCACCTTTGGCACACAAACATCCCAGGAAGTTACCTTTTTATTTATTCCACCGTAAAACTCTGAACAAGCTGCTTTCAGGGTGCTTACCTTCCACAGCACAACCTTTCAAGCAAATATATCCCTTCAAACTTCGGAATTCTGTGAGGTAGAATTAAAATCATTGACCTTTCATTCTTCTTTCCTCTTAGCCCACTTCCCTCTCATACGCTTTCCCTTTAATAACCAAGAAGCACATCTGCAGCTTTTGCCATAAACACTGCAAAAAGCATTAAGGTTTTTAAGGTAACCTTGGCAAAATCCAAATTAGAAAACATACTGCAGTGATTCACATTTAACCTCCAAGTTATTTCACAGCATAGCTGACAGCCTGCATTCTTCTGAACTTTGTGTTGTTTGGTTTTTTTTCTTCCCCTCTCTCTCTGTAAGCAGCAGGACCAAAAAAAGGAAAAAAAAAGCATAGGAATTTTTTTTCTCCATTGGGGGCCTGATATGTAAAATACACATGAAGACCCAGTTCCTTTTCTGGTCACTGAACTAAAAAGAGGCACATTTCTTACAAGTTTAGAATAACTCTGTCAAAGCAACAACAACAATAAAACCTTTGGTTTTTAGAAAAAGATGCATAGCTTATTCTTCGGTAATTTAGAAGATATTCAGGTTTCTCCCCTCCCGTCAGGGCTACTCAGCCAAGAACGAGCCCTCATGTTTAAGTCATCACGTTACTGTCATAATTTCCTAACCCCGCCAGTGCCATTGCTTTGGCTCATCCTCCGGAGCTGTAGGGGAGGCAAAAGCAGTTTGGGGAGCAGCATGGGTGATGTACCCCAACAGCAGCATGGAGCCAGTCAGCGGGGATGGAAGGCATGAGCTCAGTCTCCCTCTGAGAAAGCAAAACCAAGAGAAAGAAAGATGCTACAAAGGGAAGGGGTGGGGTTCTGTTTTTCTCAGAAACGTGCTGCACTGTAGGACTGTGCCTTTTATTTTTGGCACAAATTGCTGTAGCAAATTATATAGCTTATCAGATGTGGTTTGTTAGCCTCAGTAAAGAAACCACTGCAAGGACTTGTTTTCCTTGTTGTCTGTACCCGATTATGAGATCAGCACAAATCAGATTCCTGATGTTGCACAGGAACAAGGTTGCAACTCCACGGGCCTTGTTTTTCCTGTAACCAAATTAAGTCTGATTGGGTTACAAACCAATTCAGCCCAATTGGGCTGATTCTCTCTCTGACTTTACACAAAAGTAGTCTGCCTGGTCACTTTGATGCACAAGGTTTTACTGGTAAATAGGAAGCTACATGCTAATTTCAGTCATGGCATAAACCCATGCAGCTCCTCTTAAAACAGCTGAATGGAAGCGATGTGCCCTTGCTCCAGGGCTGCATTTGGCTCCTGAGCTGGGTGTGTTTTACCAGAACCCACAGATCAAATCCTGCAGGCCCCTGGTGCCTTCTCAATAGCCCAGACCAGCCCTGAAGGATGTAAACATGAATTAGAGGAGATGCAGAAGGGATTTCAGAGTACATTCATAAACAAGGCTTAGCTATGGCAACTAGGGAGCAGATACACATTTTATTCAGTTCCCCCAGCTAATAGAAAAGAAAAAAAAAAAAAAAACCAACTTTGTAAAGGGGTGGGCAGTAAGGAAATTAACACCCTCAATTAAATCTAATCCAGAGCTATAGTGCGTCTATAGTGCGTCTCCCACACCAGTGAGACGCTCACCGCTGAGACAGCATAACCTGTTTGCCCTGATGCCACTCGTGCCTGGTGAGCAGATCTGCTGAACAGTGCACAGCTGGTGCCAAAGGTAGAAAGGAACGTGAGGGAGAAGACAGGCCAAATGCAAAATCCTCAGCTGCCCATCTGTTTTCAAGGGAGGAGAGAAAATATTTCATTTTCTACCTGTAAAGAAAAATGGATTCATGTCACATCCTTCCTTGATTATCCCCAGCATTATGCAATTCAATAGATTTGCTGTCTTGATTAGACAGGCAGAATAGAATTTTAATTGTTAGTCTCTGGAAGGCAAAATTGAGAGATTTGTATAAAAAATTGGGAGGCAGCAGCATTATTGGAAGGCTGAGCTTTTTATAGTCAGTCTTTCTACTTTGTTCGACCATCTGCCTTTACTTGTGTTCTACTGCTTGGGGTTGAGAAGTTGCTGGCTTTAAAGATGAGCCACAAAGTTTAACCAGATAAATAAATGTGTGCAAGTTCTCTCCCTACTAGCAAAACAGCCTTCAGCATTCCAGCTACATATGTTGACAAAAAGAATGTTTTAATTTTAGCATTATTTTTACTGTTTATCAAACAGAAATTCTGCATGTTGTTGCTTGCACAAGTCACAGTTAAAGGAAAGTCCCTTTCAAACAGGCCTGAGAAACATAGACTATTTTACTGGGGGGCAAACAGAGAAATTATTATTTATTTTTTTCAGATGCATGCTTATAGATATATTGGTAAGAAGGTGAGTTGCCTCGCCTAGGCTAGTGTTTGTGGGTCAGGGAGATGATACAAGTGTCTGAGTCAGATGCCAATGATGATTTAAGGAAATTGGGACTTAGTTCATGCCAGATATCAGGGCTGAACTCAGTAAATGTGGCTTTTCTCATACCTTTATTCTAGGTCAGTGACAAAATGTCAGTCCTATCTACTGACTAGGTAGGTGGGTAGTAAAGCCAGAAGTCTGGGTAGACACAGAACAGTTGGAGAGATATGTGCTAGTCTCAGCTACAGTGATTCAACCCTTTTTAGGATGTTATTTGCAGTAATTTTTCACTGAGGTATGGTTGTCTCCCTGTCTTTTTAATCATTAAAGCTCTGGCAACAGAAAACATCACTTCCACAGGTTCATTCATGGATTATCCAGAATGCAAATACACAAATTCCAGCCCAAATAATCCATATTCTGAGATACGTAAGGTCTCTGGTTTAACTCACTACAAGAAGGTTCTTAAACATTCAGTGATGCTCTTCTCTCTGTGAAAAACTTTAAAAGCATGTTGGGTTTGTTCCAATGGAAAAAAACTGTTGCAACCATAAACAGTTCCACAGGGCTGGGAAAATGTTCCCTGCTCACATCTAACCTTTTCTATAGGTAGAATAAATATGAAGATGTCTTGAAATACAAGCGATTTACATTACTGAACTGGACTTTGCAGTATTTTGTTCTTGTCTGTTAACATTAACCTAGAGGTTCTAACGTCAGTCCAGTTAGTCTAAACATCTAAAAGCTCAGGAAGTTTAAACATTTTGGTCTGAAAAAATATGCTGGAACTCTCCTAAGAATGTTCAACAGAAGGAGATTTCAGGAATCTCTAGCTTCTCCTTGGAAATATTTGCATACAACACCTTGTTATCTGCCTCTCCTACGGTTCTGCCTGGCCCTCAAGCAACTGTCCAGGAACAGGGACATCTTTGTTTCAGCTACCATCTTTTACAGTGGCTTCTGACAGTACTGCCACCAGCAGCGCCATGTCTACAGGTGGGAAAGGCTTGTCCAGTTTTTGCACTAGCTTTACTTGGTGTCAACTCTGTATCTGCACAGGAGGTGCAGCCACTAACTGTAATGTCACTGTTTCTCCACCATTTTTCACTTTTGTAGGTTTGCAATTACACAGGCTCTTGTGAGGATTGAAAAAGCTGCGCCATCACCTACTGAATAGTATTTTGTGCGGAAGCAGGAACACTTCCTTTCTTACAGAGGTCAAATTATCCATCACATCTTAAAATGTTTTTCCTTATCTCAAAGAATAAACTGTTCTTTCAGGGACTGTGCTCATACTTCACATGGAGTTTTCTTTATTCTTGAAGCAATGTTGCAGTAGGAAGGTAGAAAGCGAACTTACAGCAAAAAGTAAAGAAGCGGATATAGAAATGGTTATGAAACTACCTAGCCTTTCAACATTGCCAAAACATCTGTAAATCTCATCTCAAGGCAGGCGTAACAGACAATTAGGGATTGACTCAAAGAAATACTCAAGTTGTGCCCTTATACAGCAAAGCACTTAAGTATCTGATTATCTTCAGTCTTGCCTTTTACTTAAGCATTTATTTATACACTTTGCTAAGCCTGGTACTGAGCAAGAAAAGCTCATCTGAATTTAAGGCACTTTACTGAGAACATCAAGATAATATTTCAAGTGATTAACCAGAGTTAAGGGCTTCTCCTTCTCAGCAATATGAAGGACTTGCCAGTACAACTGAATTCAACAAGAACTGCAAACCCTTGCTGCTACCTCTGGAAAATGGTGGCTTTTTCCTTGGGATCCCAGCTGGGGCTTCCACACTTGATGTTAGGCACCTGCATATGCAAATGTTGTTATTTGCTGTGCTAAACCTTAATCAGTTACTATTATTGCAGGGGTCAAGCAAGAAAGTTTGGAATTTGAACTTGCACAAACAAGATTCCATGCAATGGGCCATCCACAGTACCAAAGAAATATACGGTCCAGCTGTTTTATGGCCTCTCTGTGCCTCACAGAATCAGTACTGCTGTGCTTAATGATAACAGAGTGATCTAACTAAACAGAAATAGATGTTAATTTTAAAATGTATCAAGTGTAAAAAAGAGAGAAAAGGAGAAAAGCACTGCTGCAACCTTCTGTTTCTGGACTTTCTGAATTTTTATTCTAAACACGAGTCTAACATCATTCATGGAAATACCAGCTCAGCACTGTTGAACAGCAGTCTGTTTCTTTATATTTATTTTGCCCCCTCGTATTTTCTTCCATTAAAGTTTAGCAATGTACACAAACAAACTGCAATGAGAAAAAAAAGAAGACAAAAATGAAACTCATAAAAAGGCAGGCAATAGAAGTGACCTTTGCCACTCCTTTGATAGTATTTTGCACATTTCTCTGCTAGTGGCTAAGATTTTTTCTACACTTTCAGGCAACCGTAGATGATAACTTGAATAAAATTGTATGGTGTCTCATGAATTTAACAGAAACATTTGAGAGGCAATAATTGCTCTTTCTGGAGTGTACTTTAATTTAGAGATGGAATTCTTTCTTTGATTTATGTAGCAGTATATTTTATAACATGTAGGATATGCCTTTAAATCTGCTTCCTCACAAACACACATATTTCAAATGCTTGTCTTCATACACACACTTGCACAAGTATAAATACACAAAATCATAGATACATGCACATACATAAAAACATGCAACAGGCTACAGCTGTGCATGTGAATAAAACCGTATATGACGGCAGATATTTGTGTTTGTGTGAAAGCAGAAACTTCAAATTATTACATCCCTAATTAGATCATGTTTTGGTATTATGCAAAGCCGCAATGAAGTATTAGCAAAAGATGGCACTCTAAGGGAAAACATAGGAAATGCTTGTGACTGACCTTCAATGCTTTTCATGAGTAGAGGTTATGGATAGATTTTGTGTCTGTTTGTGATCACCACAAAACTCTGATTAGCAGAAATAACCAGATGTTGATTGCTTTGTGGCATTCTTCCTTTAAATACAAGCCCAAGCAGAAGAGTCTCTGTGTAATGATATGTTAAGTAAGCAGAAACATAACATCTACTTGAATCATCTTCATCTGCTACAATAGGGTAGTAGCCCATTGTATTAGTTATGGTAGAGACTGCAACAAATAGATTTATGCTGCTGATGGGCACATTCCTTCCATCTGCCAGAAGATTATCTATGCACACTGTGTGTGGTAAAGACAGCACTATATATTTAGTGTTACTCTTCACCAACGTAACCACATGAACACATTAATGCCAGCGACCTTGTCACACTCCACTCTGGCTTGCTTAATAACATGGGGACTAGAAGCCAGGAATTTTATTCTTTTTTTCTTCCACTTGCTGGCTTTCTCTTTTTCCTATCCCACAAATTTAACTGAGATTTCACAAATTTTCCCACTCTGCAGCAAAAGGAAATGAGCCCTATGTAAGTTTTTCCACACAGAGGTGAGGCTGGTCCACTGAATACTAGCCTTCAGACAGGGACAGTCAGCCAGGACATAATACTTTGTTTTATCCAAGTCACAGAATCACAGAATGTGATGTCCCTGGATGGCCACTGCCCCAGCCCCTAAATTACAGCCAGAAGACTCAAACCCAGGGCAGGCAAATTGTAGTCCCCCACATCGGAGAACAGCAGCACCAGATTGTCACTGGACCAGGTTAGGACCCCAGTCTCCCACATTCCACATGAGCTGGTTGACTAGTGGGCTAATGATCTAGCTAGAAACTTTTGCTCCACTGCAGAGATTAGTAACAAGAGGTGGAGTAGCTGGAATGGAGGAGCAGAAGACAAAAGAGCAGCACATTAGCCCAGTGCTTACCACATCCTGACACACTCCTTACTTCATTTGCAGCAAGGCAGAGAGGTACATCCATGTCTGCTGTATCTAGGCGAGCTATGGAGACAGTTTAACTAAAGAACCAGTTCTGTTAGCCTTTTTCACATTCACTATTCCTTCAAAAAATTTTCCCCTTTCAGTTGGGTACCTGTAGAAAAAGTAACTGTTTAGCATGAGAATGATGGGCCAAGGCCCCCTACAACCTAGGCATAAAGGACTGGGGCTTTTTCATTTCTTTTTTCTCCTCGATGTGTCCTTCTGTGAGTCCCTCCCTGGAAATGGAAATGGTGTATTGTAATGCAGATTTCCTGCAGAATCTCAGAGATCACTCTCTGCAGGGATTTCACTCTTCAGCTGAAATACTTTTCAGCCAAGGTATTGTTCATTTATTCAACAGCTTTATTTTTAAACATGGAATACTCTAACTATGCATTACTAATTCCTTTTAAAAGTATTATAGTGTTTATTTTTTGATTGAGGCTTGAGGGCTCAAGATCATTTAGCTGAGTTATGTTGGGCTCTTTTTTATTCCATTATTTATGAATTTAAAATACACTATGAAAGGATCAAAATAAAGTAAAAGACCTCAAAACCCCACTAGTCTTGTTTTCCTTTCTTTAGTCCCAGCACCCAGTCTGTTTTCTCTTTCATGCTTTCCACAGAGAACCATTTTATTTAATGTAATCACTGGCTGATTGACTCTTGCCTCTGTTTTCACTTTCCTCCTATTTGTGGAGGTCAGAGAAACAGCAAAGGTTTCATTTAACTTCTCATTATGGACCACACTTTGGCCCCAAAGCACTCAAGAGCCCAGAGCTGGCCAGAGAAACAGTGTCCATCTCAGACCAGAGCCAAGGTGTAACACCAGACCGGGAAGTGGGGAAATCTTCAGTCCAGCCCTGAATTCATCCCCAGGAGCAGGTCTAGTCTTTGCCCTGGGTCACCTAATGCTGAAGTGACCAGTGCAGTGGCATTGCACTCCCAACAGCTCAAAGAAAGAAGAGTCAGATGAGTCAGAAGGAGTGACACGATGCTGAAGATCTTCTCTCTCCAGCAGGTAAAGGGAAGATCTGTGTCCCAGTGCTACTGGTACAGCTGGTACAGACAGAAGATTTTGTGGCTATCTAAGCTTTTGTTCTGCAGCTGCTTCACAGAGATGAATCCAGGTTTTGTGGAGAAAGAGGAAGACTCTGATCCAAAGAAAACAAGATCCCTATGGTGGAGAGAGAGGGGAAGGGTGGTATTCTCTAGGTTACTCCACTGCTGCAAGCAAATTTTTGGCTTGAGCCTGCTCTCAGCATCTTCAATATTTACTGTATGCCTCACTCATAGTAACACTTCAGCAGTGGCAGAATGTGTTTGGGGGCCTGTTCTCACTATGTCAACCCATACTGGAGCCTAGAGAAATCAGTACTGTCCTCGCAGTTCAAGTTTGCTGTCATTAGAAGGCAGGATGGCTCTGGGTATCTAAAGAAAATGAGCCCTGAACTATAAAGTTGGGGGATCAGATGCTAATTCAAATAATTTGTTCAATTTAGCCTATTTTAAAAAAACCGTCAGAAGGTTTGTCCTTGCAATGATGACTACAGCACACAAAGTTTCCAGTCTGGCTTGTGGTAAGGTCCTGAAGCATTACACTGATGTTCAAGAAGATATTTGCACCTTCCCGTAGCAGAGCAAAATTTGAGTCCTATAGACATTAATAGGTCTCAAACATACTTCAGCGGGTAAGACTTCATCCCACTGAAAGCAAAGCATGGGATTAGGAATTTTGCTGAAATCAAGGCTTCCAAAAAACTGAGTTGCATTGTTGCTCTGGAAATAATGACCACAGGTATATTTTTGTATCTCCGAAGTAAAAAATATCATAAAATTCAAGGGAATATTTTGCCTTTGGTTAAGAAACCCTTAACCGAATAAGTATTTGCTTTGGGCTAATAACAGTTGTAACCCCTTGCATTATCCTTATGTGCTAACCTCTGCATTAAAATGTACATGCGCATTTTGCATTGATGCATGTAAACATAAATTATTGCATAAAGAATAATTGATTTAGAATTCAAAAAAATCAGCAGCCTTGCAGAGAAAAGGGACAGCAGGAGACTGATACATTTTAAGTACTAATGACTCTGCCTTATGAGAGAAGCTTTACCCAGTGTATAATGCATGAGTGGTAAAATAGGTCAAACCCTGGAAGCATCCACATCTTTGAAATCATTATGAATACAATGGTTTTACTGCATCACCAATTGCATAAGAGCTCCAAAGCAAAGCCGTATGTGGAATGCAAAACATAATGAAAATCCTTGCTCTTGTGTTGCAGATTAGAGAGCTACTATGGATTTTGGATCATTTCCCAATTTTAATACAGTTACATTCCTGTGGCCGGTACTTCTGCATTTTCACTTCTGTGTGTGATAGGAGTTTGCTCCTTTGTGCATCTTTTACCATTCATAAGATTTCAGCTACTTGTGGCATAGGAAATTTGGCATGTTAGCAATTATAGTCATTTTTATTTAAAGAAAAGTTTGGCCTTTTTGGTTTTATGTTCTGCTAGGGCTTGGGGGAGGAGGGTTTCATCCCATGATATCCCATCCCCCACAAACAGAAGAAGCTTGTTCGCTGCCTACCTACCACCACAGCTAAACTTATGTCAATGCCAGGTAATGAAAAGGCTTTGTTATTTAACAGGCAAATAATACAGAGCCTTTGTGCAGGGATAATTACAGTGGTTTGGATATTCCTGGATTAACTCTTGGGATGAATGTTCATCTCAGTAAATCACTAATAAATATACATTAGCACTATGTCTTTCTCCATTTTGTACTCCAGTCATCTTGGTCATGCTACTCACCAGCTTACCTGGAACTGTTTTTGTAGTGCAGGCTTCAATACCCGTTGCCTATCCTTGCTGTATAACTGTAACAAAACAACCAGAACTTCCTGCATTTTACTTCAACCAATCTGTCTTCTAATCAAGCAGCAATGAGGTTGCATAGCTTGCTGGCTACTGGGAAGAGTAACTGCTAAATATTTGCAGAGCAATTGGAAGAAATAGGACCTGACTCATCTCGGCATTACTTCAGTTTTACGTCAGTATTAACCATTAAAATTCATGTCACTCTCATCTTAAAAACCAGCTGCTGAGAATCGGGCCCATAAAGAGCCACATGCCATTGCTGTTCCTCTTGCACTATTTTGTATCTGTTATTTTTGCTGAGTTACCAGCTGCCTGAGCCAATTCACCACCCAAGTCGATGGGGGGCATCTGGGAACAAGGGAGGAGATGGAGGGCAGTGGCAGATGTGAGTGGCAGGTACCAGAGATGCCTGACCAGAGGAGCCGGAGTCACATTTGCCCAATCCCCTTGCTAGTGTGAAAACACTCCACGTCAAAGACTGGTTTCTGTGGAAAGAAGAAAAGCACTGAAATTGTATAAAAAGGTGTAAATACTGACCACAGAGATACGCTGCATCTCACACCTTCATAGTTTGTTTTTGTGGAAGTCAACACAAGCCCAAGACTTCGCTGTATACGTCAGAGTTCCTTATTTCACAGGATGACCCACAGATACAGGCAGTGAATGACATTTTGTCCAGTACTGCTACCCTGGCCCTTAAGTCTGACTGAAGAGTTTTTTATGAAAATCAGGAGGCTCAAGGTCCAAATATTTCTCTTATACTTACAAGTAGTATTATTTAAAGTAACTTATGCTACCTGACAGCTCTTCTTAGTCAGAGGGCTACAAAACATCCCTCTTTGAAGGAAAAGTAAGGCACAAAAGTTTATAGAGGGAAAAGAAGAGTGGGAAAGTACTGGTATTATTAAGGAAAAAGAATGCTGCAAAATTGCTTTGAAAACTGGAAATCCATAATTTTATTGCCAAACCTGATTTTGCCTACAATAATAGTCATGAACAGTGGGGATGGAAAAAAAAGACCCATTAGGTCATTTCTTCTGTTTTCTTGTTAATTAAGAGTGCTTCCCTACAAGGATCTTGACTGTTTTGTTCCTTTTAAAAATAACTAAAGCAATGAGGGTTCAACTCGTTCCCCTGGGAGACCATACAGCAGACTAACAGACCTCACTGCTAGGAAATTTTTCTTCATTATCTGTGTGGATTTTTCTTTATTCACTTTCATCCCATTACTTCTCGTTATACCTGGTTGGACTATTTCTATATTATATCAAATTCCATCATTTCATCTCATGTATGTATTCCTTTCCCAGGGCAGATACCAGGCTAAATTTGAGCTTCAGTGAAGAAACTGGAGGTAAACTCAGAGTAGCAATTGGCTATAATAGGTCCTATTTTTGCTGCACATTGAGCACATGAACAAAGAGAATTTCTATTTAAATTCTGGATGGGAAATCTGAAAATCAATTTTTTTCTTCAAGCACTTTTTTTCTTTTCTACATATATGGCTGCCTGCTTCTGAAATCCACTTAAGCACTTAGAAAGCATCTTGCAGACACCAGATTCTTCCATCCAAGAAAACGGAACTGACATGCTGGAGCTGCAGATCACACAGTAGTTCACTTTTAAAGGAAAGGAATGTCTTTTATTTACTACAAGACCAATACCAGCCATATCTTTGCTCAAATAGTTAGCCAAGGGTGAATATGTCCTCTATGCAGGAGGTCACAATGGGGTACGTACCACTTAAGTCTCAATTATGTTCTATTTATACCTTCCTCTGAAACTTTCTGTAATTGGGAGATTCTGGGAATTTTTCTCCACTTAGCCAGATTTTGAGTATTTCACTGTCTCTTGGAGAAGTCAGTTGTAAGAAGAGTCAATTAAACATTATCGATAATGGTGTGAAGCGGACCTCCTAGTGTATAGCATGAGAAAACAGTGAAAGGCACTTAAGTAATATTGTTAATTATTATTATGCACATTGCTCCTCTTTCTTTTCCCTCATTCTCAGGCTTCTAATAACTTTAGCATTCAATCCTCTGTAAAGAAAGTGAAAGCTTTTTCGAAAAAATCCTTTTTTTTCTTCAGAAAACAGGGAGGGAAACCCATTATGAAAAACACAACAGCCTTCAAACCAATGTTAAACAGCAAGAAAGTTAAATCAAACTGCCAGCAAATGAATAAACAAACACATTTCAGAAGCTTAATATTAACCTCAAATTGAACTAAAGAAATTATGAAGATGTTTCCTGCTGTTTCTTTGAGATATTTATCCTTTTATTTGAAACACATTTTCCATAAAAAGACATTGGTCTCCACATATCACCTTCTTTCAAGTTGACAACTTTTCTTGACAGGGAAAAAAAAGGACAGAATAGCCTGTAGCCAGACGCCAAAACCTGTGGCCAGGCACCCTAAACTAAAACTTATACAAAAGATCCAGTGCTTCTGGTTAATAAGCCATTGCTTTTTCCATGTTGCTAATTTTCAGGGGGGAATAACTCTGTCAAAAATACATTTTTAGATCCTTCCTTCCTGTTTCTGACCAACTCCTCCCTTCTTTTATGTTTTGCAGTTCAGATAAGTGAAATACTTTCTGATTCGCAAACTACAAACTTGTTCCCTCCAGCTGTCCCTTGTTCTTGTGAAAATAAATTCTGCCTGCTCAACCTTCCCTACATCACACGTGTTCTGTGATGAGAGATTACTCCAGTGCGAAGCCTCTGAGTCTAGTCATCTGCATGGTAGTGAAAAGAATGAGGAGATAACAGGCGGTAAAAAAATCAAAGTGAAAAAAAAAGAAATGCTTAAAACTACATTAAAGCACCTGTGTACTGTACTTCACAGGAAAGCCTAATGCATCTGCATTCTGCAATGCATACAGGTATAATGCACCTGGAAACTTTCTAGGCTTGCTGTGTATATGCCAGACCCTTGAAATGAGCTAGTGTGAAAAATGTTCTCATGGTTTCACTTCCTCTGCAGGGTTTTGGGTTAGCATTTTGTTTTGTTGTTTTGCCTTTTGGGGGTGTTGTTTTTTTTTTTTTTTCCGCTCTTGAAGCAATTAAAAACGCAAGGGAAAGAAATTCACCAGTTCATGTCCCTCAAAGAGCAGGTTTACCATCCTCCATACACATTCTTAACTTGTGTTTATCACCATTTCTGAGCTCTTGTCTATTACTGCATAAAGCAATCTGCTTTACCATTCTCTCCTGAACGGACTGCAGACAGTCGGGGGTTGGTCTGGTTTAGAATATATTTAAGTATTACATAAACACTCACATTGTATCAGTTTACATTGTAAAAGGCAAGTTCAAAGAACTGATGGTGGTAAAATTTACAGTAGCCTTGAGTTCTTCTGGATATACCCTCTACAGTTTTGGGCTACCAAGCAGAAAAGCTCTGTCACTCATTAACTTAGTGCTGAATGTCTCAAAAAGGGACGTGAGCCAGGAATGCCTGCAAGGGTTGCTATCAACGCACGGTGCTCCGTTCCTCAAGGATCAAATGATTTGCAGCACTTTCTTCCAGACAAGGAAACCAGGAAAGAAAAGCTCAGATGCTGCAGCCCAGACTGAAATTAAGCTTTACCTTTCTCTTACTCTTGTGTGAATGAGAGCAGGGAGCTTTAGAGGATGTTTTTAGAAGCATCTTCTTGCCTGTTACTCAGATGTCCCCAGTTTTCCTTAGGAGCTTTTTACATCAAAAGGTGTGTAGTGTTTGAGACTGACGATGTACTGGAAGGTGCGTGAGGGCTTCCTGGCACCATGACTCTCTCCGGCCTGCAGCACAGAAAATTCAGGTCATGTTCTAGCTCTCTGGGAGACTATTTTGAAATGGCATGAAACAAATCATTCCACAAAATAACTTCCACAGTCAAAAGTTGGAGATGCTAGTCCATAAATCAAACCTGTATTGCATTCAGTTCCTCTACTTTTCTCCTTGAAGACATTCAAGCAAACCCGGTCTTCCAAACTGTAAAGTTAATACCAGCCATTGCCTTTTAAGTTTATTTAAGAGGTCTGGTTGCAGTTGTATCAGGGGATAAAAGTAAAGTTGCTGTTATCACCAGATCCTTCGATTCTGAGAGTACAGTCAACTCACATATTTAGCTGTATTTCTGATGTCTGCTATTTCTGGTAAGCATTAATGTTTTTTGAGAAGTCCTGTAGGTAGGTTTGGCAGCCTTCTTTTTAGTCCAGAAAGGATTTTTCTGTCATCATTTACACCCTAAGACACATAGGCTCACAGAAGCAATGGAAACTGACCTTTGCAATAATGTTGCTGACATAGGGTAGCAGTATATAGACATTTATATAATGTATTGACCGAATCTATACAAATACTACTACAGTTCCAGCTTTTCAACAGTAGATTAAGACAGTAATAACAACAACAAAGTTCATAAAACACTACAGTATATTCTTAGCAAGATTCTAACAAAATCTGGAGAAATACCAAAGCAATCAGTCTTATTTAATCTTTGGACAAACAAGCAGGTTAGGTGGCTTGAGTTTACTGAAAGAAAGCCTCATCTTATAAACTGTAGGTGAGCAGCCCTTTCTCACAGCCTTACTAACAGTGGAGCGGCTCCTGCAAAAGTACCTGTACTTCCCAGTGCAAACTAGTAGAGACAAGTTCACAGCAGGTTCCTGGGCACTGTTTTGTCTAAAGCTACTCAGCCATTCTGTGCAGCAAAGCAGCTACCTTAGACCTTCTGGTTTTTGCTGTGACCTGAATTGCCGTTAGCAATGGGGAAGGATGGGGACAATTTTCAGGGAAAAAAAATAATAATAAAAGGAAAACCCCAATGAAGGCAAAGGTATGGAAGTGACAGTTCAAACCAAGCAGTTCCAAAGTGCTATTACTTCTTTCAGAATCCTTTAAACATGTGAATAAAAGAATGAATTCAAATTAATCAATTGTCTTTTAAAGTAGCTGAGGTAGCACTCTGACTATTACCTGTGCTTTTAGAGTGCATCTCAAATGTGTCATTCAGACGTCTGAAGACAAGATACGAATGAATCACCTTGTTACAAATTAATCACCCTGGGATTAGGGGTAAAAATTTCAAAAGCACCTTAAAATGACTTAGAAATCTAATTCCCATTTTCAGAATTGACTTAGGCAGTTACATCCTGACTCTAGTCAAAAGTCAATGGGATGATAGCTCCTAAATCACTCTAATGCATCCAAAAATGTTACCCACTTCTATATGTAACACAACACCAGCTTCTCTGTAGTCCCGTTTGCCCTTCAGTGAGTGTCCCAGGCTTCTGCTTTTTCATCCCTGATTTCAGTTCACATTTACCATATGTTGTGCTTTCATTTTCATTAAACATTTTGAAAGATGGAGGTTTCAAACAGTGAGCTACTCATTCATTCATCTTTCCACACAGAAACCAAGCATCACAAAAAACACCAATTTCTGATTATTATTTTTAACTAATGAGAAAGGAAAAGTTTTTACTGACACTGCCAGCAAAATCTGCCCACCCCATTTTTATATTTTACAAGATGGTACAGCATGATAGCCAAAGTATCCTTTGAGTCCTAAGAGGGAAGGGCAATAGTTGAGCTATATGGATGCTACTGCTCTGCCATTGACCAGATTATGATAATGCCACTTTTCCTCCTTGGGGCATTGGAACAACCTTTTCTCTATCTCTGTTCCTCTCCACTTTATGTCTGTTATGTCCACTGTATCTGCAACATTATGTTGGTAGCACTTCTGTCACAAGTGTCTGATTCCCCTGCAACAAAAGCTATAAAGAATAAACTAAGGAATACGTATGTCTAGATTACACCTATTCATAAGCGTATACGAATGTAATATCTTGCTCTCTGGTACAAAAAAGATGAACTTTCTAGTGCTGGTGAATGACCAGTTAGAAAAGGGAATTAAGATAGGGCCAGGAAGCAGTGAACAAAAGCAAAAATTACATTCAGATCTGAAGGAAAATTATGTTCACAGTAAGTTAGCAGCCATCCTGGCTTTCAGCTCTTTTCGTGATTTTTTTTTCCCTCTTTTTACTGCTTATTTTTTAGTTCTTTTGCCCAAGACACAGTATTTTTCACTCCTTTGTCATCTTCCCTAGACAAAAGCACAGGACTTGGGGAAAAGGATCAGGGAAGGGGAAATTCCTATCCTGACATTTATTTCTTCAGTGACCTTGACAAAGTCACTTAATTTATTGTTTCCCTTGCTGTAACAAAACGGACAGGAATGAAAATGAAGTCCTTTTCTAACATTCACAACTGCTTTGTGATCCAACCCTATCTGGTAAGTCTGCTTTGAAACCCCAGCCTAAGTCAGAGCAGATTCGAGCCGTAATTGTTGTCAGTAATGCCTCGCCTCTCTTCTAGACACACTTTCTGCAGCGGTCAATACCTGTTCAGCAGCCGGCCATGGTGGGAGAATAGCAATCGCCAGAATAAATGCTATGCCCTTTCTCCCAAGCCTGTTGCATCTCAATAAACTCTGCAGTGTCTCTGGCAAAGGGGGAATTCAAAAGGGTGGTCCCAAATCAGGACTCTGAAGGGCTTTGCATTCAGAATAAGACACTATGGGAGTATCATGATGACAGCTGCACTTACATCACTGAAAATAATTATTCTGATCCATGAACACAAGCTCAGCCATAAGAATGGTCTTGTAAGCAAGGTCTGTTTTAATAGAAACATAAGTATTATGCATTACAGTCTATTATAAATTGGTTGTAATTTTCTCCTGACACTCCGTGAATTAAACTAGTTAGGATACCAAAAAAATAATAAATGCCACAAAGCAGAAAGCAAGCTCAGTGTCTGAAGGTTAATGATTGCTCATGAAAGCTACAGAAATAAATTATCTGCCTAGGGACACTGTCACATGATCGGCACAAAAGCTGCAACAGCCGAAAATGTTTATGTAGAGAAAAAAACACTGTCAGCATCACAGGGCCCTTCCCCCACTGCTGAACCAGAGTCCCGAGCCAAACAGCTGCTCCTGACTGCTTACATTAAACTAATTTGTGCTGCAACATTGCAGCTGCTTAATTTTTAGACTGAACTTTATCACCAATAAGTGCTAGAATAACAAGTGATCCAGCCCTATCTCTGAAGAAATAGCAAGTTCCTCAACAACAAAGGCAGCTTAAGGTGCCAAAATTCAAGAAAGAAGTAGAAGGACAATGGGCAGAACTATATTTTAAATCATAATGACCTACTTTTGCATTTACTGGGAAAGGCTTGAATGGCGGGTTTGCTCCTAAATTAATCAGGGGTCAGACTGTGCCCCTAAGAGGACAGGGGCTGTCCCACCCCGATACTGAGGACCAGTAGCTGAGAACCACGGCAGAGGCTGATGGAGCAGCAAGGAGGAAGCCAGGTGAGGTGCTGGGGCTGCCGAGGGTTGCCCACCTTCCCAGGTGACCTCCCCTGCACCAACATTTTGGGATTGCACTGCAGAGCCCTGTCCTTTGCCCTGTTGCCCGCAGCCGTGCCCCTTCCCTTCTCCAGGCTCCCACTGGAGTCTGCGACTCCCTGGTTGGGATTTTGGTGTCTTGTCATGCTGCTCGCACATCCTTCTGGCCACGGATTCACTGGTGTCTCCTTAAAACATTTATTGCACTCAACATTTAAAAGAAGAAGTTAAAAATAAGGGGGGGGGGGGGGGGTGTGTGAAAAAAGCCTAGCTCATTCATGTCCTAACAGCTTGAAAGCCCTGACCTCCTCCTCACCCCTCCCTCTGCCTCCCCCCTTGAAAAAATGTGTTCCGAGGCAGTTGCATGGGAGGAAGTGTTTACAGAGCAGCAGCAGAGCGGTGCTCCTTGGGTAACAGAAGTGCAGCGATTACAAAATGTCACATATTGTTCCTCCCGTTTTCCCCTGAATTCTTTTCCTCTGTTAACATGCAGGGCTTCATCTTTTGCTGAAACAGGCACTGACCTGAACTGGTGGCGATTGCTGCCAAATACGCAGGCACTGTTTTGCTACATTTTGGAATTCAGTGAAGTCCATGTGTCAGGCATTTGCCTGCGCTCAGGAAACGCCAGTGCTCAGACCAAAGCCCTCCCCGCCCCCTCCCACCCCCACTGCTTGGAATGCACAGAAACTTTTCAGTTTTTAATTAGTTTTAATATGATTAATGCTTTTAGCTGCCTATCTTGTTATGTCCAGTGTACTTGTGTTGTTTTTGTTTTTGTTTTTTTAAATCAAAAAAGGACCATTTAAATATACTGGTCTTAGTTAATAAGAAAACAAATTTACACACACACACACCAAAAAAAAACATGAGAGAGCAATTATACAGTTAAACAAAAAGCTGTAGTGGCTCGCAGTGCTAAAGGGATTGCAGATAGACGGTTGTTTGCCTGTTTGCGTGTGTGTGCTTGGGGAGGAAGAAAGGCACAGGGAATCAGCAATGGGAAACACGGGGTGCTCGAGCAGCGCACCCCACCTTTTGCAGTCTTCCAAAGACTAGCTAGAAGGAGAAGATGCTAAATGAAATGATAGCTTCTTTCTGTTCAATTTAAAAGCATAAAATAAATACAGAATCCCTTGGGGTGGGTGGCTTCTTTTTGTTGTTGTTGTTGTTTGTTTTTTTTTAATCAAAATAACATTAGTCGGACTTTTGCCCAACAGCAGGAGCTGATGGTATCTGCATTCCATTTTATTCCACCCCAAATGTGTAAGAATGCGGGTGACCGGATAAACAGGCCCCAGGAGGATTTAACTGCTATTCGTGGACCAAAGCTGCAAATCTAAAAAGTGGGGTAAAGGAGAAAATAGCGAAGTTCCTTGCACCCTCACCAGATCTTCCTCTCAAGTTTGGCATTTAAACCTTTAAAACTTTATGGATTTCTTAAAATAACACCTTTGAAAAAATAATGCAAAGGGTATGAGCCAGCTACAAAACTGGAGATCTCATCTGTACAACACAGGAGAGCAGCGTGAGGGGATAACTGCGAGTGAGGTGAAAGAAAAAAAGAAGGAAGGACTGTGTTAAGAAGCAGTTTGAGGTCTGAGGGGCAACAGGCACAGACTGAAGTATAGGAGGTTCCATCTGAACATGAGGAGAAAGTTCTTTACTTTGAGGGTGCCAGAGCACTGGAACAGGCTGCCCAGAGAGGTTACGGAGTCTCCTTCTCTGGAGACATTCAAAACCCACCTGGGCACATTCCTGTGCGATCTGCTCTGGTGAACCTGCTTTAGCAGGTGGGTTGGACTGATGATCTCCAGAGGGCACTTCCAACCCCAACTGTTCTGTGATTCATTCTGTGAATTGGGAGTTGCAGGGAAAACAGGGATATTGGAAGAGGAGGCTACCTCAGGTCCAGAGGCTCTATGGCACAAGCCAGAAGTACAAGAAAAAAAGCAAAAGGAAGAGTCAAAAGGAAGAAGCAGCACACTCAGAGGAATATAGGAGGAAATTTACTTATTGAAAAGGACCCCTTAAAGTGAAGGAGCTTAAATATGCAATGGAACCAAAAGCAAATACAGGGATTCAAAGGTAACTTGCAGAAAATCTGAGATTTCAGAGTCATGGATTTTATTTTTATATTACAAAAAGCCCACCAAAATCTGTTAAAATGGTCTTTTTCTTGTGCAGTGACAGTAGGGTGGGGAGAGGCGTTACCCCAGCAGCAAGGGGAGGGAGGTTCAGCCCCCGTGGAGAGAAGAGCACAGGGGCAGGTGGCTCTGTGCCACCTCACTCACCTCATTGTTCCAGGGGAAAGGTTGTTGTTCTTCTGCCACCCAAATTCTCTCAGAAAACCTAAGAATATTTCCAGCCAAATACAGGTGAACTAAGTATATGTCTATAAAAATATTTGGTTTTACCAAATCAACATTTTCCAATATTTTACAAATAAAAGCCCCAGTCCAGCATAATATTCATGAGAACAATGAATACGCAGTCAGGTCTGCGCAGCCTGAGCGCATGTACACATTTATATGATTCACTTATGATTATACTGACTGACCTCTAATTCGTTCCTTTACCCTTTTTCCTCGAGATGCATTTGCACACTGACAAACCATTTTCTTTTTAAATCAATCGGCCAGGAAGAATGTTTCCTCCATCTGCAGAAACTCCTATGCTCACCATCTAATAAATTTACCCAGCTGTCATTGTGGAGTGACAGGACAAAATAGCACACTCAGTAAGAGCCATGTGAGAAATTAACTGTGTAGAAAAAAAAAAAGGAAAACTTTATCAAGCATCTTTGACCCCTGCATATTAATTCTGCTCTCTGAGACTTTGCTTAATATTTCAGAGTCATAAGAAGTTCCAGAAATTTTTGTTTTTCTTCTTCCCCAAATTACTCCTAAGGACAAAGGCCGACACAATCTGTCCCAGAGAGATTTTGTATTAATAAAAATCATAACTTAAAGCCTGAAATTTTTCCAGCCTTGTAAAGTAGAAAAGGTAATTGAAAGGAGTAACCCCTCCTTTCTCAACAGGTCCTTGTGCTTGCATCTAGCTCTTAAAACTTCTTGAAATATCAAATTTCAAGTCCCCAATATTTTAAAGTTATTTTCTGAGATTTTTTTATGGGTCCCTCGGCGGCCTTGAATAGATATACAGGTAGAAACTACCAGAGTTTACAAGCAGAAAGTATTTTTTTTTTTCCAGTACAGTTTTTAAGCTGACTACTTTGAATTTTTTTTTTCCATTTGCACAATATATGCATCACATTTCATGTACAGAGTGCTTTGGTATAACAGTATATTGATACAACTTGAGAAGACCCATGGTATTTTTATCAATAATAATGTGGCTGTCCCAAATTCACGATGAAAAAACATCCCTATCATGATATAACATATTCTTTCTATGTGTGTATGTAATAAATACACAACTCTACTGTTCACCAGCTAAAACAAAAAAAATATTATTTCCATTTAGATCCTGCACAAAATGAACCATATTTATTTTCCATTTTAGCATAAATATATGCCTTCTTATTTCTAACCATCACGTAAGTTGAAGAAGTTAATGAAGTATGCAGTAATTTCTATTCAGAGCATTAATGCTCATAGTTACAATACTGACTTTTATTATTTTTTAGAAAGACAAAATAAGAACTAATGTATATGAAAAACTAACACTGTAAATCTCATTTTGTACAAAGCTGAATTTCAGCCATATAGTTTGTGTTCAAATACTTCAAAATGTTTAAGGATAAGGGGATACTAGGGTTTTGACCAGCTCTTGGCTTTTTTCTTATTTTGTGTCTTGAAAGAAAAAAAAAAAACAAAGTATTAAAGAATAAAATTCTCCATATATACCTGTCTGTTTCAGCCCTTTGGGTTTAGAAGGGGCCTTTTCAGTCAGCTGAGCCTCTCTAGCAGAAGCAGGTTTGCTTAATAGTCATAAATATTTCCTGGGCCATTTATTCAACATACAGCTTTGTGGAGAGGATGGCTCGCTTTGCTCATTCCATCACTACTTCCCTAAGCCAGGCCCATTCCCTGAGACAGACCATATGGGACAAGTGGAAGTCTAGACACCTCATTCACACTGCAGTGGAGATGCTTAGGTCCGGATTCTTCCCTCTATGTTTCTGCTCTTCATCCAAGCCTGTTTTCACAAGGTCCAAAATCACATGGCTGTTGTATCTGTCCTCTGTATTCAATGAAGAAAGAGAAGTTGCTTCAGTGTGCAATCCAGCCCACATAAACCAGAGCTACAGTCCTTCTGGATTTGCCCGTCTCTCTCCCTTGACTGCAGAGATAATCTAGAAAACTAAGCTCTGATCTTTGAGAACTTGGTTAAGCACCTAAATTTAGATAAATCTAGTCTCTGCCTCTAAGAAAATTTCAATGGTAAGAAAGCTTTGATAAAAAATGGAAATAAACTTTATGAGAATTTTGTTGAGATCTTGTTCCTTTTATCCAGATCAGCTCTAATTAAAAACAATAACTTCATCTTTAGTTAGAAGCTTTGAGCTGTCAGCAACAGGATGTCACAGGACTTGTCTGAGAACCCACTTCAATAATTTAAGCAGCCTTGCTAAGCTCAGTTTTGAGATCTCGAGGTATTTTTTCATAGAGGAACACTGCCACGGACCACTCAGAAGCTGAAAAGGACACACGAAGTGTTGCAAGGTGGGGATCTGAAATACATAGGCATACTTTCTTTACCAGCAGCAAAAACACAAATGAGGGAGCGTGCCACAGCAGCTTCATGCCTAGACAGAACATGGTAAGGTGTCTTAACAAGCACGCTCCACTGAGGACTATAACTTCTCCCTAGACCCAGCATCTTATTTTATACATATGCTGGAATTGAAGGATTTCTAAACAGATTCTTAAAATACCCCTCTAGAAAGAGTACTGAAGTATAACATCCAAAAGTGATGGAAACATTCCAAGAAGGATGGAAAAGCACCTCAGGGTGCTATGCACTAGGGTGGTTTGGCTGAGTGAGCCAGGGAAAGTTATGCCCGAAAGAATTGCTGTTGAACAGGCCATTTACCCGTTCTCTATCAATAACCTCTAGCTGCAAAACTGGAAATGAGACACGCTTGGACAGCTGGCAAGATTGCCAGAGTTGTGCCATCGATTCTGGAGCAACATGAGCTCCACATGATTGCCTCTGTGGTTAACAAAATACTTCTTCCTAGCAGTTCTCCATAGAGCATTATTAACTGCCTAAGTAACAGAGTGAATCAGCAATGGCTTTCACTAGTCGCAAGAGACAAAGGTTCAAATTTACAGTGCCCCAAAATGGTCCCAATAAGCCCAGAACCTCAGTGACAGCTAATGACCAAAACTGAAGGAGTGATGACACTGTATGTGACTTCTGAGACAGTTCTATGTTAATGCTCCTTGCCATTCTGAATGTAGTAATTGAAAATTACTAATTGCAGAGATGAACTGTTAGATATTTTCAAAGGGTTTTTTCATCACAGAAGACCATGATTTCTACAGAAAGACAGCTTTAGACACATGAAAATTTCTTTGCTGAAGGGGACCTCTGATTCAAAAGGGAGGGGAAGACTCAAAACAGGGATGGGGGTGTTTTAAGAAAACCAAAGAATGTTTCTCATATATGTGCTATTGCAAGCCCCTGAAAGAACATTTTAGAAGAATTTCAAGACAGAAAACCTATTAAAACCCCCACATTTTATATTTATCACATGAATGGCTACAGTTGGGGGGGGGGGGGGGGGAGCGCATAATAAGATCATGAAGCGTAAACAACAAAGTGAATGAGAAAAATAAGAGAACTTCTGTCTCTCTGCCTAAAAATCCAACAAATCACAACAAATCTTTAAAACAGGGAGTGTAAAAAAGAAGATGAACTTCAGAATAGTCTCATACTGAATCTAATCTCTGTTCCATTTAGCTGTTAAGACAGGGATCATGAAAAGCGGTTTTTACATTTTGTTGTGCTAACCGTTTTGATCAAAAGCTGAAGCTGATGCTTAAAATATTTCTAAGAACAATCTGAAGAAAACAAATGTTAAACCTTGAGAGGATCCCTTTTTATCCTTTATCATTTAAATTAGGAGGCATGCATATGTCCTAGGACTGGGAGAAGACAAATAATGTATTTAATTATAGAAGTGTGTGAAAATTAGAGTGGTTTAGAAGCTTCCTGGTCATTTTTTCAGAAATGTTGACTCATCAAAACTGAAGTTGAGCAACTTTGGTTTGGTTGCAAAGAAAGGGAAATGCTGGCAACCATCCCAACTAAAAGAAGCTATAGAAAAAATTGCACAGAGATCTGATTCTATATTTTTAATTGGAAACTGCATTTCATTGTTAAAATAACATTTTATTGCAGATTTTAATTAGCATGTATTACATGAAGTTCTTAAAATCAAAACTCTGTGCTATCAGAACTTCCCTGCTATTGATTTTGGCACAAGCTCTTTTATGTTCGGGTCTTTCTAGCTCAATCTAGTGTAGACACATTCCTTAAAAAGATCATTTAGAAAAGAGGTCTGTGCCTTCAGAAGACATTGTTTGCAAAAACAAAGCATAATGAAAAGATCTGACCACAGACAATGGGAGACCCTGAACAGGATTTAGAGAAAATAAAATGCTTTTCAACCCAGAAAAATTTGCCTGAATCTTAAGTCTCATTTTCCATCTCTGTCCAGTCCCTCAGTTCCAGCCTCATCCTTCACCTGTATGCTCACACCTCCCCAAAACGTCTCATGAGGAACAAGTCCACAGATGAGCTGTTACTGCTGAGCAACTGGTATGTAGGAACAGGGCACGGGTCTATGGGGACATGGAGCCTACATGTGCTTTACACCACCCTTGATTGCAAAACCACATCAAACTCCCTCAGAAATAATGAGTACTGGCCATGAAAATGTATTTTAATACATCAGGCTAGACACTAAGAAAAGCAGAAGGAAAAACCTCCTAAACTTGCATGAAGTATGCTTTGAAAAAAAGGAGTGGTTTACCTCATTCATTTTCTACCATCTCAGAAGTTTTTAAACGAAGTATGAAGCATTCTCCAAAAAAAGTGTTTTCCCTTTGCGTCAGAATTGTTCACAGGCAGCACTTTCATCTAAAAGTGGATTGCTGATTCAGTAACAATTCTTAGAAGAAAAGATCTTTCTTTGGAAGTGCAGTAGAAGCTGGCCTTCGCCACAAATTGCCACCATCACTAATGAAAGTGGCTAGCTGGATGGCTAACGAGACCTCTCATCAGGGAATGTTAATGGAGAGGAATCAACCTTATATGCAATAAGTGAACAATCAGGTAATGGAGTCAAGGAACCATATAGGCAAGGTGGAAAATAAATGCCAGAGACTTGAGAAATCTAATCAATGCCTGATTAAGCTAATTGAAGCCTGGCCACTGAAAATTAATGATTTGGAAAATTGCTCCCAGAACAGAAAAAAGCAAAGATTGCTGGATCTCACATATGAGACAGAAGGTTCAAATGTGAAAGCAGTTATCAAGAGATTAATACCTGGTACCCAGGGTACATAAAAGTTTGCTATCTCACCTTTCGCCACATTAAGTATATTGCTTCCCTGCTGCTCCTCCAATCCCGTGCACCCACCACGTCTCTGAAGTCCATTAGTTTTTTTTTTAACTGTAAGAATAAAGGCAGCACTAAGGTTGAAAAGAGCAGTAATGTTCTAATTACTCCAGAATGTCTTCCTTTTCAATTTCAGTGAAAACAAAAGGCCTCTCTTCAAATTGAAAAACAGAAAGTAGGGATGCTAAAAATAGCTATGGCATGAAATGCAAAATAAACTTCAGCATGTGCTTAGGTACAATTGTCCTAATCCTAATCACCAGAGTTTTCAACTAAAGGCTCCTTTAAAAGCCCCAATTGAACTGGAAGGCTTTTTTTTACCTATCATCTATGGATTCCTGAATCTGTGTGGACTAGGCCTGGCATCTGCAAGTGGCAATTTAAAAAAAAAAAAAAAAAAGCAGCAAGCCTAATGTCAGAACACTTGTACTTATTACACAGGAGCCTGCATCTCTACAAGAAACTTCTCAAGGTATTACAAATCAAAAAAGATTGAACACCATTAGGCAGGCAGACCTTTGGCAGAGAGAACTGCCGAGCCCGTGGGTGGGCAGGCAGGCAGCCCGAGTTCAGCGCCAGGCACTGGTAATTCAGGCACTTCAGTGAGCAACAAGCAGAGGTACTTGGGTTTTTAAAACCATTAAGATGTAAAAATAGTTAAAATTGTACCTTCCAATATGTAGTGCTTTTCTTAGGCCAAGAGATCCCAAACCAAATTCTTGTGGTTTCCATGGAGTTCTGCTAAGCCAGGAAAAGTAGATTGTGGACAGTCCACAGGAGCACATCAAACAGTACCATAATTCATCCATTAAAAGTCTGATGAGGAGAAAGTGCATGCTTTTACTAGTAGTCATTTCATTCTTAAATTTATTCTGAATTCTTCTGATTATATCATCTGCACCTCATTACTCATTTGAGATGTTCTCTTCATTGCACTCTCATTTTTAAAAGCCATCTGTGACAAAATTGAAAGTGTGATAGTAGTCCCTTAGCATAAAATGATCTAAGGACAACCACTTTAAGGCAACACTGATTTTAGCCCACCATTGTGGCAACTTTGCTGTCAGCTTTCTTAGTCCCTCCTGAAGTTTGCCCACATTTCTTTGACATTAATTACTTTGGAGCATATTTATAATTTAATAGCTCATTGGTCTTCCATTTTCCAAATGATTAATAAATAGACCAACTTCCACACATACGTGAGGACCTGAGATACCCCAAAGGTTATTTTTTCCCCTGAGAAAATGGACTCTCTTTTTTTGTTTTTTCCTTCTTTGTACTCTTTTTATCCACACAGGATATTACTTTCTCAGAGTATTACTTTGCTCAGAACATCAAAGATACTAAAGCGTTACTATGCCTAACTCAGACATGCCCTGATGCCTAATGGCATACTTGCATGCAATTAATATGCAGCTAAAGAGATTCCCAAAGCTGGCTGAATGTGACATGGCTAAGCAAGTCAGCAACAAAACAGAGGAAAAGGGTGGGGTTTAGGCATCAGTTCAGCTGAGACAGGCATTCTGCCAGGGACTGTAAATCCTATCAGAACAAAGGGAACAAAAAATTCACTCCTTGGGATCTCAGAAATCTACTGATTCAAACAGCTATTTTGAATACAGGGAATATAAGATCATGTCTGTCTTCTGCACTGATTCAGAAGGAAGACTTGATTCTAAGGCTCATACCTCTTCTCGCCTTCTTTTTAGGGACATATACATGCTTTTGTTTCTGTAGCTGTCAATTTAAGAAGTATCAGTGATTATATACACAAGTATACTTTATCAACTGTTTTTCATTCACCTACTGTGTCATTTATACATTTAAAGAATTAGCGAGGTGCAATATTCCTTTACAAAATTTGTGCATTTTTCCCCTACCATATCATCAAGCTCTGTGTTTCTGAGGGTTTTATATAACTGTATTTTAATCACCCTATCAGTTAAGTTGCCAAGACTTGAAGTAAGCCTTACTGGTCTTAAATTCTCCAGGTTATTATTGGAGCTTTTTATAAAGATAATATTTGCAATGTGCCAGTATTATTGCTGACTTAAATAAGAGAATATGTACTTTAATTAGCAGCTATTTTACCCTTAAGTTCATTAACATGTCTATTTATGCTTCATCCAGCTTGCTGCTCTCCTTAACTCATTACTTTGCTACCTTTAGACTCTTCAGAAATTTAGACTGTCACCTTCCTGAGTTGGTACAAAGAGCTTCCAAGTCTCCTTTCCATTGAAGATGAAATTCCTTGATCTGCCAGTTGTCAAGATGCCATCCTTTGAAAGGAGATCTTCCCTTCAGGATCTGCCATGACTTAATCTGCTAGCTACCACTGCTCTCTTGTTTGGGACAATGTGTGTCATAGAAATGGAAACTACACATGGAAAATCATGTGGGTAATCCTTCTCACTTGCAACAACTTCTGCCATGTCCCTAACTTTTTTTTTTAACAGATGCTACCACAGTGACTGTGCACTGAAAACAAGGCAGAAGAGGGAATTAAATCAGCCTTCCCTCCACAGCAGGCAAAGTGCTGTACTCTGCAGAAGCAGAACTCAAAGGTTTTGGAGTAGCCTAGGAAAGGTTCTTCCCTCTATTTGTATCTGGCTGTTTGCATTCTTCATTTCCCCTAAGCTACTGCCCTGAATTAGGATACCTTCTCGATTACCAAATGTATCAAATTTCTCTTATTTATCTGTTCAACCCTTAGTGTTGATTTAAGAGGACACCAGGTCAAAAGCCAACTAAATGTACTGTTCCAAACTAACTAAGAAAAGCATTGTATGCCGAGCTATCAACTCCTTCCAGACCGTGCAATACTTTTCATTCTGCCAAGTGCTATTGCACAAGAAAACCTTTATTAAAGATACTGGTCATTTCAAGTAGATCAAAAAGATCTACATCACTTTGTAACATTTCTATGGAAAACTATCAGCTTTTACTTCCTAAGTATGGTGGCCTTCCCCAACACTGAATTTAAGCAAGAAAGCCTTCATCCAAATCAAGGTCCACATCAACCAGTTCTTTCTAAAGACAAGCATTATTCCCCAATGCCATCACAAGCTTTATTACAAAAGGGCCAAAGGAAACCCAACCTGTTAGTACTATATTAAACACTTTTTTGCCATTAAATATTCAGACTTAAATATTCCTGGAATATTCTCAGCATCAAGAATCAAGAGCTTAACTGTTCACAAACAGCAAGTATAAAAGGGCAACAGATATGACTGAATTAAAATTTCCTCTTGAATTCAAATGAGTGTATACAATTTTTTTTACCACTGATTTTTAACACTGATTTAGCAATCTACAGAAGTGTATATATTTTGCAGGTACTTACTGGGTGCAGCACAGTAAGATGTTTACATGGAATTTTAAAAGAAAACTTTAAAAACTGGAAAAGCACATACCATTTGGAAAAAAGCTGAGCTAATTATTTCTGTTCACTACAATAAAAAATCAAACATTGTGTTAGAATTAGACAGTGAATGAACACATAAATGCTGTGTCCTATAATAAAAGGAAGCTTTTGTTTGATTACAATGAATTTCATATAGTCTGTATCCACAACTGCCTTGATTGGAGTGGACAAGAGTAAGTTGCAGCTGGAGATCATGAGTTCAAAAAAAAAAAAACCACTGAAAAAGCATAGATTTATGATATATCTGCACTTCTGTTCCATGCAACAATCGCAAAATGCCACTCATGAAATGCCATCTCTGAGCTGACTGATAAGATCATCTCCTTATCTGTTTTAGCACTTGTCATTCCCCCTTGCCATACCAGTCACAAAAAATAGGCCAAGAGGGGGTGGGGATAATTAACATTTAATAAATCTACTAAAAAAGGCAAGTGTGTATATATAGGTTAGAAGAATAGACATTTGACTACCTTTTTGCCCATCTTTGCCAGACATGCAAAAACAATATTCATGTTTATCTGTAAACAAGAGAACTGTTAAAATGAGCTGGCTTTGCATAAGTAAGCAGCATTATCAGGGTCCAGTGAGTTAAGCTTTGGGGGAGGATCATATTTTCATGTGCTGGTAGGCAATGGAGACTTGATCCTTCTGATAAGAGTTTCAGGGATCTACTAGAACCTACACAGAAACTGAAATGTAAATATTAAATAATTACTAAGAATGTATTCCACCTGGATCAGTAAAAGATAAGTTTCCAGTCTGAATTCATCTTCTTCCAACAAAGAAGAGACTCTCTGATTCTCTAAACAATTTCATGGTGTATCCCAATTTTACCACAAGCCTTGAGAGATAAGGGTTTTCCTCTGTTAAGAAAATCAAGTTATTAAATTGGTCAAAGATGACTCTACCAGAAATGTATTCAAATCTTCTTTATTAATTACCATAGGAATTTAGTTGGAGAGTCACATATAAAATTTTGCTCAGCTTTCACAGATAAAGTGTATTATGTACAAAAATTCCTAGGATTTTAATTTAGTAAAACCCCAATAGTACTTAACCGAGCAAGTTATTCTCTTTATAGAGAAGAGCTCTGCAGGACCGATTCATTCTTTTACAGTGCATTAGTTTAATCACCTAGGAGATTTCTAGCAGATGATGAAATCTAAACAGGAGCAGAAACTTCAGTTATCTTTGGATGAACATATTTAGTTCCACATTCTATCCTAGCACCAAGCAAAATAAAAGTCTAAATACACTTCAGTTTCATCCATACAATTTATTGGATTTTTGTTGCATTTAAAAAGGCAGAACTAGATATTGTTTATTAATGTAGCAGTTAAGTTCATGTTTTCCTATTAAGAACTCTCTTGAAACAAAGCTCATATGATTTTTTTTATTTTTTCTTTTACTGTTTTCTGACATACAGTAATTGCAATAGCACAGTAAAATTTGTTTAGAATAGAGAAGTGAGTCAAAGTAACATTTACAACAAATTATAGAGTAACCTTCTGTTACACCCTACACATTTTTTTTTAATAATTTCTTGTATTATACTGTCTCCCAATTATCAAGGAATAATCCAGGGAGACTCTAGTGACAGATTGTTAACAGCTAAAACAAAAGTGAACTCTAATGAGCAACAAACTCAACAAACAAAAGGACAAAATCCTATTTTTCCTATTCAAATAATATTCTTTCCTGATAAGAAGATACTGGATCATGCCCAGACTGTATAAAAATAAAAACAGAGCTGATAATAAAATAGATATGATAACCAAAGTTAATAAAGTGCATAAAAAGAGAATGAATGTAAAATGCTACCTTGTCTATTTCCACTTTCCCAGTGTCTTTAGCAGACAGAAAAGTATTTTGCTCTATAAAATCCCATGTTTTAATAAAACATGCCAAGGTTGGTTTTAAAAAAATGACCCTTCCGAGTTACCGTTCCCTCATTTTCTTCATCCTTTGTGTTTCTGCTTTGTAATTGTAGAATTGTTCATAACCAAAGATCTCAGTGGTTTAAATTATATACCATGCACTATCTAATTTTAAGACCTATATGTAGAAATACATAACTGGGTGCTAACATACAGTAGAATACCAAGGGGAACTAACAAGCAAACAAATTTGACTTATAAAAAAGTTCCGTGGTGTAAAGCTCAGAAAGTTCTTGACTCATAGTGGAAATACGTAGGAGCAAATCTATACCTCTTACACATTCCTTCCTATTCCACGGGATGCCGATGATGCCAGAAGATACACAGTCAAGGGTCCTTCCACTTACACCTCAGGTGGCTGTGCCTTGAAGGGGTTTCATTGGAGTGAGGGTCTTCCTTGCACATAGGCTGGGAGGTGAGGAAAATGCTTTCCTGTCTGTGTGCATAAAGCAACTTGCAAAGGAGATCTGAGACCAGAGAAAGTAGGAATTAGACTAACGTGGCAGACAGACATTTTATTGCCGTAATTCCCACAATCAGGGTATTCTGATTTACCGTTCTCGACAACTTTGTTAATATGAATCCAATATGGTTTTTCATCATTGACAAGGAAAAATTTGACATCAACCATGCAAATCAATCTGTAACTATTAGTTTTAAAGTGAGACCAGTTCCTTCTCCTGGTAAAATCAAGTAATCTATGCATGCAAGATACGAGCAGGTCTGACCTAATCTATCCTGTTGAGCTCTGTACATTTAAGTAACGGCTGTGCATGGAGAAGTCTGAATAAAGGACATAATAGTAGCAAATAATATAGAAAAAAAAATATTTATTAAAGTGGTTAAGTGGTCTGTGAGGAAAAGAGGAAACTCATGACCCTGTTTCAGTATATACAGCTCTAAGAAACATCTTCAAAAGTGACTGAAAAATACAATGTTTGGTATTGAGTACATTCAGAATGAAACCTGCATATATGATGTAACAGACACACTTCTAGTAAATAAACCTCCATCTGGAGCTCCAGGTTTAGGAACTGGATACTGGACTTTGGAAGAACAAATTACAGTTACTTCTAAATATTTTCATAGGCAATTTTCGCACTGATACAACAATTATGTAAAGAGCTGCTACAATAAATCACTGGTATTTAGATTGCGAGCTCTCTGGAGTAGACACTGTCTTTAACTTTATGATTGAAGTGCACCCCATGCCATGCACCCTGTCACGTGGCCCATCTTAGAGTTGTCTGTTCCACTGCAGCACTCAGTGGAAATGGGGATCTCAGTGCATAGGTCTTTAAAATGCTTACATACATTTTAAGAAATGAGACCTGTAAAAAGACCTTGCACAGTAATTAAGCATAACAAAGTGAAAGAGAAATTAAGATTCCCATTGTACAGTCAGAGAACTAATGCTCCAGAGGATAGTTAAATAATTAAGTCAAGGGTTCCTTGACCCCTGTCACAAAACCAGAAATCCAGATAAGCTTTTGTATTATGATTCTCGTTGCAAATAGTGATAGGCAATAAAAGATACACCACTTCAGTGTATCTGTATATGATTGCTAACTTAGTTGAAAAGAAGTAATGTTCAAAGCTTACACAAGGAAGTTAATGCTGGGGCTGACCAGAGTCAGGTTCACAAGATACCTACATGCCTCTTTAGGTTTCTGAGCCTAGCATTTGAGGCACCACTTGAACATCCAATACTTAAAACATGCCCTTCTCCCCTTGGCTGGTAAAGCCAAAAAGGTGCTGCTGAGCAGATGCACAACCATCTAAATCATCACCAACCACAACCTGTTCTCAAAAAGATTCACAAAGGTGCTGTACTTCCATTGCAGGAACCCAAATCAGTAAATAGCATGCAAGAACAATTCTGGCTCCTCCTCTACTTGACAGCTATAGAAGTCTTCTCTTCTTCAAAGGTTTAATTCAGCTGTTGCATGACCATCATATTTTCCAAAGCAAGGAAATCACATGTCCACTCTTCTTGCTGGGGCTTTTCCATTTTCTAAAAAATACATAAATATTTCTCTGAGTACAAACTGGAATGCCACATCCCACATCTCCCAGGAGAGGAAAATCCATTATTGGGCCCCAGTGTTTGTGCTCTCACTGCAAGCACACCACTGAGGATGAATGAAACAGGACAGATCACAGAGGGATGTATTTTAACAGCCCCATTTATATCTAAGTGCCAGGTCTAGAGAACTGGGCATCTGACAGACTCAGGAATGACTTAAAGGACAAAACTGAGGCACAAGACAGAAATCTGCCTAGAGACAGCCAATAGGAAATCTCAAACATGGGAGCTTCAGTGGAATTCACACTATCTGAATATGATCCACAGTCTTTCTGTACCATCCAGCATCTTACAAGACTTGCCTGTACCATGTAACCCAAACTAGCTAGTACCTCCACAGAGAGCCGTATTGAGCTCCATGGGTACATCAGCTTAGGTCCCAAGACAGCGCAATCAAATTAGTGCAGCACATGGATCTTGTTAATAAGTCCTGCCCTTCAGCAGGGCAAATATAATATCATATTAGCAGTGTTGCACTTTGGGTATAAAACATTAATAGGGTTATACTATTTGGGCACCTCCACATGGCATCCCATTCTGAAATGTAGATGAGCTAACACTAATCTGTTTTTTTTTTCAATTCTTCCTTTTTGGTTATTTTAATACCTCTGACACTCCAACAAGCGCTCCCATCTCAGTGTCCACAGAACACTTCAAAAGCAAACATACTTTATATTAAAATCTTGGGGTTTGACTTTAGGAAATTATCTCAATTCAAATGCACTTTGCTGAGTACAAAATCAAAGCTTGGAGCAAGGCCCATCGGGTAATGAACCTCAGGGATTATTAATCCACAACCTACAATTTGTAAATGTGCAGGATACTGACTCAGTAGAAAAAATAATTTTAAACATCTGTGGTATTCTTTCAATTCCAGATTAATTACACTGCTCAGATTGTAATGTTAGCCAGAAATTTCAAGTCTCTCCACTGCTATGTTGAGAATGCTGCATTTTCCTTTGTGTTTATCACTGTTCTGCTACGGTAGGAGGCTTCCTGCCTAACACAAGCTTATGTTCAGTTCTGTGTCCTACATTTATTCCACAGCTCACCTTGCCTGCCTTTTCTTTCTCTCTTTGTCTGAAGTCCTTCTGAAACTCTTTGTTACACAGCATTAATTACTATTATTACTTTTAAGACAAAGGCTGTGTACATACCCCCACATCACTCCATCAAAATGGTGATATAAATGAAAATCTAAACAGGCTGTTTAATCCTTTTGAGAAGCTAATAATTATTTTCAATCAGCAAAGACTATTCTGCCATTTCAAAGAATGATTAATGAGAGCAAATGTGTTTGTAATTTATTAGCAGCAGCTTGAGGAGGGGGGGCGAACAACTTAGGAATGGCAGCCATAGCATCAACATCTGACGATGTGGAGGCACTTCTGCTCCATATTATAAAGTCAAACATGAGGCTGCCTCTTTGTTGATTTATACTCTGCACAGTGATACCACGTGCCTGGGTTTTATTCATGAACAGCTTTGCGGTTATTTTTTTGTAGAAGTGTCAAGGAAAAAAGAAATCCACGAGTATGTACCTCTTCCGCAACACTCACTCAACCATCAGTATTCGTCAATGTATGCTTCTCTAAGAACACAACTATATCACAATAAAACAGGAGGAAAAAGGCAAACAAGCAGAAGGAAAGCAGAAGATTGACTGGACCAAGATAGGAAGAGCATTAAACCCCTTTATCATAACACCTGGTGAAATAACTTCATGGCCAATATACCACATAGTGTCTGAAAACTCTGCAGACTTGAATATGTAATTTAATCTCCACAACACCCTTGCAAGAAGAGAATATGCCCATGTCACAAACAGGAAACCAAGGCACGGCAGGGCTGAAAATTCCTTAAATCATATTTTGGTCTTATCTGTTCATTAGTTGCCTAAATACTTCTAAAATTTGACTCTTAAGGTTAGATTACCCCCAAAGAGGACTTTGACAATTAAATGGGACTTTCAACAACCCACCCGACAGCAGCGAGATGCAGCTGTCATTTTGTCTTGAAAGTGCCTTGCTTCTCCAACACAGAGCTTTCCCCCAGTCCAAGCTGCAATGAAACCTAGAAACTAAAAAGGCAATTTCTATGTCTAAATCACCTAAGCAAACAACATATACAGTGTTTCCAAAGGCGCAAAAGTCCAGCCTAAGGTACTGCATGCACATTCTATTTATAGGGGTAGCAGAGTGTCTGCAATATGGGCAAATACAGAAAAGCCTCAAAATCCAAAACAATTTTTGCATGCAAAAAGACATTCAACCTGATACTCAGTCATCCCTGAATGGATGGTGTATCCCTCAAAAACAACTGACAGGACCAAGCTGGAACTGGCTAAAGCCCCTGTCCCTCACCTCCATCCCAAGAGGGTGTTTCTTTTGAAGTTCTGTCACTATGCAGAAAGAAAAGCAACACTGAAAGAACCAGAAGGAAAAATTAAGCACAGCATCACAGCACCCCTTGTTCTCCCTTCTTATAGTCACAGAAACTTGTTTTCTTACTTTGTTTTTTGTTTTGTTTAATTTTGTATTAATGTAGAGAGATGAGGGGGAAACAAATCACGACCCATTTTATAAATGAACAATTATTCCCATCAACTTAGCACTTGAGGGACCCCAGCTGGAGCATTGTGTGTAGCTTGGGGCTTCTCAGGACAAAACAGACATTTAAAAACTGAAAAGTCCAATCAAGTTGGTAGAGCACATGACCTATGACAAGAAGTTGAGGAAACTGGATTTGTTCAACCCAGAGAAAAGGCTAAAGGTGAGTCTAGTTTCTATTTTCAGCCTCCTAAAGGGAGCAGAGGAGCAAGAGAAGAGAGAGCTGCTTCTCAGCAGTGCACAGCAGAACAAGAGGCAATCCTCAAAACTGACAGCATGGGAGATTCCAATTACATATGAAGGGAAAAAAAATGGTAAGAAGGGTTGTCAAGTAAAGGAACAGGCTCACAGACAGGTCATGAAACTTCCATCCTTGGTAATATGCAAAGTTTTGTGGACAAGGCCCTGAGCAATTTGACCAAATGTTAGCACTGCTTGGAGCAGGAAGGGGCTGACCAGATGACCTCCAAAGATCCCCTCTAACCTAGACCAGTCTGATTCTGCTCAGACCTTCTTGTGACATGATAATCAGGAAGATGCAAGTTCGAACTGATGCAAGAGCATGTAGGATATGACACACAAGTTGACCTCCAACACCCAAATCTGCATTTTGAGGAAGTAATGCCTTAGCTGGTGAGCTGTGTTTTCCAACTTAAGCAACAGTTCCTGCACAAAGGAGAAATGAATGAAATATCATAAAAGTTTTCTGAGTAATCGGAAAAACTGAGATAGATCATTCTGAAGAAATTCACTTTGCAAACCTAGCAGTTTCTGTTCAAGGTGGACATAACCCATGTATGCACTGAATTTGGCAGTAGTACAGGGATAATATTTTCCTGAGGATGAGCTAGTGTTGTAGCATTTTGCCTGTATGTTAGGCACAGATACGCTTCCTTCATCGACTCTCAACTGGCATGCATGGCTTCTTGTTCCATCTCATTCTAACTTAACCAATCTATTTACAGTGAACAACACAGGCAAGAACCTTTGGGGGGATTTTTGTATGGCACGTTATGAATCACATTTGTTGGCCCTTCTGTTACATCACAAGGTACTGGCCACAGCTGGAAGCAGAACACAGTCCTCCTCAGATCAATGGTCTGCTCTGATATGACAAATTCTGTGTTTTCATTCCATTCCCTTTGATGTTTCTCTCTCTTCTCAAGCCTCATCTTGTTTTTATTCTATACATTGTATTTGGCTGAATTAGACTACAAAGTCTTGCAGAAGACATTGGTTTGAACAAGACTTCAAAAAATGGCTTAGTACATCTGGATACCTCAAGTTGAGTTACACTTTAATATAACTGGATTTTTACAAAATGATGGACACCTGCTCTTTGAAAATCAGGCTCCTCTTAAGTTACATGAAGATAAGCACCACAGAAGTGATGCACCTGAAACTAATAGACACTTCTGAAAAACCATGTACCTTTACCAGGATTGATAGAGAACTGTGTGCATTTACAGCATCTTTTTAAGAAAGAGCCGAATGTCTGGCTCAAGGGTAACGGTATCACTGGTTTCATATGCAACTACCTCTCATAGTGAACCATGATATTAATCTATTCTGAATAAATAAGAAGAGTGCTAAATTTTTAATGAACAATGCTTCCACCTGTCTCAAGATAATGAAAGAATGTAAAGCTGCTCTTAGAACTTTACAGAAAGCAAGAGTGATTAGACACTATTGGCACCTATAACCTTGGGCTGATCACATGACCACATTTTGTGCAGAAAGGGGAAAATTTTTTGTATGGATGTATTCTTTCCAAAAGAAAATTATTCCTTGCTGTCATATTGCTCAGGAGAGCAGTACAAGGGAAAATAAAGCTCTTTTGCACAAATCATTCTGTATTCCCACTGTTCCATAGAAATACTGGGGTCCTACAGGCAAGGTATGAGACCTGCAAAACCAATAAGTGGGCTTACACTCGCCTCCCACCTAAGGGAAAGTCTCTGCCACAAAAGAAAATGCCCAGTTCTTGAACATTCAAGTAATTACCACTTGAACTTGTCATCTTATAACATGAAGATCTGGACTGTTTTCCTTAGCTCGTTGCTGATATGTTGGCGGGGAATGATAAACAATACTGAGGCAGGAGTCTCATGCCCACCTTGGCAAAAGCGGACCATTCTTTAACAAGTCTCTTGTTCTGCCTTATCATTTGAAGCAGCTTGTGTGCATTACGGATGGAATGCTATCTCTTTGCTAAAAGAGAAAGTATAGCATCCAGTCCATGACAGGACACTTGTATGCTTCTGTCCTCAAGTCAAAATGGTGTCGTATTTCTTTTGTCTGTACCTGAAATGCAACCTCCTCCCTCAAAAATGTACATGTGAGCAATGATCATGTAACTCACATCAGACTGTGACAACAGGCTAGTGGAAATTACGTTTATGAGGCAGAATGAGTGTTCATCATCCTGCTGCCTAATGAAATCTAATCCATGAATAAAACCAGTGCTAGTGAAGAATACCAATTATCAGAGTATGGATTATAAGAAGACGATGTTTCCAACTGACCAAGCTGTGAGAAAAAGACTACCTTGCAGGTCTGCAGAGGTCCTGGGGCTTCCTAAATGACCCTGCAGAACTGCTATGGATGCTGAATTTTGAGGACCTGCTGGCAGCACCAGCACTGTCCATGATGATGTGGCTGCCTGGCTGCTGGACAGGCCAGACAGAACTCCTCTGTTGTGAAGGAAAAGCAAAGATCTTACTCTACACACTCAAAACACTTGAGTGGAATTACAGTGCAGTATTTTAACAATAAGGGAAGAAAGACATGAGGGGACATACTGAATTTGATTCTACGTATCACTCAGAGCAGGTTTATCCTTGTTTTTAAGAATGCAAGAAGGAACACAAACCAATTCACTGAACAGATTAAAATCATGCTATCAAAAAAGAAAAAATCACTATAAAAAGTGGAAGAGTAGCAAAGGAGAGGCAAAAGAATGAAACCAAGACTGGTCTCAGTGAGTTATACAGGGCATGTATAAGAACCATTGGAAAAAAAAATGTGTAAAGGGCACGGCAGTGCAAAAATAATATAATGTAGGAATACTGAAAACTGAACAAGTGGAGACCTTGACAGAGGACATAAGAATGTCTGAGGATCTGAAATAGGCTTTTACAAAGGCCAGCATTAAAATAAGTAGACAGTGAACATGTCCTAAATTGTGGTTTAAGCATATTGGAGAATAAGAGATAAAGATGGTGGTATAGCATCTGCCACTATCAGGCTCAAACAATAAAGACATAAGTGAATCTAAACAAATAAGACCTTGGAATACTGTTGGTCCTAAATAGCTGACACCTGACAATACTCAATGATCAAGAAAACTAGCACAAATAAGAAAAATATGCTATCATAAGGTGTGTATCAGAGTATTAAAGAATTACTCCTTTTTTTTTTTGCCTTACCTGTAAAAAACCAATGAAACTTGGAAAATGAGAAACATCAAGGCAACACAGGGAGATAAATCTTTGGCTGTTGTCAATAGACATTAAAGTATTTTTTCTCCTCTCTTTTTTTTTTTATTTTAATTTTGCATTACTATAGCTGTACAGGGGTTACACACTGGTAAAAATCCCTCATGTTTCAGCTGTCAGATTTTAAATATGGAAATCCAACATAGTCTTAGAGAGAAAAGTTATGCACATGTTTTAGTTGATTAAGAATAAAGTGCTCTGCACATAAATTAACTGTTCTAATAAATGAAGAATCAGGCAAACTATATACAAGTAATTTCTATATTCAGAAAATCTGCTTTTCTGGATACCTATTGTGACGGGTCTTCTGGGAAAAGCTGACTTCAACATGTATTTCAAAGGACACTTGAGTTCGACAACATAATTCAGCACAACTTCTATTAGACAGGACAATGGTGGCAACACTACCTAATGTAAACTTAGTACCTTGGTGAAAAAGCAAGTATTATTAGTACAGCTTACTCTGAGGGTTAACTGCCTAGCTCAGTGCAGAACTAGAAGCCTACACTGCAGATTAAATGTGACTGCAAATACATCAGTTCAAAATTCATTGCGAACAGAGCCTCAGTCAGACCAAGATAAAACTGTGGAGTCTTCCACAAAGGCAAAAGTGATAGGCAGGTTTATAAATAAAACAAAGACACATTATTTTACAAAAATATAGAATGCCAACTTGAAGGGGGGGATGGAATCAAACTGCTACACAAAGAGACTAGCAATGTACACTGCTGTCTTCCTAAAGCTTTTGTCAAACTATATTTTTCTTAAGCTTTAGACAAGACACATTACTTTAACACACACTAAACAGACTGTTTTAAAGCCTCATGGGGAGCCTAGGCTCTACCAGGTTAGCATGGGTTAAAGTTGGTTGCACGTACTAACATCACACCTTTAAGTCTTTGTCTAGACAGAGCATTAGAATAGATAACTTGTTTGTAGAATGTAAGTATACAGAATTAGATAACAAACTGTTCCAATAGGCATAAACAAAAAGTCAATGTGCTGACAATGGATTGCAGAAGACAGAAGTAACAAGTTGGGTTCCTTGGGGATGCCTGTCTAGCTCTGTGTTGTTGATTAATGACCTTGAAAGGTGCTGTCTGAATGTGGCCAAAAAGATGTGGTGACTGGAAATATCATGAATGCCTCATATACTTAAAGAATGTGCCACACTACAAAATAGCATTCAAGTGCCTGCATTGACAAAGTTAATGCCATCATGCAATGCATTAGAAGGACTTCTGAGAGTGCAACCCCTCCACCATTAGCCTGTATTAATAATCTAAGCTGCTTCACACATTCTTCTCCAGTGCTCAGTGGGAATGCACAGCCAATTTACCTAAGCATCTGTGGGAGCCAATTTATCTCAGTGTCTGTGGGAAAAGGTAAGGGGTATGTACAAGACACTGGAAGAACAGAGGCACTTGAGTGTAGCTGACCTGCAGGGAAGTGGCATTTATAGATTTGATCTTCAGCCTTTCTCACCAGACAGCTGTCAATATACCAAAGGGGATGGACTCCTAAATTAGGTTAACTAACGTCACCTTGCCAATCCATGCTTCCAGTCAAGGAAGCCCAGGTTTGAATGTTTTCTTTCCTGATAGCTTTAATGGGCAGAGTTGTTCAGTGAAAAGTTGCTCTACAGCAATAACCATATTCTGGCAATATTAAATCAACAAGTGCCCAACTTGCATAAAAAAGATAGTTTATCCATACAAAAATACATAAGTGTTTTTAATTGTGCACTCCATCAGCTTCCTACTAAAATTTCTAAATGTAAAGTTTTGATTAAGGCAACACCTAAACTCTGTTAGTCACATCTCTAGCACAGAATTAAATTAACCAGTAAGTCTGGCATCAGGAAGATATTTCCCCTGAGGAAGGGTCCCATGCTAATAGTGCAGCAAAAGCTAAACCTTGCTTAGTCCATTTCCTCTGATACCAGAATTGCAATTTTTCTCCTACTAAAACTTCTGGGGTTTACTATTAAATCTCCTGGAATTTTCCATGTTTTTGTATTACTGACCATTTGCAGCCTGAGTAGTTTAACCCCTCCAAAACACATCATAACAACAGATTTCCCAGGCTTTCAAACCATCGTCTGTCGCTGTTATGTAATGGACTAGAGTGGTGTTGCTGGAGCCATGGCAGATAATAGGGTGATTACCTGTTAGTTCAGTGCCCTTATGTCCTGCTGAAACAACACAGGAGAGGAGAGATAAATGAATAGTGAAAGTTGATAGACAAGTTAACATCTTTTGTCCCTAAAAAAAACCAGATATATATATATATACATATATATATATATACACACAGTTATTACAAATGAATGGGTAAGTACACAGGTACCTGCTCACCACGTAAAAATTGCCTGTAGGATTCTCTGTGGTTGTAAGAAGGGTAGGAAGCGCCAGAAGACTGTTAAAATATAAAGGGAGTTTCCCCATAATGATCCATGTTTGATATCTAGCTTATTAATTGCAGCATGTTTTATTTGATTGTACCTCCCTCTGCTTCTAAAAATAGGACTGTCAAAAGGCATCGCTATATCAGCTGGTTCCTCTCTGCAAGTTAATCTATTATACAAGAAAAGGACTTTACAAATGGCTATATTAAAGACATCTAATGAAGTCAAAGCAGCTGTTTTAAAACATATTCAAACAAAATCTAGTCAATGAGATTTGGCCTCTGAATTTCATGTTGTACTATTAGGTATGTAGAAATTGAGCTTTTCAGGGGAATGAATTCTTTAAATTAACTGAAAAGTCAGGCTATTTGAGCACCTCATTATACTCTGTATTGAAGATCTTTCTCATCCATATTATCCTATTAAGGATTGCAGTGATACCCACAACTGTATTCACTGGTGTAATAAAAGGACACATACAGCACTCAAAACAGTGCTTTTGATACTTCTGTCCTTATTCAAGCTCAGTTCCTATTTATCTTAACAGAAATTTTGTTACAGGATACGGAATTAAGCCATGTGGTTTTAGCCCAACAATATATCACATCCTGTAAAAATGTAATTTTCTGGGCCTTACAAAATATCAAAGCTTCAGATCATTATTAATTACTTATGCATGCATGTTATTCCTCCTTCCTACTGACAGATCTTTTTTGAAACAGAATGGGTGCATTTCCTTCAGGCTATTCTGCCTTAAAAGGGTCAGCTTGAAAACCACATTTTTGTTACGCCTATCAAATGTGATATCCACAACAGTAAAAATAACACTTAAGGCTATTGCAACTGAAAGAAACAACAGAGAAATACATATCTGTATGTCTGACACTTGATTATGTGCCCATCCTAAATAAACTGGTATAGGCATGTTTTGCATGTTCAAGCTTTCATTTCTCCCTTACTCAACGATCTCGTGCATTTCATCAGGGAATTAAAAACTTCCATAATTTTTTTAATAATTCAGCATATATTAGTTAAGTGTGCTTCATGGGAAAGTGTATGTTTCTAACCAGGAAGTTTTAAAGAGGGTCACTTCAAGTAGTTCAGAATGAAAAAGCATTCACTCAGGTGGCCCTGGGTAGATTTTACACTGGAGTTTTAGTGACAAAATGTGGGCATATATATTCCATTCCCAGCCATGAAAGGGATGCCCATCACTTCTAATAGAAAATGTAATGCTTACAAAATTATGGCTTTCATGTAGGGGCACAATCCTGGTTTAATTAAAGTCAATTTGAAATCTGACATTAATATCAGTGGGAGTAAGTGCAAACCCTTATTTTTTCAGGAATTAGTATAATTCATTGTGCTTCAGCTAGCAATTCAGATTCTAATCTGTCACAAAATAGAACACCAACTTTGTTAAACCCAGAAAATCAAATTAACAGTGGCTAAAATACATATTTGTTTGTGTTGCAGAAGCAATCAGTTCCTGGAACACATATTCAAAAGTAGCATTGTCATGATGACTAGAAAATAAGCGGATGGATATATATAACGGGCACTTTTTAAATGATGAGATATGTTGTCAATTAATAAGCTTTTGTTTATTTTAGGTCTATGATCCCTTTCCATCTCATTCTGCTCTTTCTCTCATTCTCCTCCCAATTTATTTTCCTCCCACTCACACTGTGTTCTCTCTCATCATGATGTTCCCTCCCGCACGTCCCCTCTGTCCACCCTGTCCTGCCTCCTTTGCCCTGAGCCACCCCAGTACACCAACCACCACATTGCATCCTTCAGCCGTGGCCTCTGGAGCCTTTTGTTCACTGCTGATTTGCTTCCACACACTGAAAAACAGCGTGTGGGTCCAAGTTACCCATTTGGTCATCTCCATGTTACATTAGAGAATGTAAACAATCTTCCACAAAACCTCTTGGCAGAGTGAGTTATTCACCACCCCAGGGTGCCCCAAGTTTCAGCAATATGGCCGAGCGGATGGCACATACAACACAACAGCAAGCCCAGAAACTCCTGAGTGCCAGTAATAGCTTTAACTAATGATTCTTTCAATGGATCCCGACAATTCATTAATTCTCTTTGTCTCAGATTATCTGCAAAGATTGGTATAATAACGCTTTGCTTGCCTTCGTCAGAGGATTTTGCAAGAAGCAGTTTGACATCCAAATTTTATTCCCTCTCTACACATGCTTGAGTTTTACTTATTTCAATGGGAATTATGCTTTTTCATCTGAAGGCAGAACTCAGCCCTTTGACACTCAAGATTATGTTGCACTCTGAAGATGGGAAACTCGAGTTTTGTTATACTTTCACTAAGAGGCATATGCAAAATCAAAAGCTGAACAGAAGGCTGTTACTCCCATTAAGAAGAGATATGACAGGAAAAAGAAAACAAGAAAATGAAGAATGGTGTTCCCTTTAAATTAGAACAAATCTGTGTCTTGGAATAGAAGATGGAGCAAGAAGATGCATGCTTTTAAGGGAAAGTATGTTAAGTGCTGAAGACATTGACTAAATTGTTCAAGAACACTTCATGCTTACTTAATGACTGATTACTCAGTAATGTTTCAAAGGTCAGCAAAACCTTGGGTATCTGTCATCTGAATGCCAGTTCCATGAGCTAAAGTGACCAAAATCACAGTTACTTTTGACAGCTGACATTTTTAAAGGCTGTGTTCCTTTATTACATTGTTTATTTATTTAAGTGTAGTCAAAATATCTGTATTCTATCCATTTAACACTAGGTTCTAATGCATAGCATTCATGTCCAAACACTTGGACCTTCTTACTTCACCCCTCCAAAAAAATAAATTAAAAAAGGGTCTTCCAGAAGCTTGTCTTTAATCCTCTCATTTCTCCTCCCCAAAGAAGATGGAGTAGAAGAGGCAGTACAACTTAAGAGGTCAACACATTCACGCTCTGGCAACAAACAGAGGAAGCAGACTCCATGATAATATATTCCTGACTCAGATGTGCCCTGTATCCAACCCCTCCTTTGACTATTAGCTCAAGCTTCGCAGGTATCTCCAATTCCATGTTATCACAGATGGTGAGGAGATGGGGGTTTTTGTTAACTAGGAGAAACATACTTACGGCTTTGTGATTTAGAGCTAAGTCTTTATCTCACAACCCTAAATGTATCAAAAGGCAGCACAGATCAGAGAACAGGAGCATAGCACCCTTGTGTCAGGGACACGAGAGAACGTGCACGTTCTGCTCTAGCTGGAGCTTCCCGTGGCCTCTAAGTTGTAGCACCACCAACAGTACTTTGCCATGAGCTAATGCTGAGGTTTCAAAAGCATAAATCTACTGAAAGGAAAGGTTACAAACGTCAAGCCACCTTTTTTCAGCTTCTTGGACATTTAGAATCAACATAGGAAGGGATCTGTAATAAAAGCTGCACAAACTCCCCAGCTGACTATAATTTCAAATGGTTCAGTAAAATGTAACAAAAAAAATGTTCATACCAAAATTGCTATTCGTAGAATTACATTTGAGTGCCATGACATTACAATATAGATTATATCCTCACAAGAGTCTTAGAAAAATGGGTAATTAAAAATGTCAATTTATACATACATGAAACACATTTTTATTGCTAAAATTAAGTGCTTATTATAGAAACCAATTATTAAGCTATACTGCACTTCAGATTTTATGAACTAAATCTACAAATGACTTGGGTGCCTAACTCCACCTTTAGGTACCTCAGGTTAACTTTTCAGCATTACCACAATCCACAGATCATTTTCAATCATGGCTTAAATTCAAGGGCAAAGCAGGAGATCCACAGGTAGGCACATGCCAGACTCTAAAGCTGCTCACAGCCCTACCTCATGCCTAATGCCTGCTGGAAATCTCACATTCCACATTTTAGGGGGAGGTAAGAGGGAGCGCCAGGGTCAGGGTACTCATCTGTCAGGATTATGGCATGTGCGTGTGTATTGGGAAATACATTCTAAAGTCTTCCCTCTCCCTGATTCATTGAATGAACTTGAACCCATCCTCGTCTTTCTCTGGGAAGTGGCCAAATGTCAAAGCCACTTGGTGTTTTGAAAAAATCTGTCTCAATCTGTCCGGCTATAGCTTCTCCACTTTGTATAAACATTTGTACATTTCTTGGAATACACATTGTGAATCCGGGTCACCCATATGACTGCTTTAACCAGCAGGTTAGTATCACAGGCTCCCTTTCTCAATCAAGTAGAAGAGCTTCAACAAGAGATACTTGCCCAAAAATATGCTATGGCCTCGTAAACTGGAAACCTGTGTTCATCTGTGGCTCCAAATCAGACCAAATACAAACATGGTCTGAATACTGGCCTGCTATTTTGCATTCTCCCTCATAAAATAAAATTATCTATCCTAACCTGCAACACACTGGTGTTCAAAGGATTTCATGTTGCTTCATGAGAAATTATATACTGGAGTGAACTCCACTAAATATTCTGAATAGAAAAAGCACATCATCCCAGCAGTGTGGAATCAGCGTCCTATCAACCCAAGCAGGGACTGAACCAGGGCGGCAACTTCTTGGTCTGAGCAGCAGGGAGAAGAAAACAACACAGAAATATTGGTCACACCCAGAGCACACTAAGCGTAGGCTCTTCACAAAATACTATAGAAAAGAGCTTGCAGAAAATAATGTAGCAGCTAGTTTGGGCACCAGCTCAGGTATGGATAAATATTCCCTGAGCACACTAACCCACCTCCAGAATAATCTTGCTTCCTACCAGCCCTAACTCAGGCAACTCCCCTGCTGGTAACAGGAGGCGGTTGTCCTGTGGTACATTGAGCCTTCCCAGTCTTCAAAAGCTGCCCACCCAAGTACTTGTCAGCAGCTTTGCACTAGCAATAATTTGGTTGTAAACAAGAAAATTTAATCCAAGCTTGTCCTGAGCAAAACAAACCATTTAGTGACGAAGGCTTAGGTTCTGTGTCCTAATATAAAGGAACAAATTGACTTTGTCGCAGCTTTGGCCAAGACAGCTATGCTTGCAAGTGTCTAGTAATGCACACAAAGTCTAATGCTGAGCATAACAGGCATCACCAGTGAGAGATGCTCGTTGTAATGATCCACACTCCAGTGTCCATGGGACTGAGTATTGCTGACAACGGTGTGCGTGTGTGTACCCGGTAATGAAAAATTAAATCATTCTCAAATGTCTATTTGTTCCCTGCCAAGAGCCTTATTGTCCACATGGAAACGACAGGCAATTAGTCATCTGCTCTGAGGTCTCTCTTGTGCGGAGCACCATTCTGTGACCACCCTCACATTAAATTTGGGCTTGTCTACAAGTGGAGTTGTTCCTGATTAATTGTTCTTGATTAATGTTATGTGTGGCCTGAGCATCCACATGTGGCATTAATCAGAATAGCTTTATGTGTAGAGAAGCCCTTATTCACAGTAGGAGCTCTAACAGTATCAGGAGGAATGGCTCATGCCCAGTACCTCTTGAGAGAGCTACTTCTCGGGTAACACAGTGTCAGACATTCCTCAGTCAATGGCTCCAGCCGCAAGACACCCTCAGAATATATACCTAACCACACATAAAACACACTCTCAGGTACTTTTCTTAAAGTCAGTGTTGTGGACAGATGTTCAGTTTGGACAAAAGTGCAGAAAGGTTCTCCACTAATCACTCTCTCTTCTGATACATATCCCTGCCCTCACAGAACTGGGGCGCTCAAAAGAGTCAGTCCCAAACTTGATCAAGCTTTCCCGATTTTGGTCTAGCAGCAAAGAAAAGGGGTTTGAGCTCACTGAGCTGACTCTGCCTGGCACAGACTAGGGTGAACTTTCCTCACTACCAGCCCCAAAACTCCTTTCTTCCTTGGTGGCCACTGAATCTTGCATTCTCCTTCCTTCCTTGCCCTGGTGTTAAGCTCTTGTTTTCTCTCAAGTACTTTTCTATCCACATATTTCTGATGCATGGAGACATCCTCCTTTCTCAGCAAGTTTGGATTTGTTGTTATTTTTTTCTTCCAAGCTGGTTCAATTATATATTGTATTATAGAGAGCCAAACTGTTATTACTCCAAGTGCCACAATTCAGAAGTACTTTCTTGAACAATTATTTACTGTTTTGTTTTTATTTTTGCTTGATCTGCTGGGTACCTACACTCAGCTCTGGCAGTGAACAGAATTTAAAGAATAATTCTAAGAAGAAGTTATTAAACCAATGTCATCTGAGCGTTCCAGTTTTCTTATTTATATCCACAAAACTAAAGTAGTACTTGAATTTACTAGCCAAGATAAAACATACATAGTTTGAAACAGACCCTATCTGGTGAATTTTTATTTTCCAGTTTTTATCGTAAAATGTTTATATTTTTATAATTATTCAAAAACTGAAAAATTATTTCTACAGCCATTTTTTAAAATATTTTAAAAAAGGAGAACACATCTGTAAATATAAACTGACGTGCTGCTACCTACCTTTTCTTCATTTTTTAAAATCTTGTTTGTAAAGTTTTGAGTGTTTAGGCTTTCTGGTTTCTGGGGAGGGTTGGGTGCAGATGGGGGTTTAACTGCCTGTTTATTTCATAGGGAAAATGATATGTCTGTGTGTTAGATGTGGCTTTGGAATTCTCTTTTAACAGTATATCACTTGTTTTAGACCAGGTGTTGACTGGTCAAATTACAGGAACATGAAGTATAATTTGTACTTGTCACGCAGGCAGACCTTTCTTAAAGGCATTAAGTACTATCTTTTTCACCTGATTCAGTGAAAAGACATCTAAATGTGTGGTGGGCAGTTACACCCTCTCAACGCGCCTCCACCCGCATCACCCTGCGGATGGTGCTTTGTTATCTGAGCACTGGAATCATGCTGGACCCAGCTGGAAAAGAGGCAAAGAAAGCAATGTGGGAGGAGCAGAGCTCTTAGAAACCATTACTGGTTTTGTAAATAGGAAAAACCTATTTTAATTCAAGATTATGTAGTTTCCAAGTGATTAAGCCAGAGAGAAAGATGACTTATTCTTCCAGTGGAACTGGAAGAGGCACATAGGGAGCCCCTAATGCACACAAGGGTCCAAACTGCCAGACAGACGGGCCAAAAATTATGTTCCTAAAATCTCGGGCTAAACTTATCATTAGCCAGTAATTTGATATTGTAGGTGCAAATAAGTCAATTGAAGCTGTTGGTACTGAGACCCCTTATCTGCAATTCAAGCAGTCTCGGGAATTTAGGCTTAGTCCAATCCCCTGAACTGAGTGTGTGTTACCCCAGCTGAATCCAAGTTGTTCAAGGAACCCATTACAGGCTTGGAACATCACCAGCTGTCCAAGTGGTTTTGGTGTACAAGTAGAGCAAAGCTTCTGGTTTGGTTTCTCTGAAAGGAAACAACATTTAGTTAGCACATACCAAAACCACTTTGCAAACAAAACCAGAGCTCGCTAAGTGGAGACAATTGGGGAATTAACTTCAAAACTGCACTGCTGCTCCAGCCTGGAACACCATGCACAGCCTCAGGCACTTCAGAAAAGAATCTTGATTTCCAAAGCAGCCAAGCGCCAACAGTACCCACTGACTGTTTATCTTGGGAAACAAAAACATAACATTAGGCTACATAACAATGGCCAATTAATTAAAAAATAAATAAACAAATAGGTAAGCACAGAAGAAATATTGAAGCTTCATTTATTCTTTATAATGCCTCAAATGACAAATTACTGAATTAGAAGTCCTAAGCAGTGTTTACAGGAGGAAACTGGAGGCCAAATATTCAGGCCAAAAGCTACAAAGGTCTAAGGCACAGAGCAACTGGGTAGATGGCCAGCTCACACTGAAATCACTCAAGCCCAGTGAGGTGCCTAAATAACATTGTGCCTCCTGTACCCTTCTCCACCAAATAAACCAGGGCAAATAGTTTTAAAATTTCTGGGGCTAGATTAATGGAACTCTGCTTAGGCAGTTATATAATAATTTTGCACTTCATGACTTCAAACGCAAAAACAACAGAGACTTTCAGACTGTAGATAAACTAATAACACACTGCACTTTTAGTTCGTTATTCAATGAATGCTGCATAAAGTGGGATTGATTTTGCAGCTATCGTACTTGAGCAGCTCCTATTTGGGGCAATGGGCACTTGTGTGGGAAGAACTGCTGTGGAAGCAGTCCCCATAATGCACTTATTGACAAGATTAATCCTCAGATTTCCTTCAAAGTGATTACAAGTTGCATCACCATTCCAGTGTTCTTTTATGGTTTCTGTAATTTTCCCCATATGGTGTTAGCAAGAAGTTTTTTAAACTTACATGGCAAAAGCTTGATTTAAAAAAAAAAAAAATCCCTAAACTGGGCCATATGTAGGACATTCCTCTTGGTGATGTCTCTGTACTATGAAACAGCCTCCTAATTTAAATAGAAGTCAACCCAATTTACAAAATTGGATTGGACAAAACACCAGAGAACATGTTACAGTGTGGGGAGTCATCATGCATACGCAGTGCAGATGCACTGCTGAATGACCTAACTTGCCCATTTGCATCGCTAATTTCTATGATATAATCTCAATTCCACACTGCAATTATTAAAGAAATAAATTAATTTCTTGGTTTTAAGGAAGTTGGGAGAAGAATAGAGAGGTGAAAAGAGGAAAACAGTTTTTGCAGAGCATGATTCCAAAAGTAATTCAGAAAAAAAAAATATATGTGTCAGAAGAGGGTAAAAGGTTATGGAAGAGAACTGGTGTTCAGCATGCTGTTAAAGGAAAAGGTTTACATTGGTGGAATAGTGGCAAAGTCACTCCTTGTTTCTATTGTATATTAAGTGTTTTGTTCTCTTCCACTATTCTTTGCCATTTGTTTTTATATTTACCGTTCTGTATACCAATTAAGAATTCTTAGCAGGTCTTCCAAGCAGTAGGAATTTAAATTAGATTACAAAAAGAACCTCAAAAGCAGAGTGAGATTTTAAATGGATCATTGAAACAAACTGCAAAATTCTTTTATCAGAAGGGGGGAAGGGTAGTGCTTTTTAAGAGTGCCTTAAAATTAATCCAAAATGAGTATCACTTATTTTCAGCATGTCAGATTTGGCAGGTCTACTCTGAGGTTAATGTGAAAGTGAATGTAAAAATATTTTAAGCTTTTTATTCGCTAAACAGGCATACCATGAAGTGAAAGCTTTGGGAAAACAAAATGGTATCAACAGTACCAGCCACGGGAGTATGTATAAGTGCCCTAAGGTATATTCTACTGAGGGAACAGAATCGGGGTGCAAGTTGCTCGGGGTACAAGTTCCTGCTTCTCCTTCTGCTACTTGGAATAATGAAAAAGGTCTCCGGCTGCACATCACTTGAGGGGATCGGCAGTCCTGCTATGAAGTTGCTCCGCATTGTATAAGCCAGCAAAATAGGCGGCTCAACGTTCCCCCTATCCACGGGTATCTTTGCCTCCTGCGCTAAGCTGCCGTGATGGTCACGTCTTAACCAAAATCACAGCTGGTCTTGCACATTTAAACCTGTTAAATTTTTTTTCTCACAAAAGCCAACAAGTAGTAAACAAAGTTATAAAAGGAGCTGTGCCCCCACCCATTACGAGTGCTTAACAGCCTTTAAGTAAAACAACGCCAACAAAGCCAAAATGCCCTTAGGGAAGAAAGTTTGTCCCCTCCTGTGAAAGGCCCCAATTTGGGAGCAGCTTTGTTCTCTGGTGCTGCGCCACTGCCCACACACCGTTTCTAGCATTTGTGCCATTATTTTTTGGCACCAGGTGAACTGAACTCCTCCTTTTTTGTTTTTGTTTTTGTTTTTGTTTTTGTTTTTTTTCCAAAGTAATTTTCCGTTCCTTATACCTATGAAGAAGAGCTTGAAAAAGGTGACCCATACAAAGCCGAACCGCAAGCCAGGTGATTTCTGTCCACAGTTCTGGGCGGTTCCCTGAGCCCCACCAGGGACTGACACACGAGACCACAACTCTCCCTCCCCAGGTCTGTGGGACGCTGCCCCACAGGGACAGCAAGAAAGCGCAGTGACAGGGAAACCCGCCTCAAACCCCCAAACGCCAGAAAGCGACCCCTCCCGGCCCCTTTCCTGCGGGCACCTGCGGGCCCCCGACGTGCCCTACGTGTCGGCCCCGGCGCCGCCCGCTGCGCCGCGGCCGCCGAGGCGGGAACATCTGCCGCGGTTGCACAAGGGCCGTCGGGCAGGGCGGCCGAGGGGCGGGGGTTCCGTGTGAGACCCGAGGGGAAGGGGCGCCAGGGATGAGCGAGGCCGGGAGAGGAGAAGGGGAGCGCTGACCGCCTCGGCTGGCAAGCGCGGTGTCTGAGAGCAGCCTCTTCTGTGCACAAACCAAAACCGTGAGCAGCTCTCATGAGAGAGGTGATAGCTGCTGACCCACCTGTATCAAATTTAGTGGCACAAGCACGGGACCCCGGGGTTTAAAAGTGAACCCTCACTCAGCCCCAAACCGGCATGTGGGTACTTGGATGAGCCCTTGCTGAGAAAGTGTGATTTCTCAATTTTATTTTATTTTTTGAAGCTCTCAAGTGGCTAAGAGAATTGCTTCTGAAGAGATTGCTACTCTTAGAAAAGCCATCAGCCCACTGGATGGATTTAGTTTATAAAGTAGCTCGCTGTTGCAGCAGCAGCACTGCAGTAAAACAGGCCTGAAGCTCACCTGCTTGTACGGGATGCCAAAATAACAACTCATAGCAAGAAAAACTTCGGGGTCAACAAACAAAAGTTTGCGAGAAGAAAGAGGGCTTTGATGTCAGATCTCTGGATTTTGTGCAATTTTGTGAAGCAATAGCAAAATGGGGAAGCAGAGGAAGTTATTTAAACAGTCAAAAGGCTTTGAATAAAGGCTGTTCACAAAAGGCTACTAAGGAAAGTCAGTTGCCAGGAGGAGAAGAGGTGGTAACATCCTGCCAGTCGTGGATGCAAATCCAGTTAGGGGATAGCAGGCAGTGGCAGAGCAGGAATAATTGCTCGGTTCTCTTCACAGCATTTAAGTCGTGGGGTGCCTCAAGGATCAATACAAACAGTGGCATTGTTTAATGTACTTATTGAGGACCTACTAGAAAGCCTGGATACATAAGAGTGGCAGACAAGACAACGCTGGTGGATCATGAGGCACCTCAATAAGCCTTGACAACACTAAGTAACTGAGTAATGCATCTGCAGAGGGAATGCGGTGTAGGTAAGTGGAGAGTAGCGTCCCTTGGAAGGCATGATTTAAACTACTCGTATACACAGATGGGTTCTGAATTAATTGTAACCTTTCAACAAAAAAGATTGAGGCATCAGCGTGGACAGCTTAATGAAGATGTCAGCTCAGTGTGCCACAGTGGTCGAACACAGAAAATAAGCTGTAATTAAAAAAATGGATGACAGAAAATATTGTAATATGATTATATAAAACACTGATAGTTTCAGTTCAGCAGCCTTAGAGGGATGCCAAAGAGAAACCTGCCTACAGAATAAACTGAACAACCTTGTGGAGGTCTATCCTGCCAAGTGCCAAGTTATCTCCCCTGTTACTGACTACAGTGAATCCTGGGCTCTCAACACCTCAACTGAGCAGAATGATGGCTTTTAAAGATCATGCAATGAAGGACAGACCAGACATGACACGTGGCATGTTTATGTACGTTGTTCAACAGTAAGGAAATATGCCAAAGGACATATCAATGCAGCATATAACTAATCTGTAGAAAACTGGTCATAAACTGTTACTAAGTTAAATAGCTTGATTTACCACCAAAACAGAGAAGGCTTAAACATACATTGGAAAAAAAAAAAAAAAAGAAACCCAGTCTTTCAGCTCATGTAAATTGAATCAGTCCATTAACTGCTGTAATCAGTAGAACTGATTATACAAGCCAGGGAAGTACCATTTCATCAGTTGTGGTACAGAAAATAAAAATGACAAGAGCCTTCAACTTCCAGTGTTCAAAATTCAGCAGGGTTAAGACAGAAATCCCTCAGATTTATGTCTCCATCAGTGATGATATAACTAGAGAGATGCTTTATATTAGAGGTTTGTCTTCTCTGTTGTATGGCCACAAGGGAATCCTTCCCCAGGTATAGTGTTGCTGAATGCCTGATGCATTATGAGTTCCTTAGAAGACGTTAGTGTTGGCACTGCGAGTAGGCAGATACTGAACTTAGTGTACCAGCAGCTTTTTCTGTGCTATGAATACCTATCTTCAGGCAAAATACATGTGACTGAATTTCAGATATCCTTTTAGCTATTTGTTCTTTCTGAAATCAAGTTCCCTTGTGCTGCACTAACAAAAACTGAGCGAGAGATAGCTAGCCATAATACATGAGCAGCAATGAGTTTTATATTACAGTTAAAAATAGCATTAATCAGAGCTATACACTGAATTTAAGCCAGTATTAGTCACAGAGCTGTTTGTTCTATTCCACAAGCAACATAAATATTCTTGAGCAATCAACTAGCCTTGAGAATTTATATACAAAAGGCAATGAATGAAATGTTCATAAAACACTGCAAACTGTCAGGAGTTTTGTCCTTAAATGTGAAGACTTTTTGAAAATCTGTAAATGAAAATACAGAGTAGTGGATATTTCTCATTCTTGGAGGACTAAAAGCTATATGTACATGTTTATGAGTACTAATAACCCTCTTTCTACCCTAGTATGGGACTTGCAGGGAGGACTGGAAGACCAGGCAAGCTCAGAAGGTAGAAGGGTATGCCAGCCTTACACTTGGAGGAAGTATATTGCTAAAGATCTTGAAGACAATTTCAGATGGATGTAAGAACACTTAATCACAGTCTTGCTATTGCTGAAGACCTTCCATTCCAGTTCAAAATATAGGATATTTGTTTTATTGTGCATGGGCACTATAGTGAGTTAAGGTGTTGGATTTAACATTTGCTTCATGAATAGAAATGGTTTATTGGGGTGTCAGAGTCTGGAGAGAAGAAAGAAGTTGTGGTTGTGGTTATGCAAAGAAGTTGTTGTCAAAGAACATAACTTCACTGTGATGGATAATAAGTTGTTGGGCCACTGCTGTTCACTCAGTGAGAGATTTGGTGGGGGGTGTTTAATGTAGCTGCAGGAAATGGGCTATTTGGAAGGAAAATTGCAGTGATCTTCCTGGGCAAAAGCTATGAAGATTGAAAGTTTGCAGGGATGATTCATCCTGGAGCCGAAAGGACGCAAGAGCCTCCAAAAAGTCTTGCAGAGGTAATTGGTAAGAAGTGGTGAGAGTGGAATATTTAGTATGCAGGGAAGGCAGAGAAGATAGGGGAGTAACCTGATCTAGTTGAAGATGTCCCTGCTCATTGCAGGGGGGATGAACTAAACAACCTTTGAAGGTCCCTTACAACCCAAACTGTTCTATGATTATATGATTTTGTCCTGTTGCTCGGGTGCAAGTGAGCACTGCAAGGAGCCACTGCCAGGAGGTTATTGGAAAGGACCTTTTGTGTCAGATTAAAAGTGACAGGTTGGAACTATTCTCCATTTAACTTGATGATGATAATGACTCTTTCTACCCACACTAAGGTAGCCAGGGTCCCACTCATGATCTGAAACACAAGCAGAAAACTAGGATAGCTTTAAAACCTTTTTGAGATCAAGCATCAGTGGCCACAGTAATGATACTTAGGCGTTCAGCCAAAAATATCTCTGCTGGGCATTTTTGAGGAGGAGAGTATCAGGGTTTTTATCCATTTTACAGAAAGAGAAACTGAGGTCTGTGTGAGACTGTCACAAGAAGAAAGGACTTTGGGTGCCTAAGTCTGATTTTCATTACATTGCTGGAATTGAGGGATGGGGGAGAACAAATACCCTGGCTCCTGGCCTGTTGATGAGACCACTACATAGGCTGTTAAATAAGATATTTTCTTTTCTGATTACATACCACCATTTAAGTCCATCAGCTTCTCCTTTAAAAGGAAAAGAGTGGATGCTCAATTCTAGAGTAATTAGGTAATGTTGGTATTATGCTCTGAAGATGTAAAGTGCTAATTTATGTAAAAGGCAAGTAGTAGTATTATTAGTGCTTGAGTATGATATCATCAGACTGACACACAAGAACAGCAAAGTGTGAAAAATCACATACATCTGCTATGCCTTCCTAAAAACAACTTCAACTGAAATTAATCAATTGCAAAAGTCAGTGTATCATAGTTTTGCAGCACTCACAAAGATATGTCTGATAAGACAACAGGGTTTATCTTCATGTTTCCAAGTAAGCGCCACAAAACTTGAGTTTTAACTAGTTTCAGGAAATATAAATTATTTTGAACTATTTACACTTATTTTTCTTACATTTCATTATTTTTTTCAGGGGTCCAACTGACTTACTGCACACATTTCAGAGCACACCCTGAAACTTAGTGAAATGGAATCTGTTGTTTCCGAATCTCATGGCCCAGCGAAACAGCTACTTACACTAGTGGAAAAAAACATATGGCTGGTGCAAAACAAAATGAAAGTCTGAGAGAAAACAGGAAGTAATCCACATAGAAAGTGTGTAACTCATCTTGAGAGGGACAGCAGCAAGTCCCCTCTGCAGCAAGCACTCAGGAAAGGAGAAGCACAGATAGGAATCTTTTCTACACTGAGAATGGCCTGTCTGAGTGAGATTAACCCTTGCCACAGAGAACAAAGATAACATATCAGTGTTCCAGAGAAAGACAATGTGAAATACTGGATTGAGATGAGACTCAACTTGAAATGTAAAGCCTCAAAATCGAGGTTTGCAGTAGGAAGGGTTAGAGGTTCTCAACTACAGAAATGCAGCAAAAATCTACTGAAAAGACAGCTCAGACTGGAATGATTCCCGGAACCTTCATACTTGCAAAAGGAAACCACACTGGAGAAGGTGTAAGCAAAATATATTGCCTGAAATGCTGAATGAGATGAGGTTTACTGCTTGCAAATTCTCCTGAACCCACAGCATATTCATAAAGGCCTGGAATGAATGCTGCTGCCATTACCACACCGTACACACATTACAATTATTTGATTTAGGAGAAAAACATAATCAAATCAAAGGAGAAAATATAACTGAAACTGCAACTGTCTGCTGACAGCACGTGACATGTGACTACAGCTGCTTGTAACCCTTTATCATCATGAGGAGGATTAAACTGCTTCCCTCTTTCTTTAAATAAAATTCAGAGTGGCAGGGATACTGGAGAAGGCTTAATGACCACAATAATTATACTGAAGAACTACACTGGTTTTGGCACACACCTGTTTGCTGTACACTGATGCCTTGTAGGGTCCCATCGAAGTCAGCACTTCTCATGTGATTTAGAAAGATTCTGCTGCATATGATACCATTTGGTCCAATAAGCATGTCCAAAGTATGTGCCTACCGAAATCTAAATGGACATTCAGTACAGCAACAGAACGTTTCTCTTACATTACCATTATGTTAACTTTACTAACATTTTGTTCACGTGAGAAATATTGGAACTGCAAAGGGAAAATGTAGACTTAATCAATCAAATAATATAATTACATTCTAGATTGGGTATTATTAAATTCCAGGCCAGACACTCACACACATCAGTGTCTCAAGTGGATTCTTGTGCTGTAAAGATGTGACCACCTTGAAATCCAGTCCCAAGTACAGACCATTCTTGGATTTAAGTTGTGTCATTTTGATCAGCTGGTGGTTTGAGAAGTTAAGATTTTGTTCAGCCTTACTCATACTGAAAAGTATCTTACTTCCTTCATAGCCTCAGTGATTTAAAATAGAGTATTTGTGTGCAGATACGAGAGAGTAGGGTACTGTGTGAAATTATCTGCCTAAAAAATGTCACTGTTAATCGTGTGTAGAAATGTATCCTGGGTTGGGGCCTATATTTGTAATCATAAATCTTTCTTTTTTGGAGCATTCCAATTCATTCTAATAATAAACTTCAATTATTCAGTGGACTTCAAATAAATTACTTGTCAACTGCCAGTTCAATTAATTACAGAATATATGCAACGAACACTTTGGATGTAATCATCCAGGTCTAATACATACTTAGAAGTATGTACTTTGCTTTCTAATAATTTTTAATTAAATAAAACATTTCATCCTACCTGAAATTCTTTAAAAAGTCTTTGTTGACCTAAAATGGTATTATTATTACTTGGCTCGGTCCCCAAACAGAACAAAATCTTGTTTGTCCAGCCTAGCTGGTGACTGCTTTCCCTCTCTATGCTCTATTTGAATCTGGTGTTATTTGGTTTACTGCAGAAGCTACTAGCACTTTCTCAAAGGCAACTGGGCATTTTCCTTTTGTTACTTCTGGTTCCCACTGATACCCAAAAGTGACAAATAAGGTCCATGTGTAGCAGAATACAAATGAAGCGATACTGGATTAATGGTTTACTTATGTATATTTATGTATATTTACATCCTCTTGAACCTCTTCAAGAAATTATATTCTTAATAAGTATTCCCATTTTTACAGAGTTACTTTTTAAAAGAATATACCTTGCAGTGAAATTGCACATAACAAAGAACCTCAGCTGTGATCACACAGTCTTGAAGCACTGTACTGAGAAGGCACAACAGCAAAGCAATGGAGCTTGTCGCCCTTCCCAAGACTTTCTCACACAAATAAGACAATGCAGAGGAAGAGTGCAAAGCCACATTAATTATTGCCAATATAAAATATACTGACATATTACTGTCTTGAGCCATCTAAACAAACAGGAAAAGGTGGGTGAAGAGAAAGGAACACAATTTGCATAACCTGTGTTCCTTAATTTAGAACAGCAATTTGATTGGTACATCTTTGGTTCCTGGACACCAACAAGGGATGAAAGCACATGAAATCACACAGAATCACAGAATGTTAGGCATTGGAAGGGACCTCAAAGATCATCTAGTCCAATCCTCCTACCAGAGCAGGAACACCTAGATGAGGCCACACAGGAATGTGTTCAGGGGGGTTTTGAATGTCTCCAGAGAAGGAAACTCCACAACCCCCCTGGGCAGCCTGTTCCAGTGCTCTGTCACCCTCACTGTGAAGAAGTTTCTTCTCGTATTTAAGTGGAACCTCCTGTGTTTCAGTTTGTACCCATTGCTCCTTGTCTTATCATTGGTTGTCACTGAGAAGAGCCTGGCTCCATCCTCGTGACACTCACCCTTTACATATTTATGAACATTAATGAGGTCACCTCTCAGTCTCCTCTTCTCCAAGCTGAAGAGACCCAGCTCCCTCAGCCTTTTCTCATAAGGGAGATGCTCCACTTCCTTAATCATCTTTGTTGCCCTGTGCTGGACTCTTTCAAGCAGTTCCCTGTCCTTCTGTAACATACCCCCAAAATGCTTCAGGAAGTTCCTTGCTGTGGGTTACTCTTTGCCTTTCATAAAGATTTATTGCTAACAAATACACTGGCAACCCCCATCCTCAGCAGAGTAACCACTTCCAGTCAGCAAGGCGATGGATTACTTTGTGAAACCTGGCAAAGAAAAAATTAGTCCTGTGCTGACTAATGGACTGTCTAATGCTGACTAATGCTGACTATCTAGCACATGCGCTGTCTCTCTGCATTTCCACCAACTCTCCCACACTAGGCAGCTGTGAGGAACGCAGTACGGGTTTGCTCCCTCCAGTAACTCCTTATAACACGCACCACCACTGAAAGAAATCCCCAGTGGGTCATCCCTCCCACATTTGGGCTTCCTACCCCTGTGTCAGGTGCACTACCTCACTGAGCAGTGGCTTTCCCGAGGACAGCACACTGTTGCAATGAGAGGGCAGATGCTCAGTGCTGGGGAACACCTGGCTGGTGTCTGGACGGGAAGAGGGGAGCTGTGATGGCTTCAGGAAGCCTGTGCCTGGTATTGAACTAATTGAACTGAGTTAATCCTGTGTTTTCTGCCATGGTCTGGGCTTCAATGCTGTTCAAACAGTCAGATTTGCCAAGGTTATTCCTTCCCACCTGAATACTCGGAGGAACTCATGCCCAGATCTGTGGCTAATCTTGTGGCCACTCTTTCCCCGCCATGTAAGAATAATAGGTCTCTCAGTAAAGCATCTCAGAAAACAGAACTCCCTCCTAGTAAAAAACCCTGTGTTTTCACTCCACAGGCAAAAAAAAAAACCACAAAAAACCAAACAAAATCCTTACTGTTCTTCTCGCAAAGGGAATTCGGGGCAGTGGGGGGGAGTAGCGCATGTTGAGAGATCCAAACAGTTTTGTCTTCTTCTTGTGTGCCCATCTGGAACAAACCTGTCATGTTCATTGCTTTTCCTCGGGGTGGGCAATGAAACCAGTGGCTGCCATCCAGCTTGGTGCCAGTAAAGCAAAGAGCTGGGAACCTCCTGCACCACAGTTCCCTCTTCCCTCCCAAGTGCCAGGTGCCTTGGGAAAGGGTGGGATTGAAGGAAGCTATGAGGAGGTCAGAAGCAAGAGCAGCCAGAAAATCATGGCTTGTATTCTCTACAGAAAAGCTTAATAATTTCTACAGAAAGGGCATTTCTTCCAGGATATCATTCTAATATAAAATTTCCTACCAGATAACCCTTGCAGATATCCTGAACAGGGTTTTCCTGACTGCTTTGTGTCAGCGTGGGAGGGAACACATAGAAACTCACCTCCAGGGTGATCTGAGAGAGACAAATTACAGAGAATTAGGGATTATATTTTCAGAGTTGCAAAAAAGGACTTAGAGATCCAAGTCCCCCTGAAATCCACTGCCCTGTGTATCTTGTTCCTGTGATATACCCCTGGAAATACAAGTATTCAGCCAGCTTGAGCATTTCCAGTAAATACCTGGAAAAACACCATCTGCAATTCTCCTTTTTGATTTTCCTTTCCTTCCTTTCACAACTCTCCCCAGACATTCCAGTCTGGAAGGAGTGAGTAGGGCTGCATCCAAAACCCAGCCTGAGTGCCTGCCTGACCTTCTGATCCAAAATGTTAACACCCAAATGAGGATCCATCTTTTCCCTTCTTTTCTGTTGTCATCACGTTTGATATTTCTCAGTTATTCTTCCTAGATGGGCATAGCAGTCACGTTCTGCTTTCAACTCTACTCAGATTCTTCACTCAGCAGCAACTCTGTGAACCTGCTGCTTTCATTCCCTCCACTGACGTCTTCGGCATTCTCCCAATACGCAGTGCCCCGCTTTCTTGCTGTTTGACTGAAGAACCAACTCGGGTATGCAGAAGACTTTGAAGAATAAGAGTGAAAATATTTCTTTAAATAACTGTGCCTTAGGTCAGGAGAGGCAAACAGCTGAGATCCCAGGCTTCCTCCTAGCTCTGTGGTGATGGGCTCATGCTTTGTCCTGCATTCTCTTAGCTGCCTGTCACCAGTCTTCCCACCATTTCCTGGAAAGCAACTGATTGTGTTCCCACTTTGCTATGGCCATAAACAATGAAAAACTTGGCTTTTTTGGCACCGCTTTACTGAACTTTATCTGGACCCCATTGCAATCCTTGATGAAGAAAGCTCCATCCTGCCTAATTCTTTGTATATGGGCTGTAAATACCTGAAGACACGTCTTGAACGAGCGAGGTGCCAGGGAGGCTGCAACTTCCCTGCTATTGCTTCTGGCAGTCTCATGCCAATTCTCCATAACTCATTTTGGCAAGCTGGCAGCTTCCAGCATCTGAAAGTCGAAAATAGGAAAGGGCATTTGCAGGGCGGTGATATGATGTGTGCTCGGCTTTTAAAAGGATCACAAACTTAAGGCAGTGGAGAGCAAAAAGGCATACCAGTATCACCATGGATATGTGACATTAAACAAACCACTTGTCATGATACTCAGCTGACTACTTGCCAAATGGAACAGGATCTTCTTATTATTCATTGTTTCACTCTAAAAAACCTGCATGACCACAATAAGGAAAACTCTCCAGAAAGGGACTGTCACTTTTCTGACCATCCCTGGCCAGACTGAAGGTCCTGATTCAAAGGCAACTCCCAGACGTCCACCTACTCACACACATTTGAAGGCAAAAACATGAAATCGTGGTGGGCACCTTTCTTAATTGCTGCAGGAAATGGAGCTGCAGGATGAGGTCACTTCCTCAAGGTAACTCAAGGTTGATTCCATCCCTGCTGTCCCTCACAGCTCGGGTGTCAGGAGGGCATTTTTCTGGCATTTTATATGTGCCCACCCACTGCCGCCTGCCTGCATGGCTTTGCTAAGGCTTGCACTAGCCACACAGGGAATTGCCCTTCTCCTCTCATCCACCACACCTCACTGCACCCAGGCACCCAGCTCTGCCTCCATCCCAGGGGGAGATGAGGTGGAGCTAACCCTACTTTCAGTTTCAGCTTCATAGTTCACTGCAGCCAGGTAAGGGTCTAGCCCACCCAAAAGGGGGCAAGAGGGCTGCCACATGGACAACATCTTGAAGCATCCAATTTGCCCTCTCCTGTGCTCCCCCCCCAAGGAGGACCTCCTGCATCACTACATCCTTGTGGAGTGCATGAAGGAGCAGAAAGCCCAGCTCAGCCTACAAGATGGTCATTCTGACTTCAAAAGTGTTTGGCAAGGGTGTCCTGCCTACCACTGGGAAGGGAAAAATGGACAGGGTGAGCAGAAAGCCAGACCAAGGCACTGTTGAAAACAGGTCACCATCCACAGCTTCCCCACGTCAGGCTTTCCCTGGCCCCTCAGCACTGCCCTGCTACTGCAGCACGAGTGCCCTTCGAAAGGAGCTGCCCAATCTGGACCAAGAGGCAGGAGCGCTGGTCTCGTGGGCATGGGGGCCTTGCAAACGCATGGCCCTGCTGGGGTGGTGCTGTGAGGTGACAGAGGACATGCCCAGCCAGGCCGATCGCCTGTGCATAGCGTGTACCCACCCGTGCTCTGCAGGTTCTGTTTTTCTTTGCCATTCCAAGAACAACAATCATAAATAATGCTAATAAACCCCACCACACCGGCCAAGGGCAAGAGTGGGTGGGCACTTGCCCTATACACCCCAGGTAGCTGTGGGGCTAACACGAGGAGGGAGTGGAGGGAGGTGGGAAGGTGGGGAACAGTATGCCGGCATCCTCACGCACACCTCCCGCATGCGGCGCCCGTGTCTGTGGAAAAAGGTGGATCTCGGATCTCGTCTCTGGGAGTGGGGTCGGCCCCGTGGGCGCCCACGCAGGTCTGGGGCCCCACGCCGGAGGAACCAGCTACCTGTACCGCGGCAGCCCCGGAGGGGCGCACCTCGTCCTTCTGGGCAGTGCTGCCGGAGCGCCCAGCTCCACGCGTGTCCGCGGCGGCCGCGCTGCAGCGACACGAGCGGACGGGACGCGAGGGAGCCCGGCGATGCCTGAGCCGAGCCGGCCGGGGCCGTGGGTAGCGAACGGCGCCCTCCTCCGCGGCCGCGCCGGAGGAGGGCGGGTGAGCGGCAGCGCGGTGCGCGGGGCGCCGCTCTCTGCCGCCCCGCCGCCAAGCTCCGCTTTGTTCCCGCAGAAGGCGCGGAGCGGGGCGCAAGCGACCCAGAGACACACGTGTCGCCCAGCCGTGGGGAGCGGGGTGCTTGGATGCCTGCCAGACCCGTTTGGCCCCTTCACGCGTGTCCCCCTGCGCGCGTGTGTCTTGTGCGTGTGCGCGCGCGTGTGTGTGCGCGCTGGGTGCTGTGGGTTTTTTTCTCTCTCTCTCTCTTTTTTTTTTCTTTCCCCTCGCTTGCTCCAGGTTTTACTTCTGGTTGCCTGTAAGGGTTTTGCTCCTCCCTTCTGAAATCCTATATTAGCTGTGGCCAAAGCTGGGTAAGAAACACAGCTCATTGTTGGCAAGTGCCGATGAGCCTCGCAGAGGAGTGAAAAACAGCTCTGGGGCTGCGGCAGCGATCACAGCACCGTCACGTAAGCGCCGAGGAGAGAGCCGGGGAAGCCCTCTCTATGCTGGGTGACTTTTACTGACTGATTTCACCGCCACCTTTGAAGCAAAAGAAGAAAGAAGCCGGGAGGTGAGTGCGGCGGTTCTTGTGGCTGGTGCCGGGTGTCCCTTTTGTGTGCAACAGGAAAAAATGTGACTGTTTAAACACGCGAGGAAAGGTATTTCTCAGCTGCCTGGCTTTGCCTCCGTATCTGTGCATTACTGTATTTTTACCAAAATTCTGACTTCAGTCCGAAAGTTGCTTGACAGCGGCTAGGTGGGACTTGCCGATTCTTTGCTTGTTCCCCGCAAGTTAGCGAGTGTGCCGTGGAAATCCGCTGCCTTCCCTGGCGAAGCCGGGGGGCTCGGGCGCGTTTTGAACGTGCGGGGAGGAGGCGGCTGTTGCCGTATGCAACCCTTTCCGCTGATAGGTATGCACAAGTTGGAGTGGGAAGGCGTGTTGCTTCCCGGATTAGCGGGGGGACTGGGATTTTCGTACCGCAGGCTCCCCTTTTATTTTTTCCTTTGTACTCGGTAGGATATTTCTTTTTTTTCTTTTTTCTTTTTTCTTTTTTTCTCCTCGCTTCCCCAGTGGAAGAGAGGACGGCGGGATCAGCCAGGTCGTTTCTCCCAGGGCCGGGTAGATGCAGCCGGTCCGGGCGAGGGCTGCTGGATGTCCGAGGGTGTATTTTCCTAATGTATTGGCACGCTGACTTTCCAGGTGGGCAATGGCAGACCACATGATGGCCATGAACCACGGGCGATTCCCCGACGGATCCGGCGGGCTTCACCACCACCCCGCGCATCGGATGGGCATGGGGCAGTTTCCCACCCCCCATCACCACCACCAGCAGCAGCAGCCGCCGCAGCAGCACGCCTTCAGCGCCCTCATGGGCGACCATATACATTACGGAGCTGGGAATATGAACGCGAGCAGCGGGGTGAGGCACGCCATGGGGCCGGGCAGCGTGAGCGGAGGGCACCCGGCCGGCAGCATGCCGCCCCCCGCCCGCTTCAGCGGCTCCCAGTTCATGGCGCCCCCCGTCGCCAGCCCGGGAGGGCAGCTGAGCGCCAGCATGCAGCTCCAGAAGCTGAACAACCAGTACTTCAGCCACCACCCTTACCCCCACAGCCACTACATGCCGGACTTGCACCCCGGCAGCCACCAGCTGAACGGCAGCAGCCAGCAGCAGCATTTCAGGGACTGCAACCCCAAGCACGGCGGCGGTGGCAGCGGCTTGCCGCCCGCCGTCCCCCACGTCCCCGCGGCAATGCTGCCGCCCAATGTCATAGACACTGACTTCATCGACGAGGAGGTCCTCATGTCCTTAGTCATCGAAATGGGGTTGGATCGCATCAAGGAGCTTCCCGAGCTGTGGTTGGGACAGAACGAGTTTGACTTCATGACAGACTTCGTTTGCAAACAGCAGCCCAGCAGGGTAAGCTGCTGATTCATTTAAAACAAACAAAGGACTTTCTATCGGTGCGAATGAAAACATTCCCCTAGACACGGTGTCTCACTTTTCAGGGCTTGAAAAGGTGAGAATCTGGAAAGCAGAGTCAACTATGCGCTTGTATATTTTTTTTTTTTTTCTTAAATCGCTGCCACTTTTTTTGTAGCTTTGACATTCACGTCCCCTCCCGTAGTAATAATTTCTAGCGAACTCTGCCTTTTTTGTTGGTCGCCCCCCTCCCCTCCTCTTTTAATTTCCTCGCAGTAACGTGCCCATAATTCCCACAGTGCTGAACTGTTAGATATTAATCTTGGCAAATTGCTTAATCTTGTGGATTTTGTAAACGATTATTTCCAATTACTTGAACTGCATTCAAATTCTGAGTGAACAGGGGAAAAAAATTGCATTAGTTGGTTGCATGAACTTTGAAGGGCAGATCCTACTGCACAAATGCTGCCATCTTGCTTAAATTTTTAACTATGCATTGCAGTGCAGACTAATTTTTTCTTTTTTTTTTTTTTTTTTGAATACGCTTAAACTGGAAGCTTAACAGATGTGGGCCAAACCTTTCCAGATCAGGAAAAGTAATACTGTTACTTAAAAGTCTGCTACCCATTCCCCCTCCCCCATATGTACAGACAATAATATGGCGTGGATGGAATGTTGACTAGTGGCAACCATTTCACAGATTTTTTTTTAATTATTATTTTGTTTCTGTCTTCAGCATTTTGACACTGTGCTAATATAGTTTATTCAGTACATGAAAAGATACTACTGTGTTGAAAGCTTTTCAGGAAATTTTGACAGTATTTTTGTACAAAACATTTTTTTGAGAAAATATTGTTAATTTATTCTATTTTAATTTGCCAATGTCAATAAAAAGTTAAGAAATGCTTTAGTTTTTCTAGAAGTCATTTACCAGTATTTTTCTTCAAAACAATTCCCCACTGTCCCTGGTAAGTAGAACATCTATCTGTACAACCGTGTTGGTGTGCAAAAAGACATTCCAAAATAGAAAGTACACTACACCCATATATATGTCATGGTGAACTCGGTAGGTGAGCGGGATTTGAACATAATTACAGCATAAAGCCTCATACGTAACATTGTAATATGCCTGTCAGTGTGGTTTTATGAAAAATAAAGTTGCCAAGACGCAACTTTTTTGTGACTTGCCAACATACTTGCTTTAAATGTAGTTGTTCAGAGTTATGATGCATAAAGTATTTATTATATTTATCTATTAAACTTGTAATTTTATACATCTTCTTTCATTTATATAGTAGACTTTGTTTTTTGTATATTTATTATCTCACCTGAAAGAGCTGTGTAAATGACCAAACGCTTAACATGCAAGTACTTGGAACTTGGGAAGGGAGGGTGGTGGGTCTGGTCCACCCCTCTCACCTCACCTGGTTCACACGGGAAATTGCTGCATCAATCCAGATCTGCATTCACCAGAACTGTGTTTCATTTCCAGTGCCCTAGAAGAAGGGGCATGTATCCCAAAAATACTCCACCGTGGTACATCTCTGACCCCTCTCTCCCAGAAATTGCCACCAACTAAAGACGCTGAGACAAATCCATACAGATCTACTTTAATCTTTGGCAGAAAAATGCCCATTATTACAAGGCAATTGACATCTCTCTCCTTTAGTGCCAACTGTTGCAGCCTTCTGCCCCCACTCAGCCTTTGGCAAAGCTCCCATCTAAGTTATTACTTGGGTGAGGACTGCCGGATCAGGACCCTAATAATACATGTAATCCCATTTAGCCGCGCTTCCAAAGTTAAATACAGGAGCGACACCACCATGCTTTTTGCCTACTTTTCCAGCCTCATCTTCTGAATGTATTAGGAAGAAAAACAGCATGGTGGATGTAGTTAAATTTTAAACCTGGGCACATAAATGGACGAAGATATCACCACACAATGGGAGTGTAAATAACAGTGTTTTCCATCAAGCTGGGAAATTAAACTGATTACTATTGCTAAAATTGCCCCAGCTGGTGAGAAAAGTGATACTTGGCCTTCTTTGTATTACAGATGTGAGGCAGCTAATATGTTTTATGAATATTAAAAAAAACAATGCTTGTATTAAAGTATTAGCAAAACTAGAAAAAAGGAAGTGTACACTTCTGGGAAAACCCGATGATAAAGTGCTCTCTGCAGGCAATAACAGCCTGGTCTTAGACAACTCACAGCACCCAAGAATTTAAAAAAACCTCCTGTTTGGTTTCAGCAAGTGTTTGCTAATGTTTTGTGACAGTAAATTTAACATCAAGTGACAGTGAATCATAACTTATCAACTCACCAATAATGTAAAAGGGTGTTTAGGAGAATACTGCTGTAGTTTTAAGAGCCATTGCCCAACTTGCCACTATGTAAGTCCTTTTCCCATTGTAAGGCTGTTTGATCTGTACACATTGCATTGCCCTCTTTGATTTTTCTGATTCTAATCAACTTCTTATAAAACAGACTATCAAATTATGTGCATACCAAATTGCATAGCCTCCATGATCATCTAAAACAAAAGGGAATACTCTTGCCTTGAAAAGCACTTTTGCTTCATGAAGTTGGTTAAACAACAGATTCTTCACAGTTGAGACATCACTGCTTAAGTCTGTCAACATTAAATCCTTCTGTATAAGTTTTTCCAAGAATAGACCATTTCACGGGCACTCTGGTAGAGTATATTTGCATACAACTCCTTGTGAAACTCCTGAAGAGCTGCTGCCTCTAAACAAGAGCAGCTAGTGAAAGCACTGGCTTTGAGCAAGGCATCATCAAGGATTTTTACCATCTCTTAAAAGCACACTCCAGGGAATTTGCAAAACAATCATATTGCCTAGCCTGTCTCTTAATTTCTAGTGAGGAGTCAGATCCCAGTTGGCAGCACAACTACGTATTTTCCTATTCATAATGTCATCCACCAAGCAATATTGGGGGCCTGACCCTCATCTTCCCAATGTGAACCCCTTGGCAATGCTCCCACTGCTGAAGCAGTAACAGGCCTCCAAGCAGATCCTCTCTAGCCTCCACACTGTTTAGAAATACACTCAAGTCATTTATTATTTGAACCCAGAGATTAGTGGAAAATGCAGAGTGACCCAGTTTTCCAGCAACCGCCAGATCCTTGCGAAGGACGTTGCCGTGTTGCGTCTCATGAAGTTGCTCTCAGCGCAGGAAACTTGACCTCTGTACTTTGGCTGTTTTTCAAGAACTTCCAACACAGTACATGAGATCTGCTCCTCTTTAAGCCGCGGCCGTAAATAGACGCGCTGCTTTATTTGGAAGGCAGATCAGCCTTTAGCCGCCCCGCCACGCAAGACGCGCTCGGTGGAAAATTAGGCGCCGATTAACGCAATCCTCTGCCTTTTTCCCTGGGAATAAAGAATGCACGGGTGGGCGCTGGGGCGGGCGGCGCAGGGGGGGCAGCTGCCCCCTAACCCACGGGGGCCCATCGCTGCACGCCCGGGCCGGGAGCGCTGCGAGAGGCCCGGCCCGGTGCGGCTGCCGCAGCCACCTGCGCCGGGCGGCCGGCGGCGCCACGGCTCCCCCGTGTGGGCGGCCGCGCTCCCTGCCACCGCCCTCCGGGCTCCGCGCAGCCGACGCCGGGTGCGGGGGGCGAAGGGGCCCGGGAGGGGCCTCTCGAGCCGGGGAGCTCGGTCCGCGCTGCGGTGTTGGGCTGTGCGAGGTGTGCGGGAGGGAGGGGTGGGTCGCAGCCCACAGCGAAGGGACCCGGTGCCCGTCACAGCCCTGCCCGAGGCGCCCCGGAGGCCCGGCCGGGCGGGTGGTGCCCGCGGGCGGCGGCGCTGCCCGGCACCCTGGCCGCACGGCCCCGCACAGTGTGGCAGCTCCAGGGGTGCGGGGCCTCCTGAAATTCCTCGGCGAACCTTTGTGAAAACACGCCTGTTGGTCTCAGGTTTTATTAAAAAAGAAAAAAAAAAAAGTTATATAAACGAGGATTATCCCCTACTTATCTTGTCTTGCTACAGGGATTGGAAAATTCCAACATCTGGATTTGCAGAGTTCCTTACATTTGTTTCTTTTTTTACTTACTCTTTTTTTTTTTTTTTTTTTAACTTTTCTCTCCCAGGAGATGTTTTCCACACTCCAGATCTGCTAGAGAAGTTGGATATGAAGACCGGTGGATCGCTGCTGTTAAGCTGGGCACATGTCTGTGGAGCCACATAACACTTCCCCGGGGCATGGGTAGCTTCTGTGTCAACGTCTTGCTATAGGAGCCATCCTGTTCCTGACCTGTTCCTCCTGCCTTCTGCCTCCACTGCCTCCTGCCTGTGCAGCACAGCAGGGCTTAATGTGTGAGCTGGTACCCAAGAGACTGATACCTCCTTGCATTAGAAGCCTTACCAAAACCAGAGTGGGCACGGGCATGAAGGGAAGGGAAATTAAGTCAGAAAAAGCAGCTCTTGTCCCTGGCCCAACAGCTATGCGTTTTGAAGCCTTCATTTCCTCTAAAATACTTGCTGCGGTGCCACCACAGACAGGAATGAGAAATGCCAGTGTTACAGATCTGGGCTACACACACCGACCTTAACCTGATCTATTTTTGTCTCATCACTCATAGGGATAGCAGCGTGAACAAGGACTAAGTAACATTGACAGGAGCTGTTTAAATGATAAGACAAAGTATTTTTTAAATAGTCCGGACAAATCTCTTTGTCAGATAACACTGCATGTCCAATAAAACTAGGATGAGGAATCAAAGGAGTTTGGGACGCAAGTTAGCAGCATTTTCTCAGGGTTTCATGTATTCTAAGTGTATCATTTTGTCAGTACAGAGAAGGTATTTTACATAGTTTCTGAGAATGTATTTACACATTTCAATATAGTGCCACTATTGTGTTCATGCACAAGATAAAGCTGAGTCGCAGTAACTGCAACAATAACGAGATACATCAAATGACTGAACAGATAAGCTGCTGTTATGGTAAGCTCTCTGTTATTCTGTTTGGCTCATTTTAGAAAGAAATTTGCAACACCAGGTTTTTAATAAAGATGGCTCAGGTATTGCAGTCCTTCTCCATCTGCTGTGCCCTTCCCCCTCTTAAAAAATTACAGGAGGGCAGTTTGATCACAAGCTTGAAACAGAATTTGAAAGACTCATATTTACCGTGTTAAAAATAGGCAAAAGATTTTCTAGCTTGTCAGGCTTTGTAAAATGCTGACCACTTTTCTCACCTTTTTCTTTCACTGGACCATTTTGTTACCACTGGGCCATTTTGTTATCTCTGTCTATTGTGGTGTTTATTTTATCAGCAATAAAGTAAAATAAAATAAACTTTCAGAAGTGTGAAGCTCCTAAAACCGTGGCTGAAGTTACTAGTGTGAGTACACAGCATTTCTTAAGCTCAGACCCTAAATATTTAGCAGATTCTCATCCCAATAAGATGCTGAAGATGCAGCTATATGCATGCAGTATTGACCAAGAGCCTCCTAACAATTGCACTGTGACTTTTCCACTGCAGCCTGCTTTGCTCAAGCTGGGGCACTGTGCAAGAGAGGGTGAAGTTTCTGAAAGTCTATAAAAGATCTTATCTGCTGCTATTTAAATGGAGGTAGCACAGAGAATTTCAGATTTCACTTTCTCTCTCTGCCGGGATAAGTATTTAAGGTCTTGTTACTCAAAATGTTTTCTGTTTTCTTCCAGCTACGTTATTTAGTCTAATAATTGATTTTATCTGTGTCTACAAACATCATACAGCTATATGTCCTCCATGAACTTTATATGAAGTAAAGTATGTGTTTAAAGGCAGGAATGGATTCCTGGGATTTTCCAGCAGTAGGAAATGACACCAAGATTCTGCACGTTTGCTTTGTACAGAAGCGAATTAATTATGTTTTGGGTTGCTTCTGGGTTGGTTATCAGCAGGCTGCAGTAAGGCTATGATATGTTCCAAAAAGGAGATGAAGGGCAAGGTATGAACACAGGTATGGAGATGCAGTAGGCAAAACAGAATTAGTTACCATCATCTCTGAGAAGGTTTTAGGGGACAGGTCTGAAAACCAGCCAGCCCTAACTCACAAGCTATACACAGGTGCCTGTCTGTGTGGAGTGATGGGAACAGCTTGGTTTTTGCTGTCATGTCTGACAGGGCAAAACATTATACGCTGAAGAACTGGAGAATCTGAGAAAACGTGACATGTTCACAGACCATTATTTACAACACGAACCTGAATTTGCCCTGGCAGAGGTAAGTGAGCAAAGCTCCCATTGGATGGAGCCGATGAAGCCTGCGGTCCTGTGTGCCAGCTGCTCTGCTCTTGGGGACAGACACGACAAACAGGGAACAGTCCCATCTCCAGTCAGTCACCACACTGGAAACCATCACATCCAAAACACGGACTTGAAGCCTGTGCTCAGTCCTGCTTCTAAAAACTACCTTCCTTCTTTTTAAACCTCCTGTAATCCAGTATCAGCCTCGTCCGGCGGGTTTATTTTTCAGTGGCCAGGACACACCACAGACCTCGTATTTTCTCTTGCCCTCACTTCACTTTCACCAGTGTGAAAACAAGCCACTGAAAGCATTTTGAGGCGGTGTGTGTTCGCTTTGGGATGCCCCGTCAGCCAGTCAGCCAGTGTGGTGGTTTATTGCAGCCATGCCCCAGGATGGCAGGGGAGGGTGACAGCTGGTCTGTCACAAGTCACCTTGTGTGTGACTTTGCCCTATAAGGACAAGAGCAACTTCTGACGGGCATTTCACCCCGTCCCTGGCTCCACAGATGGGGACGTGCTGCAAGGCAGCCGCTGTCCCATCCCGTGGCTGCTTTTTCTCTTTCTTTTCTCATATTTGGAGACGGGGACCCCTCACCTCGTTTTTTAATCAAACGCTTTACGTGAAAGACAGCAGTGCAGAGATAATAACAGAGGTTTTTGTAAGGAGCTGTTTAAATTGTTGGTACTTACTTCAAGGGATTTCGTGTCAGTTCACATTTTACATATTGAAACAGGGCAGGAGTAATTTAACACGACAGCTAAACATCGAAGTGGCTGAGAAAGGCTGCGATACTCGGAGCTTGTCCACTAGGTGTAGCTGAAGCCCTGCATTTCTTATTGATTAAAGTCGTTAAGAAGAGCGGCCTTTTAATTTGATTTATTGCATACGTTTTAACGGAATGAAACATAGTCAAAGTGAATAGTGATGGATGCTTATGAAGCAGAGCCTTTACCTAATGCAAGAACTACAACTCAGCAATTCCACATGCCATCACAAAAATTAGGTTAATATGCACAGGGACTTTTTACTCTGGTTCCTCTAGTCCAGACCTTCTAGTCCAGGAGTCTTTTTGACATGGTTCATTTTACATGTAAATATCACAAGCGGTGAAGTCCTCCAATAGAGTACCTGAGTTTGGCTGTGTGTTTTTTCCCCAGGCTCTATTACCAAGGGCTGTATTTAGAAGGGGAGGTTGTCTCCACAGAAACCAATGAAGCAGAGCACTTCTAAATTCCAAAGCTGAACTCTCAATTAGTATTTTGGCCTAAGAATGAAAGGGAGAATACTTTGCTTCCTTCTGTCTCCCTCAGATCTCTCTAGGTCTTTCTGTACATAACAGCTTTGCCCTAAATGATACCTTCATGGCTATGATTGAAGATAAGGCAAAGCAAGGAAAATCCTGGTGCATAAGCCAAGTTCAGGAGGTCCGTTCTCCATTTTGTTTGGTTTTCTTACATTTAGCTTTCAAAAGGTAGTGATCTTGATTTATGAATTGTGAAGATTAACTGGTATTAAGTTTATTATTCACCTGTGATTTTCCCAGATAAGTTTCATCACCAAAATCTAGATCAGTAATACTCTGGGTCTAGTTCTGGCCTAGGTAACGGCTTGGCCAGTGGTGTCCAAGTCAAAAATCAAGGCCTGACTGATGGCTTACCTAGTATAGCCATACCATTGGGATCCCTTTGGAGCACTGGCAATACTTTATGCCAAAACTGTATTCATATTCTAACACAGTTATTTCAGTTTCCCCTAAGTCACCCCACCAGTGTCAGTGGGCCTAAAAGTGCTCTGGACACATGTAATTTAATGGAACTTTATGGAACTTTTTTCCACAGAGTAAGTTGAAATGACTTGAAAATGTCTTCTTTCTTATTTTTTAGTTTTGTTTTGATTTGTATATCACCCTGGTAGCAGGTGGCCTTTAAATACCCGAAACGGAAATGAGGGTAGATGAAAGCTGAGTTAGACGTTTTCTGCTAAATCTGATTGACTAACATTTTCCGTTGTTTGTTTTTTTTTTTTTTTTCCTCCACAAAAATGAACAGCTCCAAACTGCTTTTGGTCAGTGGCTTTTGCCAGCCTTTTTCATTGTAAGGAAATTGCATGTTACTTTTTAAGGAAACTTAAGTATATGCATATTTCATTTTCATGTATGCCACATCTTAGGGATATAGACACTTTTGTCTTTCTGATTATTCTGCTAAAACAGTGAAGAGATGGGTGTAGATAGTATTTAAGAGCCCAACCAATACAGATTGCCAGTAAACCATCTGTTGTTATCGGAAGGGTTTCATACTTTCCTTTAGAAAGGCAAGTTTCCAGCTTATACCTGCTTGTGCCAGCAGTTACCAGGTTCATGATTCCTCAGCGTTTTTTGGCCTGAGATGGATGATCATGCTGAAATGCTTCATTTCTCTCTTCTTCCACTTTTTGATGAAGGTTACCCAGAAGATTGATAACCTGTGGTATCCTTGACACCTGACAGTCTAGGAAGAAACAAGATGACAAAACAGGACTTTGAAACTGATAAAGCTTCACAAGGACCCAGCTAGTCGAGCATTAGTTGGTGACATGAAAGACAAGACAGAGCAAGCCAGACTTTAAGGAACTGTATGTTCTCCTTGTTTGCTCTTAGATGGCACATAGGAGGTTTCTTGGGGAGACACTGCCCAGTGTGCCCTCCAGTAGCTTCTCCTTGTTGTGACTGGCAAGTAAGTGAGAAAGAATAGGACTACAGAGATATTTTTCTTTTTTTTCATTCTGGTTGGTGAAACAGTCCACAGACTTACAAATAGAGACTATGGTTCCAGCCTGCTCTGCTAGCCAATCTCCTAGTGAGAAAAGATTTACAGCATAGAAGCTGACACTAAAAAGTCAATCAGAAAGCAGGCGCTTGCTGTGCCAGGAGGGTACAAGAATGCAACAGGAAGGTGGCTCTGGGGGACTTGCCCACTGGTGATCTTACAAGACACGAAAGGCAGATGGGAGACAAATGACGAGAAGAGAAGAAAAAAAAAAAAAAAAAGAAAACAAAGTGAGAAAAGGTAATAGTTGTTATCCATTAGAACAACAATATGATAGCCCTGGAATTTTATTTACATTGTCCCGTGTGGGCTGACATATTCACAACCCCCAAAATGGCTCAGAGATCTCACAGATAGCTTATCAATTTAACAAAAAATCAGAATTTCAATTTTCCGCCATGTGAATTACAGTTCTTTTGTACAGGGAAGATTAGTTTATACTGGCTAAAATTTAGGCTCTCCAGTCCTGTAATTTACCTAACTTAGCCTTCCTTCGTGCAAAGCAGGTTGGTTTTTAGATCATCTTTATTCAAGCTGACTAGACAGGTCCTATGAATTTCACAACTGATACAAACCCTTTGCAGAAAGTGAAGGCATATACATTATGTAAAGACAATGACCATTTTTGTGAGTTGGACCTCCCCTTCACTCTAAGCATGCAACTCTGGTCCTCATGTATAAAGGAAGCATACCAAAATTAAAGTAGAAAATAATCCGAGCACATCTTGTTCCGGCCTGTATGACCTTGGGCAAGTCATTATTTATTGTGTGTTAACATGTAACACTTTATGTCTCAGTTTGCCCTTTCAAATAATGAGTACAATGTGCTCTTTGCAGTTCAGTGCTGCTTGATGTTGAACTTGCTTAATAGATTATATTAGATCCTTGCATGCAAGCTACTACAACACAAGTGGAAATCACTACCACAGAAGTTTGTTCCTACATCTTTAATTCAAAAAGTTTTATCTGAGATAACCCACAGATAACCCTGATTTGTAGCAAAATACATTTTGGGCTCGGAGAACAGAACTAATAGCCAAAGAAAAAAATAATTAATAAGGTAAACAGTAACTAGTATTGTGTCTTGCAATGCTGTAGAAACACAGACATTACAGATTGGCTGATGACAATTTCAGAGTATTTGAGTGCAGTAGAATTGTTCTCTCTGATTCCAAGCAGGGTGCTAAACCGTTGATTTTTCCATGGTTCAGCAATTCCTCATACTCCAACTGGTTTGGAAGTATCCAAATCACATAACTGCTCTGAGGCTATTGAGAAGCACTGCGATCTAACCCATCCTCTCTTTTTTGAGTGCTGTTAGAGGAAAAAATACTTTTAAAATTCCTAACAGTAGTAGTAGAGTTTTGGAGACACATCTGAAGATACCTAAGACTAAATATTATGCATATATCTATCTGTATTTTCAAGTCCAGGATCTAAATTAGAAACCAATTTGCCTTGCACAGTAAATATGACTTGCACAGGCTTTTAATGTACACAAAATGAGTATTTACTGTATTCTAACAAATTTGTGACATTGGTGCCACCTCTCATATTCATCTTTCAGCTTTGTAAAATACAAAACTCACTCTCAACTGATCTTTATTCTTCCTTTCATCTCTTGGGTTTTATTTTCTTCTTTGCTCATTTGGTCCCCCAAACATTATGTTTACAACCTAGACATCTAGAAAACCCTTATAAAAAAAATCCAATTAACACCATTTCACCATTTTGATCTGTCAATGCCAATATTCTTTTTGCATCCTTTTGCAGTAGTGATTCTCTTCCCATGTGTGTCTTAAAATAGGTCATTGGTGTTTACATCAGCAGCAGTTTTAGGCATCACACAGTAGTGCTGCCAGCTCTGCACAGCACCACGTGGCTCCCTCTGAACTACTAGTTCATCAGTCATCCTGTCATTATCCTATAAAATAAGGTTCTCATTAGGACTTATTTCACAGTCATTGCCTGTTTTATTTTGCCCCTTCTTTCTAAACATCTTTATCTTTCAGCACAAATGTCCCCCTCATTTCTAAGTTTTATCTCAATCTGTGTCATTCCCATTGTGTGAGTCCCTATTCTTCCCTCCCATAGTATTAAAACAACCTCAGTGTTGCTGGACTCCTTGCACGCCTCAGCTTACTTACGACTATCAGCAGAATTTGGACCTTGTCCTTTCCAGAGAAAGATTTTTGGCCCCCATTATAAGATGCTTTACTGCCCATGTACAGCCCAAAAAGCTGAGACAGCAACCTTCCATTTCTAATTTGCTTTATTCTCTGTGCTGCTCACCAGCAGGTGCTGCTTGGGAAATCAATGGCCGTTCCACACATGGAGCAGCTGCAGGACTGAGCCTTTAATAAGCCAGCTCTAGCAGCAATCTGAACAAAAATGTTGCATATTGGTAATGGAACTCATGCAAGTGAACATTACTTGCAAATGGAAAGGACTAGAAAAGGAAGGGAAAGACAAAAAGCCACCTCATACAAAGCAAGTCAGTTTACATTGTCTTGCTGGAATAGATAATTCCTTCTCTACAGCTCAGCCTTGACCAGTGGACCTTTGGCATTTAAAAGACTTCTTCCAAATTGCACCTGATATGTGATTTACAGCATGATCATATCTGAATTAGGCCCAGAGATTTCCCCTGGCAGTTTCACAAAATGTCCAAAGTTGATGATTGACTTGGCTCAACTCTGTTCTCACAGATTGTCATTCTTACAGAAGGCCATTTCTAGCTAGAGGGGCATAATTTTAAAATTAGATTAAAATTAGACAGTTTCAGGATTCAGTACCTTTTTGAAGCTTCATACTAGTTTTCATGTTAGTTTAAAATGGTGTAAATCAGCTGTAACTTCACTGCAGTACCAGAATAACTGGAAACAGCTAATACTGCTCTTCTGCTTCCCAATAAATTACCTGTATATACTGGAGAAGAGTAGTTTCCAAACTGCAGAGATACATTCAGGTGTGACTGCATGCCTCACCTGAGGGATTCTTTTACCTTATGTGTGAATTTTCAGGTGAAGCTATTCTCCACTTTGCAAACTTCTTCAAATAGCATAACGTATTTATGGAGAGTCTCTCTCTTGGGCAAGCTGAAGCAGTGGAAATTGCCTGGAGAAAATTGAAACCCTGATAATTGATTTTGCTTGCTCTTAAGGTTTCAAAAGACTTTAATCTTTCCAAGAATAAATCAAAAACTGTTCAGTAGCATACCATGGGGAATTCCTCCAGATTCTTAGAGTGGTTTCCTTGCTAAATTTCAGAAATTATATTCTTAGTGATGTAGATTAAGAATTAAATTATTTGCTTAAAATAGTTAAGTATGTTGCCTACTGGGATTTTCTGTGTCAGCTAATTTGGTTGTGTTATTAACTGTCATTGGTAGCCAGGATCTTTGAGCTATAGAAGAAAAAACCTGGCAAACCTCAGGTATACAACAAACCCTTCAGGCCATAAAATCTTATTAGAAGGCAAATCATAACCTCCCAACCCTTTAGAGATTGATTTGGAGCTAGGAAATTTGTAGAAAATTGATGCAGTGTGGAACACCTGCTTTATGTATGCAAATAAATGCTTTTTTCTTTTTTCCTTGACATAGGACTAAGCAAGAGAAATTATTCTCAAGAGGTCATAATGCAAAATGTCTGATTGGTCTAGATGTTTACAAAATTTCTATAGAAGTAAATTAAACCAGTTGGAGATTGGTCTTGATGGGCTTTGCACTGAGACCTCATAGGACTCCCCCAGCATTGGTTCAGTCAGCTTCTGACTTCTAGCACCTGCTCACACATCACTATGCTTCTGTATCTCAAGACCTTTATGAGGGCTCTTTCTAGATTCTACTTGTATGGTTTACATTATGTTTATTTCTAAATCCTTCATACATGCTATACTTTGTATATCTTACATACCTGCTTGTTACTATATATTATCATGCTGTGTAATTATATAATGACATAACTATATTATGGTACATATTTAAACAGAATGGAGCAATTTTATTTCCAATATAATTATCTGAAGTACTGGTATTGCAGGAATTGGTTCTGCATGGGTACAATATAACTTGAAAGGCCTGTATCTTTCCAAAAATAAACCAGAAACTGCTCAGCAGGAAAACTGTTAAGCACTCCTTCAGGTTCTTTGTGGAATTTCCTTGCTAGAATGCACTGAAGTGGCAGGCTGTGTCAGGCCATGGCAGTTCCCTGCAGTCTGCATCCCCATGTGTGACATGATGGGTACTGGTTGTCTCCAGATTTTCTTGTGCTGCTGGCAAGTGTGATCCCATGGAACAGAGCAACTACAATTCACAGAGGAGTGCAGATGGTTCTTTTCTGGCCAGCGCAAAAGGCAGGAGACCCTTCCCAGCTTCTTCACTTTCTGTCAAGAGACTGGCCTGCAGGCCAAATCAGTCTGTATCACTTTCAGCGGATATTAGGGCTTCTGCAGAAACTAAGCTTTTGTTCGGGTGGAAAAAAAATTAAAGGCTTGCCATTACTTGTGGGGAAAAAAACCAACCAAACAAAAACAACCTTTTGAAAGCACCTTTAACCAACATGATATTGCCTTCAGAGAGAGTTTACATTTTTTTAAAGCCTTTGAGCATTTGAGAGAGTTTAACTGACAGTCTTTTGCGAAAACTTTCCCATAGCACACAAAAAGAATACATAAAATCCCTAAAAATAACTGTTGTCAGTACGCCCTGATGTCTCAAGGACGTGACCAACTTCTCACCACCCAGTGAATCCTTGAGTGTCATTCGAGCTGTGATAAGAGCCTGCATGCACGCTGTCAGGCTGTTGCAAGAATGAGCTAACACGTAATGGCTTTAACCCCAGTGAAAGAAAGCAAAGCTAAACGTGTTTCCTTGTGTTTGTCAAGGAGTGCAGATATACTGGAGTAACTTTCTGCAGCTCATCTGTTGCTTAGCTCCTTGGTAGCTCAGTTGTGCTTTTTGGTCTCAGAAACCCTGGAGCTGGTCTTATTTCAAAAGAAAAATGAACAAGGGACTAGAATAGGAGAATTTTCCAGTCAAAACAGAAGGAGTACAAGGAGCCCACACAAACACTCTTATCTTCTCTGGTATTCTGCTCACTCACTCTGCACTGTCACAAACAACTCCAGAGCTCTGTCTTCTCTCAAAACACGTCCAGCCGGTTTCCAATGCCCTCCAAAAGATTCTAAACAGAAGCCTCTGACCTTGCAAGCTCCCTTTCATTATTATTATACTTAAATCTGTGACTTCCTAAGGAGCACTACTGAGCCACCACCAGTGTCTAAAGAAGGTCCAAAGAACTGATTTTTCCTTAAGCCATGATGCCCACACACCCTTAGATAATATGAGCTGCCTTTTCCAAGTAGATGAATAAAAATAATGAGAAATCAACCCAAGTATGTTCTTTCTGCCCCACAGACACTGTCTCCACAAATGTAGCAGGACTTTTAGTCTTCTCTAGTGTAAGTCTGAGATGCTGCTCACATATGGACTATTCCTGAGCCAATAGTTCTTCATACTGAGCTGCCCAGTACTGTTTACTCTCATAACCCTCGTAAATGAGGTGCAAAACATTTCTAGATCCTCTAGTCCCATGCAACAATTATTCCATTTGAAGGCTTACTCCAAATAATTGTAGCATACCTGTATTTTTCCTCCTGTCATTGTTCTGAGCCTTATTATTTTTCACTGGAGTCAAAGTCCCATTTCTCTTCGCATAGCCCTGATTGCCACTTCCAGTATGAGCCCTATTGCTTCTCAGTTGTTTGTGTATTTGTGCATTAAACTGACCTACATCTCTCTCTAAGGAGTGGGCAGCAGATGGTCCTTAGGCCATCTGGCATCTCAAGATGCTGCCTGAGTGGCTTGTGGGTTACAGAAGTGGTAGATGCTGGTTGCTGGATAAACAAGATGCAGCTGAGCTCCCTAGGGAATGCTCTGCTTGTTTGTATAAACAACTCTGGGCCAATGTGAGCAGCAAGGTAACATGGAAATAGTAGGTCAGACAGATTATCTTGGCAGCAGTGAGAACATCTGTTTGGGAGCTATTGAGATCAGGGAGACAGCTACACCAGCCAGCTCCATTAGCACTGCTGCCCCAAAGAGAAACTGGTCAATTCACTGGAGAGGCACCACCATGACTGAGGCTGGAGCACTTTTCCCTTTCCCCTGAGGCTGGGGAAAGTGAGATGTTCAGCCTGGAGAAGAGACAGTTTTGGAGGCCCCTAACTGCAGCCCCACAATACCTATGAGGAGATTATCAAGAAGACACAGACAAGCTCTTCATAGGGCTGTAAAGTGGGAGGAGAAGAGGCAATGGGCACAAGCTGAAACAAGGGAAGTTCAGGCTGGATGTAAGGAGAGACTTTTTCACCATGAGGACAATCAGGCAGGAAAACAGACTTCCCAGAGAGGTCATGCAGTCTCCATCCTTGGAAGTTTTAAAGACTAATATAAAGCTCTGAGAGACCTGGTCTGAGCTCACAGCTGAGCTTGCTTTGAACAAGAGGCTGAGGTAAAGACCTCCTGTGGTCGCTTCCAGACAGTGAGTCTATGATTAAGAATCAGTCTAGTTTTTAACAAATCCTGCCCGTATCCCATTCCACATTATGGAAATCCAGCCTGGTCTTTCTGGTGCAGACAGAAAATGTACACTGAGTTTGACCAATCAATAGTCAATACTGACAAATTTTACACAGCACGGCACATTAAGTCATTGAAGGATTAGGACTTAATTTTGAAGGGCAGCAGCTGTGTATGAATGCTTCCTTTATTTTCTCTTTCTGTGGGCCTGAGTCTCTAATCTCTTGTGCTATCTCTGTCAGAGCAGGGAATAGCCAGCAGAGCTGGTTTAAGCTGCCAGCTCGCAGGCAGCCTCCCTGCTCGCCTATCAGAGCCAGTCCCCTGCATTCAGTCTCTGCTCTATTTGCTCCTGCTCTGTCATTCTGTCCTTTCCTTCTCGTTTGGTCTTCCCATCCCTCTTCCCTCCGTGACAGGATTACAGCACCAGTGTCCTGTTGCTGGTGTGCTCTTGTTTGAGCTTTCTGCCTGACTTTTTTTCTCCACTCACCTCTTCTTTTTGCTCCGGTAAGTCTGATGAACGGCTTCCTTGCTGTCACTGTGTGGTGGCTTGGTGCAAGGGCTTTAGTTTAAGTGTTTCGCTTTGGGACTTTCAGCCCACGTTTTCTAGGAATAGCCTGAAATCCTGGGCACTATGAGATGTGTGAGGAAAACAGGCGAGTATCTAAGGCTGTTGGTAAAAGAGTGCTTCTCTAAAGAGTGATCAAAAATTTTAAGCTGGCTTTGGTAGAGCTTGCGTTTAAGTGAGACTAGGGGCCACGGCTGGTTTGCTACAACAGTCAGTGGTCAAGACTCAGGTGCTGCGTGAGAGGTGAGGCAGTGGACTTCAGAAAGTCTCTGAGTCTGGTTCTTTCCATGCTTGTATGAAAACCTACTGTGAAGCCTCCTCACTTTTGTTCAGTTTTGTGCTAGAAAATTGTGCATAAATCATAAAGCTATTCAAATGTAGCATGTAGTTGATAAAGCTGATTTTATCATCGCTTTCTGAAGTAATACATAGGACACTGTCTAGGCTGTAAGAAGGTGCCTGTATTTTTCTGGAGGGCAATTGGAGCTACAGTAGTGTGGCCCATTCCAGAGTTTAATGTTTGCTGCTTTGAGGTGTTAATAAAGTTCATTCTAGTGTCCTGTAGAGGTAAAAATTCAGATTTTATCAGCTTATGCTAGCTCATGTAAGTATATGGAATGTGTCATTTTAGAGAAGTATGTCTATGTATGTGAATTTTGAGCACAAAGTGCTAAATACCATTACCCATTTTAGAAGTGCTTAAAATAACTCTTGGCTGCAGAGCAGGTGCCATGTGTCCTTCTGCTAGATACATGGGGAGGCAAGAGCTAAATATAGACCTGTTTGTAAACCCTCTACAAGTTCAAACTGCAAGAAGGGAAGGAGAAAGCAAATCCCTTGAGAAGGAAGGGGAAGCGCTCTGTTTAAAAGAAGATAAACAGAACTCTGAGACAGTATGCAAGGCAGTCTGCAAGAGAAGCTAAGAAGACAACATTTAATTTGTGCTTTGCTCATGCCAGGACGGTGCCTCGGCAGCAGTGTCTGCTCCAGCGGCGTGAGAGGTGGCTGGTGCTGCCCGGCATGGGGGATGGTTCTCCCAGCAGCAGAGGGATGGCTTTTGCTCCTCTGCTAAATCAGGCACTGGCTCTTGCCCATTGACCTTTTACTTTAGAAGTACTAGCTGATTTCAAAGCACAGCGAAGGCAAATTGTGCCATAAATGTGAAATGTTAAGGGATACGGTCGGAGACAGACAAACTCAGCCCATTACCAGACTGAGCTTAGCGGCACTCTAGTAAGAAACCACATCCCTAAGAACCTCATGTAAATGCCTTTTAAACACCTCCAGGGTTACCTTGGGATCCGTCTGTGGCTGTGCTGTGTGCTCAGCCCAGCTTTGTGCCTTTGGGGACAACCACAGACTGCTGCTTTCCCAAGCATCAGTCTCACTGTGGGAAAGCAGGCATGGCCACGAGTCCTCCTACAGAAAGACATCAGCCTGAGACCGGTGTTTGTTACCTCCCACCTGAGACTGGGGGTCACCTGTGCCCCGAGGAGCTCCATTGCTCTCCTGGATTATCCCAAGCATTTAACAGAGGAAGGAAGAGAATGGAGAAGAGGGTCTCTCACAGTGGGGAGGAAGCAGCACCCTCTGGCTCTTAGTGTTTCCAACTGGAGGAGAGAAATCACAGAGTTATAGAATCATTTTGGTTGGAAAAGACCCTCAAGATCATAGAGTCCAACTTTTACTAAACCATGTTCCTAAGAACCTCATCGACTTGTCTTTTGAACACCTTCAGGGATGGTGATTCAACCGCTTCCCTGAGCGGGGAGGACAAGAGTGACTATCTATAGGCAGCAACCACAAATGTTTGGGATCAAGTTTCCATTCAAGAACACCAGGGCCATGAAAGATGCTGATCTCAGGGCTATGGAACAGGTCCCAGATTTGGGAGGGCAGAAGGAAAAAAACAAGCAAGATCCAACACTCAAACTCAGTCAGATCCTCCAGTCAGTCCTCCCTTTTGCCATAAAATAGGATATGGCCCTGTTGGAAATTCTGGTGCCTGGAGGCAATGGTAACGGTGGTAGGAGTGACAAATGTCAAGAGGTGGATTGCCTAAATCGGGCAAACCAAGGAACCAAGGTATTTATCTTCTGGGCACCTAATTTTTAGGCATTACTGTATCTAAGATAGCACATAATGTAAACACTTTGGGTCTTGCTGATATTGGCACTGTAAGACTTTTATGGCCTGATAAGGAAGAATTTCTGATGTATATCAAGGTTAAACAAGCTGGAGCATGCAGAGCACTGGGGCCAACTGCAGTAAAATTTCCCAGCATCAAAGGCTGTAAAAGGGGGCTGTTCTCAGCAGCACTCTGTGACGCTGGGGAAGCTGTTACACAAAACAAGGTGTAGAAGTCTTAACAGGTACTGTGTTTGTGCTGAAAGCAGTTAGCAGATCCGTGGTTCAGCCTGAAGGACAACAGAATAAAACATTAAAATATTTATTTGTATGTGTAAATATGATCCCCAGTAGAATCCATCAGGTGGCTACCCTAGGGTTAAAGTTTTCTTGCTGGCTATTTCTGTGGTTCCTGCATGCTCAGGCTGGTGGACTGAACCTCAGCAGATGTGAATTGCCATGGTTTCAGAGACTGATTTTTACTAACCCCTTTCTAGCTATGTTAGGGAAGATTTCCTGTGCGGCCAGTGTTTATACATCTTGTGTCCTTGTGTCCTTTATTCTAAACATCCAGTTTCTTTTTCATTCACCTGTGTTTTTCCTAATTACTTAGAAACACTGTGCATAAATCAATCACCGCTGATGATTTAAAGCCTACTGTGTTTGCAGACATGCTTTGTGACTTACGTAGGAGGAAAACTTTAGCCAAACTGAGCTGCTCCATGAGGGATGCAGTTGGGAGTCAGGAGGCAGACAACGGAGAGAGTCAGGGTGCAGTGAGAACTGTGTCAGCTTGTGCCTTCTTACAAAGAGAGTAGGTAGTCAGAAGAGAAATTCATATTTGGAGATGGAGCATTTAGCAATCCTGTTTTCCCTCTGTGATGCACATGTTACAAAAGTAGCTAGTTTAAATCAGGGATGTACTTTGTGAGACTTTTGTTCTGTCTAGACAAAAGCTGGTGAACCTGGGATTTCTGGCTGATTGATTGCCAATTGTCAGTTAATTAAAATTAATGAATACAATTGTAAACACTAGTCTGACCATGTCAGAGATAAACACATGTTTTGTGGAGCTTCTAGCTTAGCATTTACAATAATCTAACTGACCTTGAATTAATTGGCAGTCAATTATCTCTAGTTAAAACAAGATCACAAACTGTAGTCTAACATTCATGCTATCTGGAATTATTTACCTAAATTGCGCATGTAGGGTCTAATATTTCAATGTAAATTAAACTCAATATGAAATAAAATCAGACAGATATAATTTTACAATCACTTTGCAGTGATATAATGACCATGCCACATACAGGAAGGAAAGAATGGGGTGTGTCTGTCTGACAGGGTCTATGGGACCAGGTCCAGCTGCCTTCCCAAACTGTTCCCACTGGCAAGTTGTACCTGTGGGAGGACTGCAGGGGAAGGAATTTGTAGCTAACAGTTTTCAAGCACATCCTAAACCTCACTCAAATCTTTCAATCATAGGTTCACAATTAAATGCTTGAGAGATTATAAACTATAATATTTGACTATCTTATAAAATAGCTAGACAATCAAATCTTGAAAATGTTGCCTAAGTGATGACTGTCACTGCACTTCCAAACATCACTTTGACTGGGGAAAGTTTAATAACAAACACTGAGTTCTGTGTGACAATAAATTACATCTTTCTTATCATATGCTGCCTTTGGCCAAGTTAGTTTATGATTTTGAAAGCTGTAGAAATTTAGACACCATAGAAGATAAAGATTAGAGGCAACTGAACAGAGAACAAAGTGCTTCCCAGTTAGCTCCATGTTTTCAAAGCAAGTTGTTTTTCGGAAAGTAAGAAAGAGTCACCTCAAATGCTAGAACAGAACTGAGAAAGCAATCTTTTTCCTCTCTTTGTTCCCCATTGATACCATTGTAAATCATGTCATTAAAAGGAGGAACAAAAATCAGCCTGAAAAAGAAAGAAAGGACTCATTGGCTATAAAGAGTATGGAGCATGTAGTCAAGCAGAAGTGGGGGCTGGTTCCAGGGTGACACCCAGCTGTGCATCCAGCACCTCTGTGCTACCTCGTGAGGGCAATGCAGTGCTGGCAGCAGCTCTGCTGACACTCTGGGAAGGCAGGAGTTTTCTCTACACTGAGTTTTCCAGCCACATGCCGTCAGAGATGCTGTTTCTACTGGTACACACCTGCAGGAGCTGGTGTGGATGCTCTTGCTGACACCCTCATTGCCAGGTCCCGGGTAAGCCAGAGCAGCCTCCAGAGGAACACAGATACTGGGGGCTTTGGATTCACCTGGCTGAGTGTGGTTGCCCAAAGCGGTGGGAAAACAAAATCTTCTCTTTGCAAATTTGGAACAGATTATCTGAAATTTGCCCCAGAAAACACCATGGACCATGGTGCTTCTGGTCACTTTTACTTCATTGTGATTTATTCCAGTTTTTGTACTTTGTTAAACAAGCTGTCAGCAGCATGCAGCAAATACAAGAGAAGAGCAGTTTATAGCTGTTTATCTTATTCTTTGCCATTATTGTGACAGTGCCAAGCCAGGCCATTTGTAGATCAAGCACCATGCTGGGCTCTCTAAGAGCATAGTGCAGTATTCAGTGCACCAGATTAATTTAAAATATTCATTTTTCATGATTATCGACTTAAGATGTCCTGGCAGGAGAGAAATAGGAAATGAAACTGATGCAGCTCTGAAGTAAAGCTGCCCACCTTGCTAGCCAGCATTTGCAGATAAATAGATCAAAAAAAGTAAACAAGTGGCAAATAGTATGTTCAGGGAGGGAAGTGATAGAAATGACTCAGGTGTCATTTTGTGCGTTATTGCTGGCAACGGGAATAAAAGGGTTTGATTTTTAAGTATTAGTTTTGGGCATATTTTTCCTCTTGGAAAGTATATAATTTGCTTTTCTCCCTCAGGCAAATCACTTTGGTTGTTCATTTAAGTGTGACATATTCATCAAGCCAGAGCCAACCGATAAGGTGCCATACCAAATTCCGCACAAAATCACTCACATGCTGGCTGAGTTTTGGGAGCAGTTATAAGACTGGTTTTGCCTGCTTTTAAATTAATCCTCCATGTGTTTTCTGTCAGGTACTGCACCAAGCATGGAGAATGACCAGTCTCCCACCTTGCCCGGGCAGGACATCCAGGGGCAGAGTGGGGACAAAGCTGCCCCAGACTCGCAGCCCCCTGCTCCAGCCCCCACGGAACAGCCAAGCACCTGGCCCGAAGGAGCCGTGTGTGACATCTCAGAGGAGCTGAGCCGGCAGCTGGAGGACATTATAAAAACTTACGGGTCTGCCGTGAGCCTGATGGAGAAGGAAAGCACCACTACGGGAACCAACAGGCCTGAGAAGGGAGAGCCAGGCAGCGTGGAGGATGCTGAGTGTGAGGATGCAAATGAGGAGGGTGAGAAAGAGAAACTGGCTCCTGGGGATGCTTCCAGAGCAAAGGAGCCCAGCGGCAGCAAAGAGCAAAAGCTGGAGAAGAAAATCCTGAAAGGACTAGGCAAGTACTTGCATACTTACCCAGCCCTTCTGTGGACAGAAATAAAACCTCCCTGGTTCTTGCTCTTTCCCATGTTAAGCCTCTGCAATGGATGATGGGGACCTCTAGTTACCACTGAAAGTTATGGTGACTGTTACAACTTTTCTTTAACTGATAATTATTTTCAGCAATTACAAAGCAGATACACATAGGCTGTATCAGATATTAGTCCTTTGAAAAAGACAAAAGCTTAGGATTGTATCACACAATTCTGATGTGCTATTGGGCCACTCAAACTAATTAGCCAAAGCTGTGAGTCTGACGGCACACTGCAGAAAGTTGCTACTTAGAGAAAGAAAACCTGATCTCTCATTTGTGCCTCAGTAAATTTTTCTTCCCCTGCTTCCTCAGTTACGATTTCTCACTAGTCCTAACAGTGCTAATGGTGCTATTATGTGGTGTGGGAATTTGCAGAACAAATTCACTAACATGCCCAGGTTATTTTTCATCTAGCGGACCTCCAGACTCATGATGGACTATGTGAAATAAGCCAATGTGCTCTTTCTCTCTAAGCACAGTGCTTAGAGAGCTCCTCGGCCATGGCAGTGCTCTGTTAGCTGAGCCAGCAAGAAGTCAGCAAGTTGTGCGAAGTTTGTCCTTTCTGCTGTCCTTTCTGCTGGGCAGCCACTAGAGAGCAATGTAGTTACATCCCAATCTAATAAGCATGTAATTTGTTTCCCTTCCCTCGTTAAACTCCCGCCGATCTTCAAGCTTCACCTTTGTGTGAGAACCAGAACCCAGCCGTAGATCAAGACTATAGAAAAAATCACTGCAGGACGTTCTGACAGGCAGGGGACTAAGCATAGAACAGTGCAGGGCTTTTTTTCCAAGTGCCTTGAATAACCAGGAGAAAGCTCCCCCATTTCTATTGCCCTGGCTTAGATGCAGTTATTGGTACCTCTCCAAGATCAGTGAAAGTACCAAAGCATGGCGCTCCAGCTGCACTTTCAACAGTTTTCACTCCAGGATTTGATTTTAGCTCTCGTGAACTTATTTATATTGTTACTGTAGAGACAATTTAGTGTGAAATAGTGGATTTTCTCCACAGGCAGTACTTCTGGACTGCATTAGGCTTAAAGTAGAAAAAGTCCAGCCTAAAGCAGAAAGCAAATTTGCTCTCACAAACTCAGGAAAGAGAAGCATTTGGAAAAGCACAGCCAAGCCCCTGGCACCACAGCCATGCTTATCTGCAGGTACACCAGGGATATTTTGTATTTGATGAACAAGTGGTATTCAAGCTCCAGCTCATACTCAGGGCTGAAATGAATACCAAGAGGTATCAGAAGGGAAGCAATATATAAATGGCTACGCAGTGAATTAGCTATGCATGCCCAGATAGTTATTAGACTGTGAAAGCATTGTCTCTGGTATTCATTCTCTCTTTACCAGGTCAGAGAACTGATTTACATCAGGATCATGTAGCCCAGACCTGGCTGGCAGTACCCATCACTCTCTGATTTTTCCATCTGCACTATAGTCTCTCTACCTGACTTAATCTTCCTTCTGTCTTGCATGGATTGAGCAGTGCAGGAGCTGATTACACCAGCTTTGATCAGTTTTTGCCTGCAAAGATATCTGGCTTCTGAGCCTCTGGAGTCAAATGTGCCATATATGTGACCCTGTGACATTAGAAAAACAATACAGTAAAATTAGTTTATACAGAAAAAAGGCTTTTGCTAGAAGACAGCACATTACTGAGGGCTGAAATAGAAGAAAATTTGAGCATGTTTGTTCTTGTGAGGAGAAGAAACTAACATGAATTCATAGAAAAAAATTATTTGTTTCGTTCCAAAATGCCTCATTTCTCCTTGAGTTTTTACAGATTCATGCATCAGACAACCAATTTCATAACAGTACACCAGCTACAAACTACCTCTACCATCAAATCTCTGCTTCTTTTTTTTTTTTCAAGGAAAGGAAGGCACCCTACTGATGCAAAGCTTGAACAAGCTGAATACTCCAGAGGAGAAGCTGGATCTGTTATTTAAGAAGTATGCTGAGCTGGTTAGTACAACATTGGTTCTCTTCTGTGCAAACTGTCTATACAGTAAGATATAAAAACCATATGCCATGCAGCATGGTCAAAGTTCATGTAGTAGTAGCATCTGTCCTGCTAAGTGAATGCCAAAATAGTTGTCTGGGTTAAATAATCAGTTAGAGATGAGCAGGAGAGAAAAAGTGAGGAAAACAAGCTGGGCTCTTGCCTTTGTCTTCTGCAAGGAGTTTTGCATACCTCCATATGCAGGTATTGCTTTAAATTACATATGAATGATTTAATAATAATTTTTAAAAATAGTGCAGGGTTTAGTTTAAAAGTTAGGAAGCAGACAACCAGGAACTAGAAACCTGAGGCTAATGGTAAGAGAAACCACAACATACTGAAATGAAGAATCAAAGCCCCTGCCACCATAATGTCACCCCTGTAACAATGCCAGTGACCTCTGTTCTTTCCACACTTAAGAAAGGTTATTTTTAGATCAAGTGCTTTTTTCTAATAAGTCGTTACAGGGTTCTGTGGCCATAAGCTGTGGAAATCTTACAAATGAAAGGGCTGCAGCATTTTACTTTTTGTGAAGTGCTAAAAGACTTGCCAAGCAGAACAATGACTTTGTAATTGGTTTTATGTGCAGATGCGTCCATGTCTCATCATTATGTGAAGTTCAGCTTTCTCTTTTTTCATGTAAAATCCTCTGATTTCATAAATTTGGCTCAGGCTGATGATGGTTTAGCTTGTGCTTAAAGAGACTTCACACCCACAGATTAACTGAAATAGGTCATCTTCTTCCTCTATAATATACTCTCCAATGCATTCAAGCATCATTGGAGCAACTGTATAAAACAGGGGCAATATTGCAAATAGCCCATGCAGGAGAAAGGTGCTAAGACAAAAAAATACTGAACATTCGGTTTTGACATCCTGTGTAATGTCACTGAAATAAATCAGTTAATAAATACAACTGCAAGCTTATTGTAAAAAGCCTTATACTGCTCACTCAGCACAGCTGAGGGGTGTAGTGTGATCCTTGTGGGTACCTTCCAACTCAGGACTTCCTATCATTCTAATAACTTATCAGCACTCAGGTGTAGTAATTATGACTATCTCTGCTCCCTCTTGTCCATCCCCATCACACACTTTAGGTCACTTTTTGCTTTTGCTAAGTTATTTTCCAGCCTTCAGCTCTCTCGCCTGGTGAACCGCCACATAGTGACACAAACCCTTGTTGCTGCTCAGGGGAAGGTGCAGCCATGTGCCAGGCTGAGCTGGGTGCTGGCAATGGCTTCAGCTGCATTAAATAGTGCTGCTGCTGCCACCTGTGCCCAGCTGTGACCCCACACAGCATCAGCACTTCCCCACAGCCACCCAGCTATATGCTATTTAACTATTTATGCATGTGCTATTTATGCACATGCCCTGGCACAGCCTATAGAAAAGAAAACACCAGAAAATGGAAGGCATCAGGGAAGAGCATGGGCTAGTGTGAAGGATGCCATGACTGCAGGGACAGGAGAAGAGGACAGTTTAGCCATTTTGGCACAATCCATGCCACATTACTCGCCATTAGAGAATGTTTCATTCACTAATACTGGTGTAGGCAGAGTGTTAGTAAAGCAGACTCTGCTTCACTACAGCTTTTGCCTACAAACAGCTGTTGCAGAATTGTTTGAGACTGGTTTATTTTCAGAGGTCCTGAGGGTCTCACAAGTGTTGAGCACAAGAAGTATACGCAAATAAATTAGTATCGTTATTGTCTGCAGTGAGGTCAAGATAAAACTTTTTTTTCCTAAATTGAGAGTTTCTCTCTCTGGGTCGGCCTTCCAAAATCAGGATTTCTTCTATTTGTAGTTAATTTTAGATAATATTTAATTAATTATTCATACAAAATGTAGCATTGGAGGCCCTTTTGTCGTTCCAATTTACCAGTAAATTCCCTTCTTCAGTGTAAGAATGAAACCATATCTTAGGCACTCCTGAGAACCATGAAATATTAGTTTCTAGTGCAAGCCAATTTTTCTTTTGTGGGGAGGGGTGGAGAGAGAGAGAGCAAAAAATGCTTGGAAGACATTTCATATCGCGATTAAGACCTATTTTATTCTAAGCCAGCTATCTCAAGCACAGCTTGAGTGAATCATCTAAAATTTGGATAAATAATTATCCGCTCAGCACAGGCTACACATGCAAAATGTGAAGCAAAACGAATCTTTTTTGTGTTTTTAAAAGCAAAGGAGAAAGAGCCAAAATCAAGCTTGTAAAGGAAAACAAATCTCAGCCTTAATTACAAAGAGGCTATTTTTTTCCTACAATACTAGAAAAATTATTTTAGCTAGTGCAGCTTGATGAGATGCAAAAGCTCCTATTCTGATCTACTAGGGTAAAAACACACAATACACATGCCGAAAGTTGGGCATAAACTGTAAATATACGCCAAGCTGATGACTGCATTGTTTTGTGGTGTGCCTGATTTGATTGATAGTACATAGAGCTCTGTACTGTAAGCATAAATTACAGAACATCTGCAGAAAACAGATCCTCGGGGAAAGAATGTGTAAAATGCGGTGACTGTTGACTGTCTTGTTTGAGCTGCACATCATTTCCCGGCACTCACAGACTTTCCCAGTCATATTTGGGTTAATAATTAATACTATTGGTACGTATTATTAGATAAAGTAATCTTAATAGCAACTATCATTATTAAGGGTTGCCCATTGCAGCTCATATGCTGCTGGTTTTCAACCAGAAAACATCTGGACTTCAGAAATATCTCACAATGTATGCCTGCCTGTAATGCGGCGAGGAGTGTGTCGTAATGGGAGACAAGATCTTTAAAAGCTTAAGAGGTGAAATGCTCTTTGACATATCTGTCATGGTGTTAATTTGCAGTGCAGGAATTCTTTCTTTCAGAGCAGCCAGTAATGGGCACGTGTCAGAAGAAATGACCAGTCCGTGCAGTGACTGCTCTTAGTAATTCTGTTGCTGACCTTCATCCCTCCTCCAAATACACCGTTATTCCTCCACAGCCCTCTGGGGAGGCAGGAGCCACCCACCCACAGCAACAGCAGGTTCCCAAGTGAATGTCAGGGACTGACTGTCCATATTTTCTGTGGTAGTTACGTGGAGATGAAGAGCACAAAAGAGGTTTGATTCACTGTAACCCACCCCTGTTGATGACAGGACCTCCAGAAACACAACTGACAGATTCTCCCATGTGCTCCTGGGAGCAAGAGAAGCCTGGCAAGAGGAGGTGCCTACAGATCATTTTGGGGGGACTCCTCTCTGAAGAGCATTCTGCTCCATCAGCAGCAAAACCCCCATACAGACGGAATCCGCAGTCTCCAGCACCTCTTTTTGCTGTTGTTTTTTCCAGCAGGTTCCTGGGTAGCTAGGAAGCTGCTTCTTTTTCAGGAAGCTGCAAAACAGATTGAGCAGCTATTGCTTTATTTCATGATCTGGAGAAATCTCACCATGTAAAGCACTGCCGGCTGCTCCAGTTCCTAATGTTGAAACAAAAATAAAAACCTCACACATGTCCTTCAGAGAAATTCAACTCAAAGAAGGAAGGGCTGAAGCGGTGTGAAAAGAGTGTTAAAAACTATGTTCAGCCACACTACAAGCACACTTGTGACTGTTGCAGTGAGCAGGCTTGAGACTTCCTCCAGGTTGCTTGCTCCTCTCCCATTAATGCTGATAAATAGAAAACATTTCCTAAGAGGTTAAGAAAGTGTGAAGGCTTCCCCCAAATCAAAAGAACTAGTTTCCTCTTTTCTTCCTCTTTTTTTTTTTTCATTTTAATCCCTGTTCCCTGCCCAGCTTGAAGAACATCGTGCCGAGCAGAAAAAGCTCAAGTACCTGCAGAAGAGGCAGGCCCAGATCACCAAGGAGAAGGACCAGCTGCAGAGCGAGCACAGCCGAGCCATCCTCGCCCGCAGCAAGCTCGAGAGCCTCTGCCGGGAGCTCCAGAGGCACAACAAAAACCTCAAGGTGAGTGGTGGCTTCATCAAGGTAGCCGACAGTCAGGAGGGAAGAAGATGCTGATGCCTTCCCATCTTGCTCTAGTATCAAATCTAACAGACTTTTGCATCTGCATGTGCAATATATAACTGCATATACACTCCAGTCTTAGGCCTGTTTATACCAAGACCCCTTTATTCCTCGTTTGGCTATATCAAAGCATTTTTGGACATCGAGTTTGAACACATTAGCTGTAAGCCCTCCTTGGATTAACAGGGAGCTCAGTGCAGATAAAACCAGTGGTGCTGACAGACCAGGTCCCTGAGGCTGCAGATGTGAGTGCATGGCCAGAACAACAGGCGCACCAGCCTTGCTCCAGGGGACACACAGAAGGCTGGCGGGTGTTTTCATGCAGTTTCATCACTTGGGCATTTTTGGGTGATCTGTGAGAGTTAGTCAATCAGGACGTTTGCCTCAAGACATTGAACCTCAAGACAGGAAGAATGCCAACACTGTTTGTGGAAGTCATTTGGATTACAAGAATCAGTTCAAAAAGGAAATTTTCAGGAGTGTCAAAAGGCTGGGTTCCATGTGGATGTCTGCCTACTGCTTGGTGCATCATGCCATGTAAATGCGAAATTTATAATATAATTATGCTTCTTAAGAATTTTTGTGTTCAAGAGCTGTATTTCTGTTGTGATCTTCCTTTTCCCTGAGTACATGTTAATGATGGTGATGTTATTATAATAGAAAAAGCCTCTCCTTTGATCTTTTCAAAATCCTTCTTTATGGGGATATAGTTATGTATAGAATTACACATATGAATTCTCAGTAGCAAGAATTTCACCTGATATAACCTCTGCTAACTGTGACAGATTTTCATTGATTTCCACCACCTCAGGAGCCGGCCTTCAAGGTCTGTCACTGACTTTCATAGTATATTGGTAAGAATATAGCTGGGAGGGGAAACGGCCACGTACACACTCAAACTGTGCACATGTAGAAGGACAAAAGCAGTTTAACAGATAGTTGAAAAATCTGGAAGCAAATCTTTGTGTGCTCAGTTATAGTAGCACGAAACTGGCAGTGCAAATAGTATTTGTGCCTGTCATTTGTAACAGACCTGAGCTACATCTCAGTATTGATCCACACTGATTTACCACGTTGTCTTTGGGCAAAATCTTTCAAAATAAATACAAGCTAATTTTAAAGTGATTTAAGAGTACAGCATACGGTGCTTTGCATAGACTTAAATGAGATTTCTCAAACAAACAAATGGTATCAGTGGAACAAATCAGTGGAAATGGTGGTATAGAGAAAAAATAATTATATTTGGAACAGCTTTTGTTGAATTCTTCATACAGTTTCCCAGCTATGATATGCTTATTAATCTCTCTAGTAGAGAGCATGATTTTTCCTTTCTCTTTGCATATAAATACTTAATTACACATTTCATCTTCAAATTTAGCAAAGTCTCTTTCCAACATCTTTCCACCTGTTGGACTGTTTTACTTTGAGACTAGGTCCCCTAAATAAACCTGTTAATTTCAGACTCAGTTCTGATTTTTATCCTGTACCCATGCAGGTAAGCCAGGAAAGGTATCTGAGCTGATCTTGTAGTAGGAACAAATGTTCACATTTCAGCCACATCTTTCCAATAACTTGGAGACCTTTTAAGAAATCCTGAGTAATAGCTTTCCTCTGGTTCCTGTGCTTTCAGTGTAAAAACAACAAAGTTAAATAAAACAGTAAGACAAAACATCCTTGCAGAATGAATGAGGATTAAATTAATAAACAAAGGTGTTAAATATCTTTATGCAGTTTTGTCTCTCTAAGAATTTTAACAGAATTCTTAGAATATTTGCCTTTAAGCTTTAGCTCCTGGACATCTGTGAATCTCCAGAATCTCATGTGCTTATTTAAATGAATGCAATTTTTTTTCACTTATGACTGTACTGAGAGGGCCCAAAACGAGATAATCGATTGAATGTTATTTTTAAAATCTCCTGCTTAAGTCATTTTTATTTTGGTTTTGGCAGGACAGAGAAGCTGATTCATAATTTTTTAGCACTTGGGATTAGCACTTCTGATTATGTTCCAAAGCATGGAAATTAAAAACTGTAGGAGACTGTGTTGTTTCAATAGCACAGGAGAAACCTGTCCTGTCCAGATCATGAACCTCCTCTGACTTGCCGTGTGGTACATTATGTGCACATCACGTCATGTAAATGTCGTCTTCACTCATCTGGTGTGTGGAATTCCCATTAAGTGGAGATCAGTGCAGCCAAGTGGTGATGAATATGCAATAAGGAGCTGCGCTGAAATCCACAGGGCAGATCATCCTTGCACTTACACTTCACAGCAGAAAGCAGATGTTTAATTCTCCCTCCAAGAAAAGCAGAATAAATGTACATGAAATAGCATAATGTGTTCCCACTGCAACAGAGAGTAGCTCTGCTCAGACCAACAGCATTTCTCTGCGTGGTGTTTGTGTTCTGCCAATTACCTGATAGTCTGGTGGCTACTTAGCATCTTGTAGTGACACGAACCTCTCAGGTCCCTTGTCTTTTCTGCTGCTGTGCATTATGCAATGACTTTCATACAAATGTCACATAAACCAACAGCTTTGATTATGGGCTCAGCTCCAAACTGGCTCAGACCATGATGCCTGAAAGAAGAGAATGCTTCATTGAAAATGAAGTCCCTGCTCATGTCATCTTGGCTGACAGGACTTCAGCAGACCAAAAGTCTTCTTGAGTTGTGCCAGAGAGGCATGAGAACCAGAGATGATCCTGCCCTTCTATTTGCAAATAATTTCACATTCCAGTGATAAATCCCAAACTACAGAATATCCTTGTCTTAATTTTACAAGTTTTTATTCAATGCATTCTTGCATTTTTAGCAGTAAAACATGAGAGTGATAGCAGTATTGCAGGAGAACACAGGAATATGTCTTTTATAGGGTAGATATGGAGCACAAAGATTAAGAAAGGGCAGAGGAAAGGGAACAATAGTTTATGGCTGGACTGTGGTCTTCCACAACTGGAAATCTAAAAAAGAATTTACAGTGCTTTATTTTTCTCATTAAAATTGAATACTTAATTTAAAACATGGTTTGCATGCTATGATTTCACCATGATAATCCTGAAATGTCACCATCCTAAACACCTTGTGCTCTGCTCCCCTCAACCAAGCAAACCAGGAACTTTGGACTCCACACAGCTATTTCATCTGTAACAACAGTAACACAAAATAGAAGTCTGTCTTCAGGCCTCCAATTTTGGAGGAAACTTAAGGATCTTGCTTTGCACTATGACGTTATGAAGGGGGGAGGACTAAGGAGTCTACTGGCAAAAAAGTATATTTTCTCAGATAATGGGAACATACGTAAGTGAAGAGTTGGGGCTGTAGCCATGTGATAGTAAAATCTGGGTGATGCCAATGCTTTGAAGTTTGCCACACTATGCCTGCCCAGGTGAGATGGGTGAAGGGCAGCCATCCCCACAGCCGTGGAGCAGAGCTGGCAGGGACACAGGGCTCTGCTGGTGGCACCATGAGCATCCAGCCCCCACCCTGACCTTTATAGCTGGTAAAGGTTCAGGTTTAAAGCAGACACCTCCAAAGACCCATCACTATTCACATGATATTATCGGTAGCACCTAGAAGACTCTGAGGATGAAACTGTATTACCTGAAGGACAGAGCACTGAGACACAGAGGGGTTTTTCCTTGGCACAGGGAAGAGGTGATGCCTGCGAGTCTCTGCACAGTGCCCAGGCTACACAGCCGCCTTTCTGCTCAGCCGGCTCCTCATATCCACACCCACCTTTAATCTGTATCTGGGATCTCAAGGATTTAACAAATCACTGCTATTTCACGAAGGACTCTGAGGAGCTCTCCGGGACACACCTCATCTCCCCTTTTCTTCAAATATTTTTTTTCTCTGAAGGAGAAGAGGTCAAGAGAAATACTTTGCCCTGCAACTATATGCTTCCTGGCTCAGTGTCTTTAACCATGAATCTTTGTATTGTTTCTGTACTCTGTATAATTATTCTACCTCAGAAGAGAGGATGAGCAGGAAATAAGATCCTCTGAGTAACACTTGCCTTTTTTTTTTTTAACATTTGCATGATTGCTATTCTCAGGATGTCTCATTTCACCTTGTGACAGAACTGCTCAGTGTGACAAACACACAATCCACCAAGTTTTTGTTTTATATTCTGTTGGATTTATTACTCCAGAGAGCTTTAAATCACAGCAGTGACATGTTATAACACCATTTGGTCCACTGAAACAACAAAGTATTTTTGAGGAAGGATGTTTTGAAGCCATAGAAATATGATTCCAGACATGCAATTTCAATTTCTCACTCTGACTTCTTGAAGTGAAAACACTTGGTCATTCTCCTCCCTGCTCAGGGCTGCACCTATACAATGGAGAACTAAGAGGCTCAAGCAGCTTTTTAAAGAGTGTATTAGATGTAAAATGGAGTTCTGACTTGACCAAAACTATTAATATCTAGGAATTCAAGTGAAATTTGGCAAAGTTTTGAACAAAAGTAGAAAGGATGACATTGTTTGTAAACATCCCCTTTCAAAAGAAAATTTAATGTTTCATTTTGACAATGTAGCATTTTTAACTCTACTTTGGAACAGCATTTCTTTTCCACTATTATACTAAAAAGAGTTAAACAAAAAGTAACTACAAACAGAACAAAGCTTGAATTCTGATCAAGCAAAATTTTTCAGGCTAACTCAAAATCATTCTCACAAATTTAAAAAAAAAAAAAAAAAAATTAGCTTCATTTTCATCTTGCTGCAGATTTTTTGCATGTCAAATTTCCAGGCCAGATGCTGAACCAGCCCTCCCCCCCGACATTTGCCCAGCTCTGTCTGAAATTCTTTCTTCCTCTTAAGAGTGAGAGTCCTGGGCTCACACGTGGTTTTATTCTGTTTGTGAGTGCACACACGTGTTCTTGTGTAAACTGCAGAGCACTGTAGGGCTTCGTGGTGATTTCTGTGCACTGAGGTATTATTAGCACTAATGGCTCCAATACTTCCCTCCCATCATCCAAGGAGTTGTCATCTCTGTCACTCCCTGGTCAGCAAAAGGACAAACGTCCCCTACCTTGAACAACAATTGTCCAAGGTCAGGCTTGTGTTGTGCATGCTAAATAGAAATTGGGTCATTTGGTATTTGTCTTACTTTAAGAGTAAGGCCTGAATCAACACCTTTTATGTCACATTTATGATATAGATTATACCTCATTAGAGCCAGCTAAGGCTTTATTCAAGCATATTTATAGAAAATACACATACGCAGTGTTATCAGAGTTTTTACATAAATGACTATGCTAGTCGAAACGTTATTAGAGTATGCCATTTGCAGGCTGTGGAGCGGATTCTTAAACACGGTTCTGGCATGATTTGTAACTATAGCAGATATGGTCCTGACCACTGTATGTCAGGATTATATTCCCCAGAAGGGCAGACTGCCCTGGAAGCAAATGAGTAGGGAATAAATATAATCCACATTTCTTGATTCAAAGCAGTGAATTCAGATTCTTTCTGCACTCTCTTTTGTATTAACAAATTCAAAACTGAATTTCAACAATTGGTTAAAAAAAAAAGGAAAAAAAAAAAAGCGGAAAAAAAAAAAGCAAAAAAAAAAAGCAAAGTTCTCATTCTCTGCTTTGATTCTGTGAAAAACAGCCCATAAGCTTGCCTTGATTCCACCACCCAATAAATTAGTCCAAATGCTGGTGTCAGTTAAAAAGTAAGGGAAGGAAAATGAGAAAATCTACAGAGAGTGGTGTATTTGTCTTAAAAATTAAAATCTCAGAGACCATAAATTTGATATGAGGATTCGTAGTTAAAAGGAGGCATTCTAAAGAGTAAGTTTTTAATCCAATCACAAAGTATTTTGATAAAAGAGCTTTCAACTGTCTCCACTAAATATCTTCTTCCAAAGCAAAAGCTGTGCTGCAGTACCATGAATCAAGACATGCATGTATGTCCCTTTTCCAGGCTTGCTTTCATCTGAAATTAGGCTCTACATCCACCTTTATAAATGCAAATTCTTAGTTCCTAATTTTTTCGAGGCCGCTGCATAATTTGCTCTGTAAATTTAGAATCATGCCTAATGTTGGAGCAGATGAAAGCAAGAAAATCTCCAAAGAGGAATGCAAACATGTATAATCCTTCAAAGGGAAGCCTGATGCTACTCTGAAACAGTATCTTTCAGGAACCACTTATACATCTCACTTTCATGCCTGCCTTCTCTCCCATTTAACAACAGGAGGAAACAATTCAGAGGGCACGAGAGGAAGATGAGAAGAGGAAAGAAATAACTAATCATTTCCAGGGCACGCTGAGTGAAATCCAGGCTCAGATCGAGCAGCAAAGCGAGAGGAACATGAAGCTCTGCCAGGAGAACACGGAGCTGGCAGAGAAGCTGAAAAGCATCATTGACCAGTACGAGCTGCGGGAGGAGGTGAGAGCAGCACCCTGGCTGCCCGTGGGGATGGGCAGTAAACCCAGCTTCCCCAGGGGACAGCATGAAGCATCGCCAGCCTGTTCCCCCTGATGGCTATCATTAGGGTGTCTTGTGGAGGTAACAAGGGCAGCCTCCATCACACTTTGCTGTCCAAGCATGAGCAGGCATGCAGCGAGCCTGCCGGGCCCTGCGTGGCCAGCTCTGCAGGCAAGGAATTGCTGAGGCAGACACCCTGACTGCAGCACCCGCGGCAGCCTGGCCATGGTGGGTAGAGAGGCCGGCTTATCCCAATGTTGAGGTGTGCCAGCCACCTGCTGAGCTGCGCCCCTCCCACCCCCCTCGCTGCTCCCCCAAATCCCCAAGGAGCTCCCCAGCACCTGTTCCTGCTTCCCTCCCTGCCCCACTGAGCACTTCCCACCTCCCATCTCTTTGGACAGCCTGTTCTGCTGGTGATGCCAAGTACACTTTTGTTCCCTCCAGGCACAGGTAGCTGAGAAGGGCTCTGATGTGAATGCTCTGACCCTTTCTCAGAAGCAGTAAATTAAGAAGACAGATAAAGAAGGCCCTTTGCATTGGAGTAGACTCTTCTTTGAAGGCACAATGCTCACCATAAAGTCTAGCAGGCAGTATACAGATGGGAAATTATTCTTTCTGTAAACACTACAGTTGGTCAGAAATTTTTGAAACAAAAAATAACCACCCTTCAGTGAAACCCTAAACTACCTTCTCTTTTTTGTTGTTGTTTTTTTTTACTTTATGGTGAATGCTAGCAGATATCACGAGTCTTTTTATTGTTTCTAAATACACTTAAATGTGAGCCTCAGTGCAACTGGACAACATTATCATACTGAATAAAATATAAGTAATCTGTCCTTACAATCTGGAATGCCCAACAAGATACATCCATTTCCAAATCTGTTGCATTGTGTATGAAGTCTTATGCTGAATGAAGGACATGTACATCCCTGTCTTGTAGTTTTGATGAGAAGACAATGTGAAGCCAGAGGGATGCACTCATAATATTTGCTCTGTGAATTTTGTCTAAATGCAGGAAGAGTGAAGAGGACTATCAGCAACATTTACCTCCTGAAGGTCACCATGGAACCAGATGTTTTATAGGCCAGAGGAGGCCTCTGGTTCATCTGGTCTGAGGTTTTCCACATCCCCAATCATGTACTTTCACCCAGGGCCTCCATGCCCACATTGTGCATCTATGGCAAAGGGGATGTACAGTGCTCGTATTTACTGAGAGGACAGTGGGAGCCACACAGATGCTCCCAAGTACTGCAGGTGCAATGTGTCTTCACATATTTATCCACACAGTGGCTTAGGGTCACCACATAACAGCTCCAAAAAAGTCTGTCACCTGCATATTTATTATTGATTTAATTATTGATTATTATTTAATCTTCAAATATACTGCATTATACCAATAACTTCATATGTAGGCCATAGAACTGGCAAAGATCCTAAGGCGCTATTTTTAGATTATTTTTTTGCTATAATAAATCAAAATAGATAATGTAAACATGTTAAACTTTCCATGCAAATTCTGTCACAGTTTGTTCTTATCAGCACTGTATCTTTTTAGTGATTGCAATAGGTTGGGAGTCTTCCTGTGTTGCAATATTTTTGTTTTATGAGTGTTTGGGTAGGTAGCTGTGCATGTGTGAGCATGAAGGTCTGTGTGTGTAATTAAACCTGCACATTCAGCAGAATTTATTTCCTTACAGCACCTTGATAAAATATTTAAGCACAGAGAACTTCAACAGAAACTGGTGGATGCCAAGTTGGAGCAGTCTCAGGAAATGATGAAGGAAGCTGAGGAGCGACATCAGAAAGAAAAGGAATACGTACATATCCTTTTAATCTGTCTGTCTTTTAGCTAACTTTAGGCCAAAACAAGCCCTGCACGCTATTTCACTGATATGTTGGTTCTTTGGGTCACAGCTGGGATGCAGTAGCAGAGACCTTTTTATTGCTACTGTCACTGCTGAATGTAAAGGAACAGCCTCTGAAAGGCTGCTCCTTTCATCGGCATTTGCAGTTTTGAAGCAAACTGCAGAGCAGTAGGTTAGATCAGAGACTGCTCTAGCTAACTCGCTGTTACTACACAGTTGGTGGATCATGACATTTCGTCAGGTTGATGCCATTAGTTTTGAAACAGCTGTGATATTTGATACTTCATTTCCTCTCATGATAAATGAGTGTGTTTAAACATTCAGAGAGGAGAACAAGAACATGGGATTAAAGTGAGAGATGGCTGAAGGCAGCTATCCCCCTAGGCTCAGAGCCTCCCCTGGCCTTCTCCTGTGAGTCTGGTTTTGCCAGCAGAGGAGGGCACAGGAGCTGCTTGCTGTGACAGAGCCTGCCCTTCTCTTTTGCAGAGGTCCCCCAGCCCACACTGGTCTCTTTCAAGCAGAAAGGATCTGGGTCCATTCAGCAGCCTCGTCTGCAGTTCCTCCCTTCCTGGTGGAGGGAACACCTCTAGCAGGGGGACAGCGAAAAGCATCTCCAGGCAGGGTATCCCCTACAGATACAGCTAGGACAGGAGGAGGGCATTCCTCCATGGTCTCATACGTTTTGCAACCCAATCAGATCAAAATTCATTTTCTCAGGTTGTCTGGTGTTTTCACAGTAATCCTCACACCTACAAAGGGTCCAGGTTCAACACAGACACAGAGTCCCTCTTCTCAGTGTTGGCAGCAGCTGAGACTACCCAGGGGGAGCGACAGGCTCTCAGCAGATGGGAGAAAGCTTTGGTTTTCACCAGTCCTCCAGCTAACTCAGGAGCAGCATGAGAGTGCTCTAAAGATAAGATATTTATCCCCTCCCCATTTTTAGCACAAGCATGGCTGAAGTATCATAAAATATTGATGAAAAAGTGAGGCTCTAAGTCCCGTAGCTAGAGCAAAAGGGAAACACAGCAGCCATTTCTTACCAAAAATTACCCATGAGAGTGTTTATCCCCCTTCTCAGCACTGATCTTGTGGCTGGAAGACCCACTCCTGCTCAGCTTTACACCCAGCTAAATACTGAGCGGAGAGAGGAGCTGGGGCTTCTCCATGTGCACATCTGCGTGTTGCTGCCTGACAGCTTGTGGTCCAACTGAGTTATTCCCTGTCACTGTGGTCCATATGTAAAGGCAAACCCCAAAATTTAATTCATGACCACTGATTCTTGGCAAATTCAAACCCCAAGAAATATTTCCAAGAAATGGCTTACAATAACAAAGCAGATTTGGGCTTACTTTACTGCTGTCACTGAGAGTTTTGCTACTGAGTACCAGGTTTCAGATACTGGGAAAACAAACAAATAACCAAAACAAAATTAAAATTAATTAAAAACAAACAAACAAAAACAGGAGATGCAAAAGACAGGCATTTGCTCTGTGGAAAACGAACATATACAGACTTGGATCAATGAATGACCTTTCTTGCTGTGCCTCACAGAATATGAGTTTGGAGGCTGCCTATTGCCTGTGACTGGCCCATTTCTAGCCAAATATTCTTTGTGCATTTTATCCAGAGCTGATATGCACAGTTTTGGTATTTTCCTTTCTTTTAAAGTAGTGAAAATCATTACCCTCTACATTTGGGAGTGGGAGATTTTATTTATGGTTTTGCTGTATGTATGACTAGCACCTATGAAATAACAGGTTCAAAACCAAGCTACAAAGCCTTTAAGCAGTGGGTGTATAATGATATGCACCACATACAAAGAAAATTTTTCACACTGTCCAAATTAATCCTTAAAAATCCTGTCTTTGAGGTATGGCTAACGCCACCTCAGAGCAAGGTAGATTTAGCTGAAGTCACTTAAGTGACTGGCCAAAAGCCATGCAATGAGTCAAGGCACGATCAGCATGTCATGATTCATAACAGGTAGCCCAGCACCCAGAGAGCTGGCCCACACTTCTCTCCCACCTCAATCCTATTGCTGAGTTCTTAGTCCCACCCACTCCCTATTGTGCTGATGTCTGTGGGAGTAAGGTATATATATGTATGTATGAAATTAAGGTCTTTTAGATGAAGTCCTCTCATTTAGCTGTAACTCTCTCCAGCTCAGTGATGTGCAAAGTCAGAGCCTTACTGCATTTCAACATTCTGTCATTGGAGGGAACGGCTTTCAGAATTTTATACCAGTTCTCTCCATACCATTTTTTACATCCCTGTGCATGACTTTTGTTGCAGGATGTTGAAAATGTCTTTAAATGACAACTTTTGTATTCTTTTATCTATCATCTGATTACTCCTTGAACACTCACTTTAATGCCTTCCTAGGTAGTTCTTCCATGTAGGAGTCTTTGTCTCTATACAAAACTTCTTTACCTCAGACAAGGAGAGGTGTACCTTTCTGCAGCCTCTGTACATCACATCTCAACAGGCAGGCCATCTCACTGCTTGCACCATTCCTTCTACACATGCAACAAAGAATGCAATTCCCTATATAAATAGCAATGGTTCATACCATGTGGCCTTCCCAAAGGGTCACCTTAACCTAAGGATGCAACCTATGCAACCTATGGAGCCCATAACTCGTCAGTACTACTTGGACTTCCTACCTATAACAGACATTTTTAGCACTTGTAAGACAAACTTTGATGTGCAATTAATTGCAGTTTAAAGCCTCTGTGGCTTTCAAGTGTGTGACTGGAAGGTATTGATCAGATTTCTACATAATTGGACTTTGCAGAGTCTGGCAGCAAAAAGGAAAGCTTAATTTTCACTAAGCCAGTCCCTAGACCGATGTCATTAAATGGGAATGCATGTTCCTGGGCACTGGTTCTTTTCGTCCTGAGTGACTGCCTCAGCCTGCAGCAGCTATCATAGCTCTAATAATATAGTGTAACATCACCACACTTCACTGAAGTGCTACTTCATAAACAGCACATGCAATATTTATTTATTTCTTTATAATTCAGCTTCCTTGTTACCACTTCATAGTCTGTTAATAAATGCATCAGTTCTCCTCATTTGTTTTCTCCCAGCTTGGTGCTTGCAGATGACCTCAGGCTGCATAAAAGCGCATGCAAATTTGAGCAAGCCTCTCTGTGGTTTGCTTCCATTACAGAAGAGTTTATTAACTCTTGGATTTTTACTGGCTGAAGAACCTATGTGGGTCAATAAGAGAGAAGGATTTCATTAACAGGCAAAAGAAGCAACTTTTCTTTGCCATCTCTGTCCATCTCTCGTGCTATAACAGAAGACATGGTGTGGGAGGTGAGACCTTTTCATTATCCCAGGGACAGTGAGTATTAAGGTAACTCTAGTTAAGATTTAGGCAATAATGATAAAAGCCCAGTTCTTGGAAGTAAGGACTGGCCTGGAGACTTGGTAACTCTGAAGGTTTTCAAAGCATTTTTCGTGAAATCATTCAAATCAGACACGCTATGATTCCTAAAAACAAACAGACAAACAAACAAACAAAAAAACCAAGCAAGTAGATATCAAAGAAATGTGAAACTTAAAATTCCAGATTTCAACCGAGCTTAAAAAAAAAAGAAAAATGTGTGTTTAAAATATACCACTCCCAACAAAACAAATGCCCAAACTGAGGCTCGTTTAACCCAGGCCTACTCATGCCATTTCTTTTTACTGGCTATGACACGACTTAATTGAAATTTTAGTCAACAATATCTAAACTCAAGGACCGGACTTTTCTCCATTGAACCAAATATCAAATTAAATTCTCAAAATAAACGTTAAGAGGCAGGAGGTTTTTTTAAAAAATACAAAACACAAACAAAAGACCCCACAGAACATGGTATTTCTTAATAGAATGCACACTTGAGCTGTAAAACATTCTTGTCTAGGAAACTGTAGATGGTAAAAATTCAGTGAATCCAAATCAAAATGCCAAATTGATGGAAGAAATATTTTTCTAGAGCTAGTGTATATATATATATATATGTATATATATGTATATATATATATCGGCAACAAGGCTAATGCAAGCAGTCTTTGTGCCACAAATAGCTACAGACAGGGAGGGAATTCATTATGTTGTTCAGTCAGCATTTATAGGGTACATCTTCAGCTATCTGCCAGGTGGTATTCAAGTTTCCATGTGTTATTTCCAACAAAATGGCTAGAAGAAATGTTTTTATTAAGGAGCAGATACATTTTCTGCATGTGGTTCTACTCACATTTTGCTTCCAATATGAGAGTAGGATCTATTGACTGAAACAGTACTTTTCAATATACTTTCAGGGCCCAACTGAACTATTTTTAAACAGCACAATTGAATCCAACAGAAAAAATCCTGTGGTAAAATAATTTATTTATATCTCATTTCTCAAGCTATCATGAGTATTATTTTTCTAAAATATATTCGGCCTAACCAGTAAAATACTTTATAAATGTTCAGTAAGTGATAGGCACATGTCTTTAACACTTCAGTAAATGTTTCCTGCTTTCAGATTAAACCAATTGCTATAATATTGCTATGTGCTTTGGAAGTGCTGACTCAGACCTGCAGCCTGGAAAAGCCTCTGTACACCTCATTCCTACAATTCATTCAGCCTCAATCGACCCTCCCATCTGCAGCCTGCATGTCAGAACATCACGTTGCCAAATACCTTCAAGTAGGGAATCCCATCTTCCCAGGAACAGTCAGGCGTGAAACTGCAGTCAGGCTCTTCCTGGGCTGCCTCCTTGATCTAAGAAGGGAGGAATTTTTTACAATGAGGGTGGCGAAACACAGGCACAGGTTGCTCAGAGAGGTGGTGGATGTTCCATCCCTGGAAGCATTCAAGGCCAGGCTGGATGGGGCTCTGAGCAACCTGATCTAGTTGAAGATGTCCCTGCTTATTGTGTGGAGTTGGACTAAGTGACCTTTGAATGTCCCTTCCAACTGAAACTATTATATGGTTTCGTGATCTAAGTGAGAACCCCCTGAGCTGGGGTTCTCTGCTGATGCCATGTCAACACAAATGGAGCCAAAAGATAGCAGGCAGCAGTGAATGTATGACATTTACTATGCATTCTCTTTCTGAAAGCTCACAGATTTTTTTGCGGCATGTCTGACTGTGACCATACCTGTATGCTAAGTCCTGATCATTGACGTAAAAGAGAGTTTGCCATTTACTGGAGAGCAGGAATTTGGACAGAGCAGTGCTGATATGAAAGTGCCAGAAAGTATCATAGCTACTTTCTAGAAGTCCAGTGAAGATATGGTTAAATACCACACTTTTTAGAGGCCACTGTATTGCACACTTAATTCCATGTAGGTTTTGAACTCCTATTCAAATATGCTTTTGGAAACCAAATGCCTTGCCCTGCATCTCTGGATAGCAGTAAATACTCTGTTTTGCCTAACTCCTCTAACTACATTCATCTGAAAGTTAGATCACTCCTTATCAAGGTAGCAGTGGCAGAAGCACAGGTAGCTGGTGGATGAGGATTTCCAGCTGATAAACTATGGACCTAACAATTTTCTCTCTGTTGCCCAAAATACAGCTCCTGAACCAAGCTGCAGAATGGAAGCTCCAGGCCAAAATGTTAAAGGAGCAAGAGACTGTCCTACAGGCACAGGTGACGTAGGAGAGGTGATTGCATGGTGTGCCTTTGTTTCCCAGTTTTTAACCCATGAGGCACATTCCAGGTAAAGTATCCAAACTACTTTCTGTGTATTCCTTCTAGCCTCATTCTATGTCCCATAGATTATTGCAAAGGAAACAGTTTATTTTCAAGCCAACTGTAAGGTAATGCCCATACTGCAAATCATACTGCAACATGTGGGTTGTTTAGTCTGCAGAAGTCTCTGGGGAGACGTTATTGCAACCTTTCAGTATTTAAAGGAGGCTTGTAATAATGATGGAGAGAGACCTTTTTACCAGGGCTTGTAGTGACGGAAAAAGGGGTAATGGTTTTAAACTAAAGGAGGGTAGATTCAAATTAGATATCAGGAAGAAATTCTTCACCATGCGGGTGGTGAGGCACTGGAACAGGCTGCCCAGAGAAGCTGTGGATGTCCCATCCCTGGGAGTGTTCAAGGCCAAGTTGGATGGGGCTTTGAGCAACCTACTCTAGTGGAAGGTGTCCCTGCCCATGGTGGGAGTGTTGGTCTAAATGCTCTTCAAAGGTCCCTTCCAACACAAACCATTCTATGATGCTATGATTTATGAGGGTTTACAATATCCAACTGCACAACAATGTGGGTGCCTTGGCTTGATTATTCACCATAACTACCCTTCAGGCAGGTTTCTAATCCAGCAAAGCATGGAAATACAAACACACCATGAAATATGTTTATCAAACTGCAGCTGATGTGCTGATATGCTTTTCTAGACTGAGGTGTGAAGGCAGAGTTTTCATTACCTTTAGCAGGAACTCTGCCTACTAAGGGCTTATACAAAGAGGCCTCTAGGATTTCAATGTTTAGTTGGAATTCTAAACATTCAATAAAATAAAATTACTTGCTGAAATTACACTAAGAATCAGGCTGGAGTGGAAGGAAGTAAAAACATGAAACAGGTAGTCTATACTACACTTCGAGAGCAATGCAATCATGAGCCTCAAATACAAGTAAGAACACTGCTGACATGCTGGACTTCCATCTCAAAAGAGACACCATTGGTAGATTTTCCTAGACTTACAGAAAGTCGTGTAGATTTGTCTTCTTTGACCTCTCTGTGAGTTTCCCTGCAGCAGAGCTTTGGGGGGTTCTTTGGGAGTGTCAGTTCTTCAGCCCCCTTTCAGCTGCCCATCTCCTTTGCCATCAGGAAGCCACTCTGAGCCCCTGCTCACAGCTAAGCATACTGATAAGTTGTTCCAGCTCTGCTCTTGTATATGGTCTAATTCTTACCTGTTGAACAGTCAAGAAAGGTTAGTGTTAAATCGATAACCTGGAAACATGCTAAGAGGGGTTTGCTCCTTTATGTGTTTTTTTCAAAGGCTAAGATAAGCCAGTAATGCACCAAAGAATATCTCATAAACTGCTGTTGACACTAGTTTGACAGGTTCTACAATCAAACCTCAAAGACTCCCAGCTGAGTCCATCCCAACTGCAAACTTGCTCCCAATTTTCTCAGGTTTAATTAAACTTTTATGTTCAACCAGAAAGAATTTTGTATGCAGGCAGACCTCTGTAGCCAGTTTAATGAAACTGAAGGTATTGATAAAAGCTAGAATATATTAAGCATACATTTGAAATGGTAAAATTGCTTTTAGAAAAATCCAGTCAAACAAGTCTGCAAAGGCATTGATAATACATATGCCCTTTCCAGACTTGCATAAATGAAAATTAAGTGATTCGCGTGCTGAAATGAGACATGCGTTAGGTGTTCTGCTCATGTGAGAGCCCTGTCACACAGCAGCCTCCATTTGGAATTACTGGGAATAGTAACATTATTATTATTATTATTATTATTATTATTTCCAGTATGTTAACACTGAAAGGCCTCCCTCATGGACCAGATGCCATCATGCAAAGTGTTGTGCAAGCACAGAGCAGAAAGAGCAGAAAGAGCTCCTTGATGCAAACAGCACAAAACAACAAATAGATATTAAGAGAAGAACAGCTGCATGGAAATTATGAGAAGACATTGGTCACTGAGATAAGGACAAGCCATAATATAGTCCTCACTGCCTACTGTAGTGAGTGAGATACCATGCCAGTTTAGAGGAGGTGATGAACACCCTTGCTTCCTTGAGCTGTAAGGAACCAGGGGACATCAGCTTCATGCCAGCCTGTCTCTGGGTGGCACAGTGTGTCTGAGATAGCCAAATCCAGCCTTTCAAATGGCGACAGGGATCTGGCAGCAGCTGAGGAGATACACCCAAACCATGGTGGTGCTTCCCAGGATGCTGCACGCCCTCCCCAGGCACATTTCTTAGGTCGACTTGTTTTAGGTCTGTGTTTTGAAACAAAACAAGAAGATTAAAGTCAGTCAAGGCCTCCCATTTTTGGTAGCTGGCGTAATGCAACCACTGGGCTATGGCAACTGAAAGGAATATGAGAGGCCCAAAGGGATGTCCTCGCAGTAGCACCCTCACAGCATGGTGATGCTGAGATACGCCCATTTCCCAAAGCCTGGCACACACAAGTTGTCACCGGGCAGCAGCACTGCCCCCAGTCATCCCTGCCTGCGCTGTCAGGGCACTGGATGGGCAGTGGGCAGCAGCAATGGGGTCCTCATCTCCCTAAATGAGGAGTATGAGTGCATGGTCCTAGTGAGAGACAGTTCTCGCAGCCTGTTCCCAGCCACTAAGAAAAGATTCATTTATTATTCAAATTTAAAATGCAGAAGCTATTCGTGGTGCTATGGTACTGCTGAGGGACCCAGCTGAGATCAGAGCTTGCCCTGTTCAAACCTGAAAGGTTTTTGATCTAGTTAAACAATAGGCAAAAGTTCGAAGGGAAAAGCAGAGATAGAATTGAGGTGAGTTTTTTTAAGACAACAGCTCTGGGCTAGGAGATTTGTTAAAATTTAAATTTCAAAGTAAATTTATTAATATAGCTTCTACCACTATCAGATTTGAGAAGTAAAAAGCTTCAAAATAATAAAAGATCAGTTATTACCCATAACATTGCTTGAAACACAGCTTTTGAAAGCTTCAACCCACACCCTACTCACATTAATAACCCTAATACGGAAGCTAACAGATTGTGTTAGCCCCTGACTATTTTTCCAGAATCGGGGCCCTACATGTGCAATGAAACATGATCTTTCATTTCACCTTGACTTGCTGGCTCCCACCCCTGCTCCCTCATCTGGCTCGGGGGTGCTCAGGAATTTCTCCTTAAAGCCATGATGTCTGTTCCAAATGACTCACTTGGTATCAGTGTCCCACTCATGCTGTGGCACTCGGGCTGCATAAAATACATGCCTCTGAGTTTCTGCTTGTGCATAGGTCACAGCTCTGGCTACAGCCTAGTGTAAACACACACATCAGCATCCTGTCAGGTAGCTCCAATACTGGCACCACAGAGCTCTGAAGGGTTTAACCTCCTGTGCTTGCATCCAGCTCAGTGGGGAAGGGCTGCAGCCAGTGCTGTATTCATAGCCACCGAGAGCCTAACTACTTAGTTTAAACTCAGTTCAGGCACATCCACACTACACTGCAGCTATGGCCATGACAAGGGGCATCATAACAACCAGCCAGAACCAGCACAAAACATAATACAAGCATATCTGATTTCAAAATCAGAATTAAACCCACCTCACCACTAGAAACATTTTCTAAATATTCTTTTGCTCAGTAACAGAAGAGTAGTATCGGGGGAGGGTGTGTGCTGGCTGACACTGCACAGAATAAAAGCTCCTAGCTAATCATTTAGTCAGCTCCCTGCCAGTGCAGAAAGGGCACCTGCCTCCAGCCAGATGCCTGAATGCTGCAGGCTGCTCTGGAACCTCCCAGAGCTCTGCACCCATCACACCTCAGCCATAGTGTGTTACATCAATCACCCTTCTTCTAACAAGAGCTGTCAGACCAGACAGATGAAATGTCCGGTCACCTGAACGCTTCTGGGGGTGCTCTGGCTCCAGTGGATGAGTTGGAGCTGATCTTATTTTCCAAAGAGTAGATAACCCTGCTTTATCTATATAGCATCCTGCATGATTTTCAAACTTTGAAAGTGCTTTTCCTGCCCAGAAGAGAAAAGAAAAAAAAAAAAAAAAGTGGCAGCAGAAAACAAGAAAATCTTGCAGAAAAACTAACCTCGGATCTTTAGAATTTTTTTTCAAAAACATCCACAGATTTTAGATACAAAAATATGGATTACTGATGAAATACAGCCAGAGATGAAGTTTCACGTGGCTAACACGTGTAAACGAATAGCAGAATATGTAGCCCTAATAGTCTTAAAATGCTGGCACATTGCAACAGATCTTTTTTCTGCTCTGCTTCATGAAGTGAAGTGAAACTGGCAGAGTAGGCTGGCAGGGGATTATTTTCTTCACCTTTGCTGGCCTTGCCCGCAGCTGCAGCACACATGCAGGCTACAAAACAGAGCTGACAAGATGCCCTCTCAGCTCGCTCAAGCCAGGGTGCAGGGACGCAGCTTGAAGGAACCCAGTACAGGATCACGGTGGCATGAAGCGAAAGGTGGGTGTCAGTGGGTTGGTGGGGTTACCCTGTGTGCCAGGTAACAGGGGAAGGGAGCAGTGATGCTCCTCTTCAATAGTGGAGCCCAGTCAAGCACATCAAGTGCTGCCTGTTGCAAGCTCCTACCCACAGCCTGAGCCACTGAGTGGGGATTGGGAAGATGGAAAAGGGGAAACTGGCTGCAGCATGATGTGGGGATGCCTCTCCCCTGGCTTGCTCAGATACCAGAAGCAGCATAGTCAGGGCAGCACCCAGCTCCCAGCCTGGCTTGTTTGGTAGTCAAGAAGGCAGGTAAACAGCTGGGCAGCCAGGTCTGTACTGAAATCCTCCTCTAAAGCCTGCCACAGCTTTCTCCTGCAGCTTGAAGTTGGAGTTTGGCAATGTCTGTGTGTCAAAGCAAGGCTTAGAGCTCAGGCACAGCTCTGGCCACTCTGACTCTCACCTTAAGTTAATCCTTCTGGCTGGTCCTGCACAGCATCAGTGGTTGGACCAGCTCAGGATAGTGCCTGCCTATGGAGACGGCCTAGGGATCACATTATCATTTTCGATTCTCTAGGTCATCCTAGGAGAAAAGCAGTGTACAGGGCTTGTGAGAAAAAGCATGCACTGGAAATTTTTGCAGACTTTAATGATGCCCTTTTGAAGTCCCCGCAGTTACCAAGGAAAATGTTTTCAGAAGTGTCAACTTCAGGAAATAATTTTGCTTCTGGGTACCCCATGTGGAGACACCATAGCTGCAACATTCAGGAGAACAGGGCACTTATAATTTCTAGGTCTTTTTAAAATCACTGGCCTGGGTCTTTCTGTTCTACCTCAGTTTACCTTTCTGCAACGGAGAAATCATAACAGTTTGCAGCCTTAAAAAGATGCAGAGAGTTTCAGTTCCCTGATGTTTGTGCTTTGTGGTCTCCAAACAGAGCTAATTTCCATGCCCAAACATAATGCTTATTTTATTATCTTCTAACAAAGTAGAAGTTCACTGTCCTGGAGACTCTGAAATTACTGTTTTGTTTTGGTTTTAAATACAGATCACCCTCTACTCTGAAAGGTTTGAAGAATTTCAGAAAACATTGACCAAAAGCAATGAAGTGTTTGCGACATTCAAACAGGAGATGGAGAAAGTGAGTAGCAGCTCTGACCTGAACTCTGTGCTGAAGCCCACCAATGCCTTCCCACCATTAAGCCCAAGTGACTGTTTCCTTGCAATTGGTATACTTATTTCCTGTAATGAATGGGAATCGGAAACCAAAAACACCCACTGTCATAATACACAATCTTCTGCTCTGACACTGGGGCCCAAAATCCTGGTGCTCTAATCCAGGCAACCTCTAATGACCCACACAGAGTTCAGCCATCAGAAAACCGAAGGGAAAGGTGGTGCCGTATAGCTAGTGGTGCATGTTGGAGGTGGTATAGAGGTGCCTAATCCAGAGGGAACTTCCTTGACAGTGCTGGCTCAGGAGATACAAGCCCTTCTTTAGCTTCCCAGCAATACAGCACTGCAGTCTTTGTAAAGAGACAAACAGAATAATGTCACTTCTTCTTTGGCTTTTGTTTTTGTGATAGTTTGTATTCTGGGAGTTTGCCATTCTTTTAAACATGTAATCAATTGGTCTTGCTTTAGGACTGCAGACTAAAGGCTGAAATTTATATGGCAGCTACTTAAAACTAAATGTATCTCTTAACATAAATTATTACTTAGCACAGCCACTACAGCTGCTAGTAGCAGTGTTATGAGTACAGTCAAAGACCTAAATAAAAGGGCTGCCCTAATTTAATCTGCAGAGTGGAATTCCTGTTGTTATTCAGCTTTTCCTCCTGTTTCCATAGATGACAAAGAAAATGAAGAAGTTGGAAAAGGATACAGCTACATGGAAATCCAGGTTTGAGAGCTGTAACAGAGCATTATTGGACATGATTGAAGAGGTGAGTGGTCTTTTTCATCTCAGGATGCACCTCTTCCCCCATGTAAAGCCTTAACTAGCACATGAGGTGACCTGAAACTTCCACAAGTCAATGAAAAATTTGTTCTTGAATATAAGGTGGGGTGGTTTTTTTGTTTGTTTGTTTTGTTTTTTGTTTTGTTTTTGTTTTGTTTTTTGTTTTGTTTTTTGTTTGTTTTCAAACTAACTTGATAATTAGATGTCTTTAAAAAAAAAAAAGGACAAAAATCCAAAAATCCCAACTGCTGGGGCTTTCAGATTGTGCAGACATTCATTACGTCCATGAGAAACTGAATTATGTAACTGTGAATTTTAAGTGCTCTAAAAATGTGTGATTGTTAATGTTCTCATATAGAAGCAAATTGGCATTAGTTCACGCTATTTTCTTTCTGCATGGAGCATCCACCCAGGGAATTAATGTGCTCTAGCTAATGAACTTTAAATTCACTCCTTTCATTAATTTCCTGTGTGGGCAAACTCTTAAGAGCTGAAAGAAAGTACGGTAGCTCACCATAGTTTTAAATATGCAGTCACAAAAGCATTACAGAGGAAATTCATGAGCATGTTGGAACTCATTCAAGTACGATAAGAGGCTGCCTGAAGTTTCACCCCAAACTTCTACTGACTTTGGACCAGGTCTTTCTAGTTAGCTTTGTAGCTCTGTGCTATTGCTATTTCTATGGGTTTCTGTATTTCTTGATTCTTCACTGGGTGCAGAGGCAAGAAAATGTTCCAACTCAGGCTTTTCTCACAGAACTTAGAAGCAAACTAAACAAAAAAAATAATACAGCTTGTTTTCCCTGAAATTCACACCCACACCCACCAGAAGTCCCAGTAGTCCTTGCTTATCTGTATGAACATCCACTATGTTTTTCCTTCTCTAGATATCATCAACAGGTACTGCAGCAAATATTTTTGAGTGAAATTGATCTGAATCTGTATGGAGAATGCTAATACACTACAGTAACAGGGATGAATTTCCTTTTAAAGCTTCAGTACAAAAGACCAGAGCTATTGTAGAGCAATTGGTGAAAGCCAGCTACCTGGCAGAATCCTGTGAGGGCTGCCTAGATCTCAAATTGTTCCCTAACTGCCAGTTCTACCAAAGAATTTAATGCACCCAAACTCAGTCTGCACTTTTGTCTGATGTCTTTGACCACAGAAAGCCATGAGATCCAAGGAATATGAGTGCTTTGTGCTGAAGATCCAGAGGCTAGAGAACCTTTGCCGGGCTCTGCAGGAAGAGAGGAATGAATTGTACAAAAAAATAAAGCAAGCACAGTTCCCTGAAGAGGTGAATGGAAATGGCGTCTTAGAAGAAGAAGAAGATGAGGCTGATACGAGCCCTTCCTCCACCGAGCAAGCGAGCATTGAGCTGCACACTGCTGATGAGAGGATGCTGAAGGAGCTGGCAGAAGCTTTCAGGGTGTCCCACAAGGTGGAGGAATCCCTCCCAAACGACAGCAGCAACCCAGAGACCTGTCACGCTCAAACATGCAATGCTGTCCTGGAGCCAGAACTCCCTTCTCCTCTGACCCCACGGCCAGAGGCTGGGAATAGCTGTGAGCCACCCAGCACAAGCACACCAGCACCTGTTGAACACATGCCAGCACTCACCAGGAGCACACCAGCACCCACTGAAAATATGACAACACCCTCCGAGAACGTGCCAAAGCCCACCAAAAGCATGTCGTCACTCCCAGAAAGGGTGCCAACACCCACAGAAAGTGCCCCAATACCTCCCCAGAGTGTGCCAGTACCCACTGGGAATATGCCAAACCCCACTGAAAGCATGCCAGCAACCCCTGAAAACATGCCAACAGCCACACAAAACATGCTCGCTCCCCCTGGGAATATGCCAGTACCCACAAAAAGTGCACCAAAAGCTGCAGAATGTGTGGATGACCCAGTGGAGCAGTCTGTCCAGGGTCAGCTGGCAGAGCAAATAGGGGACACAGACATGGAAGCAGTGGATTGAAGACACTTGGTGTATCCAGGCTTGTCTTCTATAAACCACAGCCCTACTTCACCCTCTAAATTGATACTTTTTTTTTTTAAAGAAACAAAAAGTGGGTGCTAAAACACACTCACATTTCTGCAGGCAAATGTAATGCACTTCTCTTTGCTCCCACTATCCTCTGCAAATTTTGCTGTCCTTCATCTGCTCGAAGCATAGTATTTTCTTAATGACAGGAAAATACAATGAAATTACAGGATCTTTTTTCTCAGGCATAATGAGTCATCTCATTCAGCAAAATAATTTTAAAGTGTTGAAGTTTCACGTTTCAAAAGTCATTGCAATTCACATACATTTATTTGAAGACTCATAATTAATTGTATCTATTTGCTGTGATGTTGCATAAAAGATTGCCCACTTGGACACATAGTGATTTTAATACATGAGGTGAAAGACATCTGTAGTGACAAAGTAAAATAGTGAAACTGTCAATGTGGTCAGCCATATCCAAAGAGGTGCAATAACAAAAGGTGATTTTTGTATGAGCAAACTACCAGTCAGCACTGTGGCTTGAACACTCATGAGCTCTTAGGCTTACCTTGAATCAGTCTTTTCTCCTTAGTGTTCTAAAAGAGGTTCTATGTTCAACAGAACATAGAGGAGGGGAGATCTTTTCTAGATTCCTTATAAAATGGCTGAAAACAACAGCAATTTCCAAATTGATGGCTATTCCCAAGTTAGGGGTCACAACCCTCTTTCTGCATCCAAGAGTAACCTGCTAGTTTGTCACACTGTTTGGGATCATGAGCCCAACAGGGGCTCATGGCTGTTTTCAGCTCACAAATGAGGTCAGAAGTTCAAAATTCAGTTGCAGATCCCAGCTTGTAGACCAGGAACAGAAAGCAGAGTAGAGATACGTTAGAAGGTACCAGGATGTATTCCAGAAGATACCCCTGAGATCACGCCTCTTGGTGGTGCTATCTCTCCCAGTCACAGCCACGTAAACCTCTTCACCACAGCTTCCTCCTGGCCCAGGTGCTGATGCTCCCAGGAGAAGGGTGAGCACACTCGCCTGTTACCCCACTCGCTGGAGTGCAGCACAAGTAAATAGTCCAGAAGAAAATAGGTACCAGGAAAACAGGAGTCCCTCTCACAGACACCTTCAGGGACTGGCTACATTCTCATCCCCTCTTTTGTCTAACCAGCTCTTCCTATCTGCCTGCCAACACACCATTGCTCAATAATGTAGACACCATGAAAGAAACTGCTTGATTCTGGCACGAAGAAAAGAGATGAAGAAGGAAGGGAGCGAGAGAGGGCACCTAGCCAGACAGCTGTATGGTCTCAAGCAAGGAGACTACGGTTATTTGAAAGAAAGTTTAAAAAATCCTGTTGGCACATTTCTTGTGTCTCATCCCCTTCCTCCAAATTCAGTCCAGGCCTTTTGAAGTCTGACCTGAACAGCTCAAGAATTTGAAAAGGGCTATTAAACATGATGTCCAGAGGCTGGAAAGGGAAATATTACAATCAAAGAAACCTACATTTATAGACAAATCCCAAGAAGCCCCCAAGACAAAGTGACTCAGTCAAGCCGGAATTGAAATAATGGTGAACCAAGAGAAGAGATGCCATCTTTGGCAGATTGTAGGAAACTGCGGTCACAGAGTCCTTCCAGCATGCCACCCTCTGCGAGTGGGGTGTGAATCTTTGCTTACAGCAAACATGGTCTGCACCCTGGTTAAGTATGTCTGTGTCTGCACTGTTTGGTCCAGCCTTCTCTAGAGGTAACCGCTAGAGTATACAGAGCGTGATTTGCAACAAGTTGTTTTGATATGGCCTTTCAAGTAGCTATTATGGCTACACTTTCCAAATTTGGATGCTCTGTGTTAGATACCAAGACTGACAGGATTTACTTAATGTCTTTAATCACCTGAAAGTAGATCATTCAAGTCTTAGTTACCTTAAACTTCTTTTATAAGCAGTAGAGAAGAATAGGCATCTTTCGAGGACAAGACTGGCATCCAAGAGAGAATAAATTACTTTCTCTCTGAAGATGCCATTTCTAGAGCCTGCTTAAGAAAACAAGCTTAAATTTAAAATGTCTTTTATTAGATGTCTAAATTAGACACGATGAATCCCATCAAATATTCAGATTCAAAGCCCTAAGTGAATGGCCATCTCTGAAAACCAAGCCAGCTATGTGCCTGTGAAAATGTTAACCAGTAACAAATCCGTATTGTAAGATAAAATGTTATACTCACCTGATTGACTTTTTTTTTAGTTTCCATTGACTTAAGTCTGTAGAAATATAGTTTCCATTAAGAGTACAAGTTTTGTTTGTCATTAGGGTGACTTAAAATTAATGCAATTTATATACCCATTAAAGTTCTTTTTCCTTCCTTGGTTTTGTTTGATTCTGTTCCCATTTTAGTACCTACCTGCATGAAACCAACTTCTTTTTCTTCAAGTAGGCCCTGGAATGCCTTTAATTGTTTAAGTTTTTTTATACATTTGAATTTTCAATGACATAATAATAATGGTTGACATGGCCTTGCAGCTTTAACTTGGTTCCATTTTGCATAGTCATATGGTCACCTCTTCAATTATATAATTGTTGCCTCATACCTTCCAACCTCTGCAAGCAGGGAGACGAGGATCCTACAGATGAAAACTTCCTACATAGTCATGACTGATTCTTACACCATCATCCCTCATGAATAATTACCCAGCCTTCTGGGAAAATTGCTCCCACTCTCTTCCACCTTCTTCATTTTCACCCTTTTAATTCTTGCATCTAAAACTGCACTTACATACTTGAAATTCCTATTACTCCATGAGTTTCTACCCACATACATGTTGCTTCTCTTCTCCCATAGCATCTACCAACTGCATTTTATCCCAAGCAGTTTCCTCCTTGTTCTCAGTGCATACATATAACGTTGAAAGCACAGAATAGTGACCCTCCTGGCTTTTAGTTCCAGGATTTGACCTCACGTGTTCGCAAGAGATGGGAGAAAAAAATGTAGAGAAAATTCTGGCTGATCCCAGATGTATACCTGGCTGGATAGAACACTTAGAGTCAAACCATGGGGATGGTTTATGTGTAATCTCATGGCCTACAGAGCTGTGGGAGGCTGGAGTACCCTCAGTAGAGGCAGAAAAGCTAAAAAAATTCAACCAGGCACCTGTTCGTCATCCATTGCATTAGACTGGCAATTTAAACCACCATCGCCACTGCAGATTTCTGTGTGTCAACCAACTTTCTCCCATTCTTCTTCAACATTAATTGCTGGCCTCCTCTTGCTCTCTTCTTTTGCTGGTACCCAATACAAAAACTGTCTCTGCATGGTTGCAGTGTCCTTGTGAAAAGCCTCTGGGATTGCAGTCTGTACATCAGCTCTGCTGCACTTCCCTCAGGTATGTCTGCACTCATGACACAGAAACCCACCACACTCCTGTGACCATTCAGAGACAGTGAGCAGCAGTGAGACACGTCTCTTCCCTGTTGTTCATCCTTATCATCATTCTCCTACTGATACTGCCAGTCCCGTTTAATTCTGGTGTGTGCCTCCTTCAGTCTTGCTTTTATTTCACACATTTATTCCTATACCACCAGGCACAAGGGGGTAAGGAAAGGTGGTGATGGTAGCCATATCCTCCTTATTAAAACCATCCATTGCTTCCAAACCAGCAACAGCCTTTATTCACAAAAGCTGCAAAGAAAGAACAAAAATACTTTCACTTTCTGCATGTCTGACCTTTGTCACCTCAAAAAATGTAACAGCTCCCCTGCTGAACAGGTAAAACACAACATTTTTCAATAACCCAGAGTTTATCCAAATGTGAGGGGATTTTCATGACGACAGCTAAAATCACATTCATGATGCTAGCATGACCCTCTCACCTAATTTCTGATCCCTGTGGCATACCACAGTAATGATAAATCTTGCTGATGAGAGATTAGTAAAAAACATCTGATCTGTTTTAGCTCAACTTTCTCCACAAAACTGAACAGAAGTAGACGCAGGCATGGAATATACAATCCAGATGACAGAACTGCAGCAATTCTGCAAGTGACCTGGAACAGTGACGCGTGGTAAAACCCAGTGAAACTTTAAATTCAGATTGCAATCAACCACATATGCAGTCATCTCTGGATTCACACCGCCCCTCTCTCCTTGCAATGAACACCACTGAGCTCATCAGTGTTGAATTTAGACTTTTCTTATTACTTTATTAGGAAATGGCAGCAGGACCCATTCCTCTTCTGGGCCCACAAACTACCCTGCATGGCCATCCATACTAATGCTCACCCATGACCTTTGTTGAGCCTTGGGGCAAACATAAGGAACAGAGACAACCCTGCCCTCAAGTCAGCCTGCCCAGCAATGCAGCCCATGCCAGCTGGACAAAGGAGTTGGGAGGACAAGGAAGGGTAGACATGGGGAAAGGGTGCTTGCTGCACTCCCCTTCCCGTGAATTGTTTGCACTAGCACCATTCACTACTGTACAATGCTGGTTTTTTCTACTTAGAAAAGATTTATCACATCCCTTTCAAAGATGCAGGAGGAAACAATGGCTGTGGCAGGCCAGTGCTGGGCCAGTGCTCAAACCCCAGGGAAACCCAGAAATGTCAACATCCACAGTCCCCACTGGGTCACAGCTTCATATGACTGGCAGCTCCCATCACCCCACAGCCCCCGTTGCTCATCATACTTGACCCAACACAGCGAGTCAAGAGGTAATTGCTCATGGGCCGCAGATGGCTGAACAAACGACGGGCCAGCTCCCCCTTCACAGGCACAGCAAGGAGCGCTGGAGGTTCTTTCTTACATTTCAGTCCTGGCCTTGGGAGAGGGGTGGCAAAGAAAGATGCCAGAGCATATGCCATTTGTGAGCAATTCTCTACATCAGCAAAGTAGCTTCCATGCTGCTATTTGAAGATGGTCTAAAAGAAAGGGCATGTGAAGGGCCAAAAGAGGTAATGGTTCAGAAATAAGCCCAGAACACTGTATTTTTCAATATCTACATCACATGTATAATGACAACGGTCTAAAGGGAATGGTCTTTGCTCTTTGCCCCTACTCAAAGGAGCCACATAATGTAAGCATGCCCAGGCAGAGCAGCTGAAATCATGCATCCAGACTTGGGCAGTCCTGGCTTTACCCCGAGGGTGCGACCAAGGCATGCATATACACTCATTCATGTTGCCTAATGAGGCTTGTGCTCTCTGTCCCATCAGGATGTCCCATAAGGAGGAAATAACCACATCATCCTGCCTGCCTGCCACAGCTGCTTGCAGCCCTGACTGGAAGACTAGGAAGAAGCTTTACATTTCTCCCTGTATTTGGATCCTGGATTATTTTTGTTTTGTTTTGTTTTCCCCATGCATCTCTGATTTGAGGTTACTTTCTCCGTTTTTCCCATTGAAAATATTTTTGTGCTTAAAAGAAAAAAAGGGAGAGGCTTAAGTGCAAGCCTGTCTCTGACAAAGTTAGTAGGCTTCAGCTTTGATGTGCAGCTGAAATACTTGCAATCAAGTCCAAAAGAAAGGCAGCTTTAGCGAAAGACTCTATGCTTATCACACACACACAAAAAAAAGATTCTAAAGTTGGACTAAGATGTCTCATCTTGTGGCCACAAGCCATGAAATAAAGAAGTGATGAAGAAACTATCTCATGTTCACTAATCAAGAAAATAAGTTTTGTATTAGTAGAATATTCCTTTTTTTCCTGTAAAAAAAAAAAGGGGGGGGGGGGGGGGGGGAGGGAGGATGGGATGTTCAGGAAGCCCTCTTATTTGCATGAATCATTTTATACACTGAGTATCAAAATACACCACAGACAGTGAGATCAGAGGATCCCAAGATGCTTTTCAAGCTATAAATGTTACAGAGTGACTTATGACTTCACTTTGGGATGAGGATCACCTGCTCTGGGTTGTAATGCAACAGCAATACACAGCAGAAATACAGAAAGTCAAGGCAAAAGCACTCAGGAAGTATAAACCTGCAGAGCAGAATCCAATCACCAACTATGTGGTAATAGAAAGAAACCTTTTCAAAGATCAGCTTATTCCCTTATTGCTTATATTTTTTGTACCTCACCCTGATAATTCTGGTGCTGCCATCAGTGGAAATAAAGGTCCAGCTCTTTGCAGGTGTAAATCAGAGTTGCTCCTTTGGAGCTAGCTGGGCACCACACATAGAAGTCCAATGAGAATTCCATCCAAGGGCCTGAACTACTGGATCATTAGCAAGTCCCCTGTTCCTATGCAGCAAACGTTTTACCAAGCCATACTTCAGGGGCCCTGAGAGAGACAGAGTGGATTTACTCAACTAGAATTTGGCCAACACATTGCATTTCATTAAGCTACTTTTAGGAAAAGTGCCAAAACCACAATCTTTATTGACCACAAGTGGCCACAGCCTTCACTTTGCAGCTCATCCAAACACCAAGTGCTGCAATGCTCCAGCTCCCATCCTCTCCTCAGAAAGGATGAAAGGCAGAGTACCATTTCTTCACCCACTTCCTGCAGCTCTTTGCTCTTTCTCACACTTCTCCCACTCAATGAAGGGTCTAAATCTATTCTGCTTGCTGCAGCTTGCTGGATAGTCCTTGTTAAAAATAGAACAAAATATGATTAGATTCAGGTTTCATTTCACACGAGATCTAGGTCAGGGCTGACAATGCTGTTTGAGCGGCTGCAACAACCGCTCTCTGTGTCCACGACCAGGGAGGTCCTGCTCCTCTCACCAGCTTACGGCTCTGCAGACCCTCCTCTGCGCCCGGGCTTGTCAGGCTCACTGATGGACTGATCTAACTCACTAGCCCAACAGAAAAGTATTCCAACTAAGGAAAAAAGGGTTCTTTTCCAGCATGTTAGAGTGCTGACAAATGAAGTGGGAAAAGTCCTTCTGGCAGCAGCAAGCTACTAGGTCAGCCCAGGTGTCCCAAAATCCTGCTCACTTACTAGTTGATTGCAGCACTACCTGAAGGCCAATCTGCTGATTGCCACAGCTGGAGACAGAATACAGGGCTAGATGGATGACTGCTGTGAGCAGCAGGGAAATTTGTATGCTTTTAAAGACTAGCTACCACTTAAGGAGTCCTCCTCCCTCCACTTGTGCTGGGCATCACGTCCTCATCTCCTATTTGGGTGCTGGCCCCCCTCTGACATAGTTGTGGGCTGATTTGGGGTTTAATCTGGCAGAAACCAACCCTGCAAAATAAAATATAATTTTTTGCTGGTGTGTCTCCTAAAACTGGCTCCCTATAGGGTTGGGGTGCTAGTGCTTCACTCAGTGTGGAAGCTGAGAAGAGCCAAGGGCTTTTGTTCATCCATGTGCCCCCACAGATCAGTAACACTCAGGCCATGAAAAGGTCCTCTGGCAGATCCCTCTTATTTCACATCACTTCTAGTTTGCAAAGGTGGGCAGTTTTCTAAGCTAAAGAAGCTACCTCGAATGGCAAGCTGTGGCAGCATATGCCTTTGCAGCCCAGAGGGAAAAGGTGCATTTTACAACACTGTGGATCCCTTAAAGAAAGGGTTATGGTCTAAGCACCAGAGGACTGGAGATGCCCCTGAGGTCCCATCACCATGTGTCAGCTCAGCAGGTGTGCTATGGACACAGGGCTGGGCACCTTACCTAAATGGTAACAGGGCTGGAAGAGCTGGCTTGTGCGACTTGGGCACATGGACCATGCCAGACCTCACCCAGACAGGGAACTTTTCAAGATGCCTCCTAGCTATACCGTTTCATGATTTGCCAGGTGTCAGCAGCATGAAAGGTGGGCACTGTGATGCTCAGTCCCCTTTTCAATCCATGCCTTTGGAGAGTATTACTGAAAACAAGAACAAGAAAAGCAATAGCTTTTTTTTAAAATCTGGTTTTCTGGAATTCTTGTTTTGTCAGTTCAGGTGGTCCCAGTGCCCCACAGCTCACACCAGAAAGCTTCAGCCTACAAGCTGCCAGCTAGTTTTGTTTCTGAGAAAAAAGTCGCAAGCTGAACACCTCCAGTGTCACAGCAATCACATACAGAAAAAAACCTCAAGCACATCCCAGGGGGAGAGTCAAGTTGTCCTATTCATCATGTTACTCAGTTATCTCTTCCTGGGTGTTTCCACCAGTTTTCACAGAATTAAAAATAAAATGCCAGCTTGAGCAGTAACATGACTTACAGCTTCTTCCTCCATCCCCTCGTTCAAGGCATCACTCCCACCCACACACTGCACTCACTGCACTTGAGCTGGGTCGCTCAGATGATCCAGATTAAAAATATCCCCTCCCCACCACCAAGAAGAGCTAATTTTAACTCAGCACACTGCAGTGATCTAGTTGGGGTGGTTTTTTGTGACAGCACCTCATAAAACTATGACCTGAATTCTGGTCACAATAACTGCTAATTGAACTTCATCCATCCTTTACTCATAAAGGAATCCACACAGCAGAGAGACACAGAGCTGCGTGATGAGAACCCATTCATTTTATTTGGATGTTAACTCTGAAGCGTAATGCTGCTCTCAGAGTTAATAGTAACCTTTCCATTGACTATTTTAGCAGAAAACTCCTGAACTGAAAACAGAATTTGAAAAGTTGTATTTTAAATCTCAGTCTGACACAAAAGATGGGGAAGACACAATACCCAACACGCAACAATAATGACCAGCTCCACCATTTGGAACTGTGTGTTGCATGTTCCGCTCACAAAGAGAACGAAAGCTCTCCTGTTTCTTTATGGACATGACTGGTCCTCACATGCAAGAACAGGTCGTGTGCCAGCAACAAGGTTGCTCACACTTCAAGGATCAAGTGCTCCCACTCATTCTGGTAGATCCTAACTGGAAAATTCCCTCAGCAAGATGAATGTACAGAGTTTCTTTCTTGCTTTGCCTATTGTACCACAAAATGTTATTAAATCAATGCCTACAGACCACAGCATCCCAAAACACAAAAGACTCATCTTTCTATTACACCGAAGGCTGAATGTAATGCAAATGAGGCATTTGTTTTGAAGAAAGGAAACGAACAGTGTAGACCATGTCATTTTTATTAGAAGCAGCCTTTTTTTGTGGGTTGGTAATGCAGTGTTACCTCCTGAAATTCAGGGTCACATTTGAATTACACCGACTGGAGACAGTTTTGGTTTAAGTTTGTGCTTTGAGACCATGGGTGTTAAACTAATTTTTGCTGGGGGCCACATCAGCCTCGTGGTTGCCTTCGAAGTCCTTCAAAGTCCTAAAATTACATTTGGCTCTTTGAAGGCAACCGCGTGGTAGATGTGGCCCCCAGTGAAAATGAGTTTGACACCCTTGATCTAGACCTTTGCTAAAGTGCCAGATCATTGCACAAAACTACACTCTTGACTAGTACTGTTCTGTACAGCTAGAAAGGCTGTTCAGAAAAGCCTTAACAACAGAAACAGCAGCTTGACATAGGGTCAGGAAGAGATGTACCAGCCACCACAAGGGATGTCATAGCAGCAGTTCTTCACATCTACCTAGGTCAACCCATTCCTCTTCACCTGTCATTTTTTGTACCATTAAATACACTTACAACTCCTTAAAATATAGGTTAAAATAATCACAATTTACAAGCAGGGTACACAACATCATGATAGGTTCAGCTGGTTCCTCAGCAAGGAGATCGAACTTCTATAAAACAACACATTTACCTTGTGTGTGCAGAACAGTGGCTGCCATTAACCCACACAGGCCTTCCACATATTCAGTTTATGTTTGCTATTATCTGTTTCTATGTCTCTACTATACATATGCCAACAGAGATTCTTGATAGAACACAGCTTCATATGCAGTCACTGGTGAATTAACATATACTATACTAACATCTTAATTAATGTAACATATCGCATGATGTAGCATGTTCTATTATAGCTATAAAGCATGTAGACCTGCAGAGCTGTAGTAAGGCATTTTAATGGTGTAAGCTTTGTAACACCACAGCTGCATGGACACACTGGAACGTCACTGATCCACTTGGTGCCTCTCTCCCCCAGGGAGGGGCTGGGATCCTTGCTGAGCCCTGGAGAATCCCATCGGCACTGCCGTCTGGCAGGGAGAGACATATAATGCTGACACCAGGTGTGCACCTGATACCTCTGCAATTTTTGCATTATAATCCCTGCTCTTGGGACCCTGTGTCTCAGACAAATGAATGATCTTTCTGCCTCATCTTCCTGCATGTAAAATTGGGATAGTGAACATGGCTATGAGTTATTTTGAGTACAGACTTGCATATCAACATTTACTTCTCACTAAGATTAATTGCTTTTATGCAATGCAAAATGCCATAAAAATTATAATTATAGAATATTTTATGTTGGTAGGGACCTCTAGAGGTCACCTTCCCTTTCTAAGGGAAACAGGACTATTTCAAAGTCACATCAGGGTTGTTCAATTCCTGTCAGTTTCAAATATTCCCAAGGACAGAGACCCCCCCATCTCTGGGTACTTCTTCCCATGTTTGATGACCTCCACAGTGAACTATTTTTCCTTCTGCCTACTACTCCTTGGTGCAGCCCGTGCCCTTGGCCTCTTGCCTTGCCACCTTGTACCACTTTCTTCTCCATAGCCTCCCATCATTAGTTGAAGATGACAGTTCATTCCCTCTGAGTCTTCCCTAGGTGAACAAACCAGCTCCCTCAGCTCATCTTTTGTTGAGATGACATGGGACACCCTTATTTCATGGCAAGAGAGCCCATGTACATGCCTATCTGCAGCACTGAGTTCCCTGCCCACCTGCACTGTTGCAATCCAAGCAAAGCAGCCACCACTCCCCATTCAGCCCCCATTCAGCCCCCATTCAGCCCTCAGTCTTCCTGGTACGTTGCCATGAAATCCACCGCAGCTTAAGCCCTCACCAATTTTGCCAGCGTACCAGCTGGTGTGATCATTTCCTAACCAGTCTGGTGAAAAAGCATCAGGCAGCTGTAGATTCACTTAGGAAAATGCTCAAGCAAACCAGATCATTTTGACCTGCCTTTGCTCAGGGGATGTAGGCAGGTGTGCCAGCTGAGTGGAGGGGCAACCATTGGCAAAAATGTGGGTTCATCCAGATCCACTGGGAATGAAAAATCCTCACCCCCTGCAGTGCCAATGGGATGTGTGACGCAGCATCAGTTGTTTGGGCCCTACCTCCCATAAGCTCAGGTTCCTATGCTTGATAAAGTTCTCCTGAGGTTTTGGCAAATCTTTCCAAGCCCTAAGCAGAGTAGTAATTGTTAACAATAACATTTACACAGGTGTATGAATTTTCTGCATGTTCTGTTCTTACTTGCCAGGCAAAATGTTACAAGGATTAATAAGAAGAAAAGTGCAGCACCATGAGAACCTGGCTAAAGCACACCCATGCGTTTTACATTTAACCAGAGAAAACAAAACAAGCAAAAGTCTTTTCTAATCCTTAAAGGTTAAGAAGCTTAAGTCAGTCTTGTAAAGACATTTTGTCTTGTCATACCAGCCAACCACAGAGAAGCCACTTTAGGAAATTTACACTGCAGGGCATCTCCCTGGTACATGCCAACCAGCAAAGTCTGAAAAACACATGCACGATGACTATTTTGAAATCTGTTGGATATGTGTTTTTGGTTTAAACACTTCCACTGTAACAACTTAGCTAAGAGTCACAGTCACAGCTGATGATTAAATACTTAACTGCTAACACTTGTGAGGTGTCTACTATTTGGTCCCAAAAGTCAGGGGCAAGGTTAAGACAACACAATGAAGTTCGCACCATTTATGCCCTCACACTATTGACTCCAGGACTCAAAAGCCTGTCTGAAGTATCTTCCACCGTGTCAGTGCAGTGTGCACCTATGGCAGTCAGAGGGAGCGACAGTACTTTGCAGGGAAGTCAGGCTTAGTTTGGAGTCCTCACTACCACACTTCGGGGTTTTCAAAAATGCAATACAGACATTTCTGGGTCTTGTTCATGCCTGTGCAGTTTCAAATTGATGCGGTTAAACCAGTGCAAGCTCCTGCATGCAGGTTTATCATGCCCTGACCTCTGTCAAAACAATCAGAAGAAAATGAGAGTTCAGTTACATAGTATTTTTTCTGCAGATTATAAACACCCATTTAAAAATTTGGCCTAATGTCTCTGGCTTAGCTCACAAAACTACATTTCTACTAATCAGCAGCTGAGCTCAGGGAGGAGAAAGGATTCATTAATAGTCTGGCCTGGGAAGTCCAGCTGCTTTAGGTGCGTGTGTTTGCACAGGGGTGGCAGCCGTGCTCTCAGTGCAGGGGCAGAGTGGGGCTGGGCTCTCCAGCGCTCCTCTCCTGCCAGCACATTTTCATCAGAGAAGGTCAGGCTTGCACCATGCCAAAATACACACAAAGAACAAATCTCCAGTGAGGCCACGACATTACCATCCCTGTGGAGGAGAATGCTGGCATGTAGATGTTGTCCTTGGCAAAAGCCAAGCGCAACCCACTGACTCCCCTCTCCAGGAGTTCTTGCATTGGGTCATGCCCAAAGCTACAGGTATTAACTCCTACCAGCTCTAGTGATTGTACTGACAAGAAAGACCAAAGGAAGTCCTTTGTACTTGACAACAATTTATCCCAAGTAAACTAAGCTAATAATCAAACACCTTGGTTGAAGTTCACCTCATCTTCACTAAAATGCGAATTCCATCTTTGCCCTAGTCTGTTGTGTCAGGACACTCCTCCCTCCAACTCTGCTCTGCTGCACAGTCTTGAGAGGGGAAGTAAAACATCAATTCTCTCATTACCTCCTTCATGCCTTCAGCAAAATGCCCTCACATAGGAGTGAGATTTCTGAATCTTTTCTTTCTATGAAAAGGATTTAGAGGGTATTTCCTCATTAATAAGAATTCTTTTTTAATGAGACATACACCAAATACGTGACTAGACTCAGTACTCAGTGCTCATTCTTCACAGTACCTGTACTCTGAATTTCTGGTGCCCAGCAATTAACAAACCAAAGCACTAGTAGAAATTCTCTCCTGGCATAAACAGGTACACCACCATTTCCATGGTCTTCAGGAGACAAAGGGCAGCTGCACTGCCAAAATCCTGGCTTGGCTTCCCACATCTGCTGCAAGCTACTCCTTTCTCATTTGTTTTGGCCACAGATGGGCAGCTCCTGAAAGCCATTAGGATCTTCCCAGTGAGCAGAAAGATGGCTGAGCGATCCTGCTGCACCTCCACGGGCACGGTGCCTCGCACTATTCACATCATGGCAGTAATAGCAAGCCCCCAGATCTTCCTCCAGCACAGAAGTAATGAAACAAGAAGCCGCATGACACATCTGTGTGATACAAGGATCATGAGCAAGCTCACGGTGCTTTATGTTCCCCTGGGCAACAGCTATTATGCCACCGACAGCAGTTCCCCTGCAGCAACAGGGGCAGTTAAGTGTCATTCCTTTTTCCCTTCCTTTTCCCTGCAAACCTTTAAGATAAATAGTCCTCAGAAGCAGATTACAGATGAGGGAGGCAGAACACAGAAGCAAAATAATTCAGCTCAGTCATACCTATGCTGGCCCTTTCCAGGGCTGGATTCAGTCTCCCTGCGGTGGATCTGCACCTGCAAGCACTGAGGTGCAGAGCCAGCTCGGTGGGTTTGGCAGGAGCCAGGTCTGTGCTCCCCTGGCAGTGGGCATCCCTTCAGCACCAGCATGGGTGGGAGGGAAGAGGTGAAGCAGCAGAACAGGGACTCTTCCAGCCAGACCCATGGGAAGTTAGATTCAAGCAAGGTACAAGCACTGCCAATTTCTAAGTGAGGACTGCTTACAAAAACATGAGGAAAAACTGCCATAAACCTTCTGACACGAAACACCCCTTAATCTGCACTGGACCTGTACACCAACCAACCTGGCTGCCGCACCCTCTCTGGCAGTGAATTACAGCTTATGGGGTATTTTGCTCCTGACCATTCAGTTCCCAAGCTCTCCCTGGCCATATGCCAAACTCTGTAGCCCGCTCCCTTTCCAACATCAGTCCAGCCAGCCAGCCTAGCGCTGACTGCACAGAATGGAAAGGCTGCCCGATAGAGAGGAGACTCCCACACAGTTCAATATATGCTTTGGCAGAAAATTGAGATTAAAAAGCAGGCTAAACTCAATTACTATTTGTGTAACTAGAGTATCCTGGTTACAGACCTTGTAACCATAGCAATTATTTAAACAAAGTTTTAAAGAAAATACTCCTTCATTATTAAAATGTTTTTCTTTGATTCTGATTCAGTTTCTTGACCTTCCTCTTGCCTCAGGTCTCAGAGATGCTGTCTGCCTCCAGGTCTTACAGAAGACAAAGGAAGATCTCAGCCCAGAGATGCTGAGTATCCTCAACCAGTATTCGTGTCTCGTGCCAACAGAATGCTTCTTCCTAAATATACAAATACGAAAGGATCAGTTTGCCATGTGGGGACTGAGAGGTTTGTGAACATTATACAAGTAATGGGCAAGCAGGGATGTTTATTAGAACAAGTCCCCAGCAATTAAACTGAACCTACTATTAATGACATTCCAAACAAGCTATTAGGTTGGAGCCAAACTCACTTAAAAGCTTGGCATTGAAAAAACAAAACAAAACAAAAAAAGACAAAAAAAAAAATGGAAGTATTTGTCAATTTATATTATTATTTAAGTCTCGATTTTATGGCTGGATTACCTTCTGTCTCCAAAGACTCCACTCCACAGTTACAACTCTGACATTAGTAAGAGTCATGCAGGCATCACACAAAGGCAGCATTGATTTGTTATTCTGTAAGTCTATCTGGATAACCTGGGAGAATTTTATTTTGAAAAGATCCTGTAGGAGCTTTTTATTTTTTTCAACTGCTTGTTAAATGAGTATGTAGGCAGGAAAATGGGACACAGAAGCAGTAAGATGGATGTGATCTCCACACGTGTTTTTCTCACAAGAAAACAAGTGCAATACGTGTTTAACAAAAGGGAGTAGCTTCAGGGTTATATTAGATAATGGAGCGAGATGTAAACTCTTGAATATACAGCACTCCAGGCTGGTACATTAGAAAAAATGAAATATTTTCCTTCATGGGAAGAAGGAGCAGATTTCTTCTTGGAACGTGGCTTGAGAGCTGCTCCTGGATGCCACCACGGCTGGTTCAGCCCTGCAGTTTCACTCACGTGAGCATCTCATCAAGTACTCTGAGTTAAGAATCTACACCAGCTGCTGTGGTTTCCCTGCACATCCCATTGATGTTGGTTGGACATCACTGAATGAAAAACAAATGTGCAGGAAACACAGTGACTAATACAGCATTTGAGGCCAAAAAATACTAACATACCAAGTCAAGCACAGCAGCTGCAGTCTTAACAGGAAAGCAGGTTTTGTTTTATGTGGCCAGGTTAAACCATCATCAGAATGAACAGAAGTTATTGCACAGAGTACTGTCAGAATAGAAATGAAATATGAATATAGCTGTGTGAAACCTGGACACGTAATTTTAAGTGCACACACCCACACACATACGCAGCCTGAAGAGTTCACTCCCCTCCACTGACAAAATCAGGGTTGCCTCCAGCAGGAACATGAGCCAAAGCTTGCTCCTAACCCAATTTGCCCATGCCACCCCTATTTTAACTATATACTATATCATGTAGCAGCTTGAAAAGGTTTTTTTTCAGCGACTTTTTCTTCCCTCCATATTCTCACTACTCAGTTTCTTTTAGCAACACAGTAATAGTACAGCAGCTCAAACTGGAAATTCTGCAGTTTAGTGCTTAGTACCATATGCCTTCCCCCAAAGTAGCAAAGACTGCAGTAATTAAACTAGGGAAACCGTCTCCCTGAAATATTATTAATAGTTCTCATTTAGATTTCCCCCGTAGGCCTAAGGCATAAACCATGAACTATGAAGTGCTTCAGCAAGATATCAATATGGAATCACTGTGTTCACTTCCAATTATTTGATGGTAGCTTTTTTAGATTTCCACCTCGTAATCAGATCATTATTTTAAGAGACAGCTATCTAGAAGAGTGCATTTCACAATTAACACAACACAGTTTTTCCGCTTCAAGGTTACTCAAGCCAGCCACTGTATCTGCTTCCAAAATCAAACCTGAACAGCTACGGCTGACTCTTCAGAGAGCATTTCCAATCTCTGAATCACACCTTATCTCTCTCGAGCCATGGCTCTCCTTCTGCTGTGGGAATATTAATATGCAAAGGCTGAAAAGCCATGCTGTAGGCATACAGAGCAAGGTTTGCTAACATGCATGATTAGATGATTATTCAGACTGCTGAGAACACTATGCAGGAAGCAAGGACTTCAGGATCTCTCCCTTGCAATGAGGTTTCAGAGATGAAGTGTTCAGCTGTAACATGGGAAAGCCTTTTGCCTAGTGCTACTGTATTCCCTTCTCCCCTGCAGAAGCCCTTCTGATATTTCTCAGACACCAGAGGGCATATTTCCATTAATAGGCTCAACCAGAAATGAAGGATTCAGCACTGTGTCCTCTATTCATCCCCACTGGCAAGAGCCAGTGCAGCACAAAGTTGCTCCCAAAACGGCTCCTACAGGACACACCATCCTATGGGAGGAGCATTTCCAGTGTCAACAAAGCAAATGGGACTTCTCTTTTGCATCCCCCCTCCCCATCACCCTTCGAGTATAGCAGTCTTCAAAACGACTACATCAAAGTTTCATTTTAATTGACACTGAAAACCTGTTTCCACTGTGCCCTTTAATACTATAGAGTAATATAAAGAGCAAGTGTAAGAAACTAGTCAAAAGAACAAGTGGAAAAGAAGAACCCACACCATTAGCTGTCTGGTATTTATTACTTTTTAATACAGAGAAGTCACAACAAAATATTGTCTAACAACACACGCAAATGATATCATAACCAATTACGTTAGTTTCATCAACATTCATTTGCTATGTACATATTCTTCCATCTGCAAAAGTGCAATCCAAGAATGTCTCAACAAGAAACCTTTATGGACAAGTATATTTTTGTGAGGTTTTCTCACCAGTGGCCTTACGATAACACGTTTGTCCTTGGTTACCTGGTACAGGAAAATGAAGACTACATGGGTTAAGAAAAAAAAAAAATTGGTTAGATGCCTCCCTTGTATGAATATTCCCTGTTTTCCCAACTAAATTCATTATGAATACACTGCTCACTACTGGAGATGTTAATGCAAATAGACTATAGGATAGTCTATGGGCTGGCTACAGAACACTGTAGTTTTAATGACTCCGCAGCATTAGACAGAACAAGAATTTCAGGCTGTTCACCACAGTAGATGTCAAATTACAGATCAGCACATAAAAGATATCCATTGTGTTAGTTATGGTTATCAAAATTTAATTTTAAACATCCTACTGATGGACGACTTCATTTTTACACATCCAAAAGATGAAGTCTATCTAAATGCAAGCCTCTCCTATGGAAAATAAGAGTTAAGTACTGGAAAGAAAAGCATTTGCACATGCAACTCCTATTACTATCACAAGGAGTATCGTGCACTTGAGTAGAATGAACCTTCAAATCCAGGGGGCTGTATTCTCATTTATAAAACATTTCAGGCACAATTTAATCTGACCATAGGCCAGATTAAAAAGAACAGAGCATCAGAAAAATTAAAGGTAATGAAGAATAAACTTTAGACAAACAAGCAAAGCAAGCAGCTCCATAACTAGGGAAATAATTTCCCTTTTGACATGTTTAAAAGCTCATAACTACTTCCAGTGCTTGTCAGGACAGAAAGCAAAACAACAGTGGTGTAGTTTAACCCCTGAAGTAGCCATTAGGTCTCAAAGAAGATACCTCTGCCTTTTCTTCTTATGCAAAGCGCAGCTGAAACTCTCATGGCCAAAGGGTGGGCCCGACTGCTTGACTGGAACCTGATACATGTTACAGAAAATACCAAATTTTGCAGTAACCCAAGAGCAGTTTTCAGTACCAGCAAGAAACGGGAAAAGCATTCTCTACAAATCAGGGACAATTTACTTTAGAGTGGAAGTTCAGAGGAAACTTTCTGTGGCTCAGCTGGTTTCCATCGAGGATCATTTTTGCAGTGCCACAACTGCTGCAAGCCTCCAGTTGAGAGATTGTTTTGCAAGAAAATATGCATTTCCTCAAGCAGTAGATAAGACTCAGCATCAGAATTAAAAGGAAAAGCTGATGGAGAACAAAATTGTTTCCTTCGGTAGATTTGTACCCAGCTCTTTGACACTGTTAAGGCTTTAAATGTGCTTTCCCCTTCCCATTTTCTCAGTCTGCTGCATTCTCAGTTTTGATTCGAATATACTGTTCAACCTTTCATCCACTTGTGTTTTTAAAGCTAGTCAAATCCCCTTTCTCCATTTCTACTCATTCCCGATTGTCACACTTACATGTCTGGAGAGGCATCTAAGTACTTAAAGAACAGAATTATAAATTAAGCTACTCCAAGGAAAGCAAATGAACAAGTATTTAGAGGAACTCCAGATAGCACTTCTCCCCTACCATGTGTGTTGGCCAGTCACAATCCCCCTCACCAAGTGCATGAAAAAGTGGGTCCACAATACCACGTAGCCTATGTGGGAATTAACACCCTAGACACATGGCATGAGTGACTAGCACTCAGGACCAAACACTACAGTTACAGGTGTATCCTTTAATTTTCCTCATTACAGGAGCTTTGTCTTTGCTGTGTGATTTCAGGCCGCTGGAACAGTCTAGCCATTGTCTCTCTGATGTGATTCTGCCAGGCAATGCAACTCCAGACCTTGTTAGCCACCCTAACTCCATCAGGTTGCTCAACACACCATAGAAGTTAAAGGGCTCATCATCCCTGAGGAGTTCATTCAAATTGTAATTTGATTATTCTCCATAAGCGAAGTCTACGCTGTACAGGTAAACAGGTTTTATCTGCTAGACACCTTCTTCCAGTCCAGGTATGCCTGGGCCAGCTCCTGCTCCTGTGGGCAATAGTCACAGTGCCAGTCTCACTTCAATTAGGCTCGGTATAACTTGGTTTGCGGTAACCACACTAGGACAGCGTTAGAAGTCTCCCAAGCTGCTTCCCATAATTACCTCTAAAAAGGAAAGAGGCTTTCCTAAAACCGCCACAAACAGGGAACAACTACACAAAACCCCAAGGATGTCCTCCAGACCCAAAACCAAGCCCAAGAGCAAGGACAGCAGCAGGGGAGAGCCAGTGATGAAGACTACCACAGCCTTCAGATCAGCAGCAGATCACCAGTCTAATTGTACAAGATAGACAGTCCAGATGTGAAAACTATTAACGTGAGCTGGCTGGCTTCTAAGGACATTACCACTCAAGTTCGCAGTAAGTCTCTTTTCCAACATAAGCCCTCTGTGCAGCTCAAGTATTTATCCAAGTGTGGCTAATGCTAAAAGGAGCTAATTCCTGCAGTGAAGACAGCCAGGAAATAAAACTGTGAACTTGGCATTTTTATGCACAAAGAAACATGGATATTCAGTTTGAGTTTTATGGGCACATTAATTTCTTAACTTAGCAGAAAGCATAATTCTCAGTACAGCATATGAAACGCCTCTTGGCTTCTGACTTTTTTGTTTTATTTCCCAGGGTGGCAGAGTATCAGGGTCACTTTCAAGATCATTATTTCAACAGATACACTCTTTAAAAAAAATCTAACTTGGGAAAACAAAAAAAAAACTTCAGAAGAACCAAAAAATCATCCCACCTCATAAACAGAAACAAACCCCACACCTCTCGAGTTAACTAACGCTCCGTAAATACACTACGGAGAAAAGCAAAAAAACCCCTCTCCTAAATCTCAATTGGCTTGAGAAACCAAGCAAAAGATTAATGATCTATTTAAAAATTTTTATTTAAGGAAGGGAGAAATGGGAACCAAGAAATAACAACTGCAGAGTCTACAGGACCAAGCCCTCTGATACAAATCCATGACCTAAGCCATCATCTATTATGTACAGCACAGAGGCATGTAGAAAGTAAGTATGCTAAGTTTGCTATCTTAAAAAGTCTACAAGTTTTTAGATCCTGGACTTAAAGCAATTTTGAAAGACAAAGGTGCAGCAATTAATTATTTTAAAAAGCAATGTCATGTTTCATACTCAGTACTTCTCAGCTCTGACAGGTCTGACGGCCCAGATCCCACTTCACGGTCCTTCCACACCAGTCCCACCAGTTTGCAGCAGACAGCAAAGGCTCAGTCCCAGCAGATGCATACAAACACATCCCCATTCAGCTCAGCCTGTTCCTTCCCTAAAACGTCTATGGAAAAACACCTTTAAATAAAGCATATTAGGATCTCCACCTTGTTTTGCTATGAACAGATGACCCGACAGGGCACATGACAACCCTGGTGGAAGCAGCACTATTGCCACACAGTCTGTCTGTGAGGGCAACACACATCAAACACACACGGCAGGAAGACACGATGCCAAAAAAAATAATAATTTCATTTCAAGATTGCATTTTCTGGCATACATTTACATTCACTTGTCACGATACCCTAGTTTACCCCATCTTGGGAAATCTGGAGGAAAGCCCGCTGAGGTGACTGGTAGCATGGGGCCAATTCCTGCGCCTGAGGGAACTGATGCGAAAGTCTGAATGAATTCAACAGTAACAGGATGATTTCTTTCCAAGGATTTCCCATTTCCACAAAGCTGGAGGGACAACAACCCTATACAATCACCAGCTTCCAACCAGACATATTTCTCTGTCCTGTATGTCTTCCCACACCCTTCCGATAAACTGCATTACAATTATACAAAAAAATAAAATAAAATCATTTTTAGCTGAACTTTACCCCACACTTGGGATATATTTAAAGGCCATTAAATTGGCTTGCCTCCAACCTTCACAGAGATCATGTCAGGAGGATTCTCATTTTAACAAGATGTATATACAGATATTAATATGTACACAGACAAAGAAGCTGCTCTTTCAGTTAGAAAAGAAATTAAATTTCATCACAGAATGAATCCTATAAAAAGATATGTAATAAAGTTGAAATACCCATAAAATAGCTATTACTAAAGCAAAGCTTTCGTCAATACGCCTCCAAAACTTTAAATGAAGAAAATGGCTTCACGAAGTGGTAGTCTAGATTTCCACAGTGAGGACACTGCTGGACGTTGCTGTATTCAGAGAAATACTGCATGCCAATCCGCACGTCTATTACTGGCTTCCCACAGTGCTTACAGTTCAGTCGAGCCTGCAAAAAACAAAGAAACAAACAAAAAGAACCCTTTTGAAATGACCAAATTCACCTCTGTTCGTTGCCTCTGGAAAAGAAAGCATCGCACGCAGTCCCCTGCCCTCCCCGGCAGGAGAGGAGCAAGTCAGGAAACCGGCAGCAATGGGATCCGCTGGTGAAGACACTCCTCACCCAGACTGGCAAATCACAGGCACACACCATGTTTTTCACATGAAACACCACCACCAAATTCTGGACAGTAAGTGTCCCAGTGTCCATACTCTCCCCAACGCCACTGAGCTGGGGGGGGCAGGATGAGCGAGTGGCTGGGTGGTGCTTGGTTGCTGGTTGGGGTTAAACCTCTGACTGACAGGAGGTAGAGAATTTCAAAGTTTATATACACACATGATTGTTTTGCATCAGTTAATCTCTGAACCAATTCCAAAATTCCCAGCACAAGAAGTGCTATCTCAATAAATCATTAATGAAGCCCTAAAGCAAAGAGAGAAATGTTACATTTCTGCCATGCAGTTCAAGCATTTAGGCTGACATTTGAATGTGATCCATCTATGAAATACATCAGCATTTTAATCTTTTACCTTAACAAATGTATAACTTGATCTACTTTATCAGCATGGCACAGTATTGTAACACTTTAAGTATCGTTTTAAACATTTATAATACATAGCAGGTTATACAAACTAAACATCACTTCAAGCACACAAACTATTCTACAAAATCCAACTGAGAAAGGATCAACATTAACTGGGTGGATATGAGAAATAATTAAAGGTCAAGGGTGAGGAGAGACAGAGCTATTAATGTTCAGCAGTAACAAAAAAAAGGAAGTCTTCAGAAGAACTCTAGCTCAGAAACCCAGCCCATTTGATGTAAAGAAAGCAACAGGCAGTGTGAAAGCTCAGCAAGCCGTTTGAAACACTCAAGAGTAGCAGAGGGATTTGAGACTGTAAATGAGTTTCAAAGTAAAGGTGGCAAATGAGCAGTGAGGGCCTGAGCTGTATTGCAGCTTAACCTCACAGCCCAACACACTAATGAAAGCTTTAGCTCTTCACCGAAAAGAACAAAAGCTGATTTTCTACTGCAAACTTCATTTACAGAATTTACTGGCATGAGGAGAGGAAGAAATTAAAGTACTATTACTGTTGAGACAAGACTCGAAAAGAAACTATCAGCTCCACAGCCATCAACTCTGCTTAAAAAGCAGAAATTCTAGGAAATACAACCTAGTAGGGCATGGATTCATATGATTTTCTTAACTGAAGTGTTTTCCCTCTTGCTACTGTCCAGTACATGAGCTATCTGCTAGTAACCTGACAGTGGCTGCAGTTCATCATCCTACATACACTTTTGTCATGTATAATTAAATATTTTTAAATAAGGTGCGAAATTATTCAAAATAGAGACTAGCAATGCAATTCAGAGTTAAATTACATACCATATTTAAATGTCATTGCTCTGTATGCACAGAATCATCTCTAACAACCACAGTGAAACAATAATGTGTTTGATCTGGCAATCACAGGCACTGCAGCTAATGATTTCATAGTCAGTTCTATTACTTACCATGTACTGTCACACTGTCCATTAATCATATAATTAAGGCTCTTGTATAATGAGACCTTAATTCTTGTCTTATTACATTCAACAGAAGCAATTCAGATTTAAATTTGCTGGCCTTTACAGAGCTATCAAACCAGAGCTATCAAACCAGAAGTGTTTCATCTTTAAAAAGTCCCTACATTTGAAAAAAGGTACAATCTCAAGAGGAACTAAATTTAGAGGTAATATCTGGTTTTATAGTTATCAATGTCACTTTATCCAGCAGCAGCAGCACCACTTGTCTTTTGAGCAACACATTTTGGCAAATATGTTAAATTTAAAATTAAATACCATTTTGTATATTGACAAAACTACATTTTAGATTGTTCTTAAGAACGCACAATACCATGAAGTGATTGTACTTTGAATGAATGGATCTCTGCAAGGCCTCTGTTCTCACTCAGTAACATCACCTGCATGTCTGAAGGCAACAGCCCCCTCCCGAGCATCCCACTGAGCCATTCCCAAACAAGTGCTTTTTCCACGGCTGTCTACCCCTACCTACACATAAAAAGTGCTCTGCCCATCACAGGGACAATTCTTTTGGCTGCTGATGACCCTGCTGCCCCAGACAAGTGACTACTCTGGAGTAACCCCAGGCCTTGGATCTTTCTCACCCAAGGTATAGATGAGGTGAGCATTTAAGGAAAACTAAGATGTTTCAGGGTGTGGTGGGGTACCAACATCACGGTGGAGATTAAGGAGAACAGGGTAATGCCCGAGCACAAAGGCTTTTTAGACCTTTCCATTCCCTTGGCTTTTTTCCCACAGTTACGATAAAACACAATTCGAGTAACTAAAAGAACACTGAATACATTAAACATCTGCTCAAAATGTGCAATTGTTATTAGAACACTACTGGAATTGTACCTGATGCCAAAGGTGCCTGCTAGGGATCACCCCAAGCATGAGATTTAATTGCAGATGCATTTAAAGGGGCTTTATTTAAAAACATAAGTAATAACCATTGACCATTGCATTGTTTTTTGTCTAGCTATCAGCCCTTGTGCCTCATAAGTTAAGACAAAGGGACATAGACTCACTCAGCTTTCTTGTATTGTAATTATAGACTAGAAAAGGATGAAAGATGGGAAGAGAGAAGAGAAACACAAACCTTGGCTTTACTTACAATCAGTTGGAATTCCACCTAATGAGTCTTATTTATTTACGGTACTAACCTGACAACAGGGAGATGCTGCCAGAATATCGTAGGTATACATAGTTCCCAGCTGGTGCCAGCTTCCATCCCATCGGGACTTGCACTTAATGCAGATAATTTTGTGAACCCCTTCTAAGCAGTCTACACAAACAGCATAGAGGTGCATAAGCCTTCCTGTGGACAGGAAAGATACTTCTTCAGGAGACCAGAACAGAAGATCAAAACAGACATTTCCCACAACGTATTATCTGCCCTTTAGTGACACAAATCACACTTTTTTAAAGGCTGAATGATAAAGTAAAAAAAGTTTCTCTACAGGAATTACATAGAGCTTAACTGAAGTTATTTTCCATAGATGCAAAACTCAGGAATTAGTCATCACCCTGCCCACCTTCCCTTGCTCCGTTTGCTGGTAGACCTTAGCAAAATACTTTATAAAAGTTGCTTAAGCTCAATGAACAGATGCCAGGTTAAGCTATATGATCAGCTGCAGCATTTCCAAAACCAGGACTGTGCCCCAGCTTCATCCACACCTCAAAGAAGTGGAGAAGTGCTGAAGCTTATCAGGAAGCTGGGTACAGATCCTCTTAACCTGCCAAAGTCTTCCAGCAAAGAGGGAACTAAGGACCTGATGGAAAAAAGCAAAAGCCAGAAGAGCAATTTTCTTTCATGTACTTTTGCCTGACCATTCATTACAGCACGTATATTTAAAAACATTGCGCATTACACAGCGACTTTAACATGCCATTCAGAACTATGCATCTATTGAGGTCTGTTTGTATGACAACTTTCAAAAAATGAGTTATAAGGACTTGCATAAAAATCAAGCGGTTCAGACTTGAAATATTTTCTTTACATAAAGGTGACTAAACTCACCAATGCAAAATCCAAGATGCAAATTTAACACAAAACAATAATCCCTATACAAATTATAAAGATCTGACATCAAGAGTAAGCCTCATTTGTAGTGATTGAATGAATTTGTAGTTTAAGAGTTGGCTATTAAAAATGGGCTGACAGAGAGTAGTGATTCTGTAATATACCTTATTTTGTACTGCTATACAAGACAAAGTCAAGAAGTGATGCAGTTACAGATCAGCTACAAAACAGAATTGCATATAATATGCATTTATTTTGGATTGCAATTTGTCCTCTTTAGTAAAATAATGAACACATCACAACCTGTAATTTAAAGAACACATAACATATTGTGCTCTTTTTAGATAAAAGAGAATAAAACATTAACCATTTATGATTCGTCCATACCAGATACTTTAAAAATAATGGTTTGGGTTTTAACTCGTCGTGGTTTTTAGGCCAACTATTTTAGAAAAATGAGAAGACAAACCAGATTCTTCTTAAAACAGATACACAAAATCAACTTGCTGGTATGAGCTGATAAAAATTGAGTTGCTGCACACTGGAGTGTTCAGCTATAAAAAATGTGATGGGCTGAGACTGTAAGTACAAATATAATAAACTCTCTTCCTAAAGTGAACACTCAAAATTGGAGACTTTCAAATAATTCCATGCACAAAAGCCTTATGTTCTGCAGGAAGATAAAATAATTTTCCTTGTCTGAAATTCTGCACTGCTCCTGCACATTAAAATACTGCATTCTCCCATCACTTCATTTTCAGGATCCTTGTTATATAGGAAATGAGGCACCTGGTATCTTAAACATGTCTGAAATAAAAGAAGTGATTTTCTTTACTGAAGAGAAAATAACACCCTGGAACAGCACCTTGTAAGCTTAATTTCATTTCAAAGCATACTTCTGATAATAAACCATTTTACCCAGGACAAGGAAGTAAAAAGTTTTAACAATTAATTATTCACGGTATCTTGTCTGAGCACATTGTTCAAATGTATTGTCCAAAGGGCAAAGAGCAATTAATTTAAAAAAAAAATAAAATTGCAGAGTTTCATTTTTAGCAGCAAATGTTAACAAGTGATGAGTTTCGCTCTTACTAAACCAGCCATTAGTACTGATAAAATCACAAGCATGTAGTGCACACCTCCCCACCAAAGCAAACAAGCATTGTTATCTCACATACGTATATTCTGTTTAACCTGGAGCCTTTTTAGATTGCATATTTGCCTATCATTTTTTCTCCTTAAAGTACACCAGGCAAGACAGAAACAACAATGTCAGCATGTTTAGTGACTCAGTGCACCGTGATTTAAGGAAAAAAAAATAAATACAAAGTTTGTTGAGCAAAGGAATGTTATATAACATATATTATGACCATGCATGGGATATAACAATTTTTTTTTTAAATAATATAAACTTAAAGGTTAAAATACCTCTCATTAATGCCTTCCCAACACACTTTTCAACATACAATTCTACGTTTTCAAAAACCAAACTACCAATACTTTCTCTGACTTATTTTAGCCATGCTGGCTGCCAGCAGGGCGCAGGACAGGCATGCTTTGCCTGGTTCCACCCTTATCGCTGATGTAGGGGCAAAGCTTTCAGGAAGAGCTGAAGCTCATCCTTAGCCCACAACCATGTGTTTCCCTAGGAGGAGAAAAGTAATAGATACCTAGGTCTCAACTCAGCTCGGAGCTGGGACATGACCAGGATGCAGTCCAAACAGGTGGGAGCCTGGAAATAAGTCTAAAACTCTCACTACTGCATTGCCGCTTCAACCCACCATATCAAAGCTTATTTTCACTGCATTCAACCTCTGCAGGCCAGACTAGTCCTTTCCATATTAAAAGAAAAAAAAAAAATAAAGATTGCTATAAACCAAAATGATATTCTCTAGTCTGAAAGCAGATGACAGGCACCTCATCTCACCGGTGGTACAAATGTAACTTTCACCCATATTGCAGCACAGCATGCTTAAATTTAAAACGTTCTTTGAAGGGTTGATGTATATCTTGGAGTAAAGCTCACAACAGATAAATCAGCACGCACACACTGCAGAGAAGATTGGCTGGAAAACCTTCCCGTGGTCTACCTAGAAGCTGGATGAGAAATCTCTTAGTTGTAAACCAAAACACAAGGCATGGATCTTTCTACATGGCATTTACTTTTTGTAATTCCTTCTAAGTATTTCAATCTGATCCACATGATTAATTTGGACGCGACTTCCAGCTTTACAGAACTGCTTAAAAATGCAGAATCAGGATGAAAATCTATAATGAGAGGGAGAGGGCAGAAAAGGCAGTTCCACCATTTAATGAAACCTAGCATGACTGACAGACAACCTGTACCTTGAAGGTGACAGGGAACATCATATTCAATCTCATCGTGTCTCGAAGGGCTAAGGAACAGGGTCCCGTCCACCAGCGGAAACTGTTCAAACACTGGCAGTGCCCTGTGGCACAGCGCACAGTTTACAACGTTCCTGTGGCTGGCACTAAGAGCAGCAAGGATAAACTTTCGAAGGTCCTCCCCTTGGCCCACCTGGGCATCGTCTTCCATCCGCACATGGAAAGTATTCAATTTATGCCTGGGGATGTGAGTAAGCAGCTCGGATAGATCGAGCCTTCTCAAAAACTGCACGGGGGCATCGAAGTGTCCCGATCTATGTGCTTGCAAGCCAGCTGCCCCGTAATCAAAATGTGCGTTCCTGAACATGCCCCCGCCAGCCATGTTCTTCTTATGGGGCTCCAAATGAATGGCGTTCTTCAAAAACTCTCCTAAATATCGCGAGGAACGAGGGCCGCTGAAATGCGTGGGGGCAAGAATAGAGTAGCCGGTGGGTGGGGACTGGCCGGGAGAGACACAAGGCGAACGAACACCGTAGCTGCCGCCCATGACGCCCTTCTCCTGGGAGTTCTGCCTGTCCATTGAGTGCCTTCGCTGGAGGTCATGACTCAAGCCCTTCTGCGGCTTGTTGGCCGGCCTGCCCTTTTTGGCCTCCTCTGCTGACTCTGCCATCGACCTTCCTGTGCTTTTCTCCAACACTGATTTTTTCTTCTTATCATCCTGCATTCGCTTCACCTGGTACCAGTCAGTGTCCTTCTTTAAATGACCCTGCCCACAACGACAGGAGCAAAACCGAAAAGCCAGGTCATATCCCTTCTTTGTCCACATGTTTTGGCGACACTGCTTTTCATTCCAGCTCCTGGCTCTTCCAATGCAATTGAACTGGACAAGAATGCTGCTTTCCCACTCATAGAAGCACTGAAGGTGCATCCAGTTGCTGTAGGGACAATGCTCGTTGTTGCATATGACCTTCTGGTAGTCATCCTTCTCCAGGTCCACTGGCCTTCCAAAGCTGCAGATCAATGGAGTAGCACAAGGGGCTTCTGTGGAAGATAAAACAGATAAATTAATAACTTAATGGCCTGTTGACTGCAATACTTCTTTAAACATTGTGCCAAATACACACACGAGCTCTTACTCATGCCCACGTGCACTAGCCCTGGGTCAGGGCAAAGAACAGTCTTTGTCAAAAAAAGTTAAGTATGTGAAAGGAGATACGGAAATTAAGGAATAAAGAAACAAACAACATTACAGTTTGTTTAATATTCAAAGCCAAAGCACCTCAGAAGCATTAGCCCTCCTCAAAGGTTTGTGGATACTGTTGCAAAGGCCTTAAGAAGTAAGGAGAAAGCTTTGTGGATGTTTCCGCAAGGTTGCTTTGAAGCCTGAGAGGCAACATGGGGAGAACGTACAGAGATTCTTGTTTGAAAAACAAGTAGGCACTACAGTCCAGCTTTGTGATCACAGGGAGAGGTAGGAATTGATCTTTTCTTTGGGACTGAGCAAGAGACAACAGCTAGGGAGAGAAAGAGGAAGCAGAGGAGTTTGAAAAACAAGACAAAGAGCTTATGTTCCTAGTGCAGCAGGGAAGGCCTTCATCACATTGCTCAGGCAAACATAGACTATACCACCATCACTGACCTACCGGATAGCTAAATTTCACAAACCAAATCCTTCTGCAACACAAACAGGTTAAAAAACTAAATGCTACATGGCCTTTTATCAGCCATTAGCAAAGCAGCAGCCTTTGCTGTGCTATATATATAAATAAATAAATATATCTACATCTATATATATCCTTGAGCAAATAACAGTTTATTTCAATTCTCTCCCTGCAACAATGTCAGCTTCTACACAAAAACGCTAAACAAAAAATGTTCTGCATTTATGAACTAATGACATTTTCCCCTTCCTCACCAAAGTACCACGAACTACATACAACTCCCATTTTTGGCTGCTCAGTTGCAGCTGGGAGGCACCAAAAGGACAGGAAATGTTCAGTTTCTATTGGATCTGAAGAGTTTCCAATTATGAAGTTTTTAGATGCTTACTCAAGTATCACAAATATTTCTCCTCTGCATTTCTGACTTCCTACTTCCTCCACCAAAAAATCCTGCTCCAGCAGGGCTGGCAGGCTGCCTTTTAACCTCTGTATTGCTGTATTCCAATACTAGCAGGCTTCTCCAGATCTTTCATGGTCAAGTGTTGTCTCACCCCGTGCAAAACAGAGCAAACTGCTCCCTGCAGTTCTGCAGTCTCAGCCAGAGCTCCAGGACTTGCAGAAGAGGTATATTGAGCCTTAGAGAAGAGAGGCTGCCTGATCCAGGTATTTTTTTCCTTTTAGGACTTCAAATTTCTACCTCATAAGCTGGGATAAAAACCACACTCTGTTGCATTGCTTTTAATCCCATTCTTGTCACTGCTAGCACAAATAATAGAACACAATTTGCAGTGGGATGATTTTATGCTGCTGCATTCACTTGTACTTAGACTCTCAGTCACAGACACACCACCCATCATCACCTGTCCTACAGCAGCAATTCACAAACCAGAGGCTTTACAAGAACAGATCTTTGCCCTGTTAGTGGTTTTGCCCCTTCCCAACAAGTTTTTCTTCAAAGGCTACAAGCAAACAAACAAAATCTTCAAGGTTACATTCAGTAAATTCAAGATTATAGTAGCTCTTAAGACTTATTTACCCAGAAGAGACAGGCATAAAGAGCATGACAAAATTTTCCCAAGCTGTTCTCTGGAAGATGCCACATCCTTCACCCCACTTCTCTGCCTCCGTTTCAAATGCCACAAGCAGCACAGTTACAAGGAGAATTTTCTGCAACACCTTTCCTTCAGGGACTGGCCTACAAAGAGCAAGCAAAGCACATTCCCAAAAAGCATTCTCTTAAAGTAAAAAAGACTATTTAATTTCAAAATATGAACCTATTAAGTCATTAAAAACAAATTACCAAACTGGAGAGAACAGAGATAAGAGAGATCTTCCCCATGGACTTTTTGGAAGTTTCTTCTATACACGTGACACATTCTTACTAGTTGTCTCAGGTCACTGAAAAGCCAATAAGAACATGTAGGTTTTGAGAGGTCTTTGAGAAGCATGACTTTTATTGTTTACCAATGACTAACTTTTCTCCATGTTTTTGCTATGTGTTATTGAGTATAATGTCACTGGCCAAGAGCAAAACTGAATGATAACTTATCTGCTCTGGAATAAAATCTGTCAGTTTACCAGTTTAGAGATTTCTCCCACCCATTCTCCCAGACTTCGATTCAAGTCACCCTATATCACAACAAGCATCTCTGCAAAGTTTTTCTTCATTGTCAGTCATTCTTTCTTTATATTTAGGGTCTGAAAGCATAGTTCACTACTACAACATCCTTAAGAAATTTATCTCAGAGAAGCTAATTAAACTGAAATCGTTAAAGGCAAATCATCAGAAGTCAAATGTGCAGCAAGTTACTGGAGGTACCAACATAAACAGTTCTCACTTATGCATTTCCTGTATTCATCTATTTTGGTACATATTCCCTTCCACCACTGCCAGCAGGCAGGAAGAAAGAACATGCCAAAAATCCACTTATGCTGCCCCTGTGTTTCGGATTGTAAATGTTCCAACAGTCACAGGTATAACTATAGCTGGCAGCCGAGAAAGTTACTATACAGACAAGTCTAGAGATCTCCACTTTAAAATAATGACTTTACACTAGACTAGTCCATCCATACTGGCATAGTTAACTGACTAAAAAGGAAAACTGATCCCTTGATTAGCCTTGGAACGTGCTTTTGGTTTTGGATAAAAAAATATTATCTCTAGCCCCCTGAGAAGTTTACAGCCTCATCATAATGTGGACAAAAAATGAAATTAATAAAATTAGTGGCTGAAATACAGGGAAAAAACCACCACAGCCCGTTCATTCTACAGGACATGTCCACAACTATTTATGGTCGTAGAATCATAGAACCATGGAATTGTTTTGGTTGGAAAAGACCTTTAAGATCATGAAATCCAACTGTTAACCTAACACTGCCAAGTCCACCTCTAAACCATGTCCCTAAGAACCTCATCTATGCATCTTTTAAGCACCTCCAGGGATAGTGACTCCACCACTTCCCTGGGCAGCCTGTTCCAATGCTTGACAACCCTTTCAGTGAATTTTTCATAGTATCTTGCGAGAAGAGACTGACTACCTCCTTGCTACAACCTCCTTTCAGGTAGCTGTAGAGAGTTGTGCTGGGTGTCTAGAGTCTATTGTCAAGGTGACAACAGATTTCTTTTCCCTTTTCCTTGGGTGGTTAATGGAAGGACTGTGGAATGGGATCTTCTCCAGCTTCTCCTTGAGAACTTAGAGATGCAAGATTACCTTAGGAACTTCCCACATAGCATAACGATGAGCAAGAAAAAGCTTGAAGTTTTGGACAGTGATGTCTTGTTCAACATTTAAGGTAACTAGATGACTCAAAGTTTTCAGAAGTTCCCTCATCCAATCTTTTATCTACTCAGTATGAATTGACTGGTCATACACTTACCACAGCAAAAGCGGGTCTTGAGCAGCTGGAAGAAAGCAATGGAGTCAACAAGTGCCTTCCCCCAGGTAAAAGACTCCACTGAATTGTTAAAAGGTGGAACTGAGATTGCTTTGGAAAATACTACTGCTAAGAGGAGAGGCTGGTCCCTAGCCACCTCTTCTGGGAACTCACCTGACATTCTGCTACTGTCACTGCAGTAGCACAGGAAATACTAGAAAGTTAACAGGGCTCTCCGCCGTGTTGCTGTGCTCCACAGCAAAGTCAATGCCATGCTAGTCAAAGCATCTGCTTTCACTGACACAGGTTTGTTATTAAAACGTCTGTCGATCTGGAGAAGGCTTCCATAAAACCTCCAAAATGGAAACTGAAGAGCCTGGCATGGCTAATGGAAGTTGTCACCATGGAAAGTTCTGACACTTCTGTAGTATCCCCATATTTAAGAAAGCAGAAAACTCCACTACCTGAAAAGCCTATAGAAACCTCAAGGCAATATTCAGTTCTGCCTAATAAGCCAAATTCCAGCAGGTCTATCTGTACAAAACAGACTGTGGAGGACTGAACATCCCTTGCAGCCTTCTCTCCATTCACATCTCCTGCCAAACAGAATCATGCTGCATGTTTAAAGAATAAATGAGAAACATCTAAAAAAAAACCCACGATTTTTTGTGCAACTTTCCCAGTTCACAGCAATAGATATACCTCATGAGCAAGAGACAGTGTTCAGATCACTTAAGTATGGGAGCCACGTTAGCAAATGTGAAGAGCTCTTCCCATCAACTCACGCTCTTGAAACTGCTCTAGGTCATTTAATTATCATTTTATAAACAAGACAAAGCACTTATTACAGAATTACAAAACTTAAAAAATTCTTGTTATCAAGCCCTTCTATTTTACATTAATTAAAAATGCATTTTGAGATTATTCTTCAAAAAGTCAGAGCCAGAATCACTGTCTTAACATTTTAGGATAACAGTAGAACTATTACTGTCAAGAAAGACAAAAAAGGGGAGTAAATAGAAATTCAACTGGGCAAAGTGCCCATCTACACCTGCAGCCCTCAGCTTGTTTGTCACCTAAATATTATTTGCTTCCAAGTAGCTGGTAGCTCACCGGATTTCTGTTTTCCAAAGTTATGAAACTGAACTTCACCAAAAATAAAAGATTACCAGGTATCAGAACAGTATCTATTCTCCCAACAGACCCTGCTGAAAGAATGTGTAAATGACTATAAAAGTACTTCTATTTTCTCTCTCCGTTTCAAGATGGTTTTCACACCCTAAGAGAATGCAACAAGACCATGCGCAGTTTTGTGTAGCGGAACAGCTTCAACATTTAGACACAAGTGCACACCCATAACAGACAGGCCACCAAATTGCAACTAGAATTGCACGCTGCTTCTTCCAAGAAGTTATGTTTCCACATTAAAAAAAAAATACATGTTTTCTCATATTCCACCATAGTGATTCTGATGAGTAATTCTGAATAGTTGCATGGGGCAGAACATAAATATTCTCTAAAACAGAAATAATATACAATAGTCCAAACAAACAGACATTTGAGCAAAGAGAGCTCATTGTTGAAACAAGGTTATATTTTATGTTTGACAGAACTACCATAAAATTAACTTTTCTTTCAAAAATGAGAACATGACCGAAGACTGCAAGGAAGCTGTGTGGGGTGTTTGTTTTTTTCCCTCAGTTTTTCTGTTCATGTTTATAAACATCAATAAAAGCCAGGAATAGAAACACACTGTTGAGATAAATTTCCTTCAATGACAACAAGAGCAAAAAACCCCATATTAATGGGTTTCTACATTTTAATAAAAAAGAAAGAGGGTATATGAAGACCACCCTTCCCATTTTATGACCCAAACAAAAGCAGCAGAACAACAGCTGCCTGAGGAACTTCCCTCTGGTGAAGTAAATGGAGGAGAATGTTGTTTACTTCTGTTTACACACCCACCATAAACCAAAAGATGCACCCAGCAAGCCAAACGCAATGACTCCACGTCTGCTTTGTGACTCCTCTCATTTGTTCCAAGTCCTCAATGTGGATGCCCAAAGCAAAATTCGCTCTTCCCCCACCACGTTCCCACATCATCCATTGTGTTAAGCACCAGAGTTTTTCAGTCAGTGGACAGAAACAGATAATTATTTCCTGCACTCACCAGCACAGGTCTCAGCCCAACACAGACTTGGAATCGCTGCTAAAGCTTGAGGGAGGTGTCAAACATGCGGCTGGGGGCAGAGGACAGCGAAGCATGGTGGCTGTTGGAAGAGGCAGCCCTACTCTCACCTTAAAACAACCGTCAGGCGACAGTAGGTTGTTTTGTATCTGGAAAAAGAAATTATCTAAAACCAAAAAAGGCAAGGTCTTGACACTGGATTGGCTATAAGACACTTACTATGGCTTACTTCTGGTCTACCATTAATCTACCGTCTCATCATCTATGCCAAGGATACTTTACTTGCCAGCACACTGTTACCTCAGCCACAAGGGTACCTGTGGGACACATACTTTGTAAATCAAGCACTTCAACCTCTCCCACCACTTCCCCATGAACAGCGCTCTCTTCACAACCCTACACAGCCAGGAATTGTTCACTCTGCCACCTTGAACCAGAGCTGAGTCATCTCTGTGGAAGGCAACTCCCTGCCAACCATCTGCACGAACCTTCTGAATTTCCTCTGCCATCAGCATAGCTTTATTTTAATTGAAATCATACAATATTATCGTGCTAATACTGCAACGCAGCTGTAGAAAATTAACCACCGCCACAACAAAACAGACTGAACTGCAAACTTGTGTTAATTGTCCAATGTGTTTACTTTGGTGAACCTTGGAGTATCTTCAAAAGATAACTAAGATGTGACAAAATGGTATTGCCATACACATAACTAGCTAAACAGTACAAAAAAATATGGTAATATAGAAATGATCAGCCACCTTCATAAGAGCCTGAATGCAATGAGAAAAAAATGTTTCAGAAGTGGATCCAAAAGGCAAGCCTGGATCTTCACTGCAGCAACAACAACAAATAATAGCTGACAAACAGTGAGAGAAATCTTTCAAAACAGCTCAGCTCATGGCTTATGTTGATAACACTCAGTGATGATGACTGATGTCTCTTTAAAACTTCTTAAGCAATCTTCATGGACTGCTCAAGATGAAAGTTTTCAGTCATTCTCCAGAAGGCAGAGGAAAAAAAAACCAAGACAGTACTACCTGGTAAGCTGCATAAAACACAAGTTTTCTCCTGCGTCATGAGACTCCCTGTTATGTTCTTGGAAAGAGAAGACAACACCAGTAACCCATCGTCAGTGAGCCATGGCTGGTATGACACCCAGCGCAGACCTACCTGAACCACCCTGGAGGAGCCACTGACTCCAAACAATCCCTCATCACAACAGGAGTCTGGCTGATAGCTTTGCACATGTGAGCACCTACAGACTGACACCTACACGCCAGTCTGGAGCTAATCCTACCTCCAAGGACCAAGTAGCTGCAGTCAATGTTTATGCTCAGAAGGGCAAGGTGTCACCAGTTTTATTACGAGAGTAGTCACATGAAGTGATCATTTTTCCCTAGAAAAGACTTCAGGTAATTCGGAGCTGCTAAACCATCGTTTACCTGGGAATTCAGATGGCAGGACTCCTGGAGGGCTCAGTAGGTGCTAGAACGATCTCCATGCACTTTCACTTAGCTGACTTCACACTTGGCCTCTAAGGGAGTCTCTTCGTTCACAAAAAAACAAAGCCAAACCAAATCAAAAAACACCACTACCACCACAACACCAAGAAAGGCCTAGCAACTACACAGCAGTGGGGAGATGCCATATAAATCATGAAGCCTTAACTCATACCTGCCATGTTAACATCCTCTAACTTACGGCAGAATCAGAGCTGGTGCCTGTTTATGAAATCGACAAGTAGCACGTGATGCAGTCAGTTATCTGTGGCTCTCACTCAACCACCCACTCCCAGCTCAGCCATCACCTCACCAAAGTAAGCCCGAAAGTCAAGAGCAAAATTGTACAAACTAAGGGGAACAGGCACTTCCATGTGCACAGCAGCTTCATGGTTTGTATACACAGCCATCTGTGCACCAAGCTGGACTGACTGCCTACACAGCTGAAACCCGTCATGAGAATTCACACAGTCATGTAGAAGTCACCATGATCTGTACAGTTATCATCTAGCCAACTTCTTTACATTTAATACCTGTCATCCGAACAGAACAACTCAAGTCACCAGCTTTGGCTTTTGCTTAGGATGTAGAGACCCTCCCTGCATTGAAGAAATCTTGCCATGGCTGCACTGTAATACCCTCAGTCCAACTGAAAATATCACCAGTTCACCACACCAAAAAGAACAGGCCTGAGCACCTACCTATATCAGCACCAGGACAACCAATTCCAACACACTCCTGATAATCCCATGTGAATTCTGAATTGGCTTAACCAGATCAGGCAACAACGGGTCCTCTGTGCCACAAGCAATCACGCCTGGGCCAGGAAGACTCCTCACACTCCTCGGCACGGGGTGGATTTTTCTAATGACCTCTACTGTGGTGAGTGCAGAGATCAGTGACTATCTCAAGATCGGTGGGCATTAACACATTTTGAACACTGGTTATTGCTTTGTCCGCACATAAATCATCCTCACAGAAAAGCATTTCTACCATTCAGTTATCCCACTGTAGCCTTCCAATAGTTTCAATACCTTGAACTGTTACAGAAAACTAAAGCTGGTGCTTCAAGAAACAGATGTGCTAATAACTAAAGCAGACTCTAATGCACCTGCCCCAGCAAGTTTTCAGTGACAAATTCCAAGTCATGCTGGTAATAAAGAGATAACTGTGGCAAGCAGTAGATGCCCTAATACCAAGCACAAATGTAAAACACTACAGGCTGGACTTGCCACATTCAAAGCTAGCTAGCCACCAGACGCAGTCCAAAAGCACAAGAAGGGAAGAGAAAAAAGAGAAAAGTGGCATCAGCACCTCTTCTAGTTTCAAGTCAAGCGATGTTTGTAGGATTGGTCTATCCTTCCCAATTTTCAATATGACAGACAGTATTTTTATTTCCTGTGCTAAAGACTAGAGAAGCTGGTAGAAACTCAGTGGGAAAGGTGAGATGCAGTCACCCCTAGCTGCAGTACGTGGCATCTCTGCAAGACAGCAGCTCCTGAGTGTGGAGCTCTCGGTTCCAGTGGACACCTCCCTCACGATGCTGTGCTGGCTCCCAGCCCTGCTGCCCCTGAGCCGCTTTTGGCATCTGTGCAGAACACAGAGAGCTCAACTGTGCACGGCTCCTGAAATGGGTATGGGTAGCACAGAAATGGAGACAGGGAGTGCCTGGTACACTTAACAGCCAGGCTGTGATTGAACCTCCCTCCTCTTCCAGCAGGCTTTTAAGACAGAATCATAGAATGACAGAACAGTTTGGGTTGGAGGGGACCTTCAAAGGTCATCTAGTGCACCCCCTTGCAATGAGCAGGAACATCTTCAACTAGATGAGGTTGCTCAGAGCCCCATCCAGCCTGGCCTGGAATGTCTCCAGGGATGGGGCATCTACCACCTCTCTGGGCAACCTGTGCCAGTGTTTCATCACTCTCATTGTAAAAAATTTCCTCCTCATGTCTAGCCTGAATCTCCTTTAGTTTAAAACCCCTTGTCCTGTTCTAACAGGCCCTGCTAAAAACACATAGTAAAAGTGTGCTCTAGTTACCTAAATATACTTTTCTTAAAGATATTGAGCAGCATGTGGTAGTTTGAATAAATTACAAAGACTAAAATACATTTGCCGGCCAGGAACAACAGCAATATCCCTCTCAAGCCCTAGAAAGAGGACTGATAGACTCCACCATTGCAGGAGAGATAGAAGGAAAGAGATAAAGGTTAAAGTGAATGTTCTCAACACAAATGTCACTGAAGTCTACCAGGAAATGCCAGTGCTCCACTCAAAATCCTGCAAGCTTTCAAAACAGAATTACCCACTCCAGTGACTAGATTACTGCTTCAAGAGGCCTCTTTGAAATTATTTGAATTTCTATCAAAACTGTTTAAAGAAAGTCCATGTCCTACTAATGCCGTTGTAATTTACACATCCTGAAGAATAGCTCGAGTATTTTACCGCGAGCTGGATTCAAGGTTTACCTCTGTATTTTCCCCTCACATACACTGCAGGAAGAAAAGCAGAGGATGGATACCTGCCAGTCACTACAGTACTTTAATATCAAAGGATGTCACAATATGCAAGGCTGTACGCGAGGTTGAAAAAATCTTACACATGTATCCAAGGACTAGAAATCATTTTGTCACTACTTGTTAGAGGGAGGAAGATACAGGATGAGTACAGACAAAGTAAAGCAATCAGTTCAAAAACTGTATTTCCTCATACAAAAAAAACATCAAGCCCAACTGCTACTCATGCAGGCGCTACACTTAAGCGAACGACTAATCACATGAGCACAAAATGCCATCAGGGCACAGATAACCATTTTGATAGCAAATAACTTAAAAAAAATCAAATGTGTTCTTGCATGCATGAAAGGATAGCATTTATTTTATTCAGTAATACCACAGACATGATTCCATTTGAAAGATTTGCAGAACATGGATTGCATTTGCTACAAAAGCATGTAATTGCATACTTTTAAAAATCCTAAAACAAATATGAAAGTCCTTTCAAACCTGATTTGCATTGATAGAGACAGTGAAATTTGCATTCAATTGATTTCTGCTGTTAGAAGAACTCAATGGAGTTATGAAGCAAAACGGTTTTCCTTTAGAAAATTAACAGGTATTAAATTTTGTACTCACTGGAACAGAATAGAAACTTAATTTTCCAGGTGGTCTCACTGATATCAATGGGACTTCCTCAAGCTAAGTAATAAGAAGGTGCCAATACTGAACATCACTAGAGTGCCAAACTAGAATTGGATCTTATATGCAGCAGCATTTTGACAGCAAATACAAATCCAAGCTTAAACACTGTGGCAATTAATGCTATAAAAATACATTTTCAAATTAAATATTGCACTGACAAATTTTCTGGCCCTCTTTAACTATCCCACCTCCAGGATATTTTTTTTTCTGTAAATCTTAATTGTTGGCCAGTCACATCTTTCAGTATGTTAATCACTGTTGTGCTGACTGATTTTCTTCTTCAGACAGTTGTCCTACGTTAGCATTTTTATTGGAAAGTGAATCAGTCTTACGAGTTTGTGAAACCCAGGTGAAGAGCATGCAAAAGCACAGCTGGCCATTTCAGACCCTGGTAACTACAGAGGAGTTCAGAGCCCGGCCAGCGCGGTGGGCACGGCTCACACAGCCCCTCGGCTGCTGGGGCAGGGAACTCCATCCCTGCAAAACCACCCTCCACTGAGACCTACAGCAACTACCTCCACCAGTTCCCCTGCAGCCTTTTTCTCCCCAGACTCTCATGCCCCTGTACAAATCTGACCTCTGGCAACTCCACCTGACAACCCCCAACTTGCCAGTTCTGCCATTTTTGCAGTTCAAGGACTCACCTATGCCAGAATGGAAAAACTATGGTCTTAAAACATGTGGCCAATACACCGTAAGAGAGCAATTTAGAGACAGCTATGCCATTTTTTTTAGCTCAATTTAGCCGGCTATAATGAACCCCATGTTAAAGGAGAAAAGCACAGATAAGGAGCGTTAGCTTCTCCTTTCCTCTCATCTTCTCACAGCACCAATGCTGGAGGGACTAGAGTGACAAGAACAAGGGGATGACGCAGCAAGATGCTGGGATAGCAACTATCAAGAGCAGGACGAGGACTTGGGTCTACTGGACAGTGAGACCAAGAACAGAAACAAGGCAAAGAAAATGGATGGAGGAAAGAATTTTAGGGTCAGAAAGAACTATATGTGGAGATCAGAGTGAGACGTTTATAGGATGAAGGGATAAAATGGCTGGAGCTGATGGTGTAAAAGCACCCAGGCTCAAAGAGGCAGAAACAGAGAAGGAATTTGCCACTCAGAGCCCTCATACCTGAAGTAAACCCTGTGGATATTCCTCTTCTGCTGCTCGGGCAAAGTATGCACAAAATGTCTTGCCCCATCTGCAGACAAAGATAACCAACTACTGCCATTAGGAACACTGGTGATCCACAAGGCTGGACTCAGTGAGTTAAGTGCACAATTCCATGGAGCTGCTCGTATAATTTTAAGTGATGACAGTGCAGATATTCCAGTTTGGTTAAGTAATCCAGAAAATTAGCTAAAAAAATAAAATGTATTAGGAATATCATTCAACCACACTGAAGACGGGGACTCTCAGAAATGAGGCTTTCTGTGACATCACGTTTCAGTTTCCTTGTGCACTCCGATACTCTTAAACTAGTGAGTCTGCCCCACCCATGTGGGGCCTTACTCAGTGTAGAAAAAGGATGCACTTTGGCCAAGACAGATTAATCTATCACATACAGAATTCCTGCTTGTTCTGATGGAAGAGACAGGAAAGGAAGGCACAGCCACGGAATGTGATTCCTCCTTGTGAGCATCATCCCAATACCTGCTGAAAAGTGATAGTGCAAGATGGAGAAAAGCCATCACATCTGGTCAGTGGTTGTGCTCTCCACTTCCACGGTTCCCTCATGGGAGTCTAGAACCCCACCATAAAAAAGCATAAAAAGATGCCCTTTGGGGGCAGGGGAAAAATCAAACTACATTTCTCAATCATCATGCCAAAAATTGACTGACACTTTGAGGGAAAACTGTGCAGGGATTGAAGCTAAATTTCTCAAAACGTAAAAGGGAACAACATCTTTCCACTGTAAAGGAGTGCTATAATGATAGTTCTGTATTACATGGCACGGCTAGTCAGAGCTGCGCAGAGAAGCCCAGAGGAGACTGAAAATTCTGTTTCATTATGGCACGTGGATGGGGGGCAGAAACAATACATGGATCACATAATGAACTGTGAAGACTTAAAAAAAATAAAATAAAAAATTTGAACCACTATCCTTTCACTGAATGCAGCAGATTCCTGATGGACCTGCGTAATTAGACTGTCATACTGACATTACGATGCAAAGCCAAGGTTTGCACAGACAATCTTAATTTTTGCAATTATTAAATCTGCTGCTTTCATCTCTGCATACTTCTATGAAAGAAAACAGGTTATGTTATTATAATCATCTACTGCTTTTCCAGGGTAAAGATAGAGTAGGAGAGCGATAATACCAGACACATGCAAATTACTCTAGAACAACATTCAGTGATGCTGCAGGAGAGCAGAGTGAGCCCAGGGACGACAGACCCACAGGACCAGGGAAACTGGGCAGCACGAGTCACAGAATGCAGCTGCACGGCCTGAAAGCAGCACAGTGAAGTGCTTCCCTGCACCCAGCACACTTAATCTGTAACCCAGATAATCCCCCATGAATAATCGAGAGTTGACTGTGTGCAGCAGAACTCTATTAACCTCACAACTCGCTGCAGCAGGCCACGTCCTCCATAAACTGCTTAGTAACAAGTACCCATAAGTGCACAGACTCTTGCAAACATCTTGAGTCTAGTAATGGGATACTTGCCTCCAAGACCCTGGCTATACTGCATAGCTTAATTTCAGATTTTACGGGTTGGAAGACTTGGAGGAATCTATTATCATCATCTCATCTTTTCCTTGCACATGAGAGCTGGATTCCCAGCTCTGTAGCACGACAGAAGCAGTTTCTCCTTTCATCTCCTGAACCAAAGCTGTTGAAAGCTTTGGACTTATCAGTGAGAACACAATTTATGAAACTTCCAGCTCAAGATTATCTGATGGGCAGTAGTCAGTGTAAAATAATGCTGGCAACCACATCCACTCCTCCAGGCTTTAGTTATCTGAAATGAAAGATATGACTAGATGCAACGATCCTGACAAGAAAAAGATCAGGTGTGCTGACCAGCCACTTACAGCAAATGCCAAAGCCAATGTTGTACCTCCGTTGTGAGGGAGGAGAAAAAGGGGGATGGTAGGGTGTGTTGACAAAAGAGGTGAGGATATTTCTGACCACTGAAGTCATATGGAAGCAGGGAGGGAGAGAAGAAAGAAGCATCTCAGAAAGGCAGCCTCAGCTTCTGAGGAAGCCGCCCAGCACAGAGGAAGGACACGTAAGGTACCTGGGACACACAGGCTTACAGCTGAAGAAGAATGACAACCTGCCCAGCGAGCAAGCTGCATCGCTACCAGAGCTCACAGGCATCACCTTCTGTGGCATTCGCAGGAGGAACAACGCTTCATTATCCCCATGCAAAACAGCCAGGGCAGAAACACACCTCTGCTTTCACATGAAAAAAATGGAAACACTTTTTCTCCCTTCCTCAAAAATTAAATACAAGCCAACAGTGCCATGTACCTGCAAAGCAAATGTCATGCATGTCATATTACTCAAGTCATGATAAAACTGCTCTAAAAATTCTCTAACTCCTCCTGATCTGTTGGGTTTTTTTTTTCCCTGTTCACTCACTTAGAACAAATAGTCAAAAACAAAAGGAAATTCTAAGCATTCCCCATGATTCTCTGGAGTAAGTAATACTCTTATAAAAGTAGTCTGGCAAACACTTCGTGAGCTAAAGGGATTCACAATTAATTGCTAATATTTCTAAGGAAAAGTTTCCATCAAATAATACACAGGGATCAGACATCTTGAAAACCAAACGAACTACCTTTGGCTAACAGCAGCCAGGCAAAACTATCGTCACAAAGTATAAAACCAGTTGTAGCTACCCTCCCACTTTTTCCAAAGCATGGAGAGTAAAAAGCTGAAGTCCAGCTTGGGAGGGGGAAAAAAGTAGAGTCTGCGCTGCAGTTTGTAAATCTAGCAGCAGACCTCAGATGTGGAGGGTTTTGGCTTAGCAAGAAGTGTAATAAAATCCTAGTCTACCTTTAGTTTTAGCCTGAAATACCATTTTGCAGCAAGACTTCCTGCAAACATGGACAGAAATGTAGGTTTCTGCAAGAAAACCCCATACCAAAATTGCTCTGAACCAAAAACCAGCCCACCGACCAAAGGCAACATAAAATGGTTGATGAAAAGTGAGTGTATTACCCTGACAAAATCAACTGCTGGAAAACGACAAATAAAACGGACCGAAAAGTAGGACTCCATTTTTAATTGTGCCAGAATAAAGCCGGGATTTTTCAACGAAGCACAGAACAAGCCGAGACGCGGCAGGAGCCGGTGGGCGCTGCACCTCCCGCCCGCCTCCGGAGATGCGCTCTGCCCCCTGACCGCGCTCCCGGGCGGGCCGCCGCCCCCCGCCCGCAGCTACGGCAGCCGGGTGCTGCGGGCCGGGGAGGCTCACGCCGCTTTCGGCACCGCCGCAGCGGAGGCCCCCGCGCTCCGGTGGGTCACCGGCCGGGGACACCCCGGCGAGCAGCCCCGCCGCGCATCTCGGGGAGATCCCGGCAGCGCAAAGCCGCGGGCAGCGGCCGCCCCCCTCATCCCCGGCCCCGCCGCCGCCCCCAGGCGCACGCCCGCACAGCCCCTCTCACCGGGCGCTCCCCCGACCCGCCGGGCCCCCCCGCACCGCCCACACGCCCCCCAGCCGCCGCCTGCGCAACCGCGGGCCCCGGGAGGCCGCGGGGCCCGGCCCGCCGCTCACCGCTCTTGACGTCTCCGGGCGCCCCGCCGCCTGCGCCCGCCGCGCCGCCCGCTCCGCCGGCTGCCCCGCTGCCTCCGCCCGCCGCCGCCGCTCCGGCTCCGCCGCTAGCCGCGGCCCCGCCGCCTGCCGCCGCCGCGGCGCCACCGCCCGCCGCCGCCCCGTTCTCCTGCTCGTCGCCGCTGCTGTTGGCGCGCTTGTTCTTCTTGCCCTTGCCGCCCTTCTGGTTCGGCATCGCGCGCCCGGCCGCCGCCGCAGCGGAGCGGGCGGGCGGCGGCGGCGGCTGCGGAAGGCGCCGCCGCCGCTACCTCCGGCTCATGGCGGGGCCGCGACGGCCGCGCTGCGCCGCGCCCGCGGTAGGCGGTAGGGCCCGGGGGGCCGGGACGGGGAGGGCGAAAGGCGTGTCCCGCTCGGCCGGCGGTCGCCGCCGCCGCCCCGCTTCCTCCCGGAGCAGGCGCGGGCGCTGGCGGCAGCGGGAAGCGGAGCGTTTGTTGAGGGTGGGGGGGGGAAGCTGGGGCTGAGCCAGGCGGGAGGAGCGGGAGGGGCTTATCGGGAGCGGGAAAGCCCCGCTCCCGCAGGCACTGGGCGAGCAGCCGCCAGCGCTGGCACGGGGGCGGGAGGGCGGCAGCGCCTCCCGGGAGGGGGCAAAGCGCGCCCCGTCGCCGGGAGCCGGAGCGGGAACTGGAGTTGGAGCCGCACCCCCCGCAGCCGGGGCGGGGCGGGCGGCCGCGCCGGGAAGCTGCCGCTGTGAGCCGTACCGCGCCCCGGGCGTAGGGCGGGGGCAGCGCGGGGCCCCGCGGGTGTCAGGGGGTTTCCGTACGCGCTTCTTGCCCGAGCCCCGGCCCGTGCGCTCAGGGCTGGGCTCCCTCCTCGGCATCTGGAGCGGTGTGGATGTCCAAACAGCGGGGACTAGCTGGAAAATGTCACCTGAGGGTGCAGGAATAAAAAGAGTGGGGGGAAGTAATCAAAATAATGCAGTCTCGTGTTTCTGGGGGTGGGTTAAGCAGCAAAAATCCTTGCAGCATTACAGCTCTGACTCGAGATTTTTCATCTCGTGTAGTTACTGGCAGGGGTAGGTCTGTGAGTGGCAGATAGCTGGGGTGAACCTTGAGGACACAAGTTAGATGACGGCTGTCAAACTGCTGCGCACGCCTGGAGCAGAGCTGGAAGCCACTGCGCCTCGACAGAGGCATTGTGGAGGGTCTCAGCTTTGCAGGAGTTAGGGCTCGGTGGGGGGCACTGGAAAACTGCTAACAAATATTCAGGGGATTCCCGCACCCAGGGAGGCGAGGTGCTGACAGTGGGCTGCGAGACAGCAGCAGTCGTGACATGCCTTTGCCTCCCCCAGGAGCGGCTCCCCACTCATAAGTGTCCCTGCTGGTGTGTTCACCTTGGTACCTATGAGTTTATCCAACTTGAGAATAAAAAATACAACCTATCCTGTTGGCACACCAACTTCCAGCCTGAGTGGTTATTCTAAGCCTGGCAAGCTTTTCCTTGCACGTAAATTACTTTTTTTCCTTTTGACCCAGATCCTGCTGATTAGGTTTCCATGATTTCCTTATGCAAGAAGGACACAGGCGTGCAAGAATGCGCCTTCATAGAGCAGCTATAGTTAGTGGTCTGTGACTGGTCCAAGCCGGGAGGACAAGAGCTTACATGAGCTGTCTGGGCTCTAGAGGTCAAGTCAAAGTGGGAAGGTCAAAACCTGTAGTCGGTGAGGTCTATCTGATAGGGAGGTGCCACATTTTGCAAGTTATAGTTTATCTATAGCAACTGGCCAAACTGTTGGCCAAATTGTTCCCAAATTTCCTCCTATTGGAAACTGGATATAGGTCCTGGGTCGTCTTGTACCTGTTTCCAAGGCCTTAGTTTTCCAATAAAATTAGCCACTGTATTCTCAAATACTCTTGAAGCAGCTATCACAAGAAGTTTCAAGTCACACGGCCTAGATTCTTTGCCTCCAGACATTAACATTTTAGAGAGATTTTAAAGCAGTTTCTTGTGTTGGCGTAAACCTTCTGAAATTATGTGCTTTTCAAGTATGTTTCATTCCCATAGCTAAATGTCCTACCTACCTTAGTTCACAGCTTTGAAGCTTCTAAATTGCATTTCTTTCTAGAAACCAGAGGAACAGAGAAAGAGTGGCTGATTTCTGAGGCAACGAGTTTGGGCAAATCCTCATCCCAGCCATTTCAAGTACAGAATTTCCATTGGTTTTGGCAAGACTAGATTTCATCCCTCATTCTTTAGGTTTCCAAGACCAAAAAAAAAAAAAAAAAGAAGAATCCTTTCCACTACCATGCTCAGAAGCTCAAAAATGTCCTTACCTGCAGTAACAGGGGTCAAACCTCTAGGAAAATCCTTAAATCCTTTAAAGTCTTCATGTTGCTATAAAACAGTCAAAATCTCATGGATGCAAAATAGGGGACTGATGCTCATATCTGGAGTAGGTGTGGACTGTTGGATTAAATGGTCCAGTTTGAGCCAAGAAAGCAGCTCCTTACCATGATGCATCAGGGGAGCTGGAGGACTAACTGCTTAAATGCCATGGCTGGATACAAGAGTATCACATCTCAAATATGATTTTTGCAAAATTTAATCTTCCTAGTTTGCAAGGTCAAATCTTGGTGATGTCTGGTCAGCTTTTACACTCTATGAGGGTTATGATGTGTAGGTGAGACCTTCTCGGGATGAAATAATAGAAATATGTGTGGAGATCAAGTAATTCATGGCAGGTCAGTAGTCATGGAGATCTACCTTACTGTTCAGTGGGGTGAAAAAAGTCTTCTACAAGTGTGGCAAGTACCTGCTGGCTCATGCAGAAGAGGTGTCTGCCTCTCGGGCTTTCCTTGTTCAGATCTACTTAATGGAGTAGTAACAAGCTCTGTGTAGGTACAAAGCACCATTATTAAATGTATATCTGGATGAAAGGCCTCTTGTTAACATTTGTGAAGACAGATATGTAACTGTGTGGCAAAACTTACTGAACCGAAGGTCTGTGACAATTAACAAAAGGCAGAAGGCTTGTAAGCAGCAGCAGGAGGACTGAAAGGGGGTCCTTAGGTAATCACACCAAGGTGAAATTTCCTCTCTGAAGTGGCAGGATGTCACCAAGCTGACTTGATGAAACTGGTCATCATTAATGATATGTCTGTGGTCAGTACTGAAAAAAAAAAACTATGGCATCAGAAAGGGAGTAGCACAGATAGCGGCCTTCGTCTAGGGGATTCAGGGATTCCCACAGCCCTGAGCCAGCTGTGAGGCAGGTTTGTAACCTAGGACAAGTTTTTGGCAGAGCAGTGAGTAAGAGCAGGCATTCCAGGCAAGAAAAGGCTCAAGGTACCTACTAGTTTTGGATGGGGAAACTCATCTCAGCTGTCTTCATGATACCCTATATGCTGCCAAATTTCCCTTGCCTGGTCTGGCAGGGAAACCAGACTGCCACAGTCCCCTGGTATGTCCATTTTCCTACTTAGATCTGTGTTTTTTTCTGGGGTCATGAGGATCCCTTGGGGTGAGGGGTCTCCACCAGCCTCTCCAGAAAGGCTTTTCCCCACCCCATTCCCCATCCCATGGAAGCAAGGTGGCTCTGCTTGGGTCTGCAGGTCCTTACTGCACATCATCAGCCAGCACTTGTCCTGGAGATGCATCTTTCTGACAAGTGCAGTCACTGCACACCAACCAGTACTGCTAATTCTCTCTCCACAGTCCAATCTTTTGCAGAAGACTTGTTTTTCATAACTCAAAAATAAGCATCTCTATTGCTTTCTATATGTAGTGCACAGAGTAGTTGTGACCACTTCACTCTGAAATTATTTTAAAAGCCAGGTAAGTAGTTACAGTATTGACACAAATTTTGAAAAACTTAACTGGATTTCTGTTCATGCTTGGATCTTTTCTATTTATCATACTTTCTCAGGAGTGCCTTTCTCAGAATAGATATGATCTCCTCCTTTAATAAATAAACAAGGAAGATGTTAACAAAACAAGCCACCTTTCACAGCCTTTTATTCTTGTTTGTATTTTTTGGCATTTTATTCCATTCCCCATACAAAGGGCTAGCAACAGTCCCAGAAAGCTGACCTTGGCTTACTTGATTTGCAGACAATCACGATTTGTTCAGTCTCACTGAATTTTGATTTGGAATATAAAGGCACCTTAACACCCAGCTGTAGTAGCATAAACAGCGTCACATTTGTGTACTTCAAAAGAGATGCACACAGAAACGATCAAGAGACTTGGAGAAAATGCACAAAGACGGTTTTCCACAGGGAAGAAAAGTTCACATAAGCAATATATTTTGGGTTTACAGGTATTGGCCAGTATTTCATTCTTGGTATAATCTCCTTTGAGGTTAAAAAATGAGCTTTTAAACACCAATAATAGAAATAAATGACTGCACTTTAGTAGTGTGATGGTATAGGAACAAACAAGACTTTCTCAATAGATACAGACTAGACACTTGAAATCAGGGTCTTATTCTGAAAACAGACTCAATTGACAAGAAATGCGAGTAGATAAAATAGTGCCATTTTACTTAAATAGCTGACAGCGTGCGAGCCATATTCCACTCCCTGGCTGTCAAAAAGTATGAGAGGGAGGTTATGAATAATTTTGAGATCTTCACTTCTGAAATATTTAATACAAAAACTGTGTATTATAAACTTTCTATTTAGGTACTTTTATGGAAGTGTAGGGTTAAAAAGAAATCATTTTATTAAAACAGTGAAAACTCAAACTCAGACCTCTGCAGTTCTCCTGCACAACTTTAAAACATTTCATTCAATTCCAGTTTCAGGCTGATCAAATAGAACTACCCATAACCAAGAAATAAAAATAAAACATCCTGTGTGGGAGACAAAATAGAGTACTTTGACTAGTTTATTTTATAGCTAGCTATTACTGTCACTTCTCCAGATAGCACCCAGCTACTTAAGATGACTAAAAACTCACCCCTAGGCTCCCCTTGTCTTTCAAAAATAGCTTCTTAGAAGACAGATGAGTCCTGTGTCCTCTCTATCTCTGGTCCCCATCTGTGGTTTCACCTGGTGCTGCAACGGTGTCTCACCTCCCGTCCCCTGTTACTAAATCCCCAAGCTGAGTTCCCGGGAACATCTGCTGCAGCTTCCCGATCCTCAATGGCTTTGGCTGAAACTCAGAAAGCGAGGCCTGAAGTGGCTTTGGTTCTTCGGCCCACTCTCTCTAAGTAGTTTTGGTCCTACAAGTCACTTAAGATTTTTTCCTAAGTAGTGTTATACAAATCCTTCCAGTTTTTAAGTCAATAAAAGCTGTGTTTCCCGATGCATCTTTCTCTGTCCTTAATGTAGAATAATGGCAAGCAGGCTGTTCTCGTCACAGTTGGTCAGTGAAGTTTGCAGGGGAAAGTGGTTTAATCAGGAAAAGTGAGCTTCTCAGCTCAGAAATTATTTGTGGCAAGTGGCTGAATGCAGACTCTTGCAAAGCCCTGAGTATTTTTCAAGTCCTGGGAGCTTCAGTTCCATAGCAGTACCTCCAAAGTTTTGCAGCTACTGAGGAAAAATTGGTGGCAGTTTTTACTTTCACTGCTGCTATTCAGAAGTGGGTAGGTGACGAAGTTAAAAGAAATTATAACCATTTCACATAGTTACTGCTGAGATGACAGGCAGTGCACAGATTTTCCAAGGGAATATCATGCTTCTGTGGGGAGTTGCAAAACACAAACCTATGCACAACCTGAAAATGTTTCCACTTCTCCAGTGTTTTCTGCAAAGAAGTTGTTGGCATTTCTTCCAAGCATTTCTTAACCAAAAAAAAAAAAAAAAAGGAAACACAACATGTAATCTGTGAGCTGTTACTCATTCTTTGAATAATGGGGGCTATTTTTTGCAAAGGCCCCAAGTGACGCACGGGCAAGTTTACTCGGCATCTGTAGGAAGGTGGTATAGCAACAGTTGTTGAAGGAGAAGGGATGGAGAAGTTTTTGTATCACTTTTGTGGTGTTTACTTTTGAAAAACTGGATTGAGTTTCCAAACATTCAATGGGGAAATGTTTGCTGTCCCTGGGATCTGTCTCCTGCGTTGAGCAGAGTAACAGGCAGGGGATTGGTCTCCTGCTATCACTAACTATGTGTAAATGCCTGGGTTTGGGGATTTATAATGAGATCTCAGGAGACAGGTTCTGCTATTACTAATTGGTATTACTCATTTGAATGGGAAGATTGGTTTAGACATCTGTGGTGGGGAAACCACAAAGAACATGAAATTAAGGAAAGTGGTGTTGTGTGCAGTCCCTCGTGCTCAAGTGTGTTTTGAGTGCTAACGATCAAAGTTGAAAGCCCTGACTCCAGCAAAGCATGATATTGAGCTTGTGCTAAAACCTGTTTCTCCTTCCCCAGCCCTTATTCCCCAGCGCTGGGACCAGGGCAGATGCAGCCACACCACAGGCGCAGGGTTTCTCCAGCCCCCTGAGTACAGCCAGGCTTCCCTGTCCCTCCCCAATTACAAGGTGAAGCCCTGCATGGTGCTAATGGTCAGTTATTCCATATTCCATGTCTGAAGACATCACCGGTGTTTGTAATAATTGCATATGTCCTTGGCTGTAAGCAGCAGGGCACACTGAGTTCAGCACTTGATGTTCTCTCACCATCCTGGCTCTTACAAACAGATGGGCCTCGTGTACAAGTCATGTCTCAGTTGCATTTAGCTAACAAAAGCAACAATCAAAATCATCACTTCATCCACAAAGAATAATGAGGATTAGAGTCTTGTCTAGTGTGCCAGGAGGCTCATTTGCATTCCCTGATCTGGCTATTCCTCGTTTTTCCATTTTACAAAAGGACCCTCCCAATGTCTTTCTGTCCCTAAGACAAGAGCGCTAAAAAGCTTTAGTTGATGGCAAGAGAGGAAGATCATGCTCATCACATCTCCTTTATACACAGTCCTTATATATCGTACACTTCTGCCACAATTATAATTTAATTTATGCCTCTCCAGAAGAATACACCAGTTGTCTCTGTGGTCACCCTGTTTATCATCTCCGGCTGTGGGAACCGGTCCCGGCCAGGTGCCGGGACAATGGCCGGCCCTTCAGTGCTGTGCACCAGCTGTTTCCCTCAGCATGCACCCAGGCTGGGTCCTGCTGATGACAACTCTGTTATGGCTGCTGCTGCTGCGAATTTGATTTTATTTTAAGAGCTAATCCAGACTGATCATTCTGCGAATGTGCCTAAGTATAGCAAAGGGTAAGTATATTTTACAGAAAGGCATATTCCAGGCTTTAAACCTGTCATAGAGTAGCTTATAGGTGTGTGAGGTTTTGAGGAGAGGAGGGGAGGGGAGGGGAGGGGAGGGGAGGGGAGGGGAAGGGAAGGGAAGGGAAGGGAAGGGAAGGGAAGGGAAGGGAAGGGAAGGGAAGGGAAGGGAAGGGAAGGGAAGGGAAGGGAAGGGAAGGGAAGGGAAGGGAAGGGAAGGGAAGGGAAGGGAAGGGAAGGGAAGGGAAGGGAAGGGAAGGGAAGGGAAGGGAGAGGAGGGAAGGGGAGGGAAGGGAAGGGAAGTGGAGGGAAGGGAAGGGGAGGGGAGGGGAGGGGAGTGCTGCTCTTATGAAATTCATAATGAATTGATGGCACAGGAAAGAACGGAAAATTCGGATACTAAATGTCACAAGGCCTCTGAAGCCCTGATTGAGGATCCAAGTCCCAGTCACTTGCTTTCAGAAGCATGAACTTCATAGTTTCCCATTTAAAAAGTAAATAAGACTATCTGAGTTTTCAGGGAATTTTTGTTTCTGGTTTCAAGTTTTGCTGTTCACCAAAACATTATCTGCAAGGTTTTTAAAAATTGCATTGAACAAGGGGTTTTGTAAAAACAGAGAAGATAAAACTTGCAGCTATATGAAAACAAAGAAAAAAAAAACAACTCGGAAAATCTTTTCTTAACCTCGATGATGGCATTCACAGATCTCTTCCACGTAAGTGTTTTAAAATTAATTTTTCAACTGATTGCTTTACTTTCAAACCTTTTTCAATAATACTGAGTGGAGACAAAACTGACCATCTTCTAGCTATGGCAGTTACATTTAACTTACATCAATGGAGATTTTCCTTTGCCTCTTTCTTCTCCCAGTTCAGTCTATTGTATTATCAGTCACAATTCCCCATCGAAGAATGTATTTCCGTCTCTGAGATTTCTGCTTGCTTCCCTCCAGCTGAGAGAAGGAATTTTCTGGCACTTTGACCTTTCTGCTTATCTAACTTGAGTTGGTAGACACCAAAGGTAGCTTAGTTATTTCATATTTTTCCAGTTTTATCTCCTGTCATTCTTTGTACAGACTCAGGTCTGCAGAATGGAACATTCTGTTCTTCTACAGGCTAACAAAACAAGAAAAATGGGATGCTGTAAATACGACAACAAACCCCCTGAATAAATGAAACTGTAAGCTTTGAGAGACATCACTCAGAAATAACTTCAATTCCAATAGACCCCAGATTAGTGACTCAAAATCATGTACATAGCTAATTAAACCATCAGTTCATGCTGAGTTACAGAGATGGGGACTGCTGGCTTTTTTTGGTGAATATTGACTTTCCTTCCAGGAGATCTGCCTTCTCTTCCCAGCAATTCCACATTATTATGGTTTGACATTGAGCAAATCATCCTCTCTCTTTAGTTTAAAATCTTGCGTTAATTAGAATAAGGACCATGATATGGCTGTCCTTTGTAAAGTGCCTTAAAATCCATGGATTAAATCAAGCCTTACACTGAAAAATCAACAGCAGTACACATTTACAGAGCACATTCTAAGAGCCTCAGCATGCAACCCTGAAATTATACAAAAATATATACATTCATTCAGGAGTGTTCTAGTTAGATAAAGCTATCTAAAAAGGCTGTATTCCCAGTTCATGGACAGTTAGCTTTTCTTTTTCAGTTTCAGCCCAAGTCATCTCAAACTCAGAAATTATTAATATTTCCTGCAAATGGCAAGTTCCAAGGAAAAAAAAACCACAAACTCATCAGAAAGACCAAGGAAGGATAGCTTCCAAAACAAACTATATTCCTGAGTGAACCCTACATTACAGACAACGGGTGCCTTGGGTGTGCAGGTAAGGAGGAAAAGAAAATTAGTCTTGCAGGATGGCTGAAGAGACCCAGACACACCTTGCGTTTTTAAATTACTGTTCCTCTTCTTTTTGTGTTTTAACCCTAGCGCTCAGCCAAAATTCAAGGTTCTGTAGTCACTTTCTGTTAGGAAGAGAGGTGGGTGTCTTTCACGCAGCTCCACTTGTTTACAAATAGTGTACAAAATCTTGCTGCCTTCAACAGGGCAGAAACCAGCACACTGGAGACAGCTTCTCAGAAGTGCTTGACTTGGAGAGATCCCCAGAGGTGTTCCCAGCACCATCTTCCCTGTGCTTGTTCATGCCATAACATACGCTTGGCTTTACCTCCTCCCTCTCGGGTACGCGGGTCCTCCCGGGTTGCTCGCACAGCGGCACCGTGTCCAGGCAGCCAGGGTTGCACCTTGAGGTCCCTCCCCAAGCCCCCGCTGCTGGGCACAGTATCAAATTAACAGAGTCCGCCTCAGGTAATTTCAGAGAAAAGTTGAAAAAAAGCTCTCAGGGCAATCTGAAAGCTGAAGAAGGAGAAGATAAGAGAACCCCCGATGTACTTTCTTCACCATAGAAAAATACCATTAATGTGGGGGTGTTTGTTACTCTGGGCCTGGATGCTGCTTTGAACATCTGAGACTGGTGGTCTTCAGGAGCAGACTCCATTATGTAACAATTCAGTACACTTCTCCTACAATAAATAGTTGGGATGACGTGGGCAGGATGGGGATAGGAAAAGGTGATAAATAACTCAACACAAAGGTGGTACACAGATGTCAACAGCATCTCCGCTTGGCTCAGCCATCACTGCCAGACTCAACCTCCTCGCTATTCCTGCCACAGGCTGAAAGGTCTCTCTTGATGCAAGAAGTAGAAGTCTTTTCTTCAACTCCCAAAGGAAATGTGGATCGTGCATCACAGACTCTCACACCAGGAAACATGCGTGAACTCAGTGTAAATGATAATGAAATTGTAGTATATATGTAATTTCCAGCAGCAAAAAGTCTGCTACCAGTCAGGAAGGACTAACTAGAAAAAAAAAATGAGAGGTCTTTTTCATTATCTAATTTTCCTTGATTTCTTCAAGTGGGGTTGTGGGCTCTGGGTTAGATCATTAAGACTCCTTCCCTTTTTTCTGTACTACACTACAGAAAAGAGAAGCTAGTGTTGGAACCTGTAGGCATGCCGTGAGCTCCAGCAATTCTAGCGAATCCATAGAGAATTTACGGAGAATAGCCTCAGGCACATGATCAAAAGAGCAGAGAGAATGAAGGTGATGTTCAGTCTTGGGAAATACTGAGAACAGCTGAAGTGTCTTGGAAGAGCTGAGCTGTTTTGTGGGTTTGGTTCATTTTTTTTCCTAAGTTCCCTCATCTCTAATGAGTAAGAGTACTTCTGTCAGGTATTAAGTTTAGATTTAGATTACAGTGTTGTTCACTACTCTGTTAAAAAAAGTAAAATAGATTTAACATCCAGACTGGTAAATCCTTTGCAGTGAAACAGGAAAAAAAATGAAGTTACAGAATGAAGACCAGTTAATGGGAGTGTACACATGAATGGCTTGTAGGGTTTTCTCATTAACTGCTGTGCTGATTTATATTGTTGTCATCAGAATCTTTTTGTATTATGTTTCATTATATTCAAAGAACATTGTTACAATTAGATTTAAATTTGTCTTCCTGGGAGGCACTGCCCTCACTGAAGGACAAGCGTGATATGGCTGGGCAATGTGTCATGCCATTTGCCACCTCCAGCTGCCTGTTCATGTCCACTGGATCTTCACTGCCCTGCACAGGGCCAGCCCACAACATGGGGAATGGCTAACAAGGTGATTTCAAAACACCCACATCTTCCACTAAGCCTTCAGGTAAAAGGCAAACAACCACCTTTGTGTAGGACTGAGGAAGGGGAAACCCAGGCACATTCCTCGCTGGTTCAGGAAGAGTTGGAAGCAGCTGGTTCTGCCGGGGCTCGTGCTCATGCCACCAAGAGCAGCCGAAAGACAGCCAGCCTGGGGGCATGCGTGCATGCATTGCAACTAATTGCACTCTGTACATCAGACTGCAAAAATGAATATCGATTAGTCACCTTGCACCTTGCCAAGTAAGTAAATACTCGCACCCTCATCTTACACATAGGAAAAACGACTCATCAAGCTGTCCCAGAAAGAGCTGGGGCCAGTGCCAGGACCGGGAAACAGGTATCCACACTCTCCGGTGTGCTAGCTGTCGTCCGGCTTCGCTCAGGCAACAAAGTGGATCTCCTGTGGAGTCAGACCTGAGCCAGCTCCTCTGGACAGGGGGAGGCAGCAGCCAGCCTGTCCTGATGTCCCACGGACTGTCTGGGGCAGCCAGACCCTGCTCTTTGCCAGGAGTACATTGTACTTCTTACTTTTGGCTTCTTGTAACTTGTTCTTTGTTGAGAGAAACTGGGGTCTCAAGGACCCCCATGCGGTAGTTCTGTAGGCTTCTGGTTGCTTCTATAGTAGCAAAATAACAGGCACAAAAAATAACTGACAAGCTTTGAAAGCTGGCTAATGTTTCATTTCCATTTAATTTTCAACATTTCTTATGTGTGCAAACAAACACAGGTGCAGATTAAAAGCTTCTCATTAAAAAACAAACGCAGAGGCATTATGGTAGATGATGCCCATAGCTGACCGTCCTTTTCAAAGGCAGACCAATGCAAACTTCTTACTCCTGTTGTTATACCTCAGTTTCTCCTATAGACTCACTGCTTGCAGGCCCATGAGACTGCCTCTCTTGCAATAAGTACATAAGTACTGTTCAGCTTGCAGCCCTTTCCTCTCACAATAGAACAAAGAAATAAACAAACAATAAATAAGTAAATATTTTTTGAAAAAACAACATCAAACTTAGCAGAGAAAACAAGATTCTTGGCCAGAACTAATTCTCTGGGGGAGCTGCCAGTTGATTTATCTTACTAACACATCAGTAATTCTCTGTGCTACTGAAGAACTATGTGGTTCATCTTGTTTGCTCTTGGGGTTGGTGCTAAAATCCCCTAGGCATAGAGTCAGGAATGGATCTTTTTATCAAAAAAACCTTTGCTCTTTGCACCACAAGTATTGTATGCAGCTGATATTGCCCTCCCATTATACCCTTGAGTCAGAGTGACTCTAGTGATGTGGCAGTGATGTGCTGACAGCAAAATTTAGTCCCATTTTGATGGGATAAGGCAAACACACAAGTTTTGGCACTTATATTCCAGAGAACTCTGTGGCCATTACTAGCTCAGTGGCAAAACTTTGCTGATCCAAATTCAAGAGACTAGTCTCAAGGAGGACACTGAATTTGAATGCTAGGAGAAAAGGAAAGAAGGGTTCAGAGGCTGAAGTCACTGGCCCAGCAGCAGCAATTAGATCTCACTGTAGTTCTGAGGTTACTTTACCAGCGAGGACTCCAGCTGTATGGGGAAAAGAAAGTGTGGTAGAGCAAAAGAGACAAGGATTTGAACTTGGCTGGAGGAGTCCTTCTCCAGACAGACCCAGCATGATTGAATGTGGTGCAAGGTGCACGAGAGTAGAGGGGACAGATTTTGTGCTTGTAGCTGGTTAGGGAAGGCAATAAGCTCTGCCTTTTTCTATCTGGAAAGCAAAAGGACAGCCTGTTCTGCATTAAAAAAAAAAATATATATATATATATAAAACAGGACAAGTTCCACACTGGACTGTTCTTGCTCCAACTGTGCAAATACATTGTATCCACTGGCAACAAATCTGGAAGGTCCATCTGCTTTCAACCAATACACCAACACCCACTGACCCAACCTCACATGCTCTTACTCTGTCCCCTCATTTTAACAGATCATAGAAAGGGAGAAGGAGGGAGAAATCCAGTGGTTTTACTCTAATCCCCGAATGCAGCTTTGGATCTTTTGTATGGTCTCAGAGCCACGCCCTTGTCTGTATAAAAAATACCTTCGTGCTGAACAGGTCCTCCTTCCCCTCTACTCTGCCCTGGTGAGACCACATCTGGAATATTGTGTCCAGTTCTGGGCCCCTCAGTTCAAGAAGGACAGGGAACTGCTGGAGAGGGTCCAGTGTAGGGCAACAAAGATGATTAAGGGAGTGGAGCATCTCCCTTATGAGGAAAGGCTAAGGGAGCTGGGTCTCTTCAGTTTGGAGGAGACTGAGGGGTGACCTTATTAATGTTTATAAATATATAAAGGGTGAGTGCCACGAGGATGGAGCCAAGCTCTTCTCGGTGGCAAACAATGATAGGACAAGGGGTAATGGGATCAAACTGGAACACAAGAGGTTCCACTTAAATTTGAGAAAAACTTCTTCTCAGTGAGGGTGCCAGAGCACTGGAACAGGCTGCCCAGGGGGGTTGTGGAGTCTCCTTCTCTGGAGACATTCAAAACCCACCTGGACATGTTCCTGTGCGACCTCATCTAGGCGTTCCTGCTCCAGCAGGGGGATTGGACTAGATGATCTTTTGAGGTCCCTTCCAATCCCAAACATACTGTGATACTGTGATACTGTGCAACAGGTGATTCTGTACAGCCTGTGGAGAAGAAAAAGGAGACGAGAAAGGGTGGTGAGAAATAGAGACAGTGTACAGTTTAGGCAAGCATAATATAATAGTGGCAGAGTTCACATTTTATGCCAAAAAAAAATCCCACCAGTTTTCTTGGCTTTTTTACTAGAACTTGATGAAGATAAGACGCAGAATAATTTTACAGACTCTAATGCATTTGACCAAATGATAGAGCAAAAAGCTTGAGAAATACCTTTTGCATTCAAATGTACAAAATAATACATCTTGTGGTTTGCATCAGCCTGTCTTTCTTCATGTCTACGATTTAAATATAAGTCCTTGCCAAACAAAAGGAGTTTTTAAGGGTGTTAATCACAAAGCCCTTTTTACAGTGTGCAAAGTGATTTGAAATCATCAGAGAGCATTAATACCTTGCGGGGAGAGTCCCAAATTAGAAGACTGCAGTTTGCAGCACTGTTAAGACACATAAATCACTTCAGCCAAAGTGGAATGTGATGATTTGAAACCATCGGGTTTGGAAATGGAAAAAAGACGTTATCTTGAAACATTCAAATCTCTTTGAATATGCTGAGCTCAGTCCTATAGCTCTGATTGAGACATATTCAACAAACATCAAAGTAAAAGCTGCAAGATCAAATACTTTCTGCTGGAAAATTTCCAGTATAACTCACCCTTTCTAGCTCTGTGTATATTTAGAAACACTGGGCCTAATTGTACAGCAGTTTGCACTTGGCATAATCATCTGCTGTTGTGCAAACTGAGCACAAACACCTTTTCTGATCAAGTAATAATTGTGCATCATTTTGTTGTCATTGTGAAGTACAAAGCCACAGTGAACAAATGCTTTGTTCTGCAAGGAGAACTAAGTTGGAGAGACAATTTTCTTGCTTCCATTAGACTGCCAGGCTATAAAGAGCAGAAAAAGATGGAGAGATGAAGGACATCCATAAAATTGTGAAAGTTACATAAAATGGAAGTAGAAAAATAATGGAAGTGCAGCAGCTTAATTCCTACAAGCAACATCAGCCAGAGAGCAGGAAAACATCGTAATTTTTACCATCTTGCCCTCTAGTCTTGCTCACAGGCAGTCTTGAGAACTGCAGGGAAAACACAGCTTGCACCCAGTTTACGTATTATTTGTGCTGGACCTGCACTGTCTGAGACCTAATACTATGCTAATAGGAAATGTTAAGAAAGGAAAGCTCTAAAAAGGATCTAGGAACAAACAGCTGTCAATTGGCAATGCTCAGTAAGACGTAATTAGTGACACTGGATCAGACAGGATGTGTCTAAACATTACACTTGCTTCTGAAAGCCATTATGTATCCACAGAGAAAAGAATAAAACACATTTCTAAGTTTACCCAGTTTCTAGATATACCAAAATCATTCTTCTGAAGAGGAAGTTTCCCTGCCTGTTTCCATGGTTTAGTTCAGCAGTAAAGACGACATGAGAGAGTAAACTGGACTTGTATGCGCAGGTTGTCAGGAGTTACACATTTAGCTTGATTAATATTTGCTATTGCAAAAGATATCTACCTTTTTTGTAGGCGCTCACTTGCTACTTCTGCCTCATAGCAAGCCCTTGCAAGTCTGGAGGGGAGTGGTGACGAGGGCTCTGCCTGCCTTCCATGGAGCTCCATTCAAGCTTGGATGAAAACCAGCATTTTTCAGGTTGCTGTTGTCCTGCCATCTGCATTTGCATCACCAAGATCCCGCCAAAATAACTGAGCATGAGCTCTTCCAAAAGGGAAGGACAGAGTGTGCTACCAGGATAAACTCATTCATGGATTCAGAGTGAGACGCTGCTTATCTGTCTTCCTCACGGAGACCTTATATGTATAAATGCTTATCAATACAGAGATAATGCTTATCAATATGTATCTATGCTTGTACATACAGCACTTACATAATATGCTCTAAACTGAGGTTAAACACTCTAGAATTATAAATAACACCTTCCATGCAGCTTTAATTCAGTTCTTTGTGTATGTGCAATGGGAGATAACCTTTAATTAAATGTTCTTTTTTTCTTCTTTTTATTTTTTTCCACAGGGATCTTGTCATGGGGTGAGAACAGCAATAATAAAAAGAAGGAAGACTGGAAAGTAATGAGGCTTCTTACTTCATCTGCCCCACTGTGAAATAAATGAAACTTCTGCAAAGAGCAAAGGCAAGAGACTGCAGGAGAGAGCATCTCTTTTAGAATAAAGCAAGTGAATACTACAAAATAAAACTCAGTCATGTCCCTGCCAGCTGCTACAGACTTACTCCCTGACTGTAACCACAGTTCCCTCAGTCTGCTTCACAAACAGTGAATCCACAGTTTAGACACGACAGCGTGGAAAAGGAGTGTGCAGATCAGTGTAACATGGGCCAGGATTAAAAGTGCCTGGCAGCTTTGAAAAAACAGAGAAGACCAAATCTTTGTAAGAATAGGAAGGCGCAGAAACAGGACACAATACTCAGTAGGGTTAAGTACCTACTAATATCCTAACTCTATGTGATACGATATAGTCCTTCTGTAATAGAAAATCTGCATTTAGAAAAATTCCCCTTGGGACAGTTTTTAAGCTCTAGTCCAACATGTGAAACACCCAAGTTTTCAGGAAGACCAGTTACTGTGCTTGAAAACAACAACAGAAAGTACTTCCCCAATTTTCCTTCCCATTACCAATGGCACATTAAATGACTTCATTTCGGAGGACAGCCAAGGAGCAGCTTAGCAGCTTGTTAGAAGGAATAAACTGAAGATTTGAAAGCATCTGTGTTGTTATGCTGGCCAGGAGACCGCTGTGTATCGAGGAGTTGGTCACCCACACCGCAGCAAACTTGAGCAGTCCCAGGCCTGTCCTGTGCCACACGTCCAGCGTGGCCTCCAGCCTGCCATGTGCTGCACAGGCCCCTGGGCCACGGGACAAACTCGGCCACCTCCTCGTAACAGAGGAGCCTGCGGGCAGCTCCCGCTTGGTACCAGCAAGTACGGCACCCACCTGCAAACATCCTTTAGGAACAGAGTTGTCACCATGTAAGGAAATTATTGAATAACTTGAAGGACCAAAAAGGAGGAACCTCTTCTTGGAGGGATCAGCCACAGCAAAATCTATGGGGCTTGCCTGGTTCTGCACAAACGTGAGCTGCCCAGCACCTGAAGGGACGTAAGAATTTCACACTACCTATGTTTCTCGCTTCATTCTATCTTGTTAAATGGCTGTCTTATTAATCTATTTGGTTTTGGGTCTTTCTTATAGGGATCCAGAAAGAGCCTTGCACCATCTCTCTCTCTCCACTTCTCTCATCTGATCACCACCCCTGGTGCAAAACAATGCCTTATATGGATTTTTTAAAAAACTTTCTGCTCTATTTGTGGGAAACAAACTCTGACAAAAAAAAAAAAAAAAATTGAAAAGCTACTAAATAAGTTTAGATGATATTATCATTTGCACCATCACATCAGTAAAGCAGATGTTCCAGTCAGGACCAGGTTAGTGGTACGTAACATGTGTGGACAAATTCAAAGGAACAATACTTACTCTGGAGGCTTTCCACCAAAAAGCTCTGGTGCTACCTTGAAAGCTACAGGGATGGGCTCCATGATCAGCTGCCTTTACAAGAGCTTTTTCTAGGATTTGTGGGCTAAAAGGTCTCAAAAGGTTACCTTGTCTACCCGTTATGCAAAGAGAGAGACATTTGTAAAATGGACTGCTGTTGTTACAGAGACACAAACTCACACTTTACCCTCTCCAGCGAGGGCAGAGATAGTCACCCTTTTGGATAGTCACCCAAAAAGCCACATCTCAGAGCAGTGGCAGGTGCAGGAGACCACTGAGCGAGGAGGAGCTGGGTGAGTGTTGCCCAGGTGGGACACTTGCAAAAATAAAGGTCCTGTAAAATGCAGAAACATTCTTAGAAACTTGATGCAAAAGATGTATTTCTCTTGTGGCCTCACCTTAATCATAGAATACCCTCAGATTTTAGTTTTAATAAAAACCTTGCCCTTGTACTGTAGACAGTGGCTTGGAAATACAATCCATTCACAGACAGAAGAAAGGGAGAAAAAGAAAAAGCACCTTGAACATTCTTTACTAAAGAACTTTCCAAAACCTCATCTTTACATCAACCTCTCGGTATTTTCACAGCATGACTCATAAAATGTTGAGTGTGTGTGGGAGAGGCAGAGTGGGAGTGAAGGGATGGCACTGCCATTTTAAAAATGATTAAAAATAGATAAAATGCCAACTGTCTGCACCTTACCTTCAAGATATCATTAACTGGCCAACTATAGCTAATAATGCAAAGATGATTAGTTTTGTTTCTTACATTTAAAAGAGAGTGTCATAAGACTTGACAGCAACACCTGCAGCTTGCAAGGTACAGTGACGTTTCTTTTTTTGTTTAAAATGTAGATTATCAACATTGCAATTTAAAATATGTGCCTGCATGATCACTAGCAGTCTGGATTGAGATAAAACAAAATTTGCAGTATCAGGTACTTTGCATTGTTTATACCATTTACTTCCTCTTGCTTCTGCCGAAGCACATTGGTTTTGTTTTCCCTTCTGCAGAAGCCAAGGGTGCGTTTCACCCTGGGGCTGTCACCCACTGCCACATCCTGCCAGCACTGGGGCCGCAGACGGTGGAGGGGAAGGTCTGTCTTGGAGCTCCAAATGACAAGCCTGCTGTCTTTGGCTGTTTTGAAAATGTAAGGGCAGCATGTTGGGTACAGGCCTAAACTTTGTGATGACAGTAGGGCTGTGGTATTGCCACTTTTTTAACCCTTTGTTTTCTGGGCTGCATATTATTAAACTTTTAAGATGACATGTGTTCAGTGACACTAACAAAGCTGTCAGGACCTTTACTAGGGTGCATGTCTATGGATGGGGTCCCAAGCACGATTGGGAACTCCTCACTGTGCAAGGTATTTGAGAGGGAACCAAGCTAATGCGTGCTGCAAACTTATGAGTCCCTTCCAACTTGAGATATTCTATTATTCTATAAACTACCAAGTGTGTTTATAGAGAAGAAAACAATTCTGAGAAGTCCCACTACAGCAGTTCCCCACTATCGGGCCAGCTGGCTGGGCCTGCTCGAGTGTCATACAATACATGTGTAAGCACACGGGGTGTGCATCATTTTCTACAACAGGTTAGGGGAATCCCACTCAGGGCTCTGAGCAAAACATCCAACATCAGTGTTGCCAACACAGAAGCATAGACTGACTTCCCAAGGAGCCCAAGGTGCAGTTTTTTACATGGTGATTTCACTTGCTGATGTTTCCCAGCACACCAGGTGCCATGCAGTGGGTCAGCACACAGGGCCCAGCACAGCAACCTGCACCCACCTGCTGCAGATGCTCCCGTCTCCTTCCAGACAGAACCATTCGCCAAGATAACGAAAGGTCTCTTAGTGGACTCCTAAGAAGAAAATTCCAGATGTTTCTTTACAAGGCTGAGGACTACTCAGTGTCCGTGCCTCCCAGCACGGATCCTGGGGGAATTCAGGCTTGAGCGTGTGCTGATCTCCTGTGGACATCATTCTGGGACAGGAACCTTAGTGTTCAGCATAGTCAAGGTGGAAGGGCCTCTGGGTATATGGTGGATCGCATGATTTTATGTCCCCAGCAAACTTTTCCAGTAAAATCTTAGATGCCTGTGGACTTGGACCTATGTGAGTACCTTGCAGATGTTATTAATCACACAGTTAAATTTAGGTACTTGAAAGCCACCGAAGGCACCTATAATGCAATTATTTCCATCTTCAGATGTTGACTTCTGTGTCAACTGCTACATAGTGTTAAATTCCTGCTGAATGGTGGTGTCTTCAACTGCTGTTGCCTTTATGTTCTTTTTTTTTTCTAAGAAAACTGAAAGCAGATTTCCAAGAAAATCATACTGTGCTCCAAAATACGACTTTATAAAGGAAGCTTTTTACATCATTAGCTACAGAGACAGACAAAAGCCTCTGGATTAATAAAGACCTGGCAATAAAATGTCTTCTATCATGAAAGTCTTACAAAAGACCTAATTCTGCAAGATACAAACTCTCAGTTACTCTAATGGGATCTTCTGTGGCATTTAACAGACTTAGCAAAGACTAGAAAATGCAGCTTACTGTATTCCCATTTAAACATCATTGTCATTTACAGAGTGTATTCCCATTGGGAAAAAATAGTCAGGTTTTGAGTACATGTTGTACAAATAGTTATGCATAATATGCATATACAGGTACATGGTACACACTATTGTCCTCTCTGGATAACAGCTTTAGGATGGTGAGGTGGCCGTAGGACACTCAGTATCACTCAGCTTGCTGTGGTTGTGCAGGAATGAGCTCCGAAAAGGAGCAAAGTCATGGACATAATGCTGCTATATTTATGAAAATGCTGTACTGGAAAACATACAGGTCTGACTCGAAGCATCTCTCTGAAAGGCAGTTTGATCTGGATCTGGTCTGACAGGACTCTGGAGCATGTTTGTAGGTCACACTGCTCCCTCCCCAGGTACCAGCCTGGAATTTAACCTCCCCAACTCGCTCAGGTGCTTTGGCGGAGATAAACATAATTTGCGATGACATCTAGGCTACACCACAAGTTAATGCTTCTTCTGGTGCATTATTCAAAATACCTGCCAGGAGACTGGCTTCAGCTGCCTAAATGTGCATCTACAGTGCATTTGTGGCTAAAGCTGTACTCAGAGTAGCAGAACTAAACTGAACTGCCACCCTCAGGAAAACTTTATTAGAACAATTTCACATGAAGCAGCTTATGTAACTAGTTCTTAAATACACTGGCTTCCTAGAAACACTGTCAAGCACTTATCCTCAACTAATTTGTCCATTTTTTTTTTTTAAAGGAGTACCTGGAAATATTGTCCATACAGATTTCTTGAAATCATTGCACTGGAGCAACTCTTCAAACTATCAATTTTCCTTAAGAATGCAATTTCAAATCAAAAATGCTGAACACGTCTTGCCTTGAAAATCAAATCTATAGATCTAAGTTGGTGTGGACCTCTGAGCGAAGGCAGACAGTTGTTTTTTAGCATCACCAACAACATTAACAGTCTTGACTTGGATCCTGTCTGCATGTTTTAGAGAGCACTAAACAGCTCTTTTGTCCTTGCCTTTTTCTCTGGTACAAAATAAATACAGGAAAGGGGACAGTTTGGGTCTTCATCATAAGCTTAATGCATGTTTACAAAGTAAAAACTGACTGGTATGTAGGGAAGCAGGAAAAAAAAAATCCAGATTATTTGGGCATATATCATATTTTGGGTTGCAAAACAAAGTATGTCATACTGACTTTTGTCCTGACAGGTATTCAGGCTTGAATATGTGACTGGGTCACCAAACTCATATTCTTCAACCCAGCCAGATCACCTCTTCCAAATAGCTGTCAGAACACTGAAACATATTTTTGGTGTAGGGGTTCATTTTCCTTCAAACTGCTTTGTTCATACCTAGCTCTGCCCTTTGTGGCTGACTTTGGAATGAATTGCTTTCTTATAGATCAGAAAAAAAATCCATTACAGAGCAAACATCTCATATTTGCTTGAGAAGGACAGGAACAAGAACATGAATTTTGCAAAATTATTGACATTTCCAGTTTCCAAAAAAATGCATATTGTTTGTTTGTTTGTGCTGGTTTTTTTTTAAAGTCCTTGAAACCAGGATCCCCATCATACAATTATCAGACCACAGAATTTCAGGCAATACCAAACATGAATTATGCTGCAGTAGACCAATCCTTTAGGACTGTTCTTTTATACCAGATGGCGGTGACACAAAGGTGTCATTAATGGTTAGTGGTTTGATATGGAACCATAAAGTCAGTCCTGTGGCATTCACTGGTTCATGCTGCGTCATCTCAGCAAAGGCTCTACCACTGTTTCAACACGCTTAATAGTCACTTTGTGCTCCTGGAGTAGAAGAGAATCTCAGCCTATTTCTGAAACATGCAACTGTTTCTGGATAAAACTGCTAAGTATCAGTGGCAACATAACCAGTTTTCAGCATGTAAGAACTTCATGCTTCTCTTATACTTGTTCTTTCATTCAAGTGTTGTGGTTTTTTTTGTGACAAATAAACTAAATAAAGATAACCAAATTCACATAGATGTGAATGGCAAAAGTGACACTGCTGTCAGTGGGAGAAATCCCTTGAAGTGGAAAGAATACCTCCAGCAAACCTTTGGAGGGGAGATGAGAAACAAGAAAAACACAACATGAGTTTTCAAAATTCATTCCAACATGAGAGGCATGGAAAAGATAATATCATATGCATTTCAACCCTCCTTTTGCTCAAGTTCCCAGCAAAAACCTATGCTCGCAAGGGAAATAGCTGTGAAGTTTAAGATGTTACCGTCACTCACCAAAGGTTACACAAACCTGCACCTCAGCACTTTCACAGCTTAGTCAAAGCCACTTTGAAAAGCACATTTATCTCCAACCACTGGATTTTGCGTGGAAACAGCTGTGAGGTGAGGTGAGTGCTTACACTGCACTCCATCAGTTTCTCTAACAGTCTCTGCTGAAAACACACACTGGTAACATCTCACATTGTACCAGGTAGATTTGCCTGGAGCTCATCTAACCCCTCTTGAGGGTTCCACCAAGCTCCCAGATCTCACATAGATGGAGACAGAATTAGCTAAGCTACTCCTTCACTAATTTCCCAGCATAATCATAGGCAGGTAACCACTCTACTGAACAACACTTTTATGCTGTTGTCGAAGATCTCTGTACCTTCCTACTTCCCATTAGTCAGGAGAATGTCTCGCTATTTTGGAATCACCAGTGCTCCTGGCTAATCTACAAACTTCCCTCAGACCCATGGCTGGCAAGGTCACAAACCCATCACAGGGGACTTCTGACTGTCCTACTGTTTTCAAAAATAGGTAATGCCTTCCCCATAGTTAGCTTTTCTATTATTGTGTCAAGTGCTCCAGGAACTCCACCTCATGCCCAGGTCATTTGCTGTGGTAATTATTTCCTTCATAGAGGCGTGGCTCCACACATGTGAAGCAATGTTCATGTTTGATTTTCTCTGAAAAAAAAAAATAGAAACAAAGTAGTCAGTGCTTGTAAATAACCTGAAGAAGCCCACACAATTCCGGGACTCGCAGATACACTGAGGTCGAGGCCTTGAATATACAACCTTGTACACATTGTTCCTCTTCTGCTCTCAGCAACAAAGTGAAAATGAATCTCAACTCTCCTGGGCCGTACATGGTCACACTCTCCTCTGGTTGTTACAAATTTGTTTCAATGCCAAGTTTCTCTGCGTCTTACTACACGGCATTCACAGAAGCCCCGAATACATTCATTAGCACTGTTAAGAGGATAAATCCAGAACGAGAGAGACATAAAGGTCTCTTCATAGTCCTGTCTCAGCTCCAACTCAGCAACAAGCCTTAAATTTACTGGTACCTGAATTTTCAAGGTGGAGACCCCTTCAGTGCTTTAAGAGCTGTTGTGAACACAGAGAACTATACCCTGGCTGGGCAGACCAGTAGCCTCCTATACCAAAAGCAGACAATCACAAAGCGCCCGGTATCTGTCAGCATAGTCAGGCTGTCCTGTGAACCCAGACAATGACTCAGGCTGCCAACAAAACACAGGCGGAAGAAAAAACAACTGTGGTTATCTGGTAACGCAGAGCTGTCTGGTCTCACCCCTAATGCAGAAGGCCTGGGTCTCAGTCCTCCTTCTTTCCACCTCTGGGGCACAGGCACTTGTCAGGTCTGGTCTGGAAGCAGAAGAGCTGCATTTGAGTGATGGGGCACTGGAGCCAGTAAGCCAGTTAGCTGTGCTGAGCTCCTGCTCTACTTCTTTAGTCCAGCTGGCTTGGATCCAGACAGCTCAAGTTTCTCTGCTTATCACTTCCCTGCTCTCCAGATCCTGGGCCAGCACAGGCAGAGGCAGCCCAGATCTGTTTGCACACAGGATTTAAGTTGTTTTGCTGCTGCATGAGGCAGAACAAAGAAAGATGAAAGGGGCAGCAGCTGGAATTACACAGCTTCGTAAAGATTCCATAACTATGCATGCATTTCCCATGTCTGGAAACAAGGAGACAATTCTCAAGCATTTTGACTTGTAAAAGGCTGCAAAGTAAAAGGAAATTCAGCCATCCTGCAACTTTAAGAGCTGCAGCTGCAAAGCGGAAGTACAGAGCACTAAGCAGTTTGCTTACCCACTGCTGCTTTCCTGAAGCCACTCTTTCTCCCTGCTGGAGGGAGCATTTTTACCTGCTAAGAAGAATTATTAGTAAGCTAGAAAACAACCAAGAGGGCTTTTTTTTCCTTCTCTCACATTTTGTGCCTGGAGTGATTTAGAGAAAGTATGATTTCTGTGAGGAAAATAATCACAGTCCGAAGCTGCCGTAGCATCTTCTGGTTAAGACTGCATGAAAGCATTCAGGAAACTCCTCACCCATTTCCTTCAAAAATCTAGAGGACAAAAGAATGAAAGCGCATTACATTGCCGGAGATGAACGAGGTACATCTATCATTTGTGGCTTTTTATGCACAATCTGGTCACTCCAATGGACAGTCATTCTTCAATTGAATCATGCTGCAAAACTATTTCTATCTCACTGTCATGCTTTCTGTACAGTTACTTAACCACGCTCCTTACAGAAATTCAGTTTGCTTTCATTTCAGATTGCAAATAAAAAGAGAAACAATAAGAATTGCATAAATTGAGTTATGTGTTTTAATTTTGTACTTTCATGGCACATTTTGATTTGTAAACATGAAATTACCAGTCCCCTTCTTCATATGTTGAAAATAACCACCAGACATTTGAGAGCGTATACCTGAGATATAAAAACAAAAATTTAAAAAAGCATAATCTGGCATCTTTTACCTTACATACAGTACCATTTTAGGAAGAATTACAAAAGGGAATGTTTTCCAAAATACAACAGTTTCCTTTTGACTATAAAGATATAGAAAATACATCAAAACACCGTAGAACAATCAGCCTTATTCAGAGGATGTTGCAAGTCATTGTCTCAATTGTATTAATGCATAGCAGAAACACTACATCAGTCCTGCAGTAGCATGATATCAACATTGTCATGAACACCTTGTAAAAGTAGCTCCCCTGGATAAGTGACAATCTTCCGTCGTTTTGCCGCCTTAAGAGTTCCTACAAGGGCTTCAAAGAGGTTGGCACACTTTTCATCAGCGAAGAGCACACCAAATTTCACGCTCACTTGTCCATCAGCATCTAAATCAAAGGTATAACATGAAAACACATGCAGATTTTCTTTCAGTTAGAAGATTACTGGGGAAACAAAGTGACACACAGTCAGAACATTGAAAGTAAACTCCAAGGTGTACCCCCAGTTTATTGGGGAACATATTATGAATGCTGATGATAAACAGTAGGCAAAACTCCTGCCTGGTATGACTTTCCCTTTTTTCCAGAGACTCCTATCAAGGACCATCTGCTATGTCTATTTTTACTGATGACTTCCTGAAACCTATGTCCAGAACAGGCTACTGAAACTCTTCAAAGCATAAGGAATTGTTAGAAATTTTTTTACAAATATATTTTTTCACTTACTAATATTTATTCATATTTAAGGTTCACATTGAAAAAGGTGCAATGTGAATTCACTTCTCACACAAAGGAAGAATTTTAAAATATATGTTAAGGTTAGGTAGGCTATTCCTAAAAGGCAGGTGCAGTCACACAAAATGCAAGATGTGTATATCCATTTATACTTCGAAAAACAAACGGAACTGAACAAAATTCATCAGAACCTAAATATATGAGCAGGTAGCACATCCACAAGTTGCATAAATATTTGTAAAGAAAGATGAACTTTGGCAATGAGAAATAACCTTCAGGGAACAGGCTACCTTCTAAGCAAGTTTAAGGAAGGTTTGGATAACACCTATAGCTCCTGGATTAGTTTTAGGCATACAGATCAATTCCTTCCATGGTGAACAGAATTGAAGTGCATGAACTCTGAAGTTCCAAAGTTAGCAAGGAAGGAGTGAAAGGAAAAGGCACAACTTCCTTCTTTGATTGCTGAACTGGGTACCCTAAAGAAAAGGTTAATTCTGCAGTTAGTGTTAGTGGGAGCAGCATTTCAGGCCTATGCCCTCTGTGCTGCAGAGGCTTAAATGTTTAACTCCATAACAGAACCACTTTAAAGGATGGGACACAGGGAGTACCATACAGTCCAACATTAAGTATATATGCAAGTTTTCAGGTTATCTGAGCCACCTTAATTATATTTGCCAAGTTCATAGGTTGATATAACATTACTGTATGACATGTTTGTCATACACATACATGTATGTATAACATGACAACATCTCTATAGTCAGAGATATTACAATACTTACTTTTGGTTCCCAACCGCCTAATCTCCTCAACTAAGAGGCTAATTTCATGTTCCACGTTCATTGTGGTCTAAAAAGTAAAATAAATTTTGAAAAAGTTATTAGGAGACCTGTAAATCCTTTGCACCATCCTGTCCTCTTGTCAGTTCGTCAGGAATGTCACAGCACTTTGTAAATCCAAGTCACCTGGTGACACTTGGCTACAGGATAATCTGAGATTTCAGTCTTGAAAGGATAAAAAGCCTTCACACCTCCACATTTGAGGGGAAGTAAAGAGAAAATACAACCTTGGTACACTCTTAACACAAATATAGGGAGCTACTCTCAAAATATGAAAAATGTGGGATGGTTGCAGCAGGAGGTGTGTGTGTTTTGCTTTAAAGAATGTGCTTAGACCTCCATGAATCAGAGCATCCTGGTAACGTCGGAGGTCTCCAGGGGTTTTGCATCTTTCTCTCAATGCCCTCAATAAAAATTAGAACATCTTCCTTTAAATTCCTCTCTGGGATATGGGATATGTGGTAGATCTGGGTTTTTTAAACCAGACCACAGCTTTCCACTTATCCGGCAAGACACTGTGGGCATCCAGATGGTTATGGCAGGTCTATGCATATGGTTGTCTAAAAGGACAGCAGCTATCCCAAGCCAGCTACCGGGAGCAGAACTGAACCAGAGGCAAACTACACAAGCACCCCAAGAACATCAACATTTATTCCCATCATAGTGATCTCAAAGAAACGCTACACTGGCCAAACATATCCTGTGCTGTGAAACAGCAATTTCCACCAGTGTGTACCAATGCCTTGAAACAGTTTACCCATACGCAGCTTAGTAGATGGCAACGCTACAGTCACACAAAATGCTATTTAGCCACAAAGCATCCATCCATCCATTCATAACTGCAGGCACCTGAAAGGTGTTTTGGGATCTACGCTATGCAAAGCATCATCCAACACAATAAAACCTTTGAATGTGAAACTCCTTAAGCAAAAACTGGCATCAGGGTAAGCATAAGAAACCGGGCCCCACAGACAAAGCAAAGTGTTGAATGCAGCTTCCATGTGCGCCAACAATGCAGCCTGGAACAAAAGCCTTCGAGGGAGCTGCTGGAGCTCAGCACTGTTCAAACCAGGCTCAGTGAGCACTGAGTGCCTATTGTTCAAGAAACCAGGGTTTCTGCACAGATCTGGTAAGTTAGCAGAGTTAAAAACTTGACATCTGGATGCATGACTAACTCTTCCTAAGAGGAAAGCTTCCCCTCTTCTCCTTTTTTATTGAGTTAAAATAGTAAGAGTGACACAGGTCCACCTCCTGAGCCCTCACGATTTACCCAGGAGGCAAAACCCCCTTTGTAACAGAGTCTGATTTTCAGATCCCAAATTTACTTGCAAAAATCTGTATTTTTAACATGCAATACTGAGCAGGCATCATATCAGCAGGGGTTTCAGGCAAAGGCCCATCCAAACCCCTGCTGCATTCCTAATGCCGGGAAACAACAAACACACTCAGGTGGACATTAGCAGACTGACCTCTAACATTGGAACAGGATGCGCTGCCTCGGTGCCACTGCCTTAGAGGAGTTCTACATGCTTTCACCTTTAGTTTAACTGAGCACTAGATATATTGCTACAAGTCATCAAGAAAAATATGACCAGTCTACCAAACAGCTTACACCATCATTATTAATTTGTCAAACTGCCAATTTTATTATTGGTCATTACAATGGGATAATTAGCTTCCCTTAAAAGATGTTCTTTTAACTTTAAAAGTGTTTGTTTGTTTGTTTTTACTTTAACTCTTTAAATTTATGTAAATTTAAAATTATTTTCCCTCACACACACACTTCTAATTCAAATAGCAACATTTAGAATTTTAAAAATATGTATTCTATATTATTATGCAACACTTTTGAGACCAGAGAACCGTGGCTGTGTAAGGAAGAAGGGATTGTAGGCATTTTAAGCACACTTAAATATTTACTTTATATTGTCATACACTCAATGCACAAACTATGAAAAGTGCACGCCAACTATTCAGTATTTCAGAAGCGATTACATTGCTGGAAGCCAGCACGATTTTTCAGTACGTATTAGGAAAGCTAAACTTCCCTTTATTGGCTGAAAATTCACCTAACAGTTATTTAGCACAAATGCATCTTCCCAACCCACCGCACCGCCCTCCCCCGCTGCAGGCACCGCGGATACCTGAGAACACGGCTCCTCGGGGCGCTCCCTCTGCCTTCCAGAGCACCCCCGGCAGGAGCCCCCGCCTCCCCGGGCTCTGCCGGGGCACGGCCGGGCCGGGGCTCCCACCGCCGCCTGCGCAGGGCGCACCGGGAAACGGGTGCGAAGGGCCCCGGCAGCCGCCCCCGCCCGGGCCGCACGTCTCTCCCCGGGAGCGGAGGGAAGGGCGCTCCCTCCGCCGCGGCACCCCCGGCCCGCTCCCGCTCCCCGCCCCGCCACTCACCCGCTGCTGCCGCCGCTCTCGCCGGGAGGTGCCGCCGGCGGGAGCCGCGTCAAGGAGCTCGGAGGCGGCGGGGCAGGCGGCGGAAGGCGGGGGCAGGGCGAGGGGGCGGGCGGTGGCTAAGCGGCCTCCGCTGGGGCCGGGCCGCCTCCCGGCGCAGGGCTCCCCGCCGCCCCGGTGCGGCGCCCTCGGCCGCGCTGGGTGCCGCTGTCGCTCGCTGCAGCGGGAGTGTCCCTGCTCTGACGGGATCCCTCTCCCCGTGCCGTGCGAGGGCTGCCGGGCGGCAGCATCCTGCGGGCACCGCGTCCCTGGCGCCAGGCCCGGCTCTCCCTCGGGCCCTGGCAAGGGCCTGGGCCGGCGTTCCCAGTGGGAGCACCGTGTTCTTCTCCCGCTGTGAGGACCTCGCGTTTTTCCGCATCAGCGACGCCCAAGTTCGCGCTTTTTCACCAGCACACCTCGTTCTTTTTTGTGGCAAAGGTTTGTTAGGCGAGGTGCCTTCCAAGGCCAGCCGTTCAGTAACTCCTACTGTTCCAGGAGAGTTACTGCAAACACACTCTGCTCCTTCAGTCACTTTCTGATACCATACCTGGCTCATACTCTTTACTGGCTTCCGCAGGTGACACCATCCCACATTCTCATGCCCCACACATTCCGTAGAATCCTTTTGGTTGGAAGAGACCCTTAAGATCATTGAGTCCAACCATAACCTAACTTTAGCACTAAACTATGACCCTAAGAACCTCATCTAAACACCTTTCAAACACCTCCAGGGATGGTGACTGCACCACTTTTCTGGACAGCCTGTTCCAGTGCTTCACAAACCTTTCTGTGAATAATTCTTTTCCTAACATCCACTCTAAACCTCCCCTGGTGCAACTTGAGCCCATTTCCTCTTGTCCTATCACTTGCTACCTGGGAGAAGAGACCAACATCCTCCATGCTACAACCTCCTTTCAGGTAGTTGTAGACAGTGATAAAGTCTCCCCTCAGCCTCCTTTTCTCCAGGTTAAACAGCCCCAGTTCTCTCAGCCACTTCTCATCAGACTTGTGCTCCAGGCCGCTCACCACCCTCCTCTGTACTCTCTCCAGGACCTCAACGTCTTTCTTGTAGTGAGGGGCCCAAAACTGAACACAGTATTTGAGGTGCGTCCTCACTAGTGCAGAGTACAGGGGAATTTGTTCTTACAAAAGCGGTTCTCTTTCCAGAAAGAGAGAATGAGCCAGGTGAGCATCATTTGCCTTCAATAAAGTCATGTTGCAGTTTATCTAATTTTTCATTCAGTGCCATGTCTTTGTGCAGAGAACGCAATCTCATTTTTTCCATCTTGTATCTTGGTATTTGCTACTGCTCTTGTCTTCCTTGCTTCTTCTTTATCTCACAGAAGTGTTTACATCTTCTCTCAAGGACGCAGGCATTAAAACTGAGAGCTGCATTAACTCCTACAAAGCAACGAGGCTGCCACCAACCCACTAGTCAGAGGCAAGGCTCACACCAGACGTCTCCAGAAAATTCTCACTCTCACAGCTCAAGGCATTGCCATTCCCAGCTGTCTCTCCCACCTCCTTATCAGGCATCACTGCCTGTAGAGCAGAGTTGGTATGAGAAGCTATTTCCAGCTCTTGCAATTCACATTTTCATGCATTAGCTTCCTCAGACTGCGAGCTGTGGCAGTTGGCTCTGGCTCCTTACTACTTTCTCCCATCCCCGGTGTAAGGACGAATAAATAGCTCATGGCCCCTTAAAACACTAGAGCAAGCTCTGCTAGGGTTCATTTGGCAGAACCTGCAGCTAGATAAAAGATTTGCACAGTGGAAATGATGCCAAGATCATAACATTTTACCACTCCAGGGATATACAACTGGAGGCCAAACTCTTTGCTTTTCTGAGGGATTTTTTTTTTTTTTTTAATGTTGGTGTTTTTATTAAAGATTTCTTAAAAGATTAATTTTTCCTTAGAATAATCACTATTTATCAGTAATAGAATCTTTAGTTAGTAAAAAAAAAAAATAAAAAATGCCATGCTGCTTTCTGCACAAGGAGCTATATATTCAGCAGATGATAGCACATCAAAGCATTTTCCTGAACAGATTAGCTGTATTTAACATCAGTAAGTGGTGCTCTTTTCAAAAAACAAACCCTGATAGTTAGGAAAACATTCTTAAGTCGATAATGAAATTAATGACACTTAAATCTTCTGAACTGAATCAAAAAACAGTGGAGAACTCTCAGAAAAATGTAATATCTGAAAAGTATTGATGCTCTGTGCGTATGATGGCCTGTGTGCTTATATGAAGGCATATTGCTTTTCCTAAGGTCTTTGTTTCGTTGGCCAACACAATGCTAAATACTACAATAAAAAGAATAGACTTTTAAGGAAAATCTGATACAAAGCTTTTAAAGGACAATCTATTTAGTATGTTAGCAAATATGGAAAATATTCCAGTTATTTAGCAGTATAGAATAAAAGTGCTTATCTTCTATTTTTGTTGTTAACAACATGCTTTCAGTTGTGTCATGGGCACACTCCAGATTTCATAATCATCAGAACACCATTATATTTGAATAAATAATGTAGGCCGTTGCTTGGCATAACGTGATTGTTGTAATGGAAAATTTATGTTTGATCAAGTAATAGTTAGGGACTTTTCAGACCAAATTTGTTATTACTATCATTGTAATCTTCATCATTATATCTATTTTAGAGATTATTTTTCAAGTCTGTTTTGAATCATAGCCCCTAATTTATAAGAAGATCAACTATTTATCTGATAAAGTTGAACAAAACACAGTAATTCTTTATCTGTTTTATTTTAACCTTTTTTTTTGAGGAAGTGCATTTATTTTTTTTTTTTTTATTCCTGTCTTTTGAAAAGAAAGTGTTATGCACACTGTTAAGTGTTGGTTCCCAGGAACACACCAGGAGATTATTGAAACACAGTATGCTTTCATTACAATTTATTGAATCATCCTTCCTTGTCATGTAATATTAAAAAAATTCTAGGAAAATAAGTAATCAAAACCATCTGTTACCATGACAATCAACAGAGCAATGATGCTGCCAAAGTATGAAAATGAGCTGGCCAGCACCAGGAGCAAGTGACTGATGATATCCTTACAGAGGCAGCGGCAGAGAGCAGCAAATGTGAAAATTAGAGAGATCACGTTTTTCAGTTCTTCTACTTCCACAAATGATACTTGGAAAAAAAAAAAACCAAACAAGCAGAATTGTCCTTTACAAGCTCACATGATAGACATGGAAATATTGCTCCTACCTATTTCATATCACTGGCTAAGGTCATCACTGGACTCATAATTCATTATGCATTTTAGACACATTTACTAAGAGTGCTCCCCAAAAGTCATAAGAACCTGTTTTAAAACAGATTATTCTAATTTGACCTTCGTTGGCACCTTACTGTACTGTTACTTTCCCCCTAGATACACATTTTAACATGAAGGCAGCCAAACAGGGAAATTATGCAATGCAAGATCAGAAAAAAAAAACATAGCTTGAGAACACCTCAGTAAATTTACTGGATCTGATCAAACAATCAATTTAATCCAACATTTTGCCTTCAGCAGTGACAAAAAACAGGCATTCAGAAAACACTATAATCAACAAAAACTATTGTTTGGTTTCTCTCCTGGCTGCCAACACTTATTGGAGCAAGTAATTATTCCATCTTGTCCCTTCTCCATCACATTCCTGCCTATAGCTTTCCCATCACTCATCCTATTTTCAAGCTGAAGAGCCCTAGTTTTATTTACTCTCATGTAAGATGAATGCCTTTCCATGTTGCTCATCCTCCTTGTTTCTTTATAGTTTTTCAAATAACTCCACGTTCTCTTCTGGGATAGAATGAGTAGAACTGTCAGCATTATTCAGTATGTGAGTATAGCATGTACAAAGACATAATGATATTTTCTGTTTTGTTCTTGCTTCTAATAATTCCAAGCATTTAACTTGTCTTTTTGGAAAGTGCTGAGCACTACCCACAGTGGTTTCAAAATCTATTTCCAAAGTTATAATAATTACTAGTTCTGTTACAGATAATTAAGATTATTTTCCTCCAAGTATATTACTTTGCCCTTTTCAGTACCATGGGCTGTTTTATGCTATGATTTCAAATAGGATGACACAAACTTTGTCACCTCTTTACCCATGTCATCAACGACAACTTTGAACAATACACGTCCAAGTAGAGATGGCCTAAGAGCACCCCAGTAAACTTTCTCCCGCATGAACGTCAACAATCAGCTCTACTCTTTGTCTCCTCCTGTCTTCTTACCTCATAAGAAATTAGTTTTGAAGAAGAATTTCATGTTTACAGTAAACATGTTGTAAGCGCATCTGTTGTAAGAGGTTTCTCCAAAGACAGCACAGGCTAAGCCTGAAAAACATAGCAGAAAGTTACAAGGTCATTTGCTGAGTAACGACCATTTTTTCTGTTTTCCAGCATATATATTTCTGTTGAGATCCTCCCCAGCTACAAACCATTAGAACTGCCACCAGGATTTGTAGATTTCACTGCTAGACTTCTTACTTAGTCCAGGTCTTACTTTGTTCTTTCAATGCACTTTTGTTTGACTTGCTGCTTGAGTAGAAACATGAGTTCCTGCCACGTGTGCCTGCGTCTCATCTCTTTAACACCAGCCACTTAGACCTGTGCAAAGTGCCAGAGATTGTCCTTACTGTATCCAAAGCTGGAACAGAAACTACAATGGTGTGAGTCAATCAGGAGTGTGCGTATGTGTCTTGTCTTAGCCCACTCCCATCATGTATCTGCGCCGTCGACCTGCCGTGAGTCACTTCTCAACATGGGTGTGGTGTATTCTGCAACCCACTGTAGGGTTATGACTCAACATGAAATTGTAAAGCCACTTCAGCCCAGGCCAAAACAGGTCTTTAAAATATGTCTTTGCATGATATAAAGATCACAAGTGGTAGAGGATCCACTACATTCCTTATTCCTGTGGACTTGGTAACACCACAGGAAAAGTAAGATATCTTTTCCTAGAACAAGACAGAGTTCTTGGTTGCAATGCAAAATTTAAAACCACAGCAAGTCAATGCTGTTATAGAAATCTGAGGGCAGTAAGCAATATTCAGAGAGTATGGTTTTTAGAGATAGTCAGAAGAACAACTATTTTCTTTGAGACAAGCCAATCAACCAGGAAAACAGCACTCTATCTTCTTATGAACTCCATTTCCAAAGCATATTCATCATTCTTGGACCAATCATTAGCAGCATTGGCTGCTCTGTCTTAAGTCAGCAGTTGTTTCAAGGGAGAAAATTATTTTATCAAAATAAAAAGCATAGTGATGGTCTGTAAAACTTTCCAAGAATTTTCTTTGTTTTAAAACGTTAATTGTATGGGCTCTAAACTTTACTTCTCCTATAATGACCACAAAAGCCCAACCAAAAAAATAACAACAAAGAAACCCACACTGTTTTTCTCTCTTTCAGCGAGCTGAAAAAGTAACTTAACAAAATATACACATTTCTTTTTATGTAAAAGCAAACATGATGGACCAGTCTCAGAACAAGAGAGACTACAAGTACAAGCACAGTGACTAATGACAGTCTTGGCACTTGAATGAACACTTCTGTTGAGGTAAATGGAGTGATTCACTTACACTGTTACTCACCTGTGTCTGTCCAGGAGAGGAAACTCATTTCAGAAATCGCCTCAGGGCATCAGACCCTTCTTGTTATCCACTAAGTGCCTCAAACAATGGAATACTGCTTCTTCCGAAATTAAACATGCAAATCTTTACCACAGTTGAATAGAAAAGAGAAGGAGTACTTTAAATCTTGATGTAGATCACCAAAGTGACTTGCTCTACCCCTAACTCAAGAGTAAACCTCTGTATGTAATGACAGAAAGGTGCTGTATTAGTGCAGGCTAAAAGACTGGGCCCGTAACATTAGTTATACAGCACACATTTTTAAAAGAACTACAGGGTGACCCTAGTAATGTGCCTGAGAGTAGTTACTCGAAAATGGTAAGACTGAACTCAAAAAAACCTCCCTAAATGTGCACAAAGTCAGAATTAGTAGGGGGTGTATTTTGAGCTTGGGTGATGCTTCTCTATACAAGAGGATGTGAAGTAAAGAGGATGTGCAGTAATGTCTTCAGGAAGCAGAGTATCAAAAAGTGTTTGGAGACAGTTTACAAAAAGAAGTATATAAATAGCTGATTGTATTTAGTGTGTTATACAGTGTTCTTTGCTGTAACAGCTGAATATTTGAGAGAGATGAACATGAAGACTTACTATTTTCTCAGATTCCTGGTACCAAAAAGCTCGTGTGGCAAGGAAACAGCAGTATATCTCCTGATCTCCAGACAGCATGGTAACAACTGAATCATCCAGTCCCTCTGTCCTCTTGTTTGGTATGCATCATGAAAAAAAAATCACCTCCTCTTCTCCCTTTCCCTCTACACATATGCATACTGACATTTTGGGGGCTTTTTTTTGAAAACCAACTGGCTTTGCATAAAGATGTCAAACAATGGTAGCAGAGATGACAGTTACATTAATATAAAATTACTATTCACATCCACATCAAATACAGCTCTAGGTGTAATATCTTTATCTATTAGTTTCATATAAATTTCCTTGCTAAAGCTCGGGCATTTATAATGACTCATAACAGAAGTACATCAAATCTTTTCCTGAAGGAAATCTTACTGAAATGGAACTGTGGACTGACATTTGTCAGAATACATTTACTTAACATATGAAACCTTGTCATGGCAAAAGTCATTACCTTTTTTTTTTTTTGTGAAATGTTAAGACCTCCTGCTGGCCATGCAAGCATGGTTCACAGAAGCTTATAGTTGGCTAAAAGCATAAGAAAACTTTATCACTGGGTTAATGACAATTAATAATAATTTAATATAACAATCCTGTTTATAAGCATTTTTAGGGATAAACCTGTAATTTTACTAGTCTACATTCCAGGTTCTCAGCTGAAAAACAGTGCTTAAGATGCACATTGGATCATTTGAATCTGATAATCTTCACAATTACACCAAATTTATGCTGTATTTTGAAGTCAAGTACAGGAACACTCTATTAGTTCCTGCATATGAGGAAGTGTAGTTTTAGGGTCAAGTTTTTATATAAACTGCCTTTTAAGAACTCTTTTATGCTTTCAAGATGCAATGCTAGCTCTAAAATCCAAATGAGGTTCAAATTTGCAACTGATCAAATTTTATTAATTTCACTGGCACTGCAGCTACAAGTCTTTTGATCTTAAATCATTTGATTTCATGCTGTTTGAAACTGCAATACAGAACAATGATCAGACTCAATGCAACTTCCCACAGAGCACTGTTAATGGTCTCACCTAATGACCTAATAGCCTAGAAGGAATTTCTGTCATGATGTAGATGGTCAAACTGTATGCTGATTTCAAACAGTAGAAAAATATCTACCAGGGAGGTACTATGAGAGCATCAAATTAATTCGTGCTTTCAAACACACCATATGGTTTGGTTACAAATGATGTGCCAGTTTTCTTCTTCATCCAACAGCTAAGTTTTATGAGTCTTCATTAAGTTTTCATCTGCAAAATTAATTGTAATTGTGAATCCCAAACTTCTGGGGTAAGTCTTACCATTTTTTATTTTTCCTCAGGAAAATTTTGTCAAATCATCTCTGATGTGATGGAGAAGCTTAAAAACACATTTAAGAAAATTAAGTACAACCATCTTCTTGTTTGGTTCATTATTATCCTACATAATTGCGTTACATGTAGATAAAACTTGCTTCTCAAGGCATTGTGACATCATATTTTGAAGCAAATATTATTTGTTTTCTGTCATGCAAATAGCAGAAATTAATCTCGCTTCGCTTGTGTTTACCAAAGGAAGCACAAAAGCTGTCTTGCAGACAGACAAGTGTTTTCTTTGTGAACTGTTACAGAAACTTCCCAATGCACTTCCTCTGAATCCAAGTCTTCCTTACATAAGTTTAGACCAGCTTCAACTCCTGTCCGCTATGAGGAACCAGCACACTAATCCATTTTAAAAAGTTCATCTCCATTTTGAATTTAATGGAAACTTATAAAATAATATTAGATGACATGAAAGTGTGCTTCTGAAGGTCTGCAAATTTGGCAGAAACAATGAGGGAAGTGGGGCTGATGATTCCAGAATTTATATATGTATTTCTGCTCTAAAAACCAGAAATAACTGTAATTACAGTGCCAACAGGAAATGGAAGGGAATGGGAGGGGTAGCTTTATTTTTATTTAGACAATTAGTTGCATCACAGACTAAGCAAAGTAAGTCAGCGTAGGAGAGGAATGTCCCAGCTCCATAAACAAGGTATGCATGTCCATCAGAGGGAAAAGTACATATGGGCACAGGTACACCATTTGAGATAAAGTACAGAGGAAATACTACCCATCTTCCTCAGGAGCACATTCAGGAGGGGTGGGGTCTTAAAATGGAAATAAAAAACAGAACAGGGACTTATTCTCAGTTATTTCACAGAGTCATATAGCTGGACCTGTAAATAGATAGTTGACAGAAGTCCTCTGGGTGGAGGAACACTGGAGAAACAGTATCTAAAATGGAGGCAACTGATCATTAGGTATATCAGTGGGTCGGTTCTGTCTACTAGTAGGGAGACATACAAAGCCAAAGACTCCAGCCAGCCAACTTTCCCTCCTTCCTCCTATTGAATTATTTCACTTGCCAGGGGAAGCAAAGGAGAAAAGAGATCTGACGGGAAAATGTAGTGAGAGCCTAACCTCTTGTTTCTCCCTAAAAGAGTAGGTTGTGACCTTTCATGCTCTAATTCTTCAGAAGACCTCTCTTTACCCTAGCTGACATTTTCTTCTGAAAGGTGCCCTGACTATGATGCACACTGTCTAAAATGACTGGTGTTGCACTAGGATGTATATCAGCCATGGAAAACTGTTTATGTGCAGGTGCTAGCAAAGTAGGACTGTTGTGAACTGTGTAGAGAGCAATTAATAATCTCCCTCAAAAGTCAGTGGGCATTTAAGAAATCATTGGGTAAAGTGTAGTGGCTAAGATTTTGGGTGGGAGCTGAAAGATCCCTAACTTTCAGTCAGGCTTTTAAATTGTATTACTTGTGTGTAAATCTTACCTTGGTATTCATCTCACCAGATTTTAGCTACCTGACAGTAAGGTGTCTATTTTAAGTTAGTTACTTGACTAACTCTCTGTATGTATACATAGTTATGTCTTTATAGTAAAGAAGAGAGATAAAGACCTCACCTTCCATAAAGCACCACTATAGGGAGAGCTTCAATAAGCAGGTCAGAGATGACAACTGACTTTTAGACAGCTAAAGACACATGGAACAAATAATAGTTCTTCAGTCACAGCTGTAGGCTAAGAGACATAGAAACTACAGTACCAAGGCTGTATTGTTGACCCCATTCTACCAATTAACCAAAGGTTCTCTAAGCAAACACACAAATTATCCTCAATAGCAAATAGTCATCAATAAAGACTTGGTACATCAGCTAATCGTTTACTACAGATCAGAATGTTTCCATCACAGAGGCAAACAGGCAATGGAAAGACATGTATCTCACACCAGAAGAAACATGGTCATTTTTTCATTCACTTACTTTCTAAGGAATACACATCCTTCATTTTGTTACTGGGAAACAGAGTTCGTATGTGTTCCCAAGCTAAAAACTGACTGCACAGGCTATTTTTCTCATAGGTCAGATGTGAGGAAACAGAGCCATTTCACTTCCTTCAAATTCTCTATATAAAGAGAAAAGGAAAATGGGACCAGACCTATTGTTCTTACAGTTTCCTGCCTCCTTTTTCACTATGCCTCATTTGAAAAAGCAAAGGTCTGCCACTTTGAGTGCATCATCTCTATTTAGTGTATTTGTATATCTAATAATACATAAATGGCTCTCGTAGTACACAGAAAATATCAGAAGAGCCTTTATTGATAAAAAGGTTGTACGTCAAAGGTAGCTGCTGCCTCTGTTTTTCTTTCATATAAAATACAGTAGCTCTTCATTCAAAGTGTTGTCTCTCTTCCAAGAGAATAAGATCAAACCATACAAATAAATAACCTGCCCACAAGACCTCAATGAACTATTTTTGGGTTTATTTTTCTCAGCTGTTTTTCCTATGTCTTCAGTCCTTCAAATGGATGGAGTATGATGATCAAATACAAACAAGAGAAAGGTTTGAGTTATGAAGTATATTTGCCCAGTCTTGGCTACCCTAGTCCCAGGCTTTTTGCCAGCATTGCAACAATTCCCATTGGAATGAACTGGGAAGCGGTACAAGAAGTTTCTGCTCTCTTTCAGTGACAAACTGTAAGTGGAAGATCTGGGAAGGCAACCATGAGCCCAGTGTGCACTCCCAGCAGGCCCCACTTTGCTGTCCAGTGCTATTTCTTCTCTCTGTACAAGACCCTCTGTAAAGGAATTGCAGGGATCATGCCAGAGGCTTGTCCTCTCTCAGCCTCTCAGCCATTTGTAGGACACCTATGAAAAGAAGCACTACTCAGACATCTCCCTAAGCTGGCCAAGAAGAAACCTACTAGTACATCTCTCTGGGTCAGGAGAGGAAGACGGGGATGAGACAGCCTGTTACTTTCTAGCACCTGTTCGAGCTAGATCTGGGCTGCCACCTTAGCCACGTAATAGCAGCGCTT